>NC_134272.1:63216861-63955511 GCF_031893055.1 Leptodactylus fuscus
TCCTATCATTCAGACAACATTTTTTCTAAGTACCATGCGGAATAGCCTTAAGAAAGGCTATTCTTCCCCTACCTTTCATTGTCTTCTCCGTGCCGCCGTTCGCCTACAATCCCGGTTCTTGTCGGTATGTAAATTAGCTCTCCTGCAGCACTGGGGGCGGGCCCCAGCACTCAGACAGCACTGGGGACGTCCCCAATGCTGCGAGAGAACTCTCTCCAGCTGCGTCATCTTCAGCCTCTTCTTCTGGCAGTG
Source organism: Leptodactylus fuscus (assembly GCF_031893055.1). Lineage (NCBI taxonomy): Eukaryota > Metazoa > Chordata > Amphibia > Anura > Leptodactylidae > Leptodactylus > Leptodactylus fuscus. Next base: position 63,217,114 of record NC_134272.1, read on the forward strand.
GCTTGTAACTTCTAAGGCCTCCGGCCTTGGGCAGAGCAGACTGCGCATGCCCATAGGCCACGATAAAATGGCCGCTTGCATAGTATTGTAAGCGGCCATTTTCTTGGGGCCTGTGGGCATGCGCAGTCTGCTCTGCCTGAGGCCTAGAAGTAAGAAGACACTGCCGGAAGAAGAGAATGAAGAGGCTGTTACTGACGAAGATGAAGGCGGTGCTGGAGACAGTTCTCTCACAGCATTGGGGCCGCCCCCAGTGCTGTCTGAGCGCTGGGTCCCGCCCCCAGTGCTGCAAGAGAGCTAATTTACATACCGAGAAGAACCGGGATTGTAGGTGAACGACGGCACGGAGAAGACAACGAAAGGTAGGAGAAGAATAGCCTTTGTGAGGCATTCTGAGGCTTGAGAAAGCGCACACAGTTGCGCGAAACGGCTGTTGCCTACTTGCCTATCTATGCTGTCTTTCCCTCCCTGCACGAATTGTTTTTAAAGATATGCTACATTAATAAAAGAAGTCTTTTATGAAGATGAGACTGAATGTGGATGAGTGCACTTCCAATTTCTCTACAATTGAAGAATTGCCTTTCTTAAGGCTATTCCGATGTGGTACTTAGAAAAAATGTCGTCAGAATGATAGGATCCCTTTAATAAATCAGATGCCCGCCCGTGCGCCATAATGGAAATTACGCTGGTAGAACTAGCATAGAATGTCTATATAACTTATACCAGAAACCTGGAGCGAACTATAATAAATATAACAGGCCAAGGCACCCCTGCCTGACCTCTTAATAATTCAGGTGACTCCTGGAACAGTCGGAGACTTGAATAAGATTGCCATACAGAATGCCAGTCTTAAAAATTCCCCCAATGTGTCTTTTTGGCCACTTTGTGGTTTCCACTGAAGTACAGTATTTCTAGCGTTGCTCCTATAATCACAAAAACGCGGACATGGATTTAACATGCACCTGTCACCACCGAAGCCACAAAACCACAACCGACAATATAGTAGAGCAGTAAAAGAAAAATATGAGAATAATGCAAGACCTGTGACAATAAGATCAGTTATGTAATGCGCACCCTCTTTCCTACAAGAGCAGCGGATGATCGGGTTCACAGTAGGTGGCTTTCCAACACGCTGCATCCATTTCTTTAATTAAAGCCATCGACACTTAATGAAGATCTAATGGAGAAGACGTTTCATGTTTCGACTTAATTTTCCAGTGTTAAAAATTTAAGTGAACTTGTTACCTACGAGACGTAAAGGCCCAAAGGTTGTGGACTAGAAAAGTGTGCCGCCTATCGTCTAGAAGACAGGGACAACTGGGAGGCTCTATTCAATGTGCAGACACCCCCCAGGACAACTAAGCCTTGCACTGCCTCTTCAGGCCCTGTACTAGGCATAACACAATATTAAAGAGAAAATCCCCAAGTCAAGCGCTTCCTCCTCATGTGCTGCAGAACACAGGATCAATTTTACCTGAAGTCTTCCTTTAGGGTATGTTCACATGGGAGAAACCTTTTCCGTCGTGTGAATTCTCCGCGCGGCTAGACGCAACGGGATGCCAATGCAATATGGAGGCAAGGTTATACCAAAACATGTACGGTAGCAGCAACTTATCTCCCATGAGGAAGGAGGATTAGATCAGACAGATCTATTAAGACTGAAGTATTGAACTCCAGTCTTCATAGAGGCCAAGACCGGTGCAGGGATGGAGCGATTTATGAAGAGGCTCCTGCAGTGGCCTGGAATGGTACTGCAGCTCTTTCATTTAAGTTTATAGAGAAGAGCTGCAGCACCATCCTGGGGCACCCTGCAATGTATGGGGCTGTGCTATTTTCAGTGCCATCATGTCCCCTTCAATAAACTCATCGGTGGAGGTTCCAGGAGTCAGACCCCATCCGTACTATAGAGAGGTCATGAAGATTAGGCGCACCTTCAGCAGTCCATGCATGTACCTATACAGTAATCTACACCAGCACATAGATAAGGTACATTTCCACGTATACCATCTGTGATACTTTGGAGCCCAGTCTTAATTTTTTTTCTATTTCTCCGTGGCTACTGGTAACTTATGTTTATTGGCTAGTCTGTACTGTTATCAGCAGTTAGTGTGATATGTATGCACTATATGGACATCATTGGCTATCTATTGGCTCCATATTATAGCTATGTTATTTGCTCCTTCACTACATCATTAGTATTTATGGAGCAGATGGATAGATAATATTTTTTTTGCAAATTTATGCCTGGCCATTTATCTCACACTTGTACCAGCAGAGTATATATTTCTGTTGTTTGTGTGTTTTGTGCTATTCTCTGTTGCTAAAACTTTTAGTATTATCTAAAGTGTCTATATTTTTACATATATGGGATTTTTTGGAATTATTGATCATGCTGTTTATTTACTCGCTTTACAGCATATACGTTTTATTTTTCTCATACAGTACAAGCTGCCTTGTTCTGTCCAGAGCAATCGGTCACAGAATCTGAGGATTCGTTCTCTTACTGATCTCCTAAGGACTTACAAGCAGTCATTTAGGGTATGTTCACATATGGCAGACTACGCAAAGTTCTGCAACTCAATGATCCATGCTACATAACTAAACAAGGTTGCTCCTGCTTTATGAACATGGACTTCTGCAAACGCCAATCCAATAATAGGCAGAGACACAAATTTCTGCACCATAGTTGTTGTGTGTGAATATACCCGGAACAGAACTCAGGGGTTCTCCAGAATATACGGCTTTGAACAAAAAAAACAAACAAAAACCATGCCGACTGTCCCCGATGCTACCCACCACTATCCAGCTCAGCGGCACTTCTTCCAGAAGAAGCCCTCACCTCCTGTGACTGCAAAGTGCGGGTTCACATCTATGCCTGGTGTCCAGTTTAGCCAATCCAGACGGTTTCCGTCTTCTGCCCCGAGAAACTGGACACGGGACAGAAACCCGGTGGTCAGTTTTCAAACCCAATCACTTGAATGGATTTGCAAAGTGAGCGCCCGTGTGAGTCTTCTGCCTGTCCACGGTGAAACCGTTTATTTTAACTGGACTCAAAGTCCTGCATGTCTGACTGTGTCCGGCTAAAAAAAAAAAAACGTTTTTGCCACAGACAGGAAGACGCTACAGACGGTCACTTTGCAAATCCATTCAAGTGAATGGGTTTGAAAACTAACCACCAGGTTTCCATCCCGTCCAGTTTCTCGGGGTAGAAGACGGAAACCTGCTAAATTGGCTAAAGCGGACACTGGGAGCATATGTGAACCCGCCCTTATCGGCCGAAGGAAAGAAACCGGATCACTGACATACGACCCCTGTGACATCTAGTGTCCTTTCCTTAGGCCACAGATTAGTATCAGCATCCACATACGGCAAAGACTTCCACCAGAACAAGACCCCATGAGCAGCAGGACCACACTGCGGTGGGAGACATCGGAAGACCAGGAACAGGAGAGTATTTTTTTAATTTTATTTTTTGCAACTTCCCCGGCCTCCTTGCTCAAAACTGTATTCCCTGGACAACCTCATTAAGGAAACTAAACATTAACGTTGTGTAGTCCATTCTTTCGTTCCTTCAAAGGACACCACTAGATTCCAGACACCAAAAGATAAAGGCTGTAAAATGAAATGTTCGTTTTAGCCCAAAATGGGTAGAAAGAAATCGTAAAAAATATTGTACTTCCCCTAAATGCATACAAGTAACCACATAGCGATAGCGAGATCTCCGACTTGTTCCAAAATAAATTTATGTTGTCACTGGACACTAAAATGATGCCCCCTTATGGCCACCTTGAAATTACTTCCCCGGTAAATGTGATAGAGAACATTATTACTGCACTTTTACAATTTTCTGCAAGTTCACTACTAGAAAACTAATCCATATACACGGCACGACTGTTCAGCTGTTTGCCTCGGTGAATGTCAGCAGCACTGCGCTTCCCTCCTACACAGCCAAGGATTGCTCAGAGGCTTCACAGCAGAGATTTAATTGGTATGTCAAGAATAGCAATCCGCTATTCAGCTTTCTACTGAAATCTGACTATTCAGGCCCTACTGGAGCACAGAACAAATGAGGATTTTTAAAGGAGCTGCATAATCTTATGTAAATGACTCGAAATATATTATCAATGTTTCCAAATCACCGGTGCAAGGTTGGCTATAGGCATGATGTGCCCAAGGACATTTAGGAGGAAACTGTAGTAACTGGAAACCCACGGAAACATGGGGAGAGCATACAAGCTGCAGCGGATGTGGCCCTTGGTCAGACTTGAACCCAGGACCTCAGCACTGCAAGGCAAAGGTGCTTTAAATTGGATATCCAGTTTTTAAAAAAACATGGAAGCATCAATACTTCCTAATATAACCTCTTTAAATTTGGCACCGTTTACATGATTTATTTTCAGCTTATTGACCTCAGAATGATGTTACATATGCAAGTTCGCTGACCCCCTCCCCCCCTCCGCTGATACTGGCAAACAAAACATCACAGGAAGACAAGACCTCAGATGTGGGGATGAGTTATTACCGGTGATTTCTTTGGAGGGGAGCACAGACAGTGAGAGCAGGCAGATGAATCATGGGAAATGTAGTTCACCTACAGATCCACTGCATGTAAATAACAGTGATTCAAGGAGCAGCAAGAAAACTGCTGAATGGGTTTGAAAAGTGTCTGGTCGTGAACGTTTTATGAGTCGGACATGCAGTAGTCGGTGTCCGGTTTTAAAAAAAATGGTTTCGCTGCGGAGAGCACAAAACGCTCACCGACGCTCACGGCCAGACGGAAACCCGAGAACGGACTGCCGAACGCTGGTGTGAACCCAGCGTCAAGGGAACAGTGAAAAGTGTTTAGCACTGCTGTGGATGTATTTGCAGATCATTTTTGGGAGCTGGACCCCTTAAAGGGTATGTCGAGACTTTATGGAAACACTGCAGGTGTGCACCAAGTGGTTTGGCATTTTTTGGGGATCAATTCATAGCAGAAATGCTGCAGGTTTTCTCAGATTTAACCCTAGAAAAGGTAAAATCTACATTGAAAACCTGCTGCATAAACTGACATTACGTGAATAAAAAATAAGCACAAAATCAATTCCTGTTGCAGTTTTTTTTTTGCTCATGTGAATTTGTTGAAATCCACTTTGCTACCACTATACAACATGTCAGATTCTCAGACACCTGTGCATAGTGGAGAACATGTTGAATATATTATCCCATTTGGACATATCCTTAAAAGAGTTTTCAAGGGAATGGAAGCTGAACTACAGTAACATAGGACTACACCGTGGACAGAGCCTTCTGCTTCTGGATTCACCCCATATAGCTGTGATACGGGCAAATGCCAGTACCAGATGATCAGTTGTCATGCCAGGTGACAAATCCCACTATCAATCTGATATTGTTGACCAATCCAAAGAATGGACGGTGGCTCAAGCCCTGTAGCCTTGCAGTGTTGGAGTCCAAGGATCAAATGCAAAGAGGGTCTATGTTCTTGCTGTGTTTGCCTGGGTTCCCTCCAGATACTTTGATTTCCTTCCACACTCCAAAGACATACTGATAGGGTAGGAAGATTATGAGGCCTATATGGGATAGTGATTGACAACGTTTGTAAAGTGCTGTGGAATATGATGGCGCTATATAAGTAAGCTAAATAAATACATCATCAGTATCAAAAGCTTAGGAAATCCCTTTAGTCACAACTATAACCCAATTGATTCTTTGTTAAAGAAGTTGGACAAAGTCTAGACAGGGAGGTAAGGGTTAAGGAATGTGCCATCGGGATATCCATATGTCATGCCAAATATGAAGGACCTGTGACCGGGGCTTCTGACATGGCATCCATATTAAGTTTCATGAGAGGAGGACCCCTCGGAGCAAATACAGTATATAGTAAAATATCAGACATCTATTTACATTTTATTGTGGCAGAAATGTGGCCATTATGTCACAATGTATCTATTTATGTCTGCTTTAACTAAAGAGCGTACAGTGACTTCTGACCACAAAACCACAACGGTTCGGATTAGTAGTTTTGCATTGCTTTCAGTTGAGGAAGTTGTCGGCATCTGACCAAGAAAACAGACATCTGATAAGTCAGTCATCTGCTGGGTGACTAATGATCACACAGAAGAAGACGCTCGAGGTAACAAGTCTTGGGGTCTCTGACCTCGATCCGACACAAGAACAGGGTTAGGATTCCCATATATTATATGGAGTATTGTGCTGCTCGGGCCATTCACACAATCCTTTTGGCCGCCATCAGGAGTGGCATACTATAACAGTCAGTGGTGTACTGCCATGGGGATACATGATCTAAAAGAAAGTCGCTAGGTGTTGTATTAAAATGAACATCGGAAAGTCACACAACTCACAACAATGTAACACAACGTGCCAAAAGGACCAGAAATTCTATCTTTGGATTGGCACTGGTATTTGGCCTAGAAAACCCGACATACAGCCAAAGGTCATGGGATGCCGCAGCTCTTAATGCTGGATGTCAGAAATGTATAAAAACTACTGCAAAGCAAAATGGAAGCGTCGCCCCAACTTTCTCAATGCAACTTCATTTTCCAATTTATCTTTCACTGTGTTGCTACGCTTCCTTCACTGTCACCACTTCTCACTATCAAATTAAAGGGGCCGTCCAAGACTGAAGGATAGATCATCAGTATCAGCTCAGCTGGAGATCAATAGAGATGAGCGAGTAGTATTCGATCGAATACCTCCCCTGCATATTTATTGGTGTAAAAAAGAGCCAGGGAAGGTGGGAGGGGAATCGAATTTTTACTGTGTGGTATTCGACCGATTACACCAATAAGGGCTCGTTCACATCTGCGCCCGGCACTCCGTACTGCAGGTTTCCGTTTCCTGCATAAAACAGAGCAGGAGACGGAAACCTGCAGGAGTCTTTCTCACCCATTCATTTGAATGGGTGAGAAAGCTGTCCGGCCGTGAGCATTTTATGCTCTCCGCCGCGAAACCGGGTTTTTTAATCAGGACACAGAGTCGGACATGCAGTATTCTGTGTCCGGATTAAAAAATCTGGTTTCGCGGCGGAGAGCATAAAACGCTCACCGCCGCTCATGGCTGGACCCGATCTGTACTTTCTGTCTTCTGGCATGCAGAAGACGGAAAGCACAGAACGGAGAGTAAAACGCAGGTGTGAACCTAGCGTCACTATGCAGGGGAGGTATTCAATCGAATACTACTCGCTCATCTCTAGAGATCAATCTCAAGTGTCGGACACAGGAAGTCATATACTAGGTATATGGTGATAATTATATAAATATATATTAAATATATATTATATAATAATTTATATAAAAATAAATAATTATTATCAGCTCTGCTCCTAGTCAAGTGAATATAAGGCTGGTCTTACATGGCCGTAATGTAAGTACGCAAATGGTCCGCAATTGAGGGTTTTCAATTGCGGACCATTTGCGGACATATTATATTCAATGTGGCCTCTTACACCACTGGATATTTTATCCATGGTGTGGCCGGGCCGCAACTGTGGTCCGCAATTTATAGAACATGTCTGTAATGGCCGCGAACTGCGGCACTGCACGGCTCGTCCATAGAACTCTATGGGCGAGCGCGGCAGGACACGGACGTCTGCGGAGTCTATGTTGCTGATCAGCAACTTGCGGACTGTACATTCAATACGGTCGTGTAAGACCAGCCTAAGTGTGGCTGCTGTTCCAGGCACCGCTAATACACTGCACAGACTGGAAGCTGTATACAGTATATGGACCTTTGTACACCACAGTGGTGTCGCCTGGAATAGCAGCTCCGCTCCTATTCACATAACCAGGAGCATGGCTACTTATGGCCATACACTTTATATATGGCTTCTGTCTGGCAGCTAAAACACCTAGTTGAGATGGGGTCCAGGTGTAGGACCCGACCGATCTAGTACTGATGACCTGAACTGACTAGTATCAGTTATTTTCAGGTCAGGTTAAAGGGATTTACAAGGCATTTGATATTGATCCTTATCAGGAGGCGTCAGCACTAGCAGAACTATGCAGTAGACAGAGCTGGAAGCAGGCTGTTACTACTATGTGTCTATAGGCAGCTTTAGGTTCCCAGGTACAAGTTCTATATTATTACATTTTATAACAGAGATATACAAAAAAAACTTCCTTTTTTCAGTCTATGACACGACATTAACTGCGTGACAACCATCTTTATTGTCTGCCTGAGGAAAGTCAATAACCAAGGCAAACACATATACATACTTTGTATGTAGAACATATTTATATCCATACTTCACTATGTCAGGGAGAATAGATAACTAATGTTTTATTACAGGTCTGTTAGCTGATAAGTTATTCGAAAAAATGAAATCGCCACATGGTTGCTATGGGTAACAAGAGCTGTACTGGGGGGCCACGTGGTGGCTCGGTGGTTAACACTGCAGCCTTGCAGCACTGGAGTCCTGGGTTCGAATCCTGCCAAGGGCAAAAAAACCATCTGCAAGGAGTTTGTATGTTCTCCCCATGTTTACGTGGATTTCCATCCCATACTCCAAAGACATAATGATAGATAAAAATGTACATTGTGAGCTTTATGTGGGACTCACAATCTACATTAAGAAAAAAAAAAGAGCTGTACTATGAATGAGGCCTAGTTAGACAACGTTCATACTGATGGTGGAGCTTCAATTTATGAAATTACTTTGTTCTTACAAGTGACTTGATCCCACACTAGTGGGGTTATCTCACACCATGACCGTGTTTAAGGGTGTACTCACATTCTACATTCATGTTACTTTACCAAAAAAAAAAAAAAAAAATCACTGCAAAAACACAAGAGGGCAAATTTATCATGGTACACAAAGTATAAAAAGTCACAATTATTTTGCTCAAAAACGGATTTTTGCACAAAAAGTTGTGACTTTCATTCCTGCAGCACCCTCCCTTAGTTCCCAAAAATGGGGTGAACAGGGGGCGATGCCACAAGACCCACCAGATTTCTTATCGTTTACACCGGATATCTGGCTTCAATTATGAGGGAGATGTCGTTGTACATTTCCCTCCACGCACGCAACGCGCCTTATTTATGAGGAGAAATGTGCCTCTGCCAGCTCCATTGCTATGAAGACTGGTGTGAGCAACACCAGTCCTCATAAATCTGCCCCATTATGCCCACATCTTGGGAACACACCCTCAATGACTGCCACAATTCCTGAACAGATCACATGTTGGCTGACTTGAGATCACTGCATTAAAAGATGCAGCAAATTTACCATAGCAATTCACGCAGTCACCATTTGTTTGTAAAGACAACTAAATTCCAATTGGCTCAATATGATCCCCATATGCACCAAAAAGTATACAAAAATGTTTTTAAAAAGTACATGGCAGTCTTCATGTCTCCGGCCTGGACAGTCTCTGTCTAGAAAAGTGACAAAAAGCATGTGAAACATATAACACACAAAGGCTTCTTTGGACGTTTAGAGTAAATTATGCCTGAATTGTGGTGCCTGTCGCTCAGTAAATATTCCCCAATGTCTTAGGACCTATAGTGGCCATATGTCATCCATCCATCGGATGAAATGAAACATGGAACCTGACAGAAAAAAATTGTATCAATCCTATAAAATGGTCCCATGTGAACATACAGAGTTATAGTACAGCTCATGGACTTCTATGCGTGATTATTATGGGATATATATATATATATATATATATATATATATATATATAATGCCCCAGAGCTGAGAACTATAACAGATCTACGCGTCCCACCTGTCACATACCAAGCTGAATATTCACAGGTGCCAATAATGTCAGATTTACAGAAATCCTAAAAACTGAAAAAAGTCAATTAAAGGAAATCTGAATACAGCTACAATGACAGAACCTGTCCTTGCTAGATAATTTCCGAAAATACAGTCAGCCCACACCGCGTCTGCACTCGGACCTGGAGTGGCAATGCTGTTTTACATAAGTTTCATAACTTTCTATCCATATACCCTGAGCCAATGGAGGAATATATAATTTATCCTCACTATAACGCTAGGCTCATACTAATATCATAACGCCATTGCTTGGTCCGGTGGGGGACCCAAACCACAGAGGCATGGCACGCCAAAACAGGGGTTACACAAAGAGCCTCGGAGACCCCATTCTCTATAATGGATTGTCTGAATGGATATAGGAAAAAGTGCTCCGTTCAGTTTTTTTCTGATCCAATATTCTGCGGACACACCAACAGGGTCTCTGATGCAGATGTGAACGTAGTGCAACAGCAGGACTCAAACTCAGATGGCGAGCCCTATATGGGACAGTGATTGACGTGGTCTGTAAAGCGCTGTGGAATATGTTGGCGTTTTAAAAGTAAGCAAGGATAAGATTCTGAGGAATTTTCCACTTCAAAAAAATAGAACAAAAACTCCTGAAATCCGTCTCCATTCATTTCTGGGGGAGGCAGCGGCAGATGTTTTTCACCCGTTGCCCTAATCCATCTATAAGAAAATTTCACTAGAAACTCCCTCTGAAAAGAAACGGAGTCAGAATAAAAACCTTGGATGGGTTGATAAGTGATGGAGATTCTGTCTAAAATCAGCGGAGAGAAAAGCCCTGTATGGAGAACTTTTCTCTTCGCTGGTTTCAGTGTAAAACTGGTGAAAATACCCCAAAATGCCAATACAATACTGCTAAAAAAGCCAAGGAAAACCTGTGGGTGAAGTCCTCCAATAAGACCTCCTGCATACGACTGCAGTGGTTTTTAATGTCTGTATGTCATTTACAAACACGGTTACGCAAAAAGACATACGATCCCCAAATCTTGTCTGTGCCGTACAAAATATGGACAAAAACAGGGCACCCTTCACAATCTGTGGCCCTTGGATGCGCACGGACACATAACCCCATTTTCTTGAAGGACGTCAGGCAGCTTCTGTAAGGTTTGTTTACATCCACAATGGCAGGAAAAAGTTTGTCAGAAAGGTTAAAAAACATGACAGAAGAAAGCTTGGATGGCGGGGGCTCCGGCTGCACCTGTTTAATGTCCGTTGCCATCATCCTGCGATGGATGAGAGCAACGGTCATTAGTAATGGTAGTGTGAACTTACCCCAACACGTTACAAGACACTGGATAAAAGAATATTTTAAATAATTGAAAATTCTGCTCAGAACCAGAACCAATGAATGGTCCTTATTTAGAGGGACTGTGCCAATCTAATAGCAGTCCTCCTAGTGGTTAAACCCTCAGCGATCGCACCCCATTTGCCTATCAACAGGATAGGAAAAAAAGTGTCATTAGTGCCTTTGATAAATTTTTTGCACTTGCCTATGTCAGGGATGAATGGTCATGTATCACTTATCTGTGTGGTCATTCATTTACATTAAAAAGCATGCCCCTGCTTTTTGCTAAAAAAAAAAAAAAACTATTATTTTTGCAGTCACATAAAATACTTAAAGGAGCACTTGTTCGCTTTCCAGTGATCGGCCCATGTAAGAGGCCCCCAAGGCTGTGATTTGTGACCCCCACTTATTTACTACTCCTCATATCATTCTAGTCCAGGCAATGACAGGTTGCTTAGACTGTGGCAGATTTTTACAAATCTCTGAGCAGTGCCAAAGGGGTTTCAGCTGTCAAAAAAAAAATCTCTCACCACGGAAATCAGTGGTTCTCCGAAATGACGGACACGTCATGTACTCGTGTGTCAGTGACATAGCAGAAGATTATATGATATGAAGGCAAGTGCGGTCCAAAACCTTTAGACAGGACACATCAGGTATTCTGACATATCTGTGTTACGTCATGTTCACATCTGAACCTGGGATTCCAGAAAAGTGGACCGCTAAAATAGCAGACCCCAGTGGACCCCGGTCACTATAACGGGTTCCGTCATGCACCTGTTCTTTTAAACGGATACTGCAATTTTTTTTTCATCTGGCAATTTTCCGAGTCTCCAAATTGCAATGTGAATTTAGCCTTAGTAAATACTTTTAATCAAAAGACTATTTTTTCTTACACATCGGAGCTTTGACGTTCCTCTTCTATTCCGCCTAGAAATGTCTGAATAAACTAAGACTTGGGTTCATGAAGGGGGTGTATCCGTACACAGTCTCAGTGTCCAAACAGATTGGATGGTGTGAGAGTATGCAAGATACACCCCAACTCGTAACACCCATTCATTCATAGAAATATATCCTTACATTACTAGGAGGAATAACAGAGGAACAGCACAGAGTTAGAAGAGAAGATGCTCCAGAATGATTAGAATACAAGTATTCACTACAATGGACATGTCCAGGGAGGTGACAGATTCACTCATATCACAAAACCAGCAGGACCCCTTTATAAGCCCGTCTACCTCCTATGTCGCCCCTGCTACCTCATAAGATTGTACGCAGGGATCTCACTCCCATTGTGCGAATTGACTTATTATTCTGTAAGGCCTCATTCTGTCTGTACTCGAACCCTACAATTTGTAAGGCGCTGCGGAATATGTTGGTGCTATTCATTACAGTGTTGTCTGAATCCAAAACAAAAATAGAATAAAACGTAATAATCCCAGAACTGTAAAACAAAACCAATTCATCGCCCATTATGGCATTACAGATGTCTGCTCCCTCTAGTTTACCAGGTGTGATTTCACATTGTTTGACAGCGCCGACCGATTATCGCCTTGATCGTGTGACATCACTAGCAAACATGACCCCTACTCTGCTGTATAAGCTACATACACTGCAATAGTACAGTTTTGTTTACATATACCTGAAAGCCCCTTTAAGGGAAGGTTCACACACGGAAGAGGTTGTAGATCATTCTGCATCAGACACATTGTACTAGCAGAATTTTCTTCTACAAACCTGCTGTGTGTGAACAAACCCTTTAATCATCAATCTGATGAGCGGTGGTGTTCAGGCGCCCGCCCAGGACACACAGACTAAGGTGCACAAAGCTGTTATTGGGGTTTGGCCTTGTCAGTAGTTTGCAGCCTGTTCACATGAAGCATTAGACCCAATGTTGCAGTGGTAATAAGCAGATGACAGTACAAGGTATCATTACAGCACACTCTATGGACTAGGGGTCCAGACAGGAGACCCTTCCTGCACAGGGGCCCCTGCAGTGAGCCAGGGGCCCGAGAACACATGACATGGGAATGTCAGCAGAGATTTCTTTCCTGCAATCAGTAATAACATGGAGGATTTCCTCCTCCTCCGCCTCCTCCCTGCAGCTGGGATCCCTCATCCTGCACCGCCCTGTCCTCCTCATCACCCCCTGTACATAGAGATCAGAGCACGGATCAGCCCCATCATGCCCGCTCTGTGCCCAGGATCACCCCTGCCCTGCTCCAGTGTGTGGGGCAGCCCCAGGCCCGCACATTCCGCCGCCCACAGCCCACTCTCCGCCGCCCCCTCCTCCTTTTACCTTCTTGATGTTGTAGAGCCGGGTGAGCATCCCGACGCCCCGGTCATTGAGGATGGTGAGCTTCTCGGCCAGCTTCTGCTGACTGGGCTGCAGCACGGAGCGCGACATGCTGCCTCTGTCCTCCCGCTAGCACCGCCGCGGCCGCCGGAGCTGTCCCAGGCCTCGTAGGGAGGTAGAAGCGGCGGTGTCACTATCCAGGGACGATACCAGCGGGCCGGGAGGAGGGGGGTGTTGTTATGGAGGGGGGACCCTCATACACATCCCATGCTCCGCAGTTTAACGCGATGACACGCCTGCCTGGCACCCGTCGTCCAGCGCCACCCTTCCTGCCGAATGTGGGCCGGACTATCCCAGACTCCGCCCACACCTCCCTTTTCCCTGGGAGAAGGGTTTGGGATCCCGAGCATGCGCATTAGGACGCTATGAGTCTGCGGCTGTCGCGCTGTGGACGCGGATTTCTACGCTGAGCTTGTGCTGCTGGGTGTATAGACTCTGTTCTTCGTACATAGATAGGACTGCGGCAATTACTTGTTTATATCCTAGGACTGGGTACATGGGCTACCATTGGGGAACAATTGCAGAATCAAGTCACGTGCAAGTGACACTCAAAAGCGTGTGATTTCTTTCTCCAAAACTTACTAACAATTGACTAAGGCTAAAGGCCGGGGCCCCATGGGTCGGAAACGTCTTACAGTAATTGCAAAGTGTATGGGATTCATGCAAATCCCATGCCTACTTTGCGGTAAAAACCGCCACGTGAACACGCAGCGATTTCCAAAACTGGCACGGGTTTGAAAATCGTGGCATGTCAATTATAGCTACAGAAACACCAGCGGCTTCCCCGTAGATATAATGATAACAGAAAGTCTGCGGATGAAAACTCCTTGAACGTTCTGTTTAAAGCGCTGCAGGAAGAACCGCGATGTGTTCCTGCCACGGTTTTACCTGCAGCGCTTTAGCACTGAGTATCGTACCGTGGGGCCTAAGAACATATGTTGCGGAAATGCAGCTTTTTTTATTGCAGATTTTGTTGCGTTTTTTTTTTAGCCAAAGCCAAGAATGGCTACAAGAGGAATGGGAGATATATATGAAGTAGTTACAGAGGACCTTTCATGACTTTGGGGACAGGCAGTTTTATATACTGCTGGACTTTCGGCTTTCATGATCTGTAACCCGGGTGAAGAGCTATCGGTACCGTAGCTCTTCACCATCAGACGGGCGTTCCTGACAGTTAGTCAGGAACGTCCTTCTACACAGCAGCGCCCATAGCACTGTACTGTGAGAGCAGGGAGGAACGCCCCCTTCCTCTGCTCACAGTACTCATCCATAGACGAGCACTACTAGGAGAGGAGGGAAGCGTTCCTCCCCGCTCTCACAGTACAGCGCTATAGACTCTACTGTGAGGAAGGGCGTTCCTGACAGACTGTCAGGAGCGCCCTTTTGACGGTCAAGAGCTACGGTACCGATAGCTCTTCACCCGGGGTACAGATCATGAAAGCTGACAGTGCGCTGAATTCAGCGCACTGTTGGCTTATCAGCAGTATATCAAACTGCCTGCACCCAAACCCATGAAAGGTCCTCTTTAAACCTCTCCCTTCTGCTCAGTCCACTCCTGGCTTTGGCTCAAAAAACTGCAACAAAAAAAGCTGCGTTTCCGCAATGTGGGGGCCTCAGCCTAAGGGTATGTTCACACTGAGGTTTTTTCAGGCGGATTTTGATGCGGAATCTGCCTGCAAAACCGCCTCCCATTCATTTCAATGGGAGTCTCTAGCAGTTTTTTCTCCACTAGCAATTTTTTTTTTCAGCTAGCGGGAAAAAAAGCAACATGCCCCATCTTTATGCGGATTCCGCAGCTTAAGATTGACTCCTGATTAGGCCCATTCAAAAGTGGAATGCCACGACTGAATGCCGATGAACTGCATCAGCATCCCGTTGCAGCTAGCCATGCAAAAAAGCCACATAGCAGAAAGCTTTTCCGCCAGGTGAATTCACCCTAAGACTAAGGGTCCACGTTGCGGAAACGCAGCTTTTGTTTGTTGCAGATTTTGTTACTATTTTTGGAGTCAATGCTAAAGATGGTTAAAAGTGGAAAGGGAAATATATAGGAAGCTCTTTATATTCCTACTTTTTGCTCAATCCACTCCTGGCTTTGGCTCAAAAAAAACCCCAACAAAATGTGCAACAAAAAAAGATGCGTTTCTGCAACGAGGGTGTCTCAAGGCCGTATTCACATCTGCGTTTGGGCTTCCGTAGCACTTTTCTCTTCACATATTTTGTGCAGAAAACGCACGTAGACCACATGGACTCCATTAGGGTCAGTTCACACGGAGGAATTTGTCACGGATTTGGGGGCAGATTTTGCCCAAATCTGCATCAGATTCCTCCCAAAATCCGCCTCCCATTGTTTTTAATGGGATGCAGATGTCGCAGCAGAAAAAAGAAGCGTCCTGCTAGATCTTAATGCAGATTCCGTCCGTGGCTCAAGACTCCCTCCTGACTAAACCCATTCAAGAATGGGCCTAATCAGGAGTGCGATTTTGTGTGAACACACCCTTAAAGTCTATGGGCTCCTTAGGTAACTGCTTTTTTATGCGTATCGTTTTCTGCTCGGGGGTCCTAGTGCTGCAGTTTGATGGAACTACGAGTGTTATGCAACAAAAAGTCGCAGACAAATCATGCAACTATGAGCTATGATTTGGCTGTAAAAACACAAGGGGAGTCATCAAGACCGTATGTGTATGTTATGCCAGTCTTAATATCCTCTGTGCCATGGGAGGGCGTTCATAATTCATGATGAGGCTGAGCCCCCGATCGTGCCCACTTTCAGGAAAATGTTGTGCAAAAATGCCACATGCAACTATTTTAGTCACAAGTGGCGTTAAACAGTAGCAAATCGCCAATATGTATCTATTTCGGATCATTCTTCTGGCACTTCTGGTCACACATGCAACTTTCATTTAAGTCTATGGTAAGAAAAAAAAAGTTGCTTGTGAACTGAGACCAAAATCCAACAGGCTTTCCTTTGCCTAAGCCTACACGGTGGCTTTGACAGCAACTAAAGATCGCCAGGTTGTACTGCGACTCCGTCAGTTAGGGGACATTGTAACCCCTAGGGTGGCGCTGCCGTGACTTCTTGTCACGAAAATTGAGCACTGTTCAGTCTTTTTGCAGCTAGACGTGACTGCAGCACTACCCTAGGGGTTACAATGTCCCCTAACGGAGTCGCAGTACAACCTGGCGACCTCAAAATCAGCCTCCAAAAAAAGCCTCCCAATACAGTTCTATTGGGAGGATTTTTTTGGAAGCTGATTTTGAGGCGGATTCACCATCAAAATCAGCACCAAAAAACTTTGTGTGCACTGACCCTAACTCTTTTCTGTTGTTCGGCTCAGGACTCGTTCACATCTGTGTCAGTAATCCGTTCAGGGGAGTCCACATGGGGACCCTCCCAAATGGCCTACCGAACGCATTTGCAAGCAGTGTGCAGTGAAAGCGCACGGATCCTCATAGACTATAATGGGGTCCGTGTGCTTTCCATGAGATCTCCGCAGGGAACAGGAAAATACTTCACAATCTACTTTCCTGTCCGTATGACGCATGCGGAGATCTCACGGCAAGCACACAGGCCCCATTATAGTCTATGGGGTCCGTGTGCTTTCACTGTACACTGCTTGCAAATGCGTTGGGTAGTCCGTTCGGGGGAATGGATTACCAAACACAGATGTGATGCTGACCACATCTCTGAGCAGATAGTTGGCTGACACTTTGAAGATTCAAGAAAGGACAATGTTTACCTGTTGACCAGGCTACATGCTGACGTATGCTGACTTGTGGTATGTACTAGTGAAGTTATACATTTTATACCGATTAATACATTGTTGCTGTTGCTTTTGTTCTGGTTAGGTTGTAACCAAAGAACAGTGAGTGAATAAAATTTACCCTTGCTGCGTTTCCGTGGGTCTTCATCGTGCAAAATTAACAACTACAGTAGACCCCTTACAACATCAAAACTAACTATGGTTCTGTGAGACTACATCCATGGACCGTACTCACTCCAGTAAAAACATCTGACTTATGGTTTGTATTTCACAGACTGAATACACCTGTGTGAAAGTGGCCTTAAGGGCTAGTTCACACGGGGATCCACGTGAACACATTCTGTCACGGCTTTCCGCTCTGGATTAGGCCCAAATGAATGGGCCTAGTCTGGAGGGTGGTGTCGCGAAGTGGACGCCGCGGCTGAATCAGCCACGGAATCCACCTGAAGAAAGGGCAGCTCGCTTCTTTTTTCCGTGAGCGGGAACAAACAAACGTTAGCGATCTACATGGACCTCTATTGTGATGGGGCGGATTTTGAGGTGGATTCGGCATCAAAATCCACCCCCTCTTGCCCCGTGTGAACGAGCCCTTACACTCATCTTTGTTTTATCCCAAAATATGACTGTGCCAGACATTCATCAGATGTAACAGCCTATTGGCCAACAATTGCTGACAGTGTTGCAGGAGATCAGAATGTCAGAGGTGGCCATGTCCCCCATGCACCTGAGAAATTGCGCCCATTATGGGGATGTGCCACAAACAAAAATTTGTCTGATTTTTGGAACCTGACCAGCACATAACGTGCCCACATCCTGTATCAGATAACAGAGATCCTCCTCATATGTGGGTGATTTGCCAGCTCTTTCAGCAGGTCACTCCTTATTTTGGGAGACTTCTGGGCTTTTGGTAAGTATGTGTAATGCTGATGTGTTGCCATGCGAAAAGAGGGCGAGTGACTGCTCACTGGTAATTTTATAACTTAGTCACACCTAGTAGAAATCCCCAGTGATCATGGCTTAAAAAAATTTAAGTGATAGCACATTGCTAGGGGGATGGTAGGACCACCCCAAAATAAAGGGGAAACAGCCTCTTTGGCATCTCTAATACACAATGCCCGTCCAACCCATACCCTATGCAGAGAGCTACAAGTCCCTGGAACATGCCTGAGTTGTATTATATGCCGTCATAGTTCCAGATAGTGAGTAACGTTGCATAGAGAACATATTTTTGTAAGATTCACTTCTTGCTTATGTATGTTCTTGAATGAAGAAAATCTCTGGATTCCAAAAACCTGTAGAACACACATCTTTATTAAAAAATACAACCCAACTATTCATAAGACTCAAAGGCAGATAAATAGAAATCACCATAATGTCTGTCAATCCGATTTTTCATGGATTGCATCTGTTTGTCTCCTGCTGCAGTCCTGATACTTGTGGAGCTGTTCCATGAATCCAGCATTCGGACACACTGCAGGTCTTGCATTTTTTACTATTGAAAAGGCTCTGGCAAAATTGAGTTTCTCGCTGTGAATGAGATAACCGATGATGATTGCTGGCGCGCGAGACACTCCGGCGTTACAGTGGACAAGCACCGCACCTTTCTGCAAAGGAGAAGAAATGTTCAGCTGCACAGATGCAATCTCCATCCACTTACATCTAGTCTAAAAGGTAACGCTATTAATGCATTGATTCAGATTATGTAAATACTAACCCAAACCTTGTAAGCCATCCCATACAGCCATATGGCACAAGCAAATAGCATTCACAGGTATGGCAATATGTGGAGTCCCTACAGGTGCTTGTAAAAAACAGATAGGTATTCTGTGCCACCTAAGACCTGTCTTAGGCTGAGGCCCCTCGTCGCGCAAATGCAGCTTTTTTTGTTGCAGCTTTTGTTGCAATTTTTTGAGTCAAAGCCAACAATGGCTACAAAAGAAATGGGAAATATCTAGGAAGCTCTTATACTTCTTTCTTCTGCTCAATCCACGCTTGGTTTTGGCTCAAAAAACCGCAACAAATAAAGCTGCTTTTCTGCAACGTGGCGCCTTAACCAAAGGCATGATTTGGCATAAACAACAACGCACAGCGTTTTACAGTTAGAGCAAAGTGAATCAGATTCTAGTGAATCTTATGCCCACTTTGTGGTAAAAACCGTGCCGTGGACACACCACAGTTTCCAAAACCGGCGTGATGGCTGTATTTCCAAGACATCCATGACTCGGTTGAGCTATTATTTTTCTTACACTGACCAGCAAAAGGGTAACAATATTTTGACCTTTTGCCTTTCAGGCTCCATGTCTCACCAGCCACTATGGCTTTGAATGTGAGACTACTATCATTATATAGACAATCATCTCGGCTATCTCATACATACATTTGTCTTTTAACTATTTAGCATATGATTAGTTATGCAGATTTTTGTCATGTAACTGCATTGTTACTGTTTTGCTCCTAAAAATCTAAATGTAATTTTTATTATTCTGGAAGTAATTTATAAATCCAACTTTGGCTTTCAACACTGCCTGAATCCTTCTGGGCATGCTCTCCATCAAATTCAGGCAAGTCGCAGCTGAAATCTGTTTCCAGGTCTCTTTTAAACATTCCCAATGTTGGTGAATACTGCTTGACTCACTTGGGTATGAATACAGCTTTATCTTCAACTTAACCCTCAAGTCAAATTTATGTATGAGATAGTCAAGAGGATTGTCTATAAAATGATGGTAGTCTGACGTTCAAAGCTCTAGTGGATGGCGAGATATGGAGTCTCAAAGGCAAAAGTTCAAAACATTGTTACCCTTTTGCTCATCAGTGTATATTAAGCTATTAAAAGCATATTTGGAGGAAATTAAGGCAATCATTGTGTCATGTATTATGTTATTAATTCATGAGTTAATAGGTTAATAGCTGATTAATAATAGATGATTTCTACACTTCACAAAATCACATAACAGCTTTTCTAATTGGAAAGTCCACACACAGTTTCCCTTTCACGCTGCATTGAGTGATAGAATCACTGAATGCTTTTCAGTGTGTCCATACATGTATACAAAGCGGAAAACTTCTACGTGTCAGCGGTGGTATGTAACCCGAGTGAGGTCATTATGCAAAGTGGGATTCAGATGTCCTGTAAATTATTCTTCACGAGGGAAACGGACACCGCACATAACAAAGACTACTGCAATGTAATCTTCCAAGATGTTAATCTATGATAAATAATCCACATTAGATCTGATGAAACGTTAATCCCATATCAAGACAGGACCCCATGATGACTGGTAATGGATACCTGGAATTATTCACAGAGGTCTTTGGAGGGTTATAGGACGAGAAGGAACAATACCCTGATTACTGTTTTGTATTGTGTCAGCCATTCTCCTAACCCTAATTCACTAAATGATTGCGGTAGTCAATGAATGCATTTATTCCAATAGCTACTATGACACCAGCATACTGCACCGGGCTACAGTCCCCATTGGGGATCTAGAGATCTGCTTTCATTTTTGGCAAAATCTATAGTGACCACTGACCAATAACACCCATACATACCATACATGTAGAAAAGTTTAGGAGACGGAAAAGATACCATATTAACCTCGTAACAAAGGATCAGAAGATCAAAACTGAATAACTCTTCTGTTCCTAGTGTCTGGACAGAGCGCTCAGCCTACATTTCTCAGTGGGCCATATATTGGGCATATGTAGGGTCTTGGTTATGTGGTGGGCAACACTGGGTACTTTAAATGTGTGAAGATGTGCCATGCTCACCAACAGTGCCCAATGGTCACACTGTTCCGCGCAAAAGAGTGCACCCAGATACTGTTTGTCGGGGGGCGCCAACAAGACATTTTTATGTACTTACATAGAGTAAGACATTGAATTGAACATTTTCCCTGGGTGAAGGAAAGTCTAACTAGAGCTCTTAGCCTTTGAACATCCTGTGGTTGTGGCACTACCCACATCATACCCACTCAATTATTGGAACAAATATTTTAGCAAAGCTCATTCCTGATAACTGACCCATCGTCCTGTATAAACAGTGATGAGATGGCGACAAACAATGAGATTATTAATCCCTCATATGGTTTTCATTAGCCTATGTAAACAGCTGATGCAAAGGAGTGCTGATGTTAAATCTTCATCTTCATTCTGCTTACATAGGATCGTCTTGGCCATTATGGAGTGGTTACAAAGACCGTCTATTGGAGAATCTGTGCTGTCCTGCTTTACACAATGAATGGGCATTGTGTATTGCTTAATTTCCCCCGTGGTAGTGCTGCAGCAAAACTGAACGCATAGGTTCACACTTGCACCCGGTCTCCGCTTTGCGGGTTTCCGTATTCTGCCCGAGGAAATGGGCAGGAGAAGGAAACCCGGGCATCAGTTTTCAAACCCATTCACTTGAATGGGTTTGCAAAGTGACCGCCTGTGAGCGTCTTCTGCCTCTCCGCGGAGAAACAGTTTTTTTTTTAACCAGACTCAAAGTCCTGCATGTTGGACTTTGTGTCTGGTTAAAAAAAATGGTTTTGCAGAAGTCACATACGGATGGTCACTTTGCAAACCCATTAAAGTGAATGGGTTTGAAAACTGAACCCCAGGTTTCCGTGTCTTGTTCATTTTCTCGGGCAAAAGACTGAAACCCACAAAGCGGAGTCCGGGCGAAGGTGTGAACCTGCGCTTACTGGCAAATCTGGACAATGTGTCCAAAGCACAGCTGAGCCCTTTGATTTAGGATACTAAACCACCCACAGGCCCTTATACACCAGGGTTTTAGTTTCCAAAAGCGCCCTGTAATAAAGCCATTTACGCCCACAATTAAAATGTATACTTCATAGTTTCTCTGCTGCTGTGCTCCCTGTGCCAGCACAGTTCTTCACTGACGCCAGAGGAGTACATTTTGGATTCAGTGCACATACTCCCTACCTTTGGCACTTGCACAGTGATGCCGGGGTGTACATCCTCAGCTTCACTGAAGAACTGCGCAGGAGCACCAGAGATGAGTCCGAGTCATTTCTATGTAAATATAATGTCATGGTCACTCTGTAATCTCATGGTCGCAGATGAATATGCTTGGAGGAAGTGATAGACTCCCTTTAAGAAGACATCAGTATTATAGATGGTGGCTGCTAGGTGGGGTACACACATCTGCTTTTGTATTCTGTCCAGGGAGAGTCTGCATGGAGACCCCCGTGCAGAATACATACATAATTGGAAGCGCTGTTCTGTAAAAGCGCACGGACCCCATAGACTATAATGGGGTCCGTGTGCTTCCCGCTCGCTGCCCGAGATGAACTACTTTCCTGTCCACACGATCCCTGCGGACATCTTTCGTTAAGCACACGGACCCCATTATAGTCTATGGGGTCCATGCGCTTTTACAGCACAGCGCTTTACACTTTCGTTTGATATTCCGTTCGGGGGGGTTCCCATGTGGACTCCCTCAGATGAAATCCAAACGCTGATGTGAACGAGAGGTTAAAGACTAAGATCCTGTTTAGCAAAGTTCAGCAAAAAAACACAGCAGGAAAAAAAAAAAAACTGCAGAAATGCATCATGCTTTTTTGCAGCGTTTTTTTCATTGTGATTTCTATTCAGCAGGTACTGTAAAATTCTGCAATTTTTGGTGCTGACTTTCCGCAACATGGGTCTTCAGCCTAAATGCCCCCTTTCTTACCTGATTTTCCATTTGGATGACTTTGTGACAGTCTGAAGAAAGGCAAGATGTGGGTGTTTAGAGGTGCAAGGGACATTTACTTGACTGTGAAAAGGTTTTAGGCAGATGTGGAAAAAAATGCTGCATAGTAGGAATCCTTTCAAAAATAAAAGTGGTAACAGTTTATTTTTGGCAATTAACAAAATGTTAATGAAGTAAATCAACAAAAGAGAACTCTAAATCTCATCAATATTTGGTGTGCACTCCCTTTTTCTTTTGCCTTCCATCAATTCTTCTAGGTACGCTTGCAGACAGTTTTTCAAGGAACTCCGAAAAGAGAACTAAGCACAGACCGCCTGTGGATTCAGACTTGCTCAAATATTTTTATTTCTTCATGTATGTCACGGGCAGCGGTTAACAGAGATGGTATGTTGGGCCACTGCCAAGGGCTTAACCTAAGTAGTCCCCTTGGTTTTTACCCTTTAATGGGGTCTTCATCGTGGGGACACTACCAGGTTGCTATCTCCTAGAGTAGTCCCAGTATACCTGGCACGTGCCGGTGTAGGTAAGGCAAGGGATAGTTGGGTACAGGTCAAAGGTCAGTGTCAGGCAGCAGATAAAGTTGTGAACAAACCAGAGGGTCAGGGCAGGCAGCTCAAGTTCACAAGATGAAGACGGGCAGAGGTCATACACAGGTTGGCAGGTTACTGAGAGAGGACAGAGCAGACTAAAATAGGCATGGGCAGCCAGGGATTGGCTGACGACAGCTCACAAATGTACGCATTGGACAATCATGTTGCAGGGAGAACAGACGCACCTGTCTTATGAGCAGGACCAGGTGTAGCAATAGAAGGAATCACACAGTAGCATGGAGAGTCAGAAACCGCATAGTGTGAACCAGAGGAAAGCTGACGGTTGTGTTTGCAAGATGAGAGAGCACGACAACGGGTGGAGACTGTTGCAATGTCATCCTAGACAGACTGATTGATGCCGAGTTCAGGGCTCTGTGAAGGCCAAGTCATCACTTCCAAGACTCCTCCTTCAAAGGATGGACACACCAAATATTGATGGGATTTAGATTTCTATTTTCTTTATTCAATACATTTTGTTAATTGACAAAAATAAACTATTAGCACTTCTATTTCTGAAAACATTTCTACTTTTGCACACTTGTCTAAGGCTTCCTTCACATGACTATAGTGATTTTTCCTATCCGCAAATGCTAATCTGCAATCCGCAAAAAATTAATCCTGCAATTACAGATCCACAAAGAGACTTGTACGATTCCATATACTGGTCTCTTCTGCAAATGCAGCCAAGAATAGGACATGCTTAATCGTTTGTGGTTGTTGAATAGAGTACGGACACAGGGCAATAAAAATTGTGGTCATGTGTATGGGCACATACAAGCGAATGATTCCATACATGGTTGTGCGAGGAAGGCCTAAAGCTTTTGCACATCACTATATTGCAGTGTATGGGTGGCATTCAGAGGACACTGTTTAGCTTAATAGAATATTGCATAAATGCACCAAATTAAAGAGATAACTTAGTAAAAGGTTTCCTTTAAATTAGATCTCAGCTATATGCTGGACGCTCAGGGATACAGATACAATATCATTACCTGCTGTCTCGCCTCCTCTATAAAATCAAAGCATTCTGGGAAATATGACGTTATGTCAGTCTCTGGCAGATCAAGGATAGAAAGTTTCTTGTAGGTGAATTCATCTGGAAAAATATTTTCTACTCCATATGCCACGTTCAAGATGTGTGTGACCTGCAGAGGAAAGATCATATGAATCTAAGCTCTGAAATTAAAGTCTGAGCTACGACAATGTACACTTATTGCATATGTGAACACTGATACATAAGAAGAGGTAAACCTCTGTTCACACTTGCATTAATGGGCTCTACAGTGCTTTATGTCAGCAAGATGTGGTAAGTCTGCAGAGCTTATTCCTGCCTGCAAAATTACTGGACACTTGATGGATCCCATTGAAGTCAATGGAGTCCATGAGGATTTGCCTATGTTTGATCAAAAGATGAACCAGCAGAACTTTTGTGGCCCTGAATACATGGAAGCCAAAAGACTCATGTGAACAGAGCCTAAGGCCCTATGGCCCGGAATCGCCGCGTTAAAGCGCTGCGGGAACAACCGAGGCATGAACGCATTGCGGTTCTTCCATCAGCACCTTGTACTGAGTTTTCCTCCGCAGACTTTCCGTTACAATTATATCTATGGGAAAGCCACCAGCGTTTCCGTAGATATAATTGACATGCTGCAAGTACTGTATAACAGCGCAATTTTTCACGCAGCATTTACGCCGTGGCCAAATCGTGGCGTTTCCGGCCCGTGGGGCCCCAGCCTAAATGTGAAATTCTATGTGTAAGAAATTATGGGAAGAAAATACCTGTAAAATATGTTTGAAGTAAAAAAATTACATAACTGGCTACTATAATGCCGAGATACTCGAAGTATTATTGGATTGTCCTCACTTCAAAAGAAAACAACTTCAGTAATAATATTATATAGTATTAATAGCTGGCAATACCATCAACATGTATAATGTATAAAATGGCTCACACGTAACTCTTCTAGGCCAGGGGTGCCCAATACGTTGATCGCGATCTACCGGTCGATCGCAAAGGACGTATGGGTCGATCGCGGGATCAGTGTCTGCTTGTTGACAGCGCAGGCTGAGAATCATCTCCGGACACTGGCAGGCCGGGGCCTTGCACTCGTTCGCAGTCAGGGCTGCGGCGGCCCCGCCTGCCAGTGTCCGGAGATGATTCTCAACCTGCTTTGTGAACGAGCAGACACCGAAGAGCTGTCTGCTGCTCTCACGCTCCGCCCCGTTCACAGGCCCCGCCCCTGGCCCACTTAAACCCCACCTCCAAGAAGTGGGTAGTAGATCTTATCCCTTGGTCAGTTTCTAAAGTAGCTCACATGCTCAAAAAGTGTGAGCACCCCAGCTCTAGGCTAAGGCCCCACTATGCAGAAACTCAGCATTTGTTTGTTGCAGATTTTGCTGCATTTTTTAGAGCCTAAGGGTGCATTCACACTACGGAACGCCAGCGTGCATCACAGCCGTACACGCCGGCATTACAGCAGGGCTGCCGGACACTTCCCATTCATTTCTATGGGAGCCGGCATGCGAGCGCTCCCCATAGAAATGAATGTAAAAAAGCAGTCCATTCATTTCTATGGGGAGCGCTCGCATGCCAGCTCCCATAGAAATGAATGGGAAGTGTCCGGCAGCCCTGCTGTAACGCCGGCGTGTACGGCTGTGATACACGCTGGCGTTCCGTAGTGTGAATGCACCCTAAGTCAAGAATGATTTAAAAAGGAATGGAAAATATAAAGGAAGCTCTTAGATGTCCCTTCTATTCAATCCATTCCTGATTTTGTCACAAAAAACTGCAGCAAAATCTGCAATTAAAATTGTGCCAAATGTGTTAAGAGATGAATTGTTTAAGATGAAATTTCATTCCTTGTGGCCATTACATCTCTTACACAGTCTTCTACTACCAGGAATGTTTGCTTTACCTTATACTTTTTCAGTATATCATGGTCCTGGGCAACATCTTGTGATCCTAGAAAAATAAGAGTATAAAAGAAGCAGAATAGAAACCATCATAGAATAAAATATAGAAAATAAGTTACACTTTACACTTAAAGGATAATGTTATATTAAACTACCCCGTTTTAAAATAATACCCTAAAAAAGAATATGATAATCATACCTTATCGTGCACGCTGGGCGGGCATGCACGGTCTGACGTCATCTTTAGCCACGCCTACATCTTCTTTCTTCTTGCAGCGATGTCATCGAGTCCAGTCCTCCTCGTCTTCTTCCAGCGTCATTGATTGTAAGGGCTCGTTCACATCTGCGCCGGCACTCCGTACTTCAGGTTTCCGTTTCCTGCCTAAAACAGAGGCAGGAGACGGAAACCTGCAGGAGTCTTTCTCACCCATTCATTTGAATGGGTGAGAAAGCTGTCCGGCCGTGAGTGGCGGTGAGCGTTTTAGCCTCTCCGCCGCGAAACCGGGTTTTATAATCCGGACATGCAGTACTCTGTGTCCGGATTAAAAAAAACGGTTTCGCGGCGGAGAGCCTAAAACGCTCACCGCCGCTCACGGCCGGACCCGGTCTGTGGTTTCCGTCTTCTGGCATGCAGAAGACGGAAACCATAGAACGGAGACAGCTGAACGCAGGTGTGAACCTAGCGTGATCCCGCGTTGGCGCAATAGCAGGAGAACAGTAGCAGGACTACTGCTACTGTGCCAGCGCAGGATTACAAGCAATGACGCTGAAGAAGAAGACGAGGAAGACGGGACCCTAGGACATCGCTGCAAGAAGAAAGAAGATGTAGGCGTGGCTAAAGATGCCGCTACCCCTGTTGTTTTTTTTTTTCCTTAATAGGCTCCTTAATATCCCCACACCCTCAAGGGCCCCATACCTTCCCTACCATAAGTAGAAGATCTGCAGTAGATGCAGGGCTGCAGATGCTTCTTGTAAAAGCTTCCGCACACAGCAGCTTCCTGTTCCGCCCCTCCCCCTCCCCAGTATCGGAGTGTGAGGGGAGACATCCTGTGCGATGTATCTGCTCTCTTCACTGCTAGACAGAGCTGCACAGCCACGTGTAAGTATATTTTTGGATAAAATATGTATAGATGTGTATATGTGTTTACATTATGTGTCTTATATACTGTGTGAGTCCTGTATGTGTGTAGATAGGTGTGTGTATATGTTGTATATGAATGTATGTGTGTGAATAGATGTGTATATGTGTAAGTATATACAGCATATCAATGTCTGTCTGTCTGTCTATCTATCTGTATTTGCTTCTATACATGTCTACCACTCTACATACTAGAATTGTATTTTATAATGTGATGTTTAGGCCTGGTTCACATCTGCATTCAGGTTTCCGTTCGGTTATCTTCAGGGTCTCCGATTATTATACTCTGGGGTCTGAAAAGACCCCAGAGTATAATAATTGTTCATGCATGTTCATTATGGGGCATAATGGTGTGTAGGGGCCACTATGGGGCATGATAGAGCATGCAGGAATGTGGCGGAGGTCGGTCAGTCGAGGTCTTTAGTGTCAGTCAGGAGGGGGGGGGGGCATGTCAAAAGTTTGCCACGGGGCCCCGCCATTCCTAGTTACAACACTGTATGTACAGCAGAGGGTGCTGTGCTGATGACTCATCTCTGCTATACATACACATAGAGCAGACTGTGATCACAGACACAGACTTATTCAAACACTACTGAGGCGATTTACATACAAAAGGTAGGTGTGAAATAGCCTTTCTAAAGGTTATGCAAGGATGTGCTTATCTAAAAATGACTTTTCCCAATGATAGAGCCCCTTTAATATCAAAAGACAAATGTTATTGTTTGTATAATGAAAAGTTAGACAATTTTTCAATATACTTTCTGTATCAATTCCTCACGGTTCTCTAGATCTCTGCTTGCGTTTCTCTAGATCTACGTCTCTCTAGATCTTCCACCACTGACAGGCCATGCTGACAATTTGGACAGTGCACATAGTGATAATAATTCTAACTTCCTTAAAGGGATTTCTGCCTCTCATAAAGGGATGACATGTCACCAGGATAAAAATTCTGACCTCGAAAGCCCTTACTAATCCCGGAAACGAAGGCACTCACACTTGATAGGACAGAGAAACACATACTCTATCTGATCTAGAGAAGTAAAGTATCACTTACTATCTTGCTTCCTGACTAAGCACCTTTCGCATTTCTTCACTGAAGCAGCCATAGAAAGTACCGTATTTTTCAGACTATAAGGCGCACTGGACTATAAGACCTAGGTTTTAGAGGAGGAAAATAGGGGAAAAAAATTTGGAAGCAAAAAATGGTAAAATATTTAATATATGGGAGTTGTAGTTTTGCAACAGCTGCAAGGCCACATTGACAGGTGACCCTGCAGCTGTACGGGGATGCATAGAGTGTTTTTTTTGCGGGGCCAGAAGTACTTTTTAGTTATACCATTTTGGGGACTATCTATTGCTTAGATCACCTTGTATTGAAAAAAAACCCGGTGGTTTATGATATATGATTTTCTACTTTTATATATATATTCTAGGGACAGGAGGTGATTTAGAACTTTTACTTATTTCATTTTTTTATTATATATTTTTAAAGCTTTATTTTATTCCCCCCCCGGGGGCTTGAACCTGCGGTCACTTGATTGCAAGTCCCATAGACGGCAATACAACTGTATTGCCGTCTATGGGACATTCTATCTATTAGTATTACGGCTGGTCATAGACCCAGCCGCAATACTAATACAGCAGTGACAGGCCGGGGAGCCTCATTAGGCTCCCGGCTGTCACCCGAACAGGTCGGCTCTTGCGATATCGCCGTGCAGGAGCCGACCTGCAACTTCACAGGTACGGGGCCGGGGGAGAAGGGGCCACCGATACTGACCCGGCATCCGCTGTACTAGAGAGGCGGATGCCGGTGAGAGATAGACGCCAGCACAGGTGCCGGGGCCTGAGACATCGCTGCGCTCCTCTGCCCTGCATGAAGCCAGCGGCGGGGGGACGGAGGAGCAGAATAGCATCGCCCCTGCTGCTGCTGGCTTCATGCAGGGCAGAGGAGCGCAGCGATGTCTCAGGCCCCGGCGTCTATCCCTTGCCGGCATCCGCCTCTCTATTACGGCGGGTGCCAGGCGCCACATTCGGACTATAAGACACACCCTTCTTTTCCCCCCAAATTTGGGGGAAAAAAAGTGCGTCTTATAGTCCGAAAAATATGGTATATTCTGCCATGGCAAAATGTGGCATAAAGGAACCAGTTCTAATAGATAGCAAAATACTATAAAGACACATGGAAATAGTTGCCTTAGGACAGATTCTCTTGTTTTTTCTAATCTGTCCAATAACAATTTGGAGGACCCAGCGTAAGTGTGAACAGAGCTTTACCTGCTGATAGGCCCTCTTGGCATCACATAGCAATAATGTAGAATGATGACGTGGCTGGTAGGGTGCTGTCTGGGTATGTCCTGGGGTTGGGTGTTACGGTATACCAATAATAAACTACTTTTCCTTGGACAAAGTATTTAAAGGGATTTCTAGCCCCAAATTAAATGTTCAAATACTGTGAGAAGGTGACAGGCACAGTACTGGAATCACACTATATTAGCCCCAGGTTCCTGACTTATATATGGCCCAGGGCGGGTCTTGCATAAGCTGCAGCCCAGGTGTGGGTCCTGAGGCTCATTACTGGGTTAGTAAAAGGGCTGCAGATCCTCTAGTCCAGGGCAGAACCTGGGAGTGAGAGGAGGTGGGTCTGCCCTAACATATTGAGTCTGGTGAGACCAAGCTATACTGTTTGGTTTTGTTCATGTGAGGTAATTTATAGTGAGGTATTTTTGGTTACTGTTTAGTTAGAGCTCGGATGAGAAGAGATTTACGCTGGGTTCACACCAGCGTCTGGACTCCATTATCAGGTTTCCGTCTTCTGCATGCAGAAGACGGAAACCTGTTATGCCGAGTCCGGCCGTGAGCACCGGTGAGCATTTTATGCTTTCCGCGGCGAAACCGTTTTTTTTTTTTTAAACCGGACATGGAGTACTGCATGTCTGACTCTGTGTCCGGTTTAAAAAAAACTGTTTCGTCGCGGAGAGCATAAAACGCTCACCGGCGCTCACAGCCGGACACTTTTCAAACCCATTCAAATGAATGGGTTTGAAAGATGCGGACAGGTTTTCGTCTCCTGCCCTGTTTTGTGCAGGAAACGGAAACCTGCAGAACGGAGTCCCGTGCGCAGATGTGAATGAGTCCTTAATTTGTTTTTGGCTGAAGTTAAGGCTGTGTTTTGTTTTTGTATTTTTTTTCTGTCAGAAGCCAAGGTTTGTTTTTGTTTTTTCCTAAATAAACCAGTTTGCTACACACTTTTGTGTCCCTGTCTTGACTGTTTGGGTCTGCAACACTGTTGCTACCGAGCTAACTTCCCCACAATACCAATGAGTGGGGTTGGAAGCTGTAGTTCAGCAGCAGTTGAGGTGTGGATTATTGGAAATATTGTATCTTTTACATCATTTAGGTTAGGTTCACACCACTGTTATTAATGTTCGTTGTGCTCATCCATATTAGGATGAGAGCAAGAGACAGTAAGCCTGTAATGCAGATGGAGCCCCCTCTGACTGGTGTGCATCTGCATTCACTCTCATGTTAAAAAACACGCATGCAAGATTTTTTCTTCCATCAGAAAATTAAACAAACACGAAGAAGAAAGCTTCCACCATGATGTCTACATTACAGTCAATGAGAATGGACAGAGATGGAGGAGGCTCTGTCTGTATCCATCACTGTATCGTGTTGAAGTCCGTTGCTCTCATCCTAAAACCCTCTGCTGCGGTGGTGTACACTGGCATATTTTTTTTTAATGTATAAGAAAGTGCAGCAGATGGAGTGGGCCATTGTATAAAATGGTATAGCATATCACACCAATGGCGGACGTATACTATTGTATCAGTAGCATAAAGTGGCTTTATGCCTGACTTATAGCTTGGATGTATAAACCGTACACAATGTGCACAGAGCCACGTTACTCCTGGGTGACTGCTAATAGTTGTATAATTTATAGTAAGAAAAATAACAAAATAAATATCACATATACTCACCAAGTAAAAGCCATGGTTTGATGACCCCAATTTGAAGGTCCAGGCTGAGGTCCTGCACATATCCACAGGTTGGTCCATCCGGTTGGTCTGGATCATCCACCACATGTACTAGAGAATCCTTCCAAGTCTCTATAATTCTCTTCCCGGATAAGGTTGTGACTCTCGTACATTGCTTCTTGAGTCTGTTTTTCGAGAAACCTTTGATTTCATCTCCAAGTGAGTGCATCACATGGGCGTTCAGCGTACAATGTACAGCAGAGGATTGTCACCAGAGACTAGTATCCGCTGCCCTACCGCTGATGTCCCTGTCACTGCTCACATTGAAGTGTTTATGTTCCTGTTATATATCCTAGGCCGCCCGCCATTGGATATTCTGCTGCTAATTCCTATTGGTTTACAACACTCAAAACTGAAAGCTGACACTGCAGCCTCTTGTATAAGGAACAAAAGGAGAATGGAAGCATCTGCAGACTGGATATAAGGGCTCCCCCTGCTGGCAGCTTTGTAATATAGTTGTCTTTTTTCAGAAAAGCACATTGATAGCCAAACTGCTAAGTCAAATTCCCAATTTTGTACAGAAAAAGGGTCTTTTATAGGGATGGTCCTCTCAAAGAAAGAAATATACACAATGTAGGTTAAAGTGTCTTATGGAGTCAGCAAAAATATACAGTGCACAAACCCCTAAATAGTGATAATATAATAAATTTTATTTATATAGCGCCAACATATTCTGCAGCGCTGTACAATTAGTAGGGTTCAAATACAGACAGAAAGATACAGTACAAGAAAAGTCATTTCACACAATGGGACTGAGGGCCCTGCTCACAAGAGCTTACAATCTATGAGGTAGAGGGGGTGACACAAGAGGTAGCAGGGGCGGTATTGCTTATACAGAGGTCAGACACTTTTATAATAGAAGTTACTGTCATTACACAAACATAAAACTTTGAGCCGTCACCAGTCGTGTCCTTTAACATGTGGATGGTGCTTGGACATATAGAGTTAGCCTGAAATGGCATCATATCATGTGGGTAATGTGGGAGCTGGAACAGAGGAGGGTTAGATTTTGGGGATTCTAATTACGGTATGGAAGGGTTTACATTAGGAATTGTGATAGGCCTGTCTGAAAAGATGTGTCTTTAATTTGTGCTTGAAACTGTAGAAATTGGGAGTTAATCTGATTGTCTGGGGTAGAGCATTCCAGAGTAGTGGTGCAGCTCGGGAGAAGTCTTGTATATGAGCGTGGGAGGTTCTGATAATAGAGGATGTAAGTGTTAGGTCATTGAGTGAACGGAGAACACGGGTTGGGCGGTAGACAGAGATGAAGGAAATGTATGGAGGTGCGGCATTATGGAGAGTCTTGTGGATGAGAGTGATAACTTTATATTGTATTCTATAATGAATAGGCAGCCAATGTAACGACTGGCACAGACCCGAGGCATCGCTGTAGCGTCTAGCCTGATAGATGAGCCTGGTCGCTGCATTCAGAATAGATTGTAGAGGGGAGAGTTTAGTGAGGGGAAGACCGATTAGTAAGGAGTTACAGTAGTCAAGGCGAGAATGAATCAGAGAGACTATAAGTGTCTTTAATGTATCTCTGGTGAGGAAAGGGTGTATTCTGGAGATGTTTTTGAGGTGGAGGTGACATGAGCGTGCAAGTGATTCAATATGGAGAGTGAAGGAAAGGTCTGCGTCAAACATGACCCCGAGGCAGCAGGCATACTGCCTAGGAGTTATAGTAAGGCCTGAGACTGCAATGGATATATCAGGAACAGATCTATTAGATGGTGGAAACAGTAGTAGTTCAGTCTTAGAGAGATTTAGTTTCAGATAGAGCGAGGACATGATATTAGAGACAGCAGAAAGACAGTCACTGGTGTTCTGTATGAGTGCAGGGGTGATGTCACAGGAAGATGTGTATAATTGGGTGTCATCAGCATAAAGATGGTACTGGAAGCCAAATCTGGTGATGGTTTGTCCAGTGGGGGCTGTGTAGAGAGAGAAGAGCAGGGGACCTAGGACCGAGCCATGAGGAACCCCAACAGCAAGGGAAAGAGGGAAAGAAATAGATGAAAGCGACAAAAATTATTTTATGTTTGGCATCACATCAGTACATTACACAGAACCAGGCCTGGGCTAGGACAAATGTTACAGCCATAGTACTATACACAAATTGTTCCAACCCACACACGTCTATAGGGGGCTCCAACTCTTTCACATCTGCGTTCGGCGATTTAGCTTGGGGAACCCCTGAACGGAAACCTATCTACATAAAAAAGTGGTTACCTAAGGAAACTCGCAGATCCCATAGACTATAATGTTGTGGTTTCAGCTCGGTTTTTGCCCGAAAAATGCGGAGAGAGAAGTGCTGCTTATAAGACTTTTCTCTCCACATATTTCATACGGATAGGGGAACGGAATGGCCCGAACACAGATGTGAACTGGGCCTTACTCCTCTGGTGACCTGAACATTTCCTAGATCATAATGGCCCAAATGTGGCATCTCTCCAAATCTTGGCCCCAGCATGGCACCTCTTTAAATCCTGGCCCCGACATGGCATTCCTCTCACTCATAGTTTCCCCCTCTCATTTTTGTCCTACCCCATGTATATACTTTAAATGATAGGTCACACTTATTAGGATAGGTCATCAATTAAAGGGGTATTCCGATCTTAGGTTAACTATCTATACTGCTACTGTAAATTCAAGACATTTCCTAAATACATTGCTGCTTTGTTTGCCTGCTATTTGAAACGATTCCTCCGATTGTTTCCATGGAGCACAGCCTGTATCTGATAACACATGACAAATGACGTCAGTCACTGCTCTCTGGGGTGGAAGGGGGCTGAGTTCTCACTGTTATCTATAATTTTGTGGTCAAAACAATAATAAGCTGATAGTTTTTTGGTCAGTGTCCATACCTCCCAACCGTCCCGATTTCCGCGGGACATTCACGATTTGGGTGACATGTCCCGCGGTCCCGGTTGGAGGGAGGTATGTCCCGATTTCAACTCAGATCTGCGTCCAGAGGATGCAGATCTGAGTTGGACACATATGCGGCTGAAGCAAGGAGCTGACACAGGTCAGCTCCTCGCTTCGCCGCAGCGCGCCTCTCTCCCTGACACATATGCGGCTGTAGTGAGGAGCTGACCTGTGTCAGCTCCTCGCTTCGCCGCTGCCGCCGGTCTCGCTGACACATATGCGGCTGAAGCGAGGAGCTGACCTGTGTCAGCTCCTGGCTTGTACATCGCGTCTACAAGCCAGTAGCCGGCGGCAGCGAGGAGCTGACACAGGTCAGCTCCTTCCTTCAGCCGCATGTGTCAGCGAGAGACACGCAGCGGCGAAGCGAGGAGCTGACCTGTGTCAGCTCCTTGCTTCAGCCGCATATGTGTCAGTGAGAGAGGCGCGCAGAGAGCGGCGAGGGAGCGGAGTAGAAGGTAAGTTTAATGTGGAGGTGGAACGTGAATCTGGGGGCAGATGAAGGAGAGGACGGCATGACACTGGGGGCAGAGATGGAGAGGACGGCATGACACTGGGGGCAGAGATGGGGGAACATGAATCTGGGGGCAGAGATGGGGGGACATGAATCTGGGGGCAGAGATGGAGGGGACATGAATCTGGGGGCAGAGATGGGGGACATGAATCTGGGGGCAGAGATGGAGGGACATGAATCTGGGGGCAAAGATGGAGGGGACATGAATCTGGGGGAAGAGATGGGGGGACATGAATCTGAGGGCAGAGATGGGGGGACATGAATCTGGGGGCAGAGATGGGGGGACATGAAACTGGGGGCAGAGATGGGGGGACATGAAACTGTGGTAAGGGATGGGGGGACATAAAACGGGGCAGCGATGGGGGGGACATGAAACTGGTCAGAGGGCAGATGAAGGGGGTATATGAAACTGGGGGAGAGATGGAGGGGGGATATAATTTACAGGTGACTATAGGATGATTATACTGTGTGGGGAGCACATGAAAAATAAATGATAAAGTGGGAAGAGTCAACATAAAAGTGGGCGGAGCTAAGTTTGTTGCGGCGTGTGCCGCATATTTTGTCCCTCTTACGGCTCTTCGAAAGTTGGAAGGTATGCGCTGAGCTGTAAGGCCCATCCTTCTGACAATGCAGGGATATCAGTGCCGAAACTAATGGCACCAATATTTCTGACATAGTAGCTAAGGGTGCATCTGCCGTGAGGCACCTCCTGGTATATATAGTGGTTTTAATCAGCTTCTATCTGTTGGATTATTCTAATACATTAGCAGCTGATAATTTAATCACCTCCCCACACTGTTGTCCAGGCTGGCCTCTGCTGCTACCTCTACTGCATGTTACGTCACAATGCTGAAGAACGCCAGGATGTACCGTATAGCGTGCCCTGGAGGCAGCCTGGACAGGAGTATTGAATTATCGGCCGCTACCTATTGGTACCGGCACTGATAGCTCTTCATCAGGGGCACAGAAAGGGAAAGCCAATAGTACGCTGAATTCAGCGCACTGTTGGCTTTCTAGCGGTGTATTACACTGCATGTGCTCGAGGAGGTGAAAGGTCCTCTTTAAGCTTTGTCCACTTGTCTGCTGAATAAAGGAGACAATGAAGTGCCTGATCTGTCACCTGGGCCATCGCAGAAGTGACTGATGGACCCCATTGACTTATGATGGAATCGATTAGGGTACGTTGACAGGAGGATTAATGATTAGAGATGAGCGAACACTGTTCTGAACAGCCATTCCGAACAGCACGCTCCCATAGAAATTAATGGACGTAGCCGGCATGTGGGGGGTTAAGCGACCGGCCACCAGCAAAGTGTACGTGCCAGCTGCTTCCATTCATTTCTATGGGAGCGTGCTGTTCAGAATGGCTGATCCGAACAGTGTTCGCTCATCTCTATTAATGATATATGCTTCACATCAAACATGAGAGAACCTCCTAATGGAAAACAACAACTAGACATTTTCCTGAGATTGTGGTTTATGTGACATTTGGTTTCTCTGCATCCAGTCCACCACAAAATGGCTCCCAAGAACACATAATGCAGACACTTCTGCTATACAATTGTGTACTGCTGTCACCTCCTCATGTCTCCATGGTAACAAGTTGCAGGGTGAGGGCTTGTGCTGTGTATTAGGGTGTCACGACCTTGTTATGTCACCTCAGCACTTTCCTATTATGTAAATGTGACGACTGCTGAGTCCGCCACCCAAATGTCAGCCCTTTACTGCGCGGCTCGTGCTACGCCACCGGTCACCGCTAGGTGGGGCTACTTTCCAAAAAAAAAAAGTGCCGGTCGGCGGAAGTGACGCAGCGTCAGGACTTCCCGGCGCTCAGCAGTTGTATTATTTGAAACACGCTTTGGGTGGCAGCTCCTATCCTCATGTCTGCATTCTCACTAGAGACTCTGGGTGAGTACGGCCTCCTGCACCATAGCTTTACAACGTGACAAGCCAACGGAAGCTGGAGAGGAACACACTTCATAGAATGTCGGTGCTGCTGACTGTGTGTTACACATGCTATAGTGTGCTGTACTGTCTTACAGGGGGTACCACACCTCTACACAGTGCAGAGGCCCCACCAGTCATGTGTTGTGGGGCCCCCTTTCTGAATGGAGGGGTAGTGAGCATGCTGTCCTCTCCCCCATTCATGTCCATAGGACAGTACAGCACTTTGGGACCCTTCTTTGGGCCTCTATGAGACACACATATGGTCCCCTGTGCCATGATATGAGTCCTCATCATGACATTGGGCAAAATTTACCAACAAATTTTCTGGTGTAAATGTGATGCGTCTTGCCCTTTCTTGCACCAAATATACCCAGATTGCCCCCCTTTTTTTTAAAGTGGGTGCAACAGGGTAACCAATAAATTAGTTGGCACCAGGCATGTCCTCCCCAACCCCTGGGCCCAACAAATGTATTATATCTCACATGTGTTATACTTGAAATCTAGGCCGGGCTCTGATTGCTATATATGGGGCACATGTGGTTTTATATACTGCTGAATTCAGTGCACTGTCGGCTTTCCCATTATGTGCCCCCGGGCTGCAGATATCGGCGCCGTTACCGATCTCTGCCCACTGTCAGAAGGGCGTCCCTGGCAGTCTCTGGGCTGTGAAGAACGCCCTCCCTGACAGTATTTATCCATAACCCTGTACTGTCAGAGGTTGTGTTCCTTACCACCCAGTGATGACGCTAAGTGGTGAGGAACACTGAATTCAGCGCACTGTCCGCTTTCTAGCAGTATATAAAGCTACATGTTCCTGAGGACAAGAGAGGTCCTCTTTAAGGAGTGCACCTGAATTATCAAAGGAGTTGTCCATGAATTTCAGGACTCAGAAAGAAGCCCTGGGAAGGTTAAAGAAAAATAAACTACAAATATCATACCGATCTGGTCCAGCGTGAGCCTTTCCTTTGCCAGCAGAAGTCCTATGTGCCACGTGACTGCAGAGGATACTAATCCAGCCACAGGAAGGGAACGGTGATGTCACTCTCCCATGTTTCCAGTCATGGGTGGTGCAGGACTTTCAATTAGCAAAAGTTTGGACCAGACAGTGGCGGCAGGGACAGGTGAGAATGTGTTTTTTGTTTTTTTTACCTTCCCCAGCCTCTTTCCTGAGTCCTGAAATTTGTTTGCAACCCCATTAATAGTTTGGAGCCTCTTAAAGAGAAGCTTTTATGTTCTCATCAATATGTGGTAGTACACACTGATAAAAAGCTAAGATATTGCATTGAATGCAGCACAATCAGCTTTCCCGGTATGTGCCCTAGTGCTGGACATATGAGTGCTATTAATTTCAGCACTGATATTTCCCCACTGTCATAAGTGGCGGTCCTTACATCCTAGCATCATTGCTGAATTCATCACACTGACTCTCTAGCAGTCTATAATACCACACATCAGTGAGAACGTGAAAGGTCCTCTTTAATCATTGAGATATAGGTTTCAGGTGGGAATACCCCTCTAAATGCTACTGAAATTAGCCTAAATCAATTAGATTGGCCTACCTCCATTATATTGTGAAGGTAGGGCAATTTCAGAAGCCTTCAAATGTTCACTAACTTTTCACACAACGTATGCGGCTCAATTCGTAATTACCCCAACCTACACGCAATTGCAAATCACTTTCATAAACCAAAAAAATTACATTTTCTACCCTAAAAACTATTTTATAAGTCCTGCCACCACAGGGCTCCTATCTTTTAAATCTACTATCCACTGCCTGTTACTAAGTAAAATCTGCCCTTAGTAGCAGAGGAATGCAGGAAGTAGGTGGGCAGGGCCAGCAGCTCCTTCACAAGTATAATCTCTGCACAGGCACTTCTCTCCTCCTCTCTGCTCTGTGCTCACCTCTCTGTATCTGCTCACAAGCATAGCGTCTCTTCTTTGGACAGAGTGAGGTATGTTTATTGGTGCTGAATTCTGTTCCTGTGATAACGGATGGATTGGGGGCAAAGACGTGCAAATTACTTTGGTCTTCTGCCTCAGCATGAGAATCAGAGGAGATAGGCGCTTGTGAAAAGATTTTGCTAATGTTTGACCACAGACATTTAGTATATACACTACAGTGCATATATAAGACCCGTCCAGGTAGTGCCATCAATTGGATGAGGCTTTGTGCACACTCCTGAGCCTCGTGGCAAGTGTTGCTTGGTAGACTCCTGCCAGGGATCCACAATATGGCCCCTTGCTCTGAGTTAAATGCAGGTCAAGGTGAAAGTAAAAAGGGTCAATTATCCCCAGACACTTGTGTGGTATATACACAGGAGTTCCCTGAATGGTATCAAGAACAGGGGTTACCTGACCCCAGTTTTCAGGTGCTAATATTGGAGTGTATGTTGTGCATGCGCAGCACTCTACATTCATGCCTATAGGAGCTCAGAAATGTAGTACTCAAATGACACAAATGTGAATCAGGAGTTTGTTTCCTAGATGGGTGTGGGTCCCAAAGGAGCATCTATTGCCTATAATGTGTCTGGCTAGTCTAGCCCTTTTAAAAGGCAGCACTTGTCATCTGTATTATGGCCAGAACACCTGAGCCTCCAGCATTCTCTTGTAATCTAACCTAGTATAGGTATAGTGAGAGGTTTGGCTATTACACTCACAATGTGGACATGTTGTGGACTTCTGAAAATGTCAATGCAAGGTATGTGATTTATTAAAGGGGTCAGTTATAGCACGTTACCCCCATTCCAAAGGATAGAGAGTAACCTGCGTCCCATAGGCCACGATTGAACACTAGAGATAGCCAAATGGTGTGTTTCGGTTATCTACAGCAGTTCTATTGACAGTCCCGCTGCTTTGTTCAAAATTGAGGTTTCCTCCTCTCTATTTTGGGTGATGGTTTTGTTTTTCCTCCCTGCAAGAAGGTGTCTCCATTTGTTTTTGCATGTTTTGGATCACTATATTAGTGATATTGAAAGTGTGGGTTAAAGGGTTACAGCAATGGGTTAATGGTCCGGTCCAACTAATTTCAAGTGGATTGGACGAGACTTAAATGAAAGAGGAAAATAAAAAAAACAAAACGAATGACACCTGTTTCAATGTTGCCGCCTGAACTTTGCAGGACTGGAAGTGATAACATCCCACTGTAGGATAAATGGTTGCTGCAGCCCATCACTGTCCTCCGCGGTGGCATGTAACTGCTGAGACCAATGACCGGTTACAGCGATCGCTTGACTGTGTTAGCATAGAATAAATGGGACGGCCATGTTGATTCAGTAGTTTGGTCAGATCCTACGGTGACTGTGCACCCATTGAAGTGTCAGCTGAGTGTCACCCTTGATTTTGTGATAGTGAAAGGGTGTCATATAAAGATTGTATTATGATAATCCAGTACCTGAGACCGCAATGATGCACCAACAGAATATCTCAAGGGAAACCAAATGGACATAACGTTCTGAAGAGTTTGCTGACTACTTTGTTCTAGTAGTGGTTATTGAGACCAGACAGAAGCTGCAGTTCATTAACTATAGGTTTATGTTCTAACTTTTCCACAGGTGGCGAACCGATGGCACTGGGTTCACCAACATCTCCGAAGCCTGGTGGCGGTGCCCAGTTCCTACCTGGTTTCCTCATGGGGGATATACCGACACCTGTAACTCCACAGCCTCGACCATCACTGGGAGTTATGGAGCTGCGTTCGCCGATGATAGGAGGTATTATATGGATGTAGGAAACTGTAAATTATTTTATAGCTTCTGTAGCTTGTGGCCAGATTATACTAATATGTACATATACACACGATGGCCGTCAAAAGGTTGGATGCAGAGTTTCATTACTTTTTTATTTCAGTACCTCTTAGCGGATTGAGAGAAATAGGGCTACTTTGAATCTAAAATATAAAATATTCTGGCTTCTTATTTTCAATATGAATATACAATGTAGAAAATGAACGAAAAGTTGTCACCACTTCTGACTGGTATTGTGTATAGATACATAGATTTTTTTGTTTTTAGGTAGTACTCCTCCTCAGCCTGTGGTTCCAGCTCATAAAGATAAGAGTGGCGCACCGCCTGTTGCCAGTATATACGATGACCTTCTAAGTCCGAGTCTTGGCTCTACACCTTTAGGTCCCAGAAAGCTGGTAAAGTATATTTTCTTTCTCACTTCTATGGAATTTATGGAAACCTAGCAGCACAGAGAGCTCTGCTGTTTTCATAAGCCAAACCTGTGGATACGCCATAAATGTGACGTAGAAGTACTGATGGCATTAAAGTACTTTGGATGTTATAGACAGCTGCAATATAGTACCAGCACAGCAATAAACCTGTGTTTCTGCTGTGATCTCTCTGCTCACTCTCCCTCCATAGGGCGGGTTCACACCTGCACCCGGTCTTGGACATGCAGAACTTTGTGCCCGGTAAAAAAAAAAAAAAAAAAACCAAAACAACGGTCTCGCCTTGGAGAGACACAAGACGCTCATGGGCAGACACTTTGCAAACCTATTCAAGTGAACAGGTTTGAAAATTGACTGCCGGCTTTCCGTCTCGTGTCCAGTTTCTCGGGCAGAAGACAGAAATACGCAAAGTGGAGACCGAGCGCTGGTGTGAACCCGCCCATAGTCTTCTATAGTCATGAGTGTAACAGTCTCTAAATGGATGTAGCAAAGTGTGTCATAGTGACCTTATACAGTAAATAAGCGTTTTAGTGCCACTTGGTGCCTTTAAAAAAACATTTGCTTTTGTTTTACATATCTCTGAATTTACCTAAAATCCGATTATAAAGTGCCATAAGAATAAATCCCAATATATCACAAGAAAATTACACAGAATGTATTTGAATAACTGAGCAAGGAAACCCATTAGAGCTTTGAATGGGTTAAGTAAAATCCAGATGTATATTGTCTCTCAACCTTGAGGATATCCTATAATTATGACTAGTAGATTTCTGTATCTCTTATGTTGTGACCTTTTGATTTCATATTAGTTACTATTTCTTGTTTAGGCAAACTTCTCTACAATACACGCGTCTCATACAGGGGTAATGCCGTCCACTCCGAGTGCATGTAAGTCATACAAAGTTTAAGCCAATTCCACCAAAGTTTGAATATTTATGTTGCAATGGCTAAACTCAAAGTTCCTATACTTTGGAGTCGAAAAATGTGCTGAGTGCTGTTCACTTCTTATGTGCTGTCACTAGGTGTCCTCCTTGTAGTACAAGTGCATTTCTTATGTATAGGAAAATATTGCTTATCTGTGTAAACTTGGTTCAGACAGCCTAAAGATGCACCAGATTTATCAAGTGGCTTATGCCAAGCGAAACATTTAACTTCTCTTTAGACAATGTAGTCTAACTTTAGTCTCCCTTTGTGCCAAAACCTTAGCACAAATTTACACATCTTAGAAGACATGAACAGTCATTAGTTTCTGCGTTGATATCACTGCACTGTAGGAGGGGCTGACCATACAACAACAGCCCAGAGATGACCCTAAGGACGGCCCCTCTGACATTGCATTGATATTGGTACTGGAACTAATTGCACCAGTATCTCTGCAACCACAGGACATAACAGCAAAACTGGCAGTGCACTAAATTCAGCGCACCGTCAGCCTTCCAGCGATATGTAACACTACCTTTGTTAGGTCATGATGGGTTCTCTTTAACCCCTTCCCGACATCCACCGTACTAGTACGGTGGATGCCGGTTGTTTAACTATGGGTGTCTGCTGTATAGGTTTATACAGTAGACACTCAGCGCTACTACGTACAATCGATACCTGTACCAATCGCACGCATTAACCCTTCTGGTGCCTCGGTCAAAGCTGACTGAAGCGCCATCTTCCTTGTGATTGCTGGCACCCGGAGTAAGCTCTGGGGCTGGCGTTGCGTTTAGAGATGAGCGAACACTGTTTGGATCAGCCGATCCGAACAGCACGCTGACTTTGCCGGCGGCCGGCCAGCGTCACAGGTGCTTCCATTCATTTCTATGGGAGCGTGCTGTTCGGATCGGCTGTCCGAACAGTGTTCGCTCATCTCTAGTTGGGTTGCTATGACAGGCGGGAGTCTTGTGACGGCTCCCCGGTCTGTTATTCTATTTCTTCTATTACAGACTACGCTAGGTAGCCAGCAATAGAATAGCCGGTATTTTGCAATGCATTGTATTAGTGATCAGACCCCCTGGGGTTCATCACCCCTAAGGGGTCTAATAGATGCAAAAAAAAAAAAAAAAAATTAGAAAAACCCCCAAAAACTCATTATTGGAGTGTTTTGCCTCTAAATCATTGA
This sequence comes from Leptodactylus fuscus, assembly GCF_031893055.1. Lineage (NCBI taxonomy): Eukaryota > Metazoa > Chordata > Amphibia > Anura > Leptodactylidae > Leptodactylus > Leptodactylus fuscus. Next base: position 63,260,343 of record NC_134272.1, read on the forward strand.
CATATACCTTGCAATGAATTAGGTTTGGCTCAGGCCTTCTGTGTACCAGAAAGTCCCCCTATTATTTTTTTCTCTAGCTATTTGGGACTGTACGACTATGCCACTTGCATGTAAACTAAGCGGAGAACATCTGTTGCGGATTCTCTCTGGAATTTGCATTGCAAAACATTAGATTTCTTAAAACTTTGTCCACTTTGCTTCTACTGTAATACCCTAAGGATTTGCCGCCCACAAATCTGGATGGAAAATGTGCAATGTGTAGACTGAGTGTCAATATACCAAAACATTTACAAGCATCCTGTTCAATAGCTTGTCAGTAAGGGGATGTGCAGGTAACATTCACATTACTAATGCATTATTACTAATATACAGTTTGCATGTATAATATTATAAATGTACAAAATTACTGTTTGAAAGTGTTTCCTTTCTCTTGTCAGCCGCCAATGTTTTTAGTCCAGCATCCATTGTGCAAACAAGGAAAGGAACGCTATCTCCTGCACAAATAGATCCGTTTTACACACAAGGCGATTCCTTGACGTCTGACGACCAGCTTGATGATACTTGGGTTACAGTTTTCGGGTAAACAACAGCAGCATAAGATGGCAACATGAAGCCCTAAGTTTGGACCTTTCTGACCGCTTACAATAGGACGTTCTTTCACAAATAGTTTTAATGTACAGTAGCTGTCTGATTTTGTGTATATTTTTATTAAATAGCTGAGCAACTATCTTATACTAGGGCAATGTTTATCAACCTTTTAGACCTGGGGTGCCAAATATTTTTTTTTTTTTTTTTTTGCTAAAAGGCAGTTTTGATGTGTTTTTTAGTTTCTGAATTTACAGCTGAAATATATAAAAATTAGAAAGCGTCACTGCATTTTTTTCGATGGTTTTAACGCTACCATCCCTGAATGCACCCATAAAGCTATACTATCCAGTGCATAGAAAAATTAATCATCTTTTCCATTGCCACGCTCCCTTACTCTCCTCCACATATAGTATCCCTCTCCTCATTGGCCCAACAGGCATGTGACAATGCTCTCCTTTGGCCAGTTGTGGCAAATGAATAAGAAACTAACACTTATCTATCCATGCATCCCTGGTGAGCTCTCCTGGTGTCTTCTCCAGCTAGAGCAGGAAGCTGAAAGGTTTCCTGCTCAACATTATATTTGACTTCCCTGTGTCCTAAGGACACAGATATAGTTGACTGGTGGGAATATGCCTGCAGGTTATCAGAGTGTTGTGGCACCCCGGTTGGGATTGGCTGCTGTAGCAAAATCAAGGATTTTCCTGCCTAAGGCCCAGGGCCCCATGGGACATAAACGCCACGATTTGCCCGCAGCGGAGATGCTGTGGGAAAAATCACGGCGTTTTACAGTGCAAGCAAAGGGGATGAGATTCATGCGAATCCCATGCCCACTTTGCGGAAGAAATCGCAGTGCGGACACGCTGCAATTTGCAAAGCCGTTGTGGCTTTGCAAATCGCAGCCTGTCAATTATATCTACGGAAACGCCGGCGGCGTTTAGATGTAGTATTTCCTTGAAAAAGCATTTTTTAAGAAATCTGAGACTCAAGTTCAGTAGGGCAGTACCAGAATCTCCTAGGGTTTGAAAACCTGAGGCCCCGAAATGCCAAATATGGCTGACGTGCTAATGGTGTTTCTGTAGAACTGTCTAAAGGCACATTAATGCTCAGCATAGTGTCTCCTACAACGCCCTGTGGGTGGTTTGATGTTTTTCTTGGAGACACTCTCTAAGGGTTTCATCTGTGCTCCTATTTCCCTGTTCCATCATTGGCACAGCATCAAAGCTGCTTTTTTTTTTCTTTTTTTTTTTTTTAATTAAAAAAAAAATAATCTGTCCCTATGCTTATTAAACACCAATTGTACCCAGTTGACCCCATTGTGTACAATAGATTGATGACCATAGAGTTTCCATCTGTGTCTTGGCTTTTTGTCTGCTAGAGCTTTCAGCATAGATATGAGCCCATCCATATATATTTATATGTTGGTCTTATTTCAGTATTGGAACTAATGCATGTAACATTTGTGTTTAGATTCCCTCAAGCCTCCGCCTCTTACATTTTACTGCAGTTTGCTCAGTATGGGAATATAGTAAAACACTTGGTAAGGAACGTTTTCAATGGTATTCTAGTGACTTAGTAAGTTTAACAAATTCTGATGCTCCTCTCTTTATTTCATTTGCAGATGTCTAATGCAGGGAATTGGATGCACATACAGTACCAGTCCAAGCTACAGGCAAGGAAAGCGTTAAGTAAAGATGGCAAGATATTTGGCGACTGCATTATGATTGGTGTGAAACCTTGCATTGATAAGGTAAAAGCAATGTAATAGAACTTGTACTGACCTTGTACAGGTTTACACAAGCGAATATCGTGAGGTTGTCACATTGTGACCGCTGATTTTGGAAGTAATGGTTTGTGCTCCTAAATTCTGTTCTACTCCCCTCCCACCACAGTGGTCTTTGTATAGGTCACATAGCATGATAAGAAAGCACTTCCATAGTTGTCAGTGAATATCTATAGACTATTGTCTTTGGTCCATGTGGCTGCTGTAAAAGGTATCACTAAATGCTGTTAGCAGCTCAGGCAAGATGGCCACACTCATAAACTTAATACTTTTCACTTCTCCACGAGATGAATCTTACTGTTGGACGCGTCATTGCTTTGCCTCTGATCACTAAAAGGTGGTAGCTGCTGTTTGCTCATTGGCCATCCATGGAGTAATTGTATAGTTAAGTTGTGACGCAAGCGTACTGGCGCTCCTGTAACCCTTTGGGCAAAGTGCTCCTGTTTCCCATACATCTCATAGAGTATTTATGGCACATTGCACAAAGATATTGAAGGGTGTAATGGGCTGTCCTTTGCTATTTGTCAATAAAACTAGTACAGTAGCCATTTTATTGATGTAACATTAATGTCTGTTTCTAGAGTGTAATGGACAGTAATGAGAAGACGTCGGTGTCATCGGTCACTTCAGTCTTCACACCACCAGTTAAAGCTTTCGGTACCCCTACACAACAAATTGGTACTCCAAGATCAGGAATGAGACCGCTTGCTGCAGCATACAGAGCGTCAACTAGTGACTACCAGGTATTTAACGTTTTCGGTGAAATAAGGAGTCTGTCACATGGTGGAAAGTGAAGAAAAATGAGGTGTATTTCTGCTTCAAATTCCTCTTCACTTTCGGACCCTCTGGCTTTTCACTGTGGCTTTCAGTTGCTAATTAAGCTGAAGTCAATGGCGTTAGTCAGCAGAGTGTCTCGGGTTCTCCAACTGAGTCAGGATCAAGCAGAGCACACACCTGACAATTCTGAAGCATCTTTTCTTTGAGCTCTGTGTTCTCTTTCCTGTTTTATTCCTCTTAGATTTACTGTATATGAGTGAAAGGGTGGGGATAAATACTCCCAGCTGTCAATTCATTTGGGGTGTGTATCCCTACAGTTTGACACTGTCCAATCAGTGCTGCTGTTGTTGGACTTTGTTGGGGAAAAGAAGGGTGAGGGTGAGTTCACACTAGCGCCCGATCTCCGCTTTGCAGGTTTCCGTCTTCTGCTCGAGAAAATGGACAGGAGTTGGAAACCGGCAGTCAGTTTTCAAACCCATTCATTTGAATGGATTTGCAAAGTGACCACCCGTGAGAGTCTTCTGCCTCTACGGGGGCAAAACCGTTTTTTTTTTTGTTTTTTTTTAACCTGGCACAAAGTCTGTACATGCAGGACTTTGCGTCCGGTTTAAAAACAAAACACACATACGGTTTTGCCCCAGAGACCAGAAGACTCTCACGAGCGGACACTGACTGCTGGGTTTCCGTGTCCTGTTCAGTTTCTCGGGCTGAAGACAGAAACCCACAAAGTGGAGACCGGGTGCTGGTGTGAACCCGCCCTAACTCCTACCTGTCAGTTTGATACATTTCCAAGAGTTATAAAAAGAAAAAAAAAAAAACCCACTGCTCCAGAATTTAGATTTTCCTAGTGAATATACATTTATTAAAACTGATTATCTATTCGCTCAATAAACAAATGCATGAGGAGTCCATGAAAACTGGCACCACTCGGGTGCAAAATAACCATGAAAAATAACAGTAATCCCTGTCGAGGCATGACTCCTTACCTGGCAAAATCAGTTCTTTGCTATGGATACTTGGGATAAGTTGAAGGCTACAGTATACAGATTTATAATATAATTATAATTTATTTTTTTTCTTCAAGGTTTTGTCAGACAAACAAACCCCTAAAAAGGATGAGAGCCTCGTATCTAAAGCCATGGAATTTGTGTTTGGATGGTAGTTGTAAATCTGTGAGACTTCTCATACTCACTGCCACATTTCTGGGTTAGTTCTATAACCGCTCCTGGCAGTTCAGTGCTGACTAGAATACACCAGCCTTGCCTTTTGTTATTTGTACAGATGGGCAGAGATTTCTCCCACTGAGTACCAGGCTTGGTTTTCTTATCTCCTGTGTATGACTGTATTAGTGTGTTGCTGCTTGGACTCTGACTAGTCAATGAATGTAATATTTCATCCGAACACAGAAAAGATTACAAGACCAAAGGAAACCTCAACTCCTGCCGTTTAACTCCTTCTGTTCTCTCTCAGTAATGCACTACTTACTTTCCTGGATGCAACTTTTGGAATCTTTGTGCGTCATTGTTTTATGTCCTAATTGTTTGTAAACTTTCCTGATATTTTGTAAAAATGTGGAGGTCTGTCGCTTGAACACATTTTACCGTTTTATTCTTTTCTAATAAATATTCAAAATGTTTTTGTCACGCAATCCAGTCTGAGAAGGCATCGAATGTAGATAAGTGTTTTTTGTTTTGCCCAGACTTTATATGGCCACACAAAAGATGGGGTATCCATTTTTGTGTCTCAGTTTTAATCTTTGCTTTTAATTAACCAAAACTAATATCATCCTAGCACTTTATTCAGTAGATTAGATTCCTTTGCACAGTGGAGCTTAATAAGAATCCACACACCTAATTGGTGGTCTCTCCCTATGGAGTGACGATATCCCCCCAACCCTGTCTAAGTCTCTCACCTCTGCCAGATCAGTCCTCTCTGCACCAAGCTGATGAGATGCAAGAACATCGAAACAGCTGTCCTTGGCTGGGGGACTGTACCTGGTAAAATCCCAACATCATTGCAAACAAAGGCCTCTGAGAAGGTCGGCATGATGTTAAAGGGAGCGCCCTCTATTGGTTTGCTTGACTGAGACTCTGTCTTCCTAATTACATCATGGAAGACAGAATTGCACATTCTCAGTGAGCGCCCTCTAATGGTGTGCATGCCTGAGGCACTGGCATCCTAATTACATCATGGAAGTCAGATTTGCATATTCTTCCCATGTAGATTAGATTAGTCAGGTACACTTGTTAATTCCAGATCACATGGTGTGAAACTGTTCTTGAGATTTATTCACACAGTCCAAATGTTTCAGTTTTTTTTTCCCTTCTTTGCATGCACATTACATTTAGCACTGATGAATATAAGAAATGTATAATTTATATATTTAATATACAGTACAGGCCAAAAGTTTGGACGCACCTTCTCATGCAAAGGGTTTTCTGTATTTTCATGACTATGAAAATTTAAGATTCACACTGAAGGCATCAAAACTATGAATTAACACATGTGGAATTATATACTTAAAGGGATCCTATCACTCATACACAATTTTTTTTCTAGGTACCATGTCAGAATAGCCTTAAGAAAGGCTATTCTTCTCCTACCTTTTGTCATCTTCTCCGTGCCACCGTTCCCCCTACAATCACGGTTTTTCTCAGTATGCAAATTAGCACAAAGACATATAGCGCCTTACCTCTATAGATCACATCGTATATCCAGAATGGAAATCAATATTTGTAACATCAGCAGCGGTCGCATAAATACACGGCTGCTATCCTATACTATTCTGTCGTAGTCTTAAAGGGACACACACTTAATTTATCAAGACTCCTAAGGATATCCGCAACAACTGGTATAATACCAAGAGTAGATAACCTTCCATTCCTCAGGTATATTTACATGGGAGAGAGTAGAGGTGTATGAAGAGGAAGGAACAGACACATGTATGTATAGAATACGGGAAGGGAGAGGAAAGGTGAGGACAAAATATATTTTATTACCCTAGAAAAAAAAAAAAGGGCAAAAGCTAACTGTTCAGTAATCCCTCCTGGGGATACTGACTCAAACCTATGTATCCATCTGCACTCATTTTGAAGTAATAACCTATCCTTACAATCGGCGTATCACATACATTGACAATATCGTTGTAGTTCTCATTTAGTTTTTCCTATATTCCTGATATTCTCACCAGTTTTTAAACTCATGACTTTAGTCTTTGGGCTAGTTCACACGTGGGCAAAGGGGAGTTTTTTGACAGCGGATTTCGCTTCAAAAACCGCCCCTTTAACATGGTGGTCTATGTAGACTGCTAGCTTTTTTTTTCCTCCTAGCGGTTTATCACCGCTAGTGGAAAAAAGAAGCGACATGACCTTTCTTCAGGCGGAAAACGCCTGAAGAAATGCATAGAAGTGAATGGGAGGCGAAAACCGCGCGGTTTTTTGCACACAAAACTGCGCGTTTCTTTGCAAAAAACCGCACGGTTTTCGCCTGCAGTTTCTATAGCACATATAGGAAAAAAAAAACTAGCGAAAACAGCGTCAAAAACCGCGTGGAATGCAAAAAACAGCGTAAAAAAAACTCCCCGAGGTTTTTTACCTCGCACAAATAAGCTAGGCGGTTTTCACGTGTGAACTGACCCTTCAGCATCTGTTCTCATGCAACACAACTTCCACATGAAAAGTTGCCCTTTGGTTGGCGGTCCAGCCATGTTCCAGGATGCTTAGGTCCCTCAAGCTGGCTTCAAACGAGCCTATCTTTTAAACTCCTACCCCGTCTATATGTAATTTGGAGTTTCTTGCCCTAATACCTTTCGTAGGTAAAATACCCCAGTATTTTTCAATAATAATTTGTCTCACCTCCCTACGTGCATTCTCAAAAGTCCCTATAATCCTAATCTTAGTAGCATGATTAGTAGTACCCTCTCTCTTCTTAGGGATCAATAGTTCCCTCTGCTCTCTCATAATAACATTCTGAAATATCTGGACTGCAGCCTTCCCTTGTCATTGTAAAATATCTATTGGTTAGTCATTTAAGACTTGCAGAAACATGGAGGTGGTGGATGTTGGCATGGACTCGAGCTAAACTTTTGGACTTGGGTTCAAAATCCTTTCTCTACACCTCTGTAGAGTAAGCAGGTCTGTATAGCAGTGGATGGGGATGTGATTTGTATGCAGTAGAGAGGTGTGTAGGATGAGTGTGCAACCCTGGCATTGTGACTGGTATCAGTAAGCCATGGGCATCCATGATCATTTCTCTGGCTTACTGATTGTTCTTCCTTGGACCTCATTTGTATACCTTAAAGGGGTTGTCCCATCACAAGGATCCTATCTATACTGCTTGTTAATGTGAATGTAAGACTTTTCCTAAATACACTGCTTCAGCAAAACTGCTTTGTTTGTCCACTATCTTACTTTATTCATTTCTTTGTTGACACATCCTTTGACTTATCCGGTCATAAGTCAAGTGATGTATCTGCTGCTGCCAGAGGGGAGGGAGGAGGGTCTAAGTGCATGGGAGCGAGCCTGGAAGGGGGGGGGGGTAGTCTACACTTTTGGGGAAGGGATCGCCGATACAGTCCTGGCATCCGCTGTAATAGGCGGATGTCGGGGAGGGTTAGACGCAGGCCCAGGTGCCTGCAACATTGCTACGCTCCCGCCCTGCATGAAGCCAGCAGGAGCGATGCTGCTATTCCGCTCCGCCGCCTCTCTATTACAGCGGATGCCGAGTCTGTATTCGCATTGTGAAGGCTGGAGAACTGACTGGTCTCACCATCTATGAGCGCGCATGCAGGGCCAGCGGCACAGAAGCAACGTCATCTCGCCTCTGGCTTTGCATATGTAACCCCGCCCACCAATGACGCAACAAAGCAGGAAGAAAGAAGATTTTATAGCAGCGAAGACTGGTGAGTATGCGATGTGGGAATACCCCTTTAACCATTACATACCAGGAACACAGAAGTATCACTATATTGGAGATTTTCTAACCCACTAGACACTGGGTCTTGCCATGAGAGGGCATAAAAATGTTTTTCCTGCTGTCCTGTAGGAAGTATCTGAGAAGCTACTCTTGGGTAGTGTACCTCTAGGTGAGAGATTGTTGGCTGAACAAAGCCTGATCAGTAGAGAATAAATCACTTTTTGCCCTGATACATTATATTATAAAGATTCTTATATTTGTTTGCACTATTCATTAAAAAAAAAAAAAAAAAAATCATATATAAGACACAATCCTAGATAGAAACTGGAAGAACTAGAACTATTACTATTTTTCAGGCTGTAGCAGTGATGGCCTATCCCTAGTGTTACAGAATAAACTCTTATAGGTGTAGAATAAGTGTCTTTTAAATTCAAGCTACACAAGTGATCACATACAGCTCAGACACAAAAATTACAGTTTAAACAGTTTTATTTGCGAATGTATCAACTTCTGCAACAATTACATTGTAAGTTAATCACAATCCAGGTCCAACCCTTGTTGACTCACATACAGACTAACCATTATTTATTTCAGCAAAATATTTAGCAATACTGTACAGATTATCATCAATCACATTACTCCTTGTCCCCATTAGGGCTCACAATCTAAACTTATAAATACAGTTCGCCATGTGGTGCTAGTGCACAGAGTCCTCACCCGGTCTAGGGTCAGGGAAATCGCCATTCCTCTAGGCTGGAAGAGTCCAAACTGCATAACAAGCACCTCATGGAGCCCATTCTAATGAAGACAATGTCCTCCGCCCGATTCCAAAACATTGAAGGACCACTCAAAGAAAGGGGCAGTCGAGCCAAAGCCAACAGACGGTTGTCTTCATCCTGTATCTATATCTATTCACATTACAATTTATGTGAATTTGTTTAACCTGTAAGAAAAAAATACCTGACAGCACCTTTCTATTGTCACCTGTATTATACATTGTAAACCTCCACAAACCACCTATAAAGTGCTCTCTAATGGCTTCTTATTCATGTTATTGTCAAAACCAAGTGACAAAGGGCGAGAGATAAGTGACTATAGTTCTTGATCTGAATCTAATGTGCCCTGAAAAGCTTATAATGGTTATAAAGGTCTGTTCAGACCCCAAATTATATTAACCTGAGGGCATCAGTTCTGGGTCCCGCTATAGCAGTCACAGAATTATTTTTTTTTTATATACATTTTTATGTTCTGTATTTCCAGAAATTATAATTCAGGAAATTGTGATTGAAAATCAAAAAATAAGTCTTGAATATTTCCCATTGTTAGCCAGTAGAGGAAGCATCATGTGTGTACTATGTCAATGCACCAGACAGTACACAGATGATTTTTAATTGTGATATGACATTGATGGCAACAAGAATCCTTGTCTAGCAGACACAGCACAACTACATGTATATTTCACACACAGCTCAACTACATACAGTTCATCCAACACCTGGCTACACACGAACCTCAACTACATACATATCACACACGAACCTCAACTACATGCACAACACTCACACAGTTCAACTATATGTACATCACACACACACAGCTTAACTACATGTACATCTCACATACAGCTCAAGTACATGCAAATCATACACAACTAAATGCACATCACATACACAGCTCAACTGCATGCAAATCATACCGCCAACTACATGCATAACACATACAGAGCTCTCTCACCTAATGCACAAATGAGCATATAACTATGACACTGGCATACCTCTCAACTGTTCCAGATTCTGCGAGAGAGTCCCGGTTTCAGAATCGCTTCCCAGGGCCCCAGTCAGCAGGAGGTATTTGTCAGATTCAACTCCTCTGTGTCTGGAGAGGACGCAGAGGAGTTGAATACAGTGGTGAAGCAGGAGCGGACACAGCTCCTGCCTCACCACTGGTCCCCTATGTGCTCCTGCTCTGGGAGCCGTAGGCGCAATGTGATGATGTCATTCACATTGGTCCTTCAGCTCCATCAGCACTGCGGGACAGAGATAGAGACAGACACTGTGGGACTGAGACAGAGCAGCAGGGGAGCGAGGAGAGGTAAGTAATAGAGATGAGCGAACAGTGTTCTATCGAACTCATGTTCGATCGGATATTAGGCTGTTCGGCATGTTCGAATCGAATCGAACACCGCGTGGTAAAGTGCGCCATTACTCGATTCCCCTCCCACCTTCCCTGGCGCCTTTTTTGCTCCAATAACAGCGCAGGGTAGGTGGGACAGGAACTACGACACCGGTGACGTTGAAAAAAGTAGGCAAAACCCATTGGCTGCCGAAAACATGTGACCTCTAATTTAAAAGAACAGCGCCGCCCAGCTTCGCGTCATTCTGAGCTTGCAATTCACCGAGGACGGAGGTTTCCGTCCAGTTAGCTAGGGGTTAGATTCTGGGTAGGCAGGGACAGGCTAGGATAGGAAGGAGAAGACAACCAACAGCTCTTATAAGAGCTAAATTCCAGGGAGAAGCTTGTCAGTGTAACGTGGCACTGACGGGCTCAATCGCCGCAACCCAGCTTTCCCAGGATCCTGAATGGAATACACTGTCAGTGTATTCCCGTATACCCGATATATACCCCCGATACCCGTTCCAACGGTGTGCCCCCCCACCTTCACCCCAGAAATACCCTGCAAGTCCCCTAGCAATAGAATTGGGGCTATATACACCCACTATTTTTGCTACTGCCATATAGTGCCATTGTCTCACTGGGAATTCAAAGAATATATTGGGCTTACATATAACTTCAATTCCAGGGAGAAGCTTGTCAGTGTAACGTGGCACTGACGGGCTCAATCGCCGCAACCCAGCTTTCCCAGGATCCTGAATGGAACACACTGACAGTGTATTCCCGTATACCCCATATATACACCCCAAATCCCCGTTCCAACGGTGTGCCCCCCCACCTTCACCTCAGAAATACCCTGCAAGTCCCCTAGCAATAGAATTGGGGCTATATACACCCACAATTTTTGCTACTGGTATACAGTGCCATTGTCTCACTGGGAATTCAAAGAATATATGGGGGTTATGTGCACCCACAATTTTTAATACTGCTATACAGTGCCATTGTCTGACTGGGAATTCAAAGAATATATGGGGGTTATGTGCACCCACAATTTTTAATACTGGTATATAGTGCCATTGTCTGACTGGGAATTCAAAGAATATATGGGGGTTACGTGCACCCACAATTTTTAATACTGCTATACAGTGCCATTGTCTGACTGGGAATTCAAAGAATATATGGGGGTTATGTGCACCCACAATTTTTACTACTGGTATACAGTGCCATTGTCTGACTGGGAATTCAAAGAATATATTGGGGTGACGTGCACCCACAATTTTTGCTACTGCTATACAGTTCCATTGTCTCACTGGGAATTCAAAGAATATATGGGGGTTATGTGCACCCACAATTTTTAATACTGGTATACAGTGCCATTGTCTGACTGGGAATTCAAAGAATATATGGGGGTTATGTGCACCCACAATTTTTAATACTGGTATACAGTGCCATTGTCTGACTGGGAATTCAAAGAATATATGGGGGTTATGTGCACCCACAATTTTTAATACTGGTATACAGTGCCATTGTCTGACTGGGAATTCAAAGAATATATGGGGGTTACGTGCACCCACAATTTTTAATACTGCTATACAGTGCCATTGTCTGACTGGGAATTCAAAGAATATATGGGGGTTACGTGCACCCACAATTTTTAATACTGGTATACAGTGCCATTGTCTGACTGGGAATTCAAAGAATATATGGGGGTTATGTGCACCCACAATTTTTAATACTGGTATACAGTGCCATTGTCTGACTGGGAATTCAAAGAATATATGGGGGTTATGTGCACCCACAATTTTTAATACTGGTATACAGTGCCATTGTCTGACTGGGAATTCAAAGAATATATGGGGGTTATGTGCACCCACAATTTTTACTACTGGTATACAGTGCCATTGTCTAACTGGGAATTCAAAGAATATATTGGGGTGACGTGCACCCACAATTTTTGCTACTGCTATACAGTTCCATTGTCTCACTGGGAATTCAAAGAATATATGGGGGTTATGTGCACCCACAATTTTTAATACTGGTATACAGTGCCATTGTCTGACTGGGAATTCAAAGAATATATGGGGGTTATGTGCACCCACAATTTTTAATACTGGTATACAGTGCCATTGTCTGACTGGGAATTCAAAGAATATATGGGGGTTATGTGCACCCACAATTTTTACTACTGGTATACAGTGCCATTGTCTAACTGGGAATTCAAAGAATATATTGGGGTGACGTGCACCCACAATTTTTGCTACTGCTATACAGTTCCATTGTCTCACTGGGAATTCAAAGAATATATGGGGGTTATGTGCACCCACAATTTTTAATACTGGTATACAGTGCCATTGTCTGACTGGGAATTCAAAGAATATATGGGGGTTATGTGCACCCACAATTTTTACTACTGGTATACAGTGCCATTGTCTGACTGGGAATTCAAAGAATATATGGGGGTTATGTGCACCCACAATTTTTAATACTGGTATACAGTGCCATTGTCTGACTGGGAATTCAAAGAATATATGGGGGTTACGTGCACCCACAATTTTTAATACTGCTATACAGTGCCATTGTCTGACTGGGAATTCAAAGAATATATGGGGGTTACGTGCACCCACAATTTTTAATACTGGTATACAGTGCCATTGTCTGACTGGGAATTCAAAGAATATATGGGGGTTATGTGCACCCACAATTTTTAATACTGGTATACAGTGCCATTGTCTGACTGGGAATTCAAAGAATATATGGGGGTTATGTGCACCCACAATTTTTACTACTGGTATACAGTGCCATTGTCTAACTGGGAATTCAAAGAATATATTGGGGTGACGTGCACCCACAATTTTTGCTACTGCTATACAGTTCCATTGTCTGACTGGGAATTCAAAGAATATATGGGGGTTATGTGCACCCACAATTTTTACTACTGGTATACAGTGCCATTGTCTGACTGGGAATTCAAAGAATATATGGGGGTTATGTGCACCCACAATTTTTACTACTGGTATACAGTGCCATTGTCTAACTGGGAATTCAAAGAATATATTGGGGTGACGTGCACCCACAATTTTTGCTACTGCTATACAGTTCCATTGTCTGACTGGGAATTCAAAGAATATATGGGGGTTATGTGCACCCACAATTTTTACTACTGGTATACAGTGCCATTGTCTGACTGGGAATTCAAAGAATATATGGGGGTTACGTGCACCCACAATTTTTAATACTGGTATACAGTGCCATTGTCTGACTGGGAATTCAAAGAATATATGGGGGTTATGTGCACCCACAATTTTTAATACTGGTATACAGTGCCATTGTCTGACTGGGAATTCAAAGAATATATGGGGGTTACGTGCACCCACAATTTTTAATACTGCTATACAGTGCCATTGTCTGACTGGGAATTCAAAGAATATATGGGGGTTACGTGCACCCACAATTTTTAATACTGGTATACAGTGCCATTGTCTGACTGGGAATTCAAAGAATATATGGGGGTTATGTGCACCCACAATTTTTAATACTGGTATACAGTGCCATTGTCTGACTGGGAATTCAAAGAATATATGGGGGTTATGTGCACCCACAATTTTTAATACTGGTATACAGTGCCATTGTCTGACTGGGAATTCAAAGAATATATGGGGGTTACGTGCACCCACAATTTTTAATACTGGTATACAGTGCCATTGTCTGACTGGGAATTCAAAGAATATATGGGGGTTATGTGCACCCACAATTTTTAATACTGGTATACAGTGCCATTGTCTGACTGGGAATTCAAAGAATATATGGGGGTTACGTGCACCCACAATTTTTAATACTGCTATACAGTGCCATTGTCTGACTGGGAATTCAAAGAATATATGGGGGTTACGTGCACCCACAATTTTTAATACTGGTATACAGTGCCATTGTCTGACTGGGAATTCAAAGAATATATGGGGGTTATGTGCACCCACAATTTTTAATACTGGTATACAGTGCCATTGTCTGACTGGGAATTCAAAGAATATATGGGGGTTATGTGCACCCACAATTTTTAATACTGGTATACAGTGCCATTGTCTGACTGGGAATTCAAAGAATATATGGGGGTTATGTGCACCCACAATTTTTACTACTGGTATACAGTGCCATTGTCTAACTGGGAATTCAAAGAATATATGGGGGTTATGTGCACCCACAATTTTTAATACTGGTATATAGTGCCATTGTCTGACTGGGAATTCAAAGAATATATGGGGGTTATGTGCACCCACAATTTTTAATACTGGTATACAGTGCCATTGTCTCACTGGGAATTCCACAAATAATTTGGGGATTCATTCACCCTACATCTCAGGCTCTTGCCATATTCACCCAGGTTGTCAGTGCTGCACCAGCTCGTTCCCAGACAGCTCGGCCCGAAAAACGCGTTACCTATATAGAGGATTTGGACAATGAAGACAACATGTTCTAAATCTAATGTCTGCACCTTCTCCAGAATTAAAATAAAGGCAGCGTTTAACTTTCAAATAGCACTGCACAAAGGAAGAGCTTATCAGCTTGTCTCATGACATGCTACTGAAAAGTTTCATTTGTGTATCTTAATGTAAATATAGTTGTATAAGCTTTTTGGGTTTTAGGCACTGCCAAGTTATTTATTACCACCCACTCCCTTATAATGATGATGACGCCAAAGTCACTGTGGGTGTTCAGAGCTCACAGCTTTGGGTGACATTTGTCTTGCTCTCTGTCGGTACCAGCTGTCTTTTTGGATACCGTAAAGTTATGTTGACTTTATTAACAGCTATAGAAGCTTTAGCCAGGTTGTGACGGTGTGTAACCCTAACAACACTAAGTGGGATACACATTAATAGTCAGTCTATGTACGCTAAACGTATCACTGAAGTAATTTTTTTTCCCTCTCCCCTAATATAAGAAAGGAACAGACATTAGACCTAGACCGGGGTTCGAGGCTTGAAAAAATCCAGTATTATTTGTTCTTCATGATGTGAAATATGTGTTGAAAAGCAACCCAAGATGAAGTCAGCCATGTGTGCCAGTGTGTTACTTGGCATGCCTTTGCTGGCCCCAACTGTAAGGGTCACTCTCCATTTCCTCCATTTTCCACTCCCCTTCACACCATTTGTGGTGAAGCAATGGGATGCACTGAAGTGCACCCTCTAGCCTCGTGTGGGATAGGGACATCAGATGCCACTCCAACCCCCTCGTCTTCCTCCGCCAGCCAACGGTGCGAAGATGAGAGGAGTGTGCTCTGAATGTTTTCTGCCTAGCAGAGGCTAGTTCTCACTTACGAAAATGGCCCCACTTTGACCTGTATATCAGGCACAATGGTGTAGGTTTCAAAGAAACATGGCACCAACAAGTTGGAAAACGTGGGCCATGCGTGGACCGTGTTTGAGTCTGGCAAGCTCCAGATCTGCTACCAGGTTCCAGCCATTATCACAGGCGCAAAAATGCCAGGCCCCAGGTGTAGCAGGGAAAAAAAAATGCCATCTCAGCCAGGATGGCATCCCTGACCTCGGAGGCACTGTGCTGTCTGTCCCCCAAGCTGATCAGTTTCAGCACGGCCTACTGACATCTCCCCATGCCAGTGTTACAGTGTTTTCCGCTAGTAGCTGGGGTGGAGGTTGCAGCTTCGTAGGGTTTCAGTCTACTCCTGCCATGAATTTTGGCCTGGGAGAGGAGATAGGCCACCCCAGTTTGCACCCGGGGAACAGACTCCACCACATTCACCCTGCCTGTCATTAAAGATAAGCACTGCAGCATCCCTGACCACAGGCGCTTGTCCATGTGTCGGTGGTCAAGTGGACCTTGCAGCAAAGCGCAGAGCTCTGGGCCCGACTGATGTTATGGGACACATGCAGGCGCAAGGCAGAGACAGCACACCAAGAGAAGTAGTAACGGCTAGGCCCAGCATAGGGAGGTGCCCCAGCTGCCATCTGCTGACGGAAGGCCTGGGTCTCCAGAAGCATAAACAAACACCAACATCTCCAGGGCCAGCAGTTTATCGATGAGGCTGTTACAGGCTTGGGCATGGGGGTGGGTTGTATTGTACTTCTGCCTGCAATGAAAAGCTTGGGAAATGTGGAGTGGCTGGGAAGAGGCGCATGATGGTGCAGGCCAAAAGGGCGCATGAGGGTGAACTCCCCAATGTGTCAGAGATAGGTGTGTAGGTGTCCTTGCATCATATACTTGCACCATATTTGGCTTTGGAAGTTAATTTTGTGCCAAAAAGTGGTTAAGACAGCGATCCCTCAGCTACTCCCGTTACACTGTCTATTGAAGTTACCATCTGTGGAAGTGGACCACCATTTCTAAGATCCCAAAGGAAGCAGGCAAGAGATGTGCAGTTCAGAAAAAAAGATGAGAAAATAAGTTTAGGCTGTAGAGCACAGAGGGATCGGAGAGGACAGAGCTGGTGTCGGCCAGGTATTCCCACAACATGCGCCTATACTTGTCCCTCCTGGTGACACTAGGCCCCTGAGTGGCAGTAATTTGTCCAGGGGGGCCATTAACGTGTTCCAGACCTAGGAATAAGTCTTCCAACAGGGTAGAGTTTTGCATGCCTTTGCTTCTACCCACTGTTTTTGCTGCTTAGCTTCCCTCCACATCTACTCTGCTTTCACCCCTAAACATCACCCCAGTTTATGCCTTTGCTTCTACCCAGGTTTTTTGTTGATTTAGCTTCCCTCTACATCTACACTGCTTTAGCCCCTAGACATCACCCCTGTCCATGTGGGGTCGGTGGCCTCGTCATCCACCAACTCCTCTTCCAATTGCGCACTGCCCCCTTACTGCAAACCGCACATGACCACAGCTTGCCTTGATGGCAACTGTGTCTCATGATCCCCACTTAGGTCCAGACAAGTCGGTGGCGGGTCCAAAACCCCAAAATTGGAAGGAAATGGCAGATGCTGCAGTATTTCTAACACCTGTTCCTGGTGCTCGGGCCTGGTCTGTGTTGTACCCTGCACCCTGCTTAACGCATCTGCCATATCCGAAGTTGTGCTGAGCGCATGCTAATGTTTCGTGTCCAGTGCAATGGATGGGATGGGATTTCACATAAGTCTGCCACCCATGGCCACTCATGGTTGAGCAACTGAGGGAGTTGACTTTGACGAACCCGAGGGTTTTGGAGTTGGAACTACATCAAAGGTCTGTGCTGCTCACACACTCTGCTCAACACATGATATGTTTAGTGCCAGCAGTGTGGAGACGTCGCACAACAGCCGTTGTTCCAGCAGGTACAGGCGTTGTAGGAGTGCATAGAGGCTAGCAGCGGCAACTATACACTTTAAAAACTATCCGCACAAGCGCCACACTTTCACCAGTAGCTCAGGAACATTGGGGTACCTTTTTCAAAAGATTAGCAGCAATGAGTTAAAAACGTGGCCCAGGCATGGAATATGTTGCAGGCTGCCAAGCTACAGAGCCAATCCCAGGTTACGGCCATTATCACACATGACAACATGCCTGGGCCCAGGTGCAGTGGCAAAAACCACATTGCCGTCTCATCGAGGATGGCATGACTCACTTTGTAGGCAGTGTGCTGTCTGGCCCCCAAGCTGATGAGCTTCAGCACGGCCCGCTGACGTCTCCCCACACCAGTGTTGCAGCGTTTCCAGCTCGTAGCTGGGGTCAATTTAACAGCGGAGGAGGGTGGTGTTTCAGCCCTCCTCCCAGGAATGTTGTGTGGGGAGACAAGTCAGGCCACCACATTTTGCGACCCGGTCCACGCCTCAACTACATTCAACCACTGTGCCCAAATTGAAAGGTAGCGTCCCTGTCCGCATGCACTTGTCCATTCGTAACTGGTCACATGGAACTTTAGGGCTAAGCGCTGAATTTAGGGACCGCCTCATGTTTGGGGGAAAGTGCTGGTGTGGACGGCACAGTGCGGTGGCGCAGTAGACACTCTGCCCAAAAAGGGCAGAGTGTCCCCCAGCCGGGATTCCAACATCTCCTGGGCCAGATTTCTTGAGATGAGGCCGTTGAAGCCTTGGGCATGTGGGTGGGTTGCGCTGTACTTTAGCATGAAATGAAAGGCTTGGGAGATGGGGAGTTGATGGGAAGAGGCGCATGATGGCGCGGGCAAAAGGAGAAATGGCAGGAAAAGGTGAGGATAAGGGTGAACTCCCCAAAGTGTCAGAGGCAGATGTGGAGGTGTCCTGGCTCCTGGTCTGGACTGCAGCGCCAGCCCTGTCAACAGTGGAAGAGGCAGTGGCCGCCAGGCCAAACGACGATTATCCTGCGCTTGCTCTCACCCACTGAGCCCAGGGCTTGCCTTCCAAATGATGGCACCCGCAAGAGGTGGTGAGATTCCTCTCCGCAGATCTCCAAACCATCTTGGACTTGCAAATTGCACTAAATTTGTCATGTAACTGACATGTATATGATGAGTCTATCCATTGTCTGTTCATTTTGGTGAAAGTCAGCCTGTCAGCTGACAGACAGCTGTGCTTGTCAGTGATGATGTCACCGGCTGCTTGTACCCCCAGTTTTTGCTGCTTAGCTTGCCTCCACATCCACACTGCTTTTGCCCCTACACATCACCCCTATCCATGCCTGTGCCTCTAGCCATAAGTCTGCCACCCATGGAAACTCATGGTGCAGAAAGTGAGGGAGCTGACTCTGAGGAACCCTTGGGTTTTGTAGCTGGTACTCCATCAAAGGTCTCTGCTGCTCACACACCCTGCTGAACATACGGTATCTAGGGTTAGAGCGTGTGGTGACCTCGCACAACAGTAGGTGCTTCAGGCAGATGTAGGCCTTGCTGGAGTGTATTGCGGCTAGCTCCAGGTACTGTAGACTTGGGAAAGTGGGTGTCCAAGTGCCGCACTTTCACCCTTAGCTCAGCTAATTTGGGGTATGTTTTTAAAGATCATTGCACCACTACATTGAACATGTGGGCCAGGCATGGAACGTGTTGGAGGCTGGCAAGCTCCAGAGCCCTCCAACAAGCTAAAAAACCTGGCCCCAGGGGCAGCGGGGATAAACAAATTGCCATCTCATCCAGGATGGCATCCCTGACCTCAGAGGCAGTGTGCTGTCCGTCTCCCAAGCTGATGAGCTTCAGCCCAGCCTGCTGACGTCTCCCCACACCAGTGTTGCAGCGTTTTCAGCTCGTAGCTGGGGTAAATCTAACAGCGGAGGAGGAGGAGGGTGGTGTTTCAGCCCTCCTCCCAGGAATGTTTTGTGGGGAAACAAGTCAGGAAAATTCTTGAAACGGGAGAGTTTTGCATCTTTGCCCTTGCTGCCTATGGACATCCCTTTGCCTCTAGCCACCATTTTCCCTGCTTTGCTTGCCTCCAAATCCACACTGCTTTTGCCCCTAGACATCACCCCAGTCCATGCCTTAGCTTGTACCCCCAGTTTTTCCTGCTTAGCTTGCCTCCACATCCACACTGCTTTTGCCCCTAGACATCACCCCAGTCCATGCCTTAGCTTGTATCCCCAGTTTTTCCTGCTTAGCTTGCCTCCACATCCACACTGCTTTTGCCCCTAGACATCACCCCAGTCCATGCCTTAGCTTGTACCCCCAGTTTTTCCTGCTTAGCTTGCCTCCACATCCACACTGCTTTTGCCCCTAGACATCATCCCTATCCATGCCTCTTCCCCTAGCCATAACTCTGCCACCCCTGGAAACTCATGGTGCAGAAACTTTGGTTGCTGACTTTGAGGAACCCTTGGGTTTTGTAGATGGAACTCCATCAAAGGTCTGTGCAGCTCACACACCCTGCTCAAGATATGGTATTGTAGGGTTTCAGCGTGTGTGAATGACGGACAACAGCCTGTGTTTGGACAGATGTAGGCCTTGCTAGAGTGTTTTTAGGCTAGCAGCGACTCCTGTGCACTTGCAAAAGTGGGCGCACAAGCGCCGCATTTTCAACAGTAGCTTCGGTACATTTGGGTATGTTTTTAAAAAACTTTGCACCACTAGGTTAGACGTGGGCCAAACATGGAACGTGTTGGAGGCTGGCAAGCTCCAGAGCCGCTACCAGGTTCCAGCCATTATCACAGGCGTAAAAATGCCAGGCCCCAGGTGTAGCAGGGAAAAAAAAATGCCATCTCAGCCAGGATGGCATCCCTGACCTCGGAGGCACTGTGCTGTCTGTCCCCCAAGCTGATGAGCTTCAGCACCGCCTGCTGACGTCTCCCCACACCAGTGTTTTAGCGTTTGCCGCTAGTAGCTGTGGTGGAGGTTGCAGCGTCGTAGGGTTTCAGTCTACTCCTGCCATGAATTTTGGCCTGGGAGAGGAGATAGGCCACCCCAGTTTGCACCCGGGGAACAGACTCCACCACATTCACCCTGCCTGTCATTAAAGATAAGCACTGCAGCATCCCTGACCACAGGCGCTTGTCCAAGTGTCGGTGGTCAAGTGGACCTTGCAGCAAAGCGCGGAACTAAGGGCCCACCTGATGTTGAGTGACACGTGCTGGTGCAAGGCGGGGACGCCACACCGGGAGAAGTTGAGACGGCTAGGGACGGCATAGTGAGGTGCCACAGTTGCCATCAGGTCCGGGAAGGCGGGAGTTTCAACAAGCCGGAACGCCAACCTCTCCTGGGCCAGCAGTTTAGCGATGTTGGCGTTCTAGGCTTGCGTGGGTGGGTGGTTAGCGGTGTATTTCTGCCGGCGCTCCAATGTATGAGAGATGGTGGGTTGTTGTAAAGAAGCGCCTGATGGTGCCTTTGATGGTGCAGGAGAAGGAGATAAGACAGAAACAGGGGAGGATGAGGGAGAAGTCAACAAAGTGGCGGAGGCAGATGAAGTGATGTCCTGGCTCGTCCTCTGGAGTGCATCGCCAGCACTGTGAGCAGAGGCAGTGGCATGAACGGCGGGCGACGTTTGTCCTGCCGTTGCTGCCTGCCACTGATTCCATTGCTTGGATTCCAAATGACGGTGCATTGAAGTGGTGGACAGGTTGCTCTTCTCAGGGCCCCTACTCGATTTCGAGAGGCAAATTGTGTAGACGACACTATATCTGTCCTCGGCGCATTCCTTGAAAAAACTCTACACCTTCAAGAAACGTGCCCTCGATGGGGGAGTTTTTCTGGGCTGGGTACAAAAGGGAACATCTTCGGACATTCCGGGTCTGGCCTGGCTTCGGCAAAGCAGCTGACCTCTGCCTCTGGACATGTCTCTGCCTCTAGCTACCCTTTTTGGTGCTGCACCTGCCTCAACATCCACACTACTTTCCCAGCTTGACATCTGCCTTGTCCAGGTGGGGTCGGTGTCCTCGTCGTCCACCACCTCCTCTTCCAACTCCTGTCTCGCCTCCTCCTCCTGCACAATGCGCATGTCAACTGGCTGCCCTGACAGCAACTGCGTCTCATCGTCGTCGATGAGGGTGGGTTGCTGGTCATCCGCCACCAAATCGACCGGAGATGGAATGGAGGAGACTCTAGTGTTTGAGCATCTGGACACAGATACTCGTCTGTTAGGTCCGTGGAATCGCGAAATGGAGGGGCAGGTTGCGGTACAGTCAAAGGAAGGGAGAACAGCTCTGGGGAGCAGGGACAGTTGGGGTTATTGTTCTGAGAAGATTGGGAATTTTGGGTGGAAGGAGGACAAGACTGTTGGGTAAGAGGAGGTAGAGGCTGACTGGCTGGTGGACAATGTGCTTTAAGCGTTATCCGACAGCCATTGCAAGACCTGTTCCTGGTTCTCGGGCCTACTAATCTTTGTACCATTCAGCCTAGTTAATGTGGAACTTTTGTGCAAAGCGCAGAACTTAGGGCCCGCCTGATGTTAAGGGACACACGCTGGTACAAGGCTCAACTCACCCTAAGTGCCAAAAACACTGCTGGTGCAAGGCTCTACTCATGCCAAGGGCCTCAATCTCTGCTGGTAGCTCAGCTTAAGGTCATGTAACTTTGTTTGGAAGGGCTCATGTTAAGGGCTAGAAAAGTGAATTTTGGAAGGTCTTACCACATCACACACACACACACACACACACACACACACACTCAAAATGACAGTTAAGGGTGAGGGCTTTTGGAATTCCCATTGCCTATTCCATTTGTGGTTGTCATGGGGAACGTGATTTAAAGGGGTGGTTGTTACTGTTTGTTGAGCTTAAATTGGGGTTTGTGTCCATCCATTTGGGGAGTAAAGAAGGTTTCCAGGTATTTTCCCACTTTGATAGAGGTTTTTTTGAATGTGGAAAGTGTGTAGTTGTTAGGCAGTGATGTTGGGGTAATAGAGGGTCTTTGGTGTGTTAGATGCCCCCAGGCATGCTTCCCCTGCTGTCCCAGTGTCATTCCAGAGGTGTTGGCATCATTTCCTGGGGTGTCATAGTGGACTTGGTGACCCTCCAGACACGGATTTGGGTTTCCCCCTTAACGAGTATCTGTTCCCCATAGACTATAATGGGGTTCGAAACCCGTTCGAACACACGAACATTGAGCGGCTGTTCGAATCGAATTTCGAACCTCGAACATTTTAGTGTTCGCTCATCTCTAGTAAGTAAGTATTAGTGATTTTTCATGTTAAACTTTGGCAGATGATGAGGGACATTCAACTGTTGGCATATAGAGGGGCAACAATATACTGGGGAGGCATTTGAGGGGGGGCATGAAACTTTGGGGGCAGATAGAGGAGAACATTAAACTTAGGGGACATTAAACTTGGGGCATATAATAAGGGACATTAAACTGGGGGTATACGAGGGGGACATGGACTTTGGGGCAGATAGAGGAAGACATTAAACTTTGGGGACATTAAACTGTGTGGCATATAGAGAAGGGACATTAAATTGTGAGGGCATATTGAGGGGGGGGGCATATGAAGAGGGGCATTAAACTGAGAGGTATATGAGGGTAACATTAAACTTTGGGGGCAAATGGAGGGGGCATTAAACTCGGTGCAACTGGAAGGGGCATTAAAATGGGGGCAACTGGAGGGGGACATTAAACTGAGGGCAGCTGATGGAAGACATTAATTCCCACACAGTTTAATTCCCCCCTCCAGGTGCCCCAGTTTAATGTCCTCCAGCAGCAATCTCCAAAGGGTAATGTCCCCCTTTAGTTGCCCCCAGTTTAATGTACCCCTTTAGTTGCCCCAGTTTAAACTGGGGCAGTTGGAGGGGGACATTAAAACTATGGAGCAGCTGGAGGGTGACTTTAAACTGGGGCAGTTGGAGGGAAAAATTAAACAGTGGGGGCAGCTGGAGAGGGACATTAAACTGGGGGCAACAAAAGGGAGACTGCAGTGCACTGGGGAACTACAGTTCTGCTTCTGCTCCTATTCACTTGAATACGAGCAGAGATACTTCCATCTCTATACCATGTATACAACCTCTGGCAGATAGAAACTGCCAGGTCATTGATTGGTCCAGAGGTCGTACCCCCAAGATCAGATACTGATGACCTATCTGTGGGATATGTCATCCGCATCCCATATACATGGGATAACGCCTTCAATACATTACATAGGTGGTGCTCCCTCTTGTGGCCAACAATGAGAAATATGAAAACTTTTGTCATTAACATTAATAAGCAGAAATCTCCATTAATAATAGTGGTGAGGATTTACAACATAAAATACAGGTGACAAATATTACCAATTGCTAGTAAAAGGCTAGAAATGATGAAACGTCTTCTGTTTCTTTGTCTGCTTGAGGCTGAAGTAGATGGGAGTCGTAGATCACCGCTGAGGATCAGGGCTCTGGATTTGGTGAGATCTTCTCAGGTCACCTCTGCAGGTCTCTATGAGCAGCTCCCAATAGTATGTTCAGGTCTCCGTAGTATCAGCAGCTTTCTTCACCGCGATCCAGGTATTTTGTCTCACACTTTGCTATCTGTAAATGAATCAGAAAGAACAAAAGCCTTCACTCTATTGACATTAATATATTTGTCCCTGGTCTAGGATCAGAGGAAAAAGCATTATATTTGGACACGGTCATAACCAAATTCCCTTTGCGGACATTTCACCAGAGGAGATTCCTCTGTTCTCAGAGCTGTATTCAGTAGTGTAGCGCCCCATGTGTCAGGATAATGTTATTCTCAGACACTGAGGGTATGGCAGTGACCTCTTCACATGGTGCACATGGCACTATCATAGCTCTGTAGTGCATTAGTTGCCTTGAGTTTGCAATAGGCCTTAGGGGGCATTCACACGGAGTAACACGGCGCTGATTAACTCTCTTAAGAATCAGCGCTGCAAAACAGCATCCCATTGACTTCAATGGGTTCCGTTTAACGCACGTAGCACATTGAAATCAATGAGTTAAAAAGCCTACAATTGATTTCAATGTGTTATGCACGTTAAACGGAACTCATTAAAGTCAATGGGATTCTGTTTTGCAGCGCTGATTCTTACGTGAGTTATCGTGCAAGAATCAGCGCTGTGTTACTCCATGTGAATGCCCCCTTAAAGGGTTTTTTCAATTAACTGAAGTCTGTCATACAAGGTACAGCACTGTGCTATATGTTGGCGCTATACACTTGAAGGATAATAATAATTGTATATGTTACATTGAGATCTAGTAGCTGTTTACTGACTCTCTCAAAATGGCTGCCATTGCCATAGCAACCGCAGCCACACAGTTCCAAATACTCCCTAACTTGTCCCTATAACTATCCTGTTGGATTTACAATATTTGAGCACATGGCAGTATTATTTATGTACATTTTGGCCCCTTGACCCCTCTTGTATCTATGACCCTCTTGTGACCCCCGTCACCCACCTCACAGTTATTATTCATGACTTTCATTCATCTTGTAGGAAACCTCCAGTCCCAGATCTGACTTTACCTGCGTATTCTCAAGGTCCTGTGCTCCATGTATATGCTGGTCTAGAGGGTTCTTCATGGTGGCGGCCATGTCGGTCTATCTGTTCTCTATTCAGGCAGTGCTTGTACTGGCTGGAAAATACCGGAAGGAATGAGAAATAATTCTTTATGGGATGTAAGGGAGCGTTCACACTACCGTCGGTGTCCGACATGTAGTGTCCGCTCCTAGTGTCCGCTCAAAATCTGTCACGGACACTAGGAGCGGACACTAGATGTGTCCGTGACACCTGTCATTCACTTTAATGGGCAGGGTTTTTCTGTCCGCTTGAGAAGTCGGACATCTTCACTTGCGGACAGGAAAGGACGGGCACGGAGTGCAAAAGAACGCACCCGATGCCCATTCAAGTGAATGTGGCAGTTACAAGATCTTGCAGCTGGAAATGATGCATTGTGGGATATAACAGTAATATACTAATATGGGGTGGGGCTTGTGCATAGAACCGATACGTGTCATAGATCATAGCAGCCAATCAGATCACTGCTGTGAATTCTCATCCTGTGCTACAATAATGAAAGCTGCAATCTGATTGGCTATAATAGATACCATTAGTTTCATATGCAGCAGCAGCAAATTTGGAATTTGGGGGCTCCAAACAAAGTTACTCCTGGGGCCCTCCCTAATAAATTTTAGGTCATGCCCCTCTTAACCCCTGACAGTCACATTAAAATTGCAAAAATCCTTCCATGACTAGTAAAATAATCTACCCGAGCTGTAAACCCTACTTCCAACCCCACCCCCTTGATGTTCCCCAAAAAGACACTGACACCAGGCTGGAAGAAAAGGCCACAGTGGGATTAATTAAAATTCACTTGTTAAATGACAACAAATTAAAGGGATTCTATCATTATATCAACTTTTTAACTAAATACACATAGAAAAAGCCTTAACGCTATCCTTCCCTTCCCTTTATTATTCTGTTCCTGAGGAATTTCTTCTTTCTTCCATATGCAAATGAGCTTTCTCGCAGCACTGGGGGCATTCCCTGTGCTGCTTGAAAACTCTCCAGTGATGCCTCTGTCTTCTTCTCTGCCTCTTCTCTTACAAGCCCATCGAGTCTTCATTCAAAAGCACCGAGCGCTTGTCCGTCGGCCATTTTCCTGTGGCCTCCTCTCTTGTTCGGCCACAGGAAAATGGCTGAGGTCCATGTGCAGTTGGCACTTTTGGACGAAGATGCGATGGGAGCGCGAGAGAAGAGGCACAGAGGAAGACAGAGGCGTCGCTGGAGAGTTTTAAAACAGCACAGGGAACGCCCCCAGTGCTGCGAGAAAACTCATTTGCATATGGAAGTAAGAGGAAATTCCTCAAGAACAGCAGTGCGGATCAGAATAATAAAGGTAAGAGAAGGATAGCCTTTCTTAAAGCTATTCCTACGTGTTTTTTTTAAAGGGCTGACCACTTTATAGATAACAGTTTGTAATGTGCAGCACAAAGATAAATAATACATTTACTCAGAGACATTCATTTTCACTGTGGGGAGACAGATATGGGGTGCATGGTGGGAGGGCACATGGAGCTGGGGGGTGATTGTTCCATGCATTGAAGGTACATTCAGGAAGGGGGGGGGGCGATGCACAAGAGGCTCATGAAGAATGGAGGAATCTTTCATATCTGTGTTAGGTTTGCATGAGAGGCGCAAAGAAACTCCTCCATTGGCAGTGCATGGGCGTTTGATAATGTGCTTTAGGCTAAGGCCCCAAATATCTGGAGCCAGCCAAAAAGCCTTGTGGGAAAAAACTGCTGTGGAAACGTATAGTGATTTCCTGCAACACTTTTCACACAAAGCTTGCAGAGTTTTCCTCTGTGGACTTTCTGCTTCCATTATATATATAGGGGAAACCACTGGTGCTTCCATAGAAATAATTGACATGCTGCAATTTCCCAAAACGCAACTGTTTTGGAAATCATAAAATTTCCGCTGCGGGTATTTTTCTGTAATGCGTGGATGGGATTCGCTATTTACTTTGCAGAGACTGGAGTACGCTGCAGGTTTTTGCTGTGGTGCTACTACCACATTGGGCTTTGGCCTTAAAGACACATGGGGAACTGTGTGAAACTTGTTGCGGGGGTAGACTTGCAGGGGCTATATGCAACAAGTTATCCCCTCCCCTGTGGGTATCTTGCAAGGGGGTCATAAGAATTTGGACTTTTCTCTGGAATTTGGACTGGTGAGGACCTGGTACTTCTGGAGTAATGGGTTTAGCCATTTCACTGTGAGCTACCTGAATACTACTTCAGTACAGGTCCTGACCAGTAATGGGAAATAGATACAGGGAGATGGTTTATTAACTATAACTGATAAGAAGCAGGTCCTTTCGGAGTATAGTATTTAGTCACAACCCTATTGTAAACAATGGTGTCCGTTGCCCTTTTTTTTGAATAGTCCATTTGAA
The DNA here is from genome assembly GCF_031893055.1 of Leptodactylus fuscus. Taxonomy (NCBI): domain Eukaryota; kingdom Metazoa; phylum Chordata; class Amphibia; order Anura; family Leptodactylidae; genus Leptodactylus; species Leptodactylus fuscus. The sequence goes on from NC_134272.1 coordinate 63,287,719, forward strand.
TTTAGCGCTAAAGAAGGTGTTTTGGGGTTCCATTCAAATTGGACGAATCATAGCGGCACAATTGTGCACAGTGCCCGGTGTTTGCATTCTGCTGGATTTCTGTCTTCAGCCCCAGCGAAACTGGACAGGGGACAGACACTGATAATTAGAACAGAATTCCAGCATTCACGGACAAGAAGATAATATAAAATCTTTTTCTTTATTTCTTCATATAAAACATATTATTCCATATTCCTAGAGGTGCTGTATCGGCAGATCCAGCGTATCGCTACTGACAAATGCTACGCGTTTCAGGACATAGTCCCTTCCTCATGGCCATGAGGAAGGGACTATGTCCTGAAACGCGTAGCATTTGTCAGTAGCGATACGCTGGATCTGCCGATACAGCACCTCTAGGAATATGGAATAATATGTTTTATATGAAGAAATAAAGAAAAAGATTTTATATTATCTTCTTGTCCGTGAATGCTGGAATTCTGTTCTAATTATCAAAGTCTTCACTGACCGAGGGAGTCCATCGGTGTCCGTGCATCTCGGCTAGAGGTATTAGGAGATTATTCACAAGCTATTGGGTGAGCTGGTATTATTTTTTGATTTTTAGGGGACAGACACCCAGCGGTCAGCTTTAAAACCCTTTCACTTGAATGGGTTTGTAAAGGTGACCGCCTGTGTCCGCCAGCAGCCTGTCTGCGGGGAAATCAGATTTTTTAGCTGGACACAAAGTCAGATATGCAAGAATTTGTGTCCAGCTAAAAAAAAAACTGTTTCCCTTCAGACAGGACACGGGCGGTCACTAGAGATGAGTAAGCATATTCAATCGAATACCTCCACCGCATAGTTCTTGGTGTAAAAAAGCGCCAGGGAAGGTGTTAGGGGCAGTAAAAATTCGATACCCCTCCCACCTTCCCTGGCGCTTTTTTACACCAAGAACTATGCGGTGGAGGTATTGGATCGAATATACTCGCTCATCTCTTGCGGTCACCTTTACAAACTAAGGCTGCACTCACATAGAGTAACGCGCCGCTCATTCTGACACATAAACACGTGTCAGAGTGAGCACAGTAAAACAGAATCCCATTGACTTCAATGGATTCGGTCCTACACGCGCTACCCATTGAACTCAATGGGAGGCTTTTTTACCTATTGCTCTCAATGTGAATGCATTTTAAAGCTGACCGTTGGGTTTCCACCCCCTGTCCAGTTTCATCAGGTTTGAAGATGGAAACCCGGAGGAATGCACACGCCAGACACCGAGCGCAAGTCTGAGTGCCCCCTTACTGGAAAACCCCTTTAAATTTCTAGTCTCTACCGTATCCACTCCTTTTGTTTCTACTATGCTGTATTTTTTAATAACAGATGCAGTAGTTTTTAGAGATTGACACTATTTATCTACTTGAGTGTCGCGGCTGTCGCTTAGTCAGAACATAATTTAGTTTTTACTTTACCTAAGCATTTTCTGTGTTCATTTAAGCTGGGTTAATTACTGACTGCAGGATCGGCAGCCATTCCCTATGGAGGACTCGCACCCTTGTCTCATATATTCTGAGTAGTGACAAACTACAATTACTACAATAAAGGCGAGACTTGAGTTCAAACAGTTAATTTGAAACTTTTTATTTAATAGCTGAGCGACATTGTGTTCTAATGTGCTTTTAAAGCAAGTGTTATATCGAGATATTTATACACATTTTGCATAGAGATAGGCAAAGGCTGACATTAAATTTTGAGACATTTTAAAGATAATGTATGAAGTTGGCACGGCTGCACTGTTAGTCAATCACCTGAGGTAAGAACAGATTTACATAGTGGGTGGAAAAATATATATTTCCCCATGGAGTTCAACTTTTCATATGTACACTGAAAGGTAATAAATAAAAAAAAGTATATCCGTTTCACTCTATTGGCAAACAGACTACATGAGCAATATTCTACCCTGATAACCCCTTATAACCCTGTAGTGAGTTGCTTGCTCCTTAATGACCAAACCCTTTTTTGGCCGGGGCCCCACTTTGCAAAAATTGCTGCAGTTTGGACACGGCGGAAAGTAGATGGGATTCTGGCTAATCCCATCCACACATTGCAGAAAAATATCCACAAGCCAGTGGCGTAACTACCACTGTAGCAGCAGAGGCAGCTGCCACAGGGCCCGACACGTCAGGGGGCCCGGGCCCTCGACGTGTCAATTTGAAATTTTTTTTTTTTTAGTTCTGAAAAGACCCCAGAGTATAATAATTGTTTATGGGTGTCCACAGTGGAGCATAATACTGTGTGCAGTGGCGACTATGGGGGATAATACTGTGTGCAGTGGCAACTATGGGACATAATACTGAGTGCAGGAGCCACTAAGGGACATAATACTGAGCGTAGGGGCCACTAAGGGACATAATACTGTGTGCAGGGGCCACTATGGGACATAATACTGAGTGCAGGGGCCATTATGGGACATAATACTGTGTGCATGGGCCAGTAAGGGACATAATACTGTGTGTAGAGGCCACTGAGGGATATAATACATTGGTGTAGGGGCCACTAAGGGACATAATACTATGCGCAGGGGCCACTAAGGGACATAATACTGTGTGCAGGGGCCACTAAGGGATATAATACTATGTGCAGGGGCCACTAAGGGACATAATAGAGCGCACAGGAATGCGGAGGAGGGGGTCGGTCGAGGTCTTTGGTGGGGGGGCCCATGTCAAAAGTTTGCCACGGGGCCCCGCCATTCCTATTTACGCCACTGTCCGCAGCTGAAATGTTGCGATTTCAAAAACTTGCAGTTTTGTGAATCAAAACATGTCAATTATACCTACAGAAATGCTGGCATTTCCTGTATAGGTATAATAGAGGCGGAAAGTCAGCAGAGAAAAGATCTGCCACGTTTCCACCACTTTTTTTCCCACTTTTTGGCTTCAACTCGATACGTTGGGCCTTGGCTTTTGTGTGTGTCGTCACATATCAAGAACTATAAGTTTTTAACATATTCATCAGGACTTGTTTTTTGTGGGACAAGCTGTACTGTTTAATGGCACTATTTTGAGGTAGAGATAGGTCATTCATTAACTTTTATTAATTATTTCTGAGAAGGCAGTTAAAAAAAACTCAGCCAAATAAACTGCTGACATACAGCCTGGAGGCTACTTATCTCCACCCAGAACTAAAGGATGGGGCATGTTGGAATCCAACAGCTCAGTTATTCTTTCCTCTGACATCTGCCATTAGTGGAGAGTTGGGGAATCTCCATACACACTATGGTGGTTTCACACCTGCTTTGGTTTAGTCCATTCTACTGTTCCGCCATAGGAACAGAACAATATACTAAATATCAAAATGGATCCGTCTAATGATGGACAACAATGGATCACACGGGAATCCATTGACTATAATGGTGTTTGTCAGGTATGTTTTGTTTTCTTTGTGACTTCATCGGATGCTTGCAGGACTTTTCTATCTGTGATTTTAGATGGACTCCAAAGAGGCTTTGGACAGAGCCTTCAACGTAGATGTGAAGGTAGGAAGGAAACTTATAGTTTGGACTAACATTCATCTAATGTCTATAGCCTGCTTTATTGTCACTGTTGTGAATGGGGTCACACACAAAGGCAATGATTCTGTCTCTGAACTCTATATCGTACGTGAATCATATTGTAAGTATTGCACATTTTCTGTTTTTCAGGTTAGTCATGTTTGTGGCTATAGTGCTAATGTATTATAATATAAAGCATGATGGCTTCTGCAATATCAGCGCTAAGTGGTTGGATTTCCAATGGTTCTCTCCTGTATTTCATGTGTGTAGTATACATACGTGTCCATTTGTCCTCCACATTTCCAATATCCCCGCTGACTTCATTATTTAGACTCTAATGTCTCTCACATATATTTATTAAGGGAGCATAACAGGAACAGAAAAACGAGCAATTATGGACTTAGCAGATATGATAATCCAGCTACAACAGATTCAAAAGCTTACACCTAGTTGTAAACCTCAGATTTGTGACTTTTTAAATACGCTTTGCAATGCAACTTATCACAAGTGGCAATTTTATGCCGCCATTGCCATGTTCCTAAAAGATCACTTCAATGTACAGCCCATTGGGATGTACCTCATTTATGAGCCGTCATGCACCGCAGCACCAATGAGGCACATCCCCAATCAGCATAGGAATTATCAAGACTGCTGTACCTAGCGCCAATCTTGATAATTCCCCCCCAGTGTTTGTAGATACAACTTCCTATATCCAGATGGCTTTACTATGCTTACAGAGATAGATAAATGGCATATGTAGCAGAGCTTTGTTAGCAAACAAGGAAATGGAAAATGTACTCATCATGGAAGGTACCAGAAATTCTCCTATTCATTTTGTTTTGGGTTCCTGATTCATTTCGGCTGGAGCAAGTTCATATAGAACCAGAAGTGAAATGATCATAGTCTGGAATCTATTCAGACCACAGAGTATAATAGGTAGAGTGCCAGGGGAGGTGTAAAAAATAAAAAAACATTTATACTCACCTTTTCTGACTCCTTGTGGCATCTGGAACTCTCCTGGTGACATCATGCATCAAACAGAGCAGACAGATTGCATCTATGTGCAGTTTGTGATTTTCACAGACCTATAGACTAGATTGGTGCTCCCTGTTCTACAAAACAGGCTAGAAAAGGACATGCCTGTTTTTATCCATTGGAACAATGGTCAGCAAAAAGGGAATGGAGTCTGCAAGCAACAAAATAAGAAGTTTCTATCTCACCCCAAGTGCTTCATTTACATCAGTATTGGTCAGTATTTTCTGTAATGTTATATACAATCCAGCTGACACCTCTGAATTTTAGAGAGAGTTAGGGCTTATTTACACATCCACATGTTGCGGATGTGTGATGTCCATGTTATTTATTCACAGATGGCATGAGCCCATTAAAATCCCTGGGTGCATATGCTATCTGTGAATAAACAACATGGACATCACACATCCACAACATGTGGATGTTTAAATAAGCCCTAACTCTCTATAAAATTCAAAGGTTTCAGCTGGATTGTTTATAAGGGTCCATTCACACGGAGGAAAATGGTGCTGAATTTCAGCGTTGAAAAAAAAAATACTCCCATTGACTTCCTTTTTCTGCTAGCAGAATTTAAGTTCTGCTAGCAGAAAAAGGAACCCATTGCGAGGCTTTTTTTTCAGCGCTGAAATTCAGCACAATTTTCCTCCATGTGAATGGACCCTAACATCACTGACCTATACTGATGTAAATGAAGCACTTGGGGTGAGATAGAAACTTCTTATAGAAGAAACTTTTTATAGATAGAAACTTCTTATTTTGTTGCTTTGTAGTCTCATCTATGCCTCTGTCTCTTTTGTGTCATTCAGCTCCTACTCACTTTGCCCCCTCCCCTCTGCATTGCCTTTTATATAATATGACACCTATAGGATTTTTATTACAGCAATACATACCTCCCAACCGTCCCGATTTCCGCGGGACATTCACGATTTCGGTGATGTGTCCTGCGGTTCCGGTTGGAGGGAGGTATGTCCCGATTTCAACTCAGATGTGCGTCCAGAGGACACACATCTGAGTTGAACACATACGTGGCTAAAGCAAGGAGCTGACACAGGAAAGCTCGTTCCTTCACTGCTGCACACCAGCTACTGGCTGTGTAGATGCGATGTGATGACGTCACATCACGCCTACAACTGTGTGTGCGAGAGAGAGAGAGAGGCGCGGAGAGAGCAGCGGGGGAGCGAGGAGAAGGTAAGTGTAATGTGTACACTGAGGTGGAACGTGAAACTGGGGGCAGATGAAGGAGAGGACGGCATGACACTGGGGGCAGAGATGGAAAGGACATGACACTGGGGGCAGAGATAGAGAGGACGTGACACTGAGGGCAGAGATGGAGAGGACATGAAACTGGGGGCAGAGATGGAAAGGACATGACACTGGGGGCAGAGATAGAGAGGTCGTGACACTGGGGGAAGAGATGGAGAGGACATGAAACTGGGGGCAGAGATGGGGGGCATGAATCTGGGGGTAGAGATGGGGGACATGACACTGGGGGCAGATATGGAGGGAACATGAAACTGGGGACAGAGATGGAGGGGACATGAATCTGGGGACAGAGATGGAGGGGACATGAAACTGGGGGCAGATATGGAGGGAACATGAAACTGGGGGCAGATGAAGGGTGTATATGAAACTGGGGGAGAGATAGAGGGGGGACATATAATTTACGGGTGACTGTAGGAGGATTATACTGTGTGCGGGCACACGAAAAATTAATGAGAATGGGCGAGTCAACACAAAAGTGGGCGGGGCTAAATTTGCCACGGCACGCGTAGCACGCCGCACATTTTGTCCCTCTTTCGGTTGTTCAAAAGTTGGGAGGTATGGCAATGCAGTGATTTCAGAATGAAGGTCCATTTAGCAACCAGATGGCATTTTTCCTCTAAGATGTATTACAAAGTTTCTTATATTCATTTGTAATATTAATTTATGCCAAGTTTTTTTTTCAAGTTATTGATCAGTATTTTCTGTTGCACCAAATCCTAGGTTCTTACTGACTCTTAGTAAAAATGTATATAAGAACTTTTGACTTCTGTCTGTGGAGCCTCTGTATCCTTAAATAATCATTTGTCAGCACTTTTGATATAAAGTTGTATATTCTTTATTGAATCGGTGCTAAAAGTAATCTTCACCTGGCTGCTTTTCAGATTGTTACAGAGTAGCGAAATGGGAACATAGATTCTTTTTAATACTACATATAAAACAGTGGTTTCCAAAGTTTGTTTTTATTAGTCGATACTCCCATGTGCCCGATGAAACACTAAGTAAATCAGTAACTATAAAAACAAGCTCTTCAAATGGAATCGTGATGTACATGCTTTTATATTGTACCTCAAATAATTTTGTCAGGCCAACAAATCCAATCACATATTTCAGGGAATGGGCCTAAATTGAAATTACCCTGCACATTTCTAGTGTAATAGTCTATTGATCTAAGGCTGCATATTGTCTTCCTCAGTAATTGAATTGTGACTGGAAACACAGGGCCATTTTTATTTATGAGGGTACAAGATATATGAATGTTACCAGCAGGAATTTTGAAAGATCAAAAAATTGATGTATTATGTCGAACCTCTTGTTATATACACCTTGTCTGCAAATAGCATGTAATGACAATTTGGCATTTTTACCTCTTTGCAAATACGGTGAGGGTTCGGCTTTCAAGCTTTTTAAAATTCTGTTCACAGGGTTAGGTCTATGTTATTCATAAATTCATGTTCACATTTTATTTGAGCCCGTTGAAGTCTTTTGATAATTGCAAATCTTTTTCAGATTAAGAAATGACATACCCCAAGGTATAGCATTTTATCTTGTCACTCAGGAGAAAGTGAACTTTGAATGCCAGATTTGCAAGAGAGGAACATCAAACCTCCACATTTAATCATTTGGAGATTTTTGGAGAATCTTCACCTGACCTGCAGAAGGCTTCCAAGGAGTTTGCAGCCTTTGAGGTCAAAAAGGCCAAAGCCAGTGCCCCAAGTGCAAGTACATTGAGGAAATACATTCCTAAGTGAATTATTTTGTGTGGAGAATATTAGTATGATCAAATATTACAACAGGTGCCAAATACAGCAAACTGCAGAAATAGCTTATCAACATGCATAAGGAATCATTAGGAGGTGGACTACAAAACCGAAGACGTTCAGGAAAACACTTTCATCTTGGGATATTGCTTAAAGCTAGATATCTTCATATAGGTAATATCATAGCAAGGTCACTGAGCAAATGGGAAACAAACCTGTCTTCTTACTCATCCATCTTCACCGGGGCAATGAAAAACCTTAAATCTCTATATTAGTATGGACAGCCAGAAAGCTAAAGTTAAAGGGGTTATCCAAGATTAGAAAACATGGCTGCTTTCTTTCAGAAAGAACTCAGTTTCCTCTTCTCAGGAATTGACATTACGTCCATTGGTTACACAGTCATGATGTAATTCTGTCCTATTTATTTGACTGGAATTGAGCTGTAGCATGACAATGTAACTAATGGACATGATGACAATTCCTAATGTGAGGAAGTAGCTCAGCAGCAACAACGGTGTGGACCCAACCAGACAGAGACAGGGACACGATATCTGGTGCAAACTGGTTTATTTGGAAAAACAGCAAAAATATATAAACCTTCACATCAGGCACAGAATAAACTAAATAAAATACAGCCTTAACTTCAGGCAAAACTTCAAACAAAACCCTGCTCGTCCGAGCTCTAACTAAACAGTAAAAACTAACTATATGTGTGGCTTACTAGCAACTACACAAATAAAACAAAGTAGCAGAGTACAGTCTCACCAGACTCGCAGTGCCAGGACAGACCCAGGCACTTCCTCTTCCTCCCTGCCCTGAAGTGCTGCCTTTTTATGGCCCAGTAACGAGCCCAGGACCCACACCAGGGGCTGAAGCCTATTCGAGACCCGCAGTGGACCAACCATAGGTCAGAACCTGGGGCTGATATACCGGGACTCCAACACTCTGCCTGTCACCTTCTCACACTAAGAAGAGGAGCTCTTTCTGAAAGAATGCCACCATGTCTTCTAATCCTGGATAACTACTTTAAAGTGAACCTGTGTGATTTCTGCTACCCTAAAATGAGGAAGATAAAGGATCACCCTGAACCCGCTGCTCTGGTAAGGATAACCTATACTAAGCAAAAATATATTTTATGAAATTAAAGGAATGTTGACAGTGTATCACAAACTGCAGGCGGCATGTTCTAGAACAGGAGGAGTTCAACAAATTGATATATGATTTTGCAAGAAAACTTACAGTATAATGTAATTTATTCATTTGAATCTCAGTTTATTCTGGATTTATCTTGGATTAGAAAAGCATGGCTGCTTTCCTCCGCCATATCTGCTCATGGATTGTGCCTGGTATTACAGTTCTATTAACGTGAATTGGACTGAGCAGCAATAGCAGTTTTTAAATCCCGGCCCAACCCTTTTGTCTAATTGAATCTTAAAGTGGTTGTCCAGATTATATGAAAACCCCAGTCCACAGCTTAGCTGGAGTAAGTGGAGAGGGTCAGATGACCCCTGTGGCCACTCAATGGCCTCAACGGCACATTTTCAGTACTGGAGAGTGGCGTATTAGACATAGTATTATCAGTAATAGACTGAAGTCAGTCACCTAACCCTGTATGCTTCAAGACCTCGACAGTCCATGGACTGTAGAGAACAGGGATGCGTTGCCAGAACTGAAGACTGGGGTACATATGGTTTTTTAAAAAAAATATTTTACCCCATCCTGACCCCCAGCAAGAATTTAATTTAACCTGGACAATTCCTTTAAGTAAGAAAATGAATCTATATTTTTATTTTTTTAGGAGCAAAAGTTTCCAGGTAATTATCCAATAGCCCTAGACCTGTCCTTACTTTCCTCCCATTACACAGAGGGGACCAAAGGTTGTAAACATTTCAGGTTTTCAGATCTCCTCCATTCTTCTTAATGCACATATACCATAAAATTACTTGTACTACAAAGCCTACAATCATGTCGACATGAAGGCACTCAAGACTGACTTTGCACACTTGGGTAATAAAGCTTTCAAAATATAGCAGCTAAAACCTCTGTGAATGAGGAAATCTCCATCTGCATATTTACTGAACCTACCAAATTGTGGCACTTTTTAAAAATCTTATTAATTTTGTGTTTAAAGAATAATTTTTAAGTACTTTGTTAATTTCTTTTATAAAATTTTTATTCAGGAAATTGGCGGTCACCACCTTTAACAGCATCTGTGTACAAAGTCATGGCAAGACACATACATATGGTATATGACATACCCAGTACATCCCAGTGAGCGCCCTCTATTGGTTTGCAACACTGAGGCACCTGACTTCCTAATTACATCATGGAAGACAGATTTGCATATTCTTCCCATGGTCCCTTGCAAAGTGGAGTGCTAAAGGCTTAATAAGTCTCCACACAGCTATATGGTGGTCTCTCCCTAAGGAGTGACGATATCCCCTTAACCCTGTCTAAGCCTCTCACCTCTACCAGGTTAGTCTTCTCTACACCGGACTGATGAGATGCAATAACATCGAAACGGCCGTCCTCGGTTGAGAGACTATACCTGGTAATAATCCCAGCATCATTGCAAAACAGAAGTCTCTTGGAAGGTCGAGCATGATGTTAAAGGGAGCAGCCTCTATTGGGCCATATCACTGAGATTCTGTCTTCCTAATTACATCAGGGAAGACAGGCTTGTACATTCCAGTGAGCGCCCTCTATTGGTTTGCAACACTGAGGCACCTGACTTGCTAATTACATCATGGAAGACAGATTTGCATATTCTTCCCAAGATACCCAGTACATAGAATAGTCGAGATTTCGTCTGACCCCATCTACTCTATTGGAGCCATATTAGCTATAAATACGCATTCCCTATATTGAATGAATGTATTTGGTGATCCAGTTAGGCCTGGTTCACATCTATGTTTGGGGGAGTCCGCTTGGGGACTCCCTGAATGGAAACCTATCCGCATAAAAAAGCGGTTACCTAAGGAAACCCACGGACCCCATGGACTATAATGGGGTCTGTGTGGTTCTGCTCAAAAAATGTAATGCAAACGTGAACTGGACTTTAGAGGCTATATAAAGCTGTTGTAACCATAGCATTGTTTTCTTTGTCCGACTTTTGTTACTTTATTGTGTATCAATTGACCTTGGATGATCTATAAATTTATCTAGAAGATTTCAGCTCTGAAGCATGCAAAAATGTGAATACAGTTCTGGATAGATGCTGTACCTCAAGAGTAGTACCAGGTAAATAATATTATTCATTTGCTAAGTTATTTAGTTCATTTTGGGGTTCATTCCTGGATGTAAATTGTACAACAATATTCTAAAAAACAACATACCTTCAATATTATTAGCTGTACAAGTCAAGTCCAAACATAAAATGTAAACACAACTGTGAACAGCAAGTTTTTAGAATTCAATATCAGGGTATAGCCAGTAGCCACCAGAATGGAAACATTACCCCGTTCTTCTTCCTATGGATGGCTACGGTGGGGTGGTGAAGTGTGTAGGGCAATGGGCAAGCATGTGTTCAGCCTGCTCCGGATAATGCATAAAATGATGTCAAATATCATTTTGATGTTACAATACGGAATGAATATTATTTTTTATACTTACTTGTAATGAGGTTGTCAGTCTTTCAGGCACTGGTACAATTGCACCATTGGAACTGCCTATAGTTATGCTTGGTAGTCGGACCCTTGACAATTTATATAGGAAACACTACAACTACCTGTACCCATGGATACTCAGTCTATTACATGTATAGACAGAATCAGATTGATCACCGATACAATAAGTAAGGAGGCCTTAGTACACACAGAAGTATCTGATGGATCAACATAATGGACAGACATGTGATCGCTCTATGTATTTAAAACAGTCCCTGACAAAAGTTCTGTCGCTTATCCATGTTGTGGAATCAAACGCTTATAAACTGACTTTAAATTCATCTACTGGTTTAAGAAATGACTTATATGAAAACTGAAACCCTCCCAAATTTGTTTTTTATTAAGAAAATAAATTGGCTTCAATGGCGAAATATTGAACATTTAATGAACACAGAATGGTCAGATTTTGGCAACATAAAAGTTTTGTCGCAATGTCATGTGATGCCCCCAATCCTAGTGTACAGCCTCACTGGTGCTCACTACCTTTGTATATGGTTTATTGTCTCAGTGGAAAGATTTGACTCAAAAAGGTATGTTCACAATGTTACTTAGGGCTCGTTCACATCTGCGCCCAGGGGTCTGTTCTGCAGGTTTCTGTTTCCTGCATAAAGCAGAGCAGGAGACGGAAACCTGCAGGACTCTTTCATACCCATTCATTTGAATGGGTTTGAAAGATGTCCGGCCGTGAGCGGCGGTGAGCGTTTTATGCTCTCTGCCGCGAAACCGGGTTTTTTAATCCGGACACAGAGTCGGACATGCAGTACTCTTCTTGCATGCAGAAGATGGAAAACCACAGAACGGAGAGAAGAACGCAGGTGTGAACCTAGCGTAACCTCTCCTCTGATAAACTAGGCCCTTCTTAGCATTGTGAGCCAGGGATATATGCACACATAGCCACAGACATCAGGTAGCAGTAGGATGCAACAAGAGGACTGGTGAATGGACCCCATAGCAATGTTGAGAAGTTGGAGCCTGGGGATGAAGGATACTGGTTGACCTACCTATGTGCCTAGATATCGCCTTACCCACCCACTGTGTCTAGGTAATCATTACCAGGCTAGTTCAATTTATCTACTCAGTTAATTTAATAGATACATAGGCTTGTTGAAATGCTGTATACTGCCTAGCTCAATTTTTCACACTGTTTCTACTGTACTGCTCATATTGGTTGTGGATGGTTGGGGCCCCACTATGGCTTTGTAGCCCACTAGGTGATTAACCTGTAACCTGGTGGTAGAATAATCCATGTATAGCAGGGCGACACACTTAGCACTGTGGCTTGCTGTCCTGGATTAAAATCCAACCAAGAACAACATTTACAAGGAGTTTGTATGTTCTCCCTGTATTTGTATGTGTTTCATTCAGGCATTCCGGTTGCCACCAACACTCCAAAGACATAGTGATAAGAAATTTAGATTGTGAGGTCTACTTGAGACAGTGAGAGGTGACGATATGTGGGGAAGGAAGCTTAGTAGCAGCAAAGGTGCGGACCCAAACAGTCAAAGACAGGGACACGAAATATGCAGCAAATAGGTTTATTTAGAAAAAACATTAAAGAAATAAACCTTGACTTCAGGCACAAAATGAACAAAATAAAATATAGCAAAAACAAAATAAAATCCTGCTTGTCTGAGCGACTAATTAAACAGAAATAATAACCTAACTATACATGGCTTACAACCAGCCACACGAACAAAACAAGCAAGCCACTGGACTCAGGGTTACAGGACAGACCTGAACAGCCAGCCCAGGTGCCCAAGCCAGGTACTCATAGGCTGACACCACTGTCAGTCAGCAGACTGACCACACCCAAAGGCTGCAAGGGGATTAGCCCCTGCTATGCTGGACTCCCAGCAACAAGGAGGGAATGACAATGTGTTACGGAGCCACAACAGACGAACGGGCTGCGACCTGACCCCCTGGCCGCATCTGCCGCACTGTCCTAACAGATATAGTGAGATTCCAGCACCCTGCGAATAACCTTCTTACAAATATCTGTAAAGCGCTCTGGAATATGTTGGTGCTATATATAAGCAGGAGAAATAAATAATGAAACCTCTGAGCAGTCAAATGCCATCCACTTAGCTGTAATATATATTTCCATACAAGTTTCCCCTGCTATATACTATACTACCTTTGTATTACTAATACTTTTGCCTTAGATGTAGGACTTTATTCTCATTTTATGCCGAGTGTTTTATAGATACCGTGAGCAATGAGTCTTGAAAGAAGCAGATTTGTGCATAAATGTTTCCTGGGATGTTTGCCAAAAACAAAACGGCTTTATTTCTAAAATATTCTCAAATAAAACACCATTTTGTTTAACAGCCAAGCACTTAACAAACTGTCTCTCAGGAAAGGACTTATTAAGGAAAAGTATGGAATACTAAGCACATTTATTGTAATTGTATTAGTTTTCGGCCTGTTGTTTATGTGGCTAATGATACTTTTCATGACAAGTCTATTGTAGACACATATTTATACAAGTGGAAAGAGTAGACAGTCTTGCATAAATAAGCACTCAGCAAAAACAAACGCCAGTCCATTGGATTGGATATGAAGACATCTAAATTCTGGCCCTGTAATCAAATCTTCCTTTTAAGACAACCGATAAATTGTCATGGACAATTCTTCTGTTATTGTAATAGTACTTTGTGTATATTTGTTTTATGTTCCTCAATATAAGGATATACTTCTGTATTCATCAAGTCGCCCTTAATATCACATTCATTTAAAGAAGTAGACGGACTGAAATGGATTTTTAAAGGAAGAAATAACATTAAAGAAGAAAACTTGATGAGACTGGAATATTGAATGGAAGGGGTTGTCCAGCGGGTAAGAAGTATTTGGAATGGTGTAAAAACAATTCTCAGCTCACAGATCCTCCACCACTTGTTGCATCCTGGATTCCTGCTGGTCACTACCTCTTGGCATGCCAAAAATGATGGCTCAGCCCAGTGGCGTAACTAGGAATAGCGGGGCCCCGAGGCGAACTTTTCACATGGCCCCCCCCCACCTGACCGACACCGACGACAAAGACCTCGACCGACCCCCTCCTACGCATTTCTATTATGCTCCATAGTGGCCCCTCCATACAGTATTATGTCCCTTAGTGGCCCCTGCACACAGTATTATCCCCCATAGTTGCCCCTGCACACAGTATTATGTCCCACTGTGGACACCCATAAACAATTAATACAATCTGGGGTCTTTTCAGACCTCAGAGTACAATAATCGGAGACCCAGGGGGAGAAAAACATAAAAAAACTACTGTTACTTACCTGTCCCCCGGCTCCTACGCGGTCTTCTCCGCTGCCTTCTGCGCTGCTGTCCTTGTTCAATGACGTTGGACGTCACATGACCCGGGACGCAGGCTGTCACCGGGCCCCCAATGTCCCGGGCCCTGTGGCAGCTGCCTCCGCTGCTATGGCGGTAGTTACGCCACTGGCTCAGCCATTCAGTAGCTTTGGCTTTATTTGGTGTTGAGAGGAGTTGGGAAATAGTGGTTTGTGTGGAATTTGGGGTTTCGTTGCACTGTACTGAGCCTTTTTTTTTTTTTTTTTAAATGTAGATTGTGAGCCTGACATAGAGCTCACAATGTACATTTTTTCCCTATCAGTATGTCTTTTTGGAATCTGGGCTGGAAATCCATGCAAACACGGGGAGAACATACAAACTCCTTGCAGATGGTTTTTTTGCCCCTGGTGGGATTTGAACACCAGGACTCCAGCGCTGCAAGGTTGCAGTGCTAACCACTGAGCCACCATGTGGCCTCCTTTGTACTGAGCCTTTTGTAAACAATTTTTATTGTCTGGGCAATCCATTTAGGTGTAATCAATTTTTATTACATTTTCCAACATAAAACAAGAAAAAGGCACAATACAAGATGCAAAAAAAGGAGTAATGATATTTATGCAAATAAACATACAATGCAAAAATAAATAGGGAGAAATAGACAACGACAAAAGCAAGAAAACAAAAAAGAGAGAATGGGGAAACGAAAAGGCCCATTGAGACACGCAGACACCAGAGAGAGAGCAGGGGAGAAAAGAAAAAAAAAAAAGGGGGGGGGGGGGGGGGAAATAGGGAGAGAGCCACGAAAACAAAGTTGAAGATTCAGTTGACTCCTGGAATACCACCCATGGCCACCAGAGGATCTCAAATTTGGAGGAAGCGGGGGAAACGTCAGCAAACAAAGCCTCATAAGGAGAAACTCCTGATGCCACTCCAGCAAAGAGGGAGTCACTGGGCTGCACCAATCATGTGGGGGTAACCGTCCTGGAAGCCCTGAGGAAGTGATGAAGGAGATCACCTTTCACCTGAGATATCCAACCTGGAATGAGATAAAGGAGAGCCAGTTGAGGGGAAGGAGCCACATCCCGTCTGCTAACTTTAGAGTAAAGGGAGAATATAGAAGACCAAAAAGACCGGATTTCTCTGCACTCTCACCAAATATGAAGGAGGGCGCCCACAGCAGAACCACAGTGCCAACAGGTGTCAGGCACCGAAGGAAAGATCCGATGAAGGAGGTCTGGCCACCAGTACCAGCGTGGCAAAATCTTAAATTTTTTCCTCTTGGGCACTACAAAGAAGCCAGGTAATCCTGTTAAATTAGAAATATAACATAATTTAAATTCTAGAGGGCACGAAATGTATCCATTATAAGCCTGATCAAATCTAGAGCCTACTAAGAAACATAGGTGGGGCCCTTTTTTACAGTTTTCTTTACAACTGACCAACTATATACTGTCTCTTAGGGTACAGTCTATAATCTACAATATAAGTGTTAATGGTTTCTCAATTAACAGAATGAAGCAAATAAAGAAAAGAGAAACCTAAATCCCATCCATAGTTGTTGTAACCGCCCTTTGCCTTCCATCAATTCTTCTAGGTTCCCTTGCAGATAGTTTTATAAGGATCTCAGCAGGGAATTTGTTCCAAAATCTTGGAAAACTAAGCAGAGATCTTCTGTGGATATAGGTTTGTTCAGATTCTTAGAATCCAAGGCAGACTCATTGATGTTGAGATCAGAGCACCGTGGGGGCCATATTATCACTTCCTCGACTCCTCCTCCAAAGGGCGGTCACACAAAATAATGATGGCATTTAGATTTCCCTTTCGATTATATACATAATTTTGTTAATTGACTAAAAACAAAATTATTATCACTTCTAATTTTGAAAGCATTCTTAGGGCAGGTCTCTGCTTTAGCCAATCCGGGGGGTTTCCGTCTTCTGCCCCAAGAAACTGGACAGGAGATGGAAACCCAGCTGTAAGTTTTCAAACCCATTCACTTGAATGGGTTTGCAAAGTGACCGCCCATGTGCATCTTGTGCCTCTCCACAGCGAAATCATTTTTTCTTTAACCGGACACAAAGTCCAGTTTCTTCGGGTAGAAGGCAGAAACCTGACAGATTGGCTAAAGCAGAGATTGAGCGAAGGTGTGAACCCGCCCTAAGGGGGTATTTACACCACTGTTGCCAGTGTGCATTGTTAACGTCTGTTAGGATTGGGTCCCGCAGGTTGCTATCATAGTGCACAGCGCCACCTGCGGGTCAGTCTAACCATCCAGCTTTCACCTTACTGAGCATGCTCAGACGTATTGGAGCTGCTCACAAGCTAAGTGCCATTTCTCCCCTACTGAGCATGAGTGGTGAGGTCATGGCCTCTGCCCCTATTAGGCAGGGACTTCCTTTTAAATAGTGTGAGCCGACGCCCGCTGGGTTCTCACACTTTGACTAAAATCTCCTCTATGGCTGCATGCACACGGAGTTACGCCGGGCTTGTAAAAATCATTTACATTTATGAGCGCTCCCATTGAAGTGTTTGGGAGCCGTCCGCAGCGCTCGCGTGTACGGCTGTGAATGAGTATTTTTACAAGCCCGGCGTAACTCCATGTGCATGCATCCTAAGTCCACGGAGTGAATGACAGTAGTCAGGGATAGGCTCCAGTATTCAGGCAGGTTGTCAGACTAGGCCTCTGTGTGGGGTTCCTCTGCTTCTCCTTGGTGCTGTTAGTTTAGGACCTGTAAACCCTGAACTGTTAGAGCTACACCAGGGCTAGGAGCGGTAGACTCAGTTCCAGCTTGTAGATCTGCAGCAGGTATGGTCTCTGAGATAGCCTATGTGTTACTGTCTGACTTCATGTATGGCTCCTAGCTGTGTGCGGGAGCATGGGTGTTTGATGGCTCCAAGCTGTGTGCAGGACCATGCAAACTCCCCTGGTAACTCCAAGCTGTGTGCAGGAGAATGTTCTAAACTTCCGTGGTGGCCCCTAGCTGTTGCAGGAGTAAGTGTGTGTGTTTACTGGCCTGAGGTGAGTGTTACCCCTTGGCAGCCATGGGTGTTTCACTTGTACTGGGGCACCTGGCCAGTGAGCTAAACTGTCAGGGTTTTAGTTGCACTTTGTTCACATGGGGTGTTGCACAGTTCACACTGTTCACATTGAGTTCAGGCTGCAGTGTCTTTGCAGCTGTTCACATTAAGTACCGCGCTGCAATGTATTTTCAGTAGTTCACATTGAGTTCAGACATACAGCCACCCACCATTGGGCCTGTGGACCTCACTGTAGTGTCTTGCAGCTAAGAGGTTCTGTATTTTCAAAAAAAAAATAAAAAAATTATATATATATACACAGAACCATAACGTCCAAGTGTTAACGAAGGACACAAACAGACTTGTGAAAAATCTGTTAAAAATCCCATTGATTTCTATCAAATCCATCCAAGATCCATTAACTTGGCCGAGCTAATAATGACTTATGGCGGATATTACATCTGTTTTTTTTTCAACATTAATGACTATGGCTAACAAGATATGGTAATGAACTTCTGTTATATCGATCGTTATACCTGTCCATTTCTTTTTGTGCATTCTCAGAAAGCAGAACAAATCCCCCCCCAAAAAAAACCAAAAAAAAAAAACCAACCCTGTATAGTAATGGACAATAACAAACACTTAGTAAATGGACACTAACTGATATTAAGGTGTCTATTTTTTCAACCAACCAATTAATCAATGTAACACAAATGCATCAGCACTGGAGCAGCACTGCTCAAGCGAGACCAGAAACTCGAACAGAGACTCTCCACTGGATCTGAAGCCAAATGGAAAGCTCAATATGCATTTATTTTAACCCTTTAAGAACACAAAACAGCTTGGCTATGAAGGCTTAGGCGCTACATTGCAGAAACACAGCGTTTTTTGTTGCAGAATTTTCTGTGTTTTTTCGAGCCTTGAAAAGGAATGGAAAAAATAAATGAAACTCTTAGGCTTCGTTCACATCTTCGTCGGTAATCTGTTCGGGGGAGTCTGCATGGGAACCCCTCCCGAACGGACTACCGAAAGCATTGGCAAGTGGTATGCAGTGAAAGCACACGGACCCCATAGACTATAATGGGTTCCGCATGCTCTCTGCATGGTCTCTGCATGGAACATGCAGACAGAAAAGTAGTTCACATTCTACTTTCCTCTCCACATGACTCGTGCAGAGATCGTGTGGAAGCACACAGACCCCATTATAGTCTATGGGGTCCATGTGCTTTCACTGCTCACCACTTGCAGGGTGAATTTTGGGGGTTCTGTTTTAAAGAAAAAAACATATTTTTGCAATTATTCTTTGCATTGATGTCCTTGTAACTTTGTCTATTATGCCATTATGAGTACAGGTAAAGGCTAAATTGTTTTATCATATTGAAGGCTTATTTGGACACAGGAATACCTTTTTATTTTATTTTTTATATGCATTATTTATTTTTGAAATGGGAAAGGGTTTTCATGAACTTTATTTTTTACTTATTTTTTTTACTTTCCTTTTTGTTCTTTTCACTGTCCCACAAGGGGACTTGAATGTGTGATCACTTGATTGCCTGTACCATATACTGGGCAATAGGGTAAGGCAGCCAGGAGATCGTTGAGTGGCCTGTTGGCTGCCATGGCAATCCCTTAAAACCCTTGAGGGCATGGAAGAGTGGGGGGCGCTCTCACCCCCTAACCACCAAGATGCCGTGATTGCTATTGATCATGGCATATGAGGGGTTAAATTGCTAGATCAGAACATTTTATATATCCTGCAGCTTGTCCTGGATCCCAGCTCTATAATGGGAACCCCAAAACCATGTAGCAGAATAAAATAACCTAAAAATTGGCCAAAGTTTGTTCTTTGTGCTTTTCAAGCTGTTAATCGTCATTGCAGCAAGTCTTTCTTTTGCATCCTTATAAAACCTTATATTAAATTCCTAGCTGACACTTGTAAGAATCTTTGACTTAGAGAGGTGAAGCTATATTTTGCATCAATACTTCAAGCCGTGCTCAGGATGTCTGCATTTTACTGACACGTATTCATCTGTAAGCATGGCAATTAACACCTCTTGACTTTGGCAGCCTATTATTATTGAGACCAGAAAATTCTTCCGATCTAGTTGTCTATTTTAATTTTCACTTGTGGGCATAAGAGAAGAACTTAGTCACAAAGTAAAAAAAAAAAAAAAAAGTCTACCTAGGTAGAGAAAATCTATTTAGACATTTTTATGAGGCGTCTTACTGTGTATTGTGAAAATGTGAAGCTCTATGGTGTGAAAACGTTACATTTTACAGTACCTGAAAAGTGGATGGGATTCTGGCTAATCCCATCCACACATTGCAGAAAAAAATCTACAGCGGAAACGCTGCGATTTCAGAAACTGTTGGGTTTTTGGAAATGTCAATTATACCTTCGGAAATGCTGGCGTTTTCTGTATAGTGTAAGCCGATGGCTGGTCAGATAATGGAGAGGGTGTACAATGCTGGGCGAGATGAGAAAAGTCCAGGAATGATTTGTTCTCAGCAGACAACTTTTGTCTGCTGAGCATTTTGTTAAATGTACTATCATGGTGTCTATCATACACATATTATTATGATAGACACCATGATAGCACTTAAGGGTTAAAATTGGAGGAGAGAAAACTCCTGCAAAGAGAACTTTTCTTGCTGCCGATTCAGTATAAAATTGGCGGAAACTCAGTAGACTCCATTATTGTGTATGGGGTCCATGGGTTTCTGCAGGTAACTGCATTTTAAGTGGAAAAGGTCTCTGTGAACGACGGAGACTCGTACATGAGTGGGAATCTACTGTAAGAAACAGTTAAATATATTTCTCAAGAACTATAAATAAGAAGAGCTCAGGTGCTTCTTATATGATTCTGATGTTGTTGAGAAATTCTGTAGACTATGGCTAGAGGGTGACATTGGTTGCCACCATATGTTGTATGGATAAAGACGGCAGAATGGGACTGCCTTCATCTGATCTAATGACAGTAAATGCATTTGCTGTGACTGCAGTGCAATTGTTTATATAGTTCCTTTAGATTACAGTCACATGTCAACTTTTGGTGTGACATTGTAGGGTCAAGATGGCAACATATCACTGCCTTCATTGCAGCCAATGACAGTGAGGGCGGGTTTACATCTATGCCTGGTGTCCGGTTTAGCCAATCCGGCCGGTTTCCGTCTTCTGCCCCGCGAAACTGGACAGGAGACAGAAACCCGGAGGTCAGTTTTCAAACCCATTCACTTGAATGGGATTGTAAAGGTGACCGCCCGTGTGTGTCTTCTGCCTATCCGCGCAGAAACCGATTTCTTTTTAGCCTGACACAATGTTAGACATGCAGAACTTTATGTCTGGTTAAAAAAAAAAACGTTTCCCCGCAGATAGGCAGAAGACGCACACGGGCAGTCACCTTTACAAACCCATTCAAGCGAATGGGTTTGAAAGCTGACCGCCAGGTTTCCGTCTCCTATCCAGTTTTGCAAGGCAGAAGACCGAAACCATCAGGATTGGCTAAAGCGGAGACCGGGCGCAGGTGTGAACCCGCCCTGAATTCAGTTGTAATGCTGAGACAATGACATCATAGTTACAAAAAAAATCCACCAAGCATTATTTTATTTGCAGCATCACAACTGCATTCACTTTCATTAGCTGTAATGCTAAGACATTGCTATATTGTACTCTTTGGCCAAGTGATTTGTGTTTTAACCGTCATCATTAACCCTTAAATCAGTGGTTCTTAACCTTGTTTGAGGTACCGAACCCACCAGTTTCATATGCACATTCACCAAACCCTTCTTTAGTGATAAATCAAATATGATTTTTTCCAAATTCAAGACATAGGTATATGTTTTTTTTTAGTGGTACACAAAATGAACCGTGCATAGGGCCTAGGGTTCGATTGAACCCCGATTAAGAACCACTGCCTTAAGTTCTATCATAATGATATGTGTATGGTACTGGTGTATGATAGACACCATGATAGTACTTAAAGGGGTTGGCCACTTTCAGACCAATATTGACAAACAAATGTACAATAAAAAGATATACAATGTTCCAATATGCTTTCTGTATCAACTCCTCTTGGTTTTCTAGATTTCGGCTTGCTGTCATCCATTCTGTTACTTCTAGAGGTTAACACTCTGACCATGGTCATGTGATTTACGGTCCATGGTCATGTGATGAGTAAATGGGTGCCGCTTGTTATAGTCACAGCACACTAATCAGACATCTGCCTGGTAATCAGCTGTGCACCTGTGTGCTCATCACATGACCATGGACCGTAAATCACATGACCATGGACCGTACGTCACATGACCATGATTAGAGTTTTATCCTCTAGAAGTAACAGAATGAATGACAGCAAGCCCAGATCTAGAAAACCGTGAGGAACTGATACAGAAAGTATATTGGAACATTGTATATCTTTTTATTGTACATTTGTTTGTCAATATTGGTCTGAAAGTGGTCAACCCCTTTAAGGGTTAACTGTGTCCCTCTACATGGCCATATAGAAAGAAAAAGGGAACAAAGCCTGAACAGTCATAACCAATTTGTTATAGGCTCTTATAGATTTTGCTGTATCGAGACAAAAACATGGAAGAAAAAAAATAAAAAAATAAAGTTTTTGAAAAGTCACTGTGCCTTTCAAGTGTTTAATATACACAGAAAAACACACACATACACACAAATTGCCATGTGGACATAAGCCTTCCAAATCAATGCCTTTAGTAACTGGACCCATTTACACCCTGTAGTTATGCAACAGTAGTAAAAGCAACCCCAGCAGGTCACTAAGAAAAAGCAGTACAAAATAGCTACCCCACAACCAACCCCATGCCGATTAAAAACCTTACATCCTTTCATGCTATGTCAACCTTTATATATATTTGTGAACGTTACAAAATGTGCTTTTTACATTATCGCAGCCTATATTTTACCTATAATTTTCTACCAAACCATTTTACTTGTTATTCTGATTGGTGCTTTTAAAGTACTTTTTTTTTTTTTTTTTTGGGGTAACTTTTTTCCATTTGGGCAATTTGAATAATGTTAAAAAAAAGTTGGTAAAATATATATTGTGATTCCTGAATTAAATCTACTAAAATAAGACGGAACTTTTGGAGACAAAAGCTAATTGCAGCATTTGAAATGGAGCCGCACCTTCGGGAACAGACAATAGGCAAAAATCCCATTTGTCAGACCCGTTGTAAAGACTATAAAATTATGATACAATTGTCTACCACTTGCCTGCGTTAGACAAAAGGCGCAGCAATGATTATGCTAATTTAACAACGTGAATTTGTGTTAATCTTTTCAGATCGGTTTGAAAAGTTAGTACATCGGCCCGTGGCAATGCGAAACTTTCCTGTATTATGCCTCATTTTATTGTTATGGAAGATCCCTTATCTTTCATCGCCATATTACGTCGGTTTTATGTGTCAATCATACAATTTTATGATTTTTAGTCTTTGTTTCAAAATTTAGAATTCGGCTTTCTTGTGAATTTTTTTTTCCATTGAAGCTACTGTTTGAAGGAGCTTGTTTATCGAAACGATAGCAATTACGTCAGCTAAAGGAGCACGTAAAGCAAGCCTATTGTTCCGTTTTTTTTGCAAATATACCTTCCTTTTTTCGGATACTTCAAATGTATGCAAATTTGCAGTATAGTTGAAAATTTTAAGGCTAAAGCCCTTCGGGACTTCCCGCCTGCGTTTACGTAGATATAATTGACATGCTGCAATTTCCAAAACCATGCTTGTTTTGGAAATCGCAGTGTGTCTGCACCACAGTTTTTACCGAAAAGTGGGCATGGGATTCACTAGAATCTCATCCCACGGAATTGCCACGATTTGCATGTGTCATAAATGCCTGAAGCATTTACGACACATGCAAATCATGGCAATTCCGTCCCGTGGAGCTCCAGCCTTAAACTTTTTAATTTACCCTATTAGGGACATGTGGCATCTCCCTCACCCTTTGGAAGCCTATATTTTCACCATCTTTGGCTACAGGACCTCTTTGTGGCTGGCTTTACACTCAGTGGGGCAGATTTATTAATATTGTCTAAGGCCCCATGTTGTGCAGTGTTTTGGCTGCAGTGCAAACCCAAGGCATAAAAAAAAAAATCTTGCATTTTATATTATCTGCAAAGTAGATGGGATTCTGGCAAATCCTATCCAATATTGCTGAAAAAAAATCTGCAGCGGTCTTCTATGCAGCGATTTTTTGCAGTGATTTGCTGCATGGTGCCTCAGCCCAAAGTTAGATAAGGCAAAGTTAAACTAAACAGTCTTACGCAAGGTTCACATTAGGGTTTGGGTTTCCACCCTTCGGGTCTTCTTGTGAACCCGAAAACCGGAAACCCTATTCACTTAAAAAGCAGTTACATTTGGAAACCTGTGCACCCTATAGACTATATAATGGGGTCCACCTGGCTTCAGTATAAAATTGGCAGAGAGAAAAGTCTTCACCAATTTTAAGCCAATTTATCGTAGTGTCTCATTCTGGGAACACTTGAGAAATGTAAGAATGTCTAACAAAGCATGTTAGACAGTTATGGGGAAAACTAAACAATTTCTGGAACTTTTTCCCTTTGTGGAAAAAAAAAATGCTACTCGGTGATGTCATTATGCGTCGTGACGCCAACCTGAGTCAGGTGACATCTGGTCCATCACTGAAGATGGCCGACCTCACCAAAGAGTATGGCGGAGCTCAGGGAGAGCTAAGTAAAAGTGTTTTTTTATGTTTGTATCCTCCCCTAGGTGTCCGATTATTATACTCTAGGGTCCCCAGAGTATAATAATTGTTCACGGGGGTTCCACAATGGAGCATAATACTGTGTGCAGGGGCCATTATGAGACATCATACCGTGTGAATGCGTGATACTGTGTCCATAGTGACCCCTGCATACAGTATTATTCCCCATAGTGTCCCCTGCACACCGTATTATGTCCCTTAGTGGCCCCTGCACCCAGTATTATTCCCCATAGTGACTCCTGCATACAGTATTATATCCCATAGTGGCCCCTGCACACAGTATTATTCCCCATAGTGGCCCCTGCACACAGTACTATGCCCCACAGTGTCCCCTGCATACAGTATTATTGCCCCATAGTGGCTCCTGCACACACTACACACTATTATGCCCCATAGTGACCCCTGCATACAGTATTATTCCCCATAGTGGCCCCTATACATAATATTATTGCCCCATAATGGCCCCTGCACACACTATTATGCCCCATAGTGGCCCCTGCACACACTATTATGCCCCATAGTGACCCCTGCATACAGTATTATTCCCCATAGTGGCCCCTGCTCATAGTATTATTGCCCCATAGTGGCCCCTGCACACAGTATTATTCCCCATAGTGACCCCTGAATACAGTATTATTCCCCATAGTGGCCCCTGCACACACTACACACACTATTATGCCCCATAGTGACCCCTGAATACAGTATTATTCCCCATAGTGGCCCCTGCACACACTACACACACTATTATGCCCCATAGTGACCCCTGAATACAGTATTATTCTCCATAGTAGCCCCTGCACACAGTATTATTCCCCATAGTGACTATGGGGCATAATACTCTGCTGGGGCCACTATGGGGCATCATACTGTGTGCAAGAATGCGAGGGGGGGGTCCATGTCAAAGGTTCGCCACGGGGCCCCGCCATTCCTAGTTACAACACTGGCCCTTAAGTTCTTATTCGCACGACTTCTGTCTAGGAACACATGATAGCAATTTGTGCAATTTGTAATTTTACTTATCTAAACACCAAATTGTGTAAAATATATCCAATTCTATAGCTAGTAAATTATTTATTGCTGTGGCTATATACTCCTTCCATACCCAATACAGCATTTCCTGAATGTTTTTCAGAAAGCAAATAAGGTTACTACCTAAGCCCGGAGAACAAAATCTGACAAACTGTAGGTGATACATTTGTTGAGAAAATGGAGCTTCAAAAGGCAAGATGTCGTGACTAATAAAGATATCATTTTGTCTCAACAATTTTCTTGACAAATTGTATTTCCAGCGTAACAGTTGAAATAAACAATACTGTCAGCTTCTAACATCATAAAGTCGCCATGGAAAATATTGTCTTTGAATGTCTGCTATTCCAAGAATACCTGGGCTACCCCGGCGTCACATTAAGAAAGCCTTGTCAGGTCCGATCTCATGGTCTGAATGAGGGGTTATAGAGACAGGGTGAAAAGGACAATCCAAAGCGAAGATGAAATCATTAGCTTCCCCGCACATTAATAAGCGTTCTATGCGCTAAACCAACAACATAAGTAAAATGGATGTGGAATGTGATTATCTACCGAAATGTAATCGCAAACTTTTTTTCTCCCGGCTAAATTACAATGCCAGACCTATGGGTATCATTATGGGGGCTATAATTCGGTGATATGTTTCTGTTACATGGATCAATAACTTGGTCAATTTTTATTTGTGAGATTGGAAACAATGATCTTCTCACTTTATTACTGCGGAGAATAAAACAAGTGACTATAGAATCATAGAACATATCCATTTAGTGAAGGTTCAACAACCTTTATATAGTTACCTAGAAAGGAACCAGAGCACGTAAATCACAGATTATATAAGGTGTTTCTATGGATCATTTAGCTGGTAGAATATAACCTAAGGACATTGGGGCAGATTTATTATTAGCTGTGAACTAGATTAGATACTGACATTTATCGCAGGGTTGTGCTAGGTAGTAAATGTGTTGCATCATTAGAGACCTGTTCTAACTTAAAGGGAATGTATTAGCATTATTTAAAGAAAATTAGTTATTAAAATCACATAGCAAAATCTCTTTTTTTCTAATCTGTTTTTATTTTCTGAATATTCTATTTTCTGTACATGATTATGGCTATGATCATGATTATGATTTTGCCTGATCTTCTCTGGGAACATTTAGTGATCTGCTTTACAGTGTAGTCCTTGCCATAGGCAGCAGTAATCTGGAGCCGGCTCATTGAGGTCTGTAGGAGAGTGGTCTAGGTATATGCTGGAGTGATGCAATGATGGGTCAGTAGTGTTATCTAAAGAGGTGTTGTCTTTCATTGTATTCCTGTTTGTCTGGTCTGACCAGGGGTGTAACTAGCAAAGATTGGCTACCACAGCAGTTTTGCTCCATATGTCATGACACATCAGATGTCGTGCAGATGAAGGTCCTCCAGACCGAAATGTTCGGATTTAACATCGAATATCCGGATGCTCTATTTTTTGATTGGCTGTTTGTTTAATTTTTTTTACATGAAGATTATGAAATAAAGTTTTTTCATACATTGAATTTTGGTGAGCTGAAGTATTATACTACAATTTGTGTCTGGTCTGTGATTTCTGACCAGGAGCATAACTAGCAAAGATTGGGCACCACACCAGTCTTGACATTGCCAGCCCCCCCCCCCCACGTGGCATACTGACCCCTCTCCTGGCCCCCACACAGTATAATGTCCCACAGTGGCTCCTCCACACAGTATAATGTCCCATAGTGGCTCCTCCACACAGTATAATGTCCCACAGTGGCCTCTCCACACAGTATTACATTCTTTCATGGCCCTAACGGTGTTCGTTGCAAAAACTGCAAAAATTTCAGGTTCAGCAGAGCCTGAAGTTTTTGTGGTACAACACCCATGAACTATTTATACTCTGGGGTCTTACTTACCGATCCTTGCTCCTCCTCAAGGTTTCCTCCGCTTTGCCAGGGGCCCCCAGTGACGTGATGTGGGGTGCATGGGAGGCAGAAGGGTAAGCAGAGGTGCTTGTGAGAAGGAACGGGGATTAAATAGGGGCCATTACCTGCTGGGGCCCACCAGGTTGCTGCTACGGTGGTACTTATGACACTGTGTCTGAGGTAACTGCTGCAAAGAAATCCTCTACAGAATTGGCAAGTGTCGGTCTAATATTAGTAATATTCTCAGGCTAGGTTCTCACCTAGACCTGCATTCCATTCAGGATTCTGTCCCCGAATCTACTTGAAAAATTTGTAAAGAAAATTTTTGCAAGCTGGACTTTTCTCTACGCATTTTTCTGGGCGGACACCATTATAGTATTTACTACTAGTACCCGCGACTTCGTCCACGGCAGCGTTCCCGCTTTGTGCGACTCATCTGCAGCACGGGCCCTGGCCCCCCCATTGCCTGGCGTCCCCAACGGCTGCATGCTGTGTACTCCGCATATGCGATGCCATGTTCTTCCTGTCGCTCGGTCACCAGCTTGAGCCTCTATAGCTCTGCCCCTCTCTAGCCTGATCCAATCGGATATCAGCACGAAGACTCTGCGGCCGGCTTAAGCCTGTATAGCTACGCCCCCCTATCGCTAGCTCCAATCGGCGAGCAGTGGTGATGTCATCTCAGGTCCTTCATCCGCCAAGGACCGAGATTTTGGGGCTCGCGGTGGCCAAACCCAGCAGCCTACAGGGATAATAATGCGCCTAGGTTTCATTCCGGGTGCCATTCTAGGTATGTGTGCAATTTAAGTGCAATCCGTTTGGCTGTTTCGGCGTGATTGCGGAAATTTATAATATTAGTAAGGATAAGCGGACCCGGAAAACAAAAATCTGAACACAGGTGGAAACCTAACGTAATTCTAATATTAATCTCAGTGAAAATTGCAGGATTTAGTACTTTAATTTTTAAATAGATAGTGACATGGACAATAAGAAATAAAAAATAAAAGATTCTTTAAAAAAATATGTTTAACATAAAGACTCAAACAAGACATCTGCTGACACATTCCCTTTAATACCATCTATTCTTATATTTATAGTATAGTATTTTACAGTAAAGTTTTGGTACCATATGGGTCATAGTATTTGAGCCCACATTCTGCTGCGGTACAAACCATCCCGCTGAGTTATATGACCACTTGTCAAGTGTGACATCCCTTTATACAGTGAATGTGGTGGATGGCGCAAGTGTCACAATTCTGTCATTTACCTTATTATTTTTGTTTGGGAAAAGCTACAAATTAGTAGAATCACGAAAGATGACGAAGGGTTAAAACTTGTATTATTTTAGTAGGCAATTTCAGTTATGTGAAAATGCAAAATCAGATTTATTTACATAGAGAAGAAGATTAAAGCTTTCCAGGGGGCTCTTAGATCTTTACATACCTCAGTGAAACCTCCCCCTTCAAAGCGTAGCTATTGTGCTTCAGACATCTCCCACTTCCATAGTTATCTCCCATACTACAGATATGGTGGATCTCTACCCCGATCACTACTAGCTCATTGGCATTATGACACAGGTATACTAGCTAGTAGTCACTCACCAGAACCCACAGATAGATGGGTTAGTGTCCCCTGACTCAAATGGTGTTCCCCCTTGTTAAATAGTTCTTCAGTTGCCGAGATATCGCTATTTGTGTCAATATGCAAATGAGCCATTTGGAGCAAAGTGGGCATTGCTGTTGCTCCAAAGACGTCAGTGCCACCTTCTGCCCTCCCCCCCCCCCCTCCTGCCTCTGATTAACAGCACCAAGCAGTGTATACCTAATCTCGCCTGACCCTGAGTTCTGTCGGACTTGGAACTGCTCAAATTCTCAGCATCTACATAGTACATGTAAGTTGGACCAGGGAAGCATCACAGTAGTACTGTGCAGAGGAAGGAGCAAGGGGCAGAGAGTGGTGGGAGGATAACCTATATGGAGCAAAGGCAACACCCTTGTTTCTCCAAAGAGCAAGTGACAAAATGGTGATATCTCAGAAGTGAAAGCAGCAGTTCATGAAGGGAAAACACCATTTGATTCAGATGATGCTAACCTATTAGTGGGGTTGAGTTGATATGTTAGGGTGCATTCACACTGAGTAAACGCTAGCTTATTCTGAACGTAAAACACGTTCAGAATAAGCGGCGTCTAAAGCAGCTCCATTCATTTCTATGGGAGCGGGGATACGAGCGCTCCCCATAGAAATGAATGGGCTGCTTCTTTCACTCCGTGCAGTCCCATTGAAGTGAATGGAAAGTGCCGGCGTATACGGCAAGCTCTGCTCATGCCGGAGCGTACACGCCGGCACTCCCCATTCACTTCAATGGGACTGCACGGAGTGAAAGAAGCAGCCCATTCCTTTCTATGGGGAGTGCTCGTATCCCCGCTCCCATAGAAATGAATGGAGCTGCTTTAGACGCCGCTTATTCTGAACGTGTTTTACGTTCAGAATAAGCTAGCGTTTACTCAGTGTGAATTCACCCTTATGTTGTGATGACAGACTCCCTTTAAGACTATGGAAGCTGAGAGTTAAGCTGGCTATACACAAGTGGAAGATTTTAGACTGTCTCCTGCTGGTTGGTCCTAAATAAACCCATTCAGCCATCCATCAACCAAAATGTGTCACAACCAAAATCTGTTGCTTTGGATTTTTTGTATTGTCTGTTTTGTGGCTACTACTAACACAAACCCATAAAAAGTACATCATTTTCTGCATTCAGCACTTCATCACCATTGAACGACTTTGTATCATTTGTATGAAGTGTTCTAGGTTGTTGACGTTCGTTGGAAGGTCCATATTTGTTCATGTGTTCAGACCAGTTGGCCGTACGAACAACCAACCACAGTTCAATTCAGATGTGCAAAGGAAGTCTAAAATGTAATGTGTACGGCCATCTTTAGTCTCCTATAAAAATATATAACTTAGACATTAACGTTTATTACTACAATCCAATGTAAAGTAACAATGAATGAGTTTCCTATCACAACCAGTCAAGTCCAATAAATTGTAACTGTACAAGCTAAAAAGGGAAAGTATTAGTTACTTGATTCTTTACTATGGGTGACAGTTCTCCTCTTTCACATGGTCACTTGGTCATAAATCTACGGCAAACATAAGAAACATAATTTCCTTATCATGTAACTTGAAGATGAATATTATATGGCACAATTAACTCACTTTTAAGGAATCATAAAATTAATGGTGGCTAAATAAGAAGCCCGCTTGTTCCACAGACCACATTTATCTTGATATAATGCTGACTCGGCTCTGCTCTCATATGAAATATTCGATCTGGCAGGGTCTGGTCGGACACAACTCAAATAAAGTGTGCTGAGCTCATCAGGAAAGCGCAGAGTTTTTCTAAATGACTGGATATTACCCAAAAGAGCTTCAAAAAAATGTTCCTCCAGAAAAATCAGCTACGATGTAATGGTTTGTCTTGGATTAATTGATATATTGGGATGCACGGCCTGACTCATGCTCGTCATTTATATATTTGGTACTTTATGGCCTGTACCGATTGGACTGGATGTTCCTTCCAAGGCTGTACTGTTCACATACTGCTTTTTCTATGCTCGCTTCTTATAGCCAGACTCATTAGTAGATTGTCAAGTATAAAGGCTTGTATAACAGATGACGGTAAACCTTGTGATCGGCCTGAATGCTATCATGTCACTAAGTGTGACAATTCTGTTGGGTATCTATAGTTGGTGTA
Source organism: Leptodactylus fuscus (assembly GCF_031893055.1). Classification (NCBI taxonomy): domain Eukaryota; kingdom Metazoa; phylum Chordata; class Amphibia; order Anura; family Leptodactylidae; genus Leptodactylus; species Leptodactylus fuscus. The sequence goes on from NC_134272.1 coordinate 63,318,715, forward strand.
CTGATGCCATGAGGTATACCGGCTGTGCTAGAAGGCATGCCACAATGCACTGCCCATTTACGGTACCATGCCGCCTTATAATGTTATGGTATATTAAGAGGATACCCGTAACAATATGATCAGCAAGGACTTAGTGACTATTGCATAACTCCAATAAGGCTACGTTCTTGTTTCCTACACAACAATAGGCTGGGAACATAATTGTGTATATGCCAAAAAATTATTCGATGCTGCAGCCTCTTCATACTAAAGATCGGTGATGATGTATCATATCATTAGAATATCTTGTGATTTTTATTTGTTTTTTTGAATTTACTTTATTGAGAATGTATGTCAGAGTATTCAAAGATAGTAAATACATTAGGGAGAACGACACTAATAAGCAATTATATATTGTTTGTGGACCTATATGCAGGCAAAAGGAGACGAGGAAGCCCAAGAAAGAGTCCCTGGCACTATAATGGGTCAAAGGGAAGAACACCACATAGCTCAGACATGTAACTTGTGGCAGCCGTGGTTGCAGTACATAATATTTTCATAGGTTGACTGTCTCTGATGGTAGCAAAAAGTAAAGAATATCCAGCGTCTCCAGAAGGTAAAAATTAACTTTTATTTCCGCATTAAAAAAATATAAGCATCACAGGTAAGTACACCCAGTGTACAGAGATTGTTTAAGCTACGCGTTTCAGAACCTTGCTGGTTCCTTCATCATGGCTTACATGATGGTGCCTGTTGAAATGAATGGCGTGGTGAAATGCGCAGAACCCTAGTTCTCATGACTAGTGGAGGTCCGGATGGTCCTATAGACCTGTTTAATGTTTTTAATGGCTTTATGTTTTTTTTTATATAGTATGTAGTTTGCTGGTTTGGTAAATTTGCTTGTGCCTAAGACTCCATCTATATGCAAAGCGAACATTCAGCACACAGCTTCTTGGTCCATGGTAAAACAGTATGGAGGGCACATGGTTGATTTCTATGTGCCACTTGTGTTACCCATTTATTTCATCTAGTGAACCCAGGCCACAGAATGGACGGGTATAGGACCTGTACTGAGTTTTACCTGGAGCTCACTGCCACATATACAGGCCCGTGACAATTCACAAGTGTGTGTATGGAGCCCTGCAAACCAATTGGTCAGTGTGTTAATAATGAAAAACATGGCTAGCACATTGACAAAGCACATGGTTGTGCACCTAGATCCTTAGCACATTGACAAAGCACATGGTTGTGCGCATAGATCCTCAGCACATTGACAAAGCACATGGTTGTGCGCATAGATCCTCAGCACATTGACAAAGCACATGGTTGTGCGCATAGATCCTTAGCACATTGACAAAGCACATGGTTGTGCGCATAGATCCTTAGCAGCGCCGCACCTCTCATGAGGCGACCTGAAGTGACCGCTTCAGGCGGCGCTATGCCAGGGCCCTGGAGGTCACCGTCTCGGCAGCCCGGCACGGGAAGCGAGTGGTGGATTGGGGAGGCCCTGTGGATGCAGCGCTGCTCCAGCGGCCTCCCCTTACGCTTAGCAGAGAGCAGGTCCTCTCCCTGCCTGCTCTCTGCCTGCTAACGCCACCACGTCCACCCCGCCCCGCCCGCTCCGCTCTGCCCCCTCCTCCCTGGAACGGGGGGTCGCTTTCTGTCATCCGCCCCAGGCGGCAAAAAAGCTAGGTTCACCCCTGATCCTTAGTGACTATATTGGTACAATGAGGCTAGTGAAATCTGTACATAAACCAAACTACCCTGTACATGAAGTACATTGCAAAATCTCCTTCTCCCACCCTGTAAGCTAAGCTAACAAACCCTGACACATAACACAGTCATTCAATAAAGGCTCAGAGCACTGTTGAATGACATTTGCAAAAAAAGTCTCATTACTCTACAAAAAAAGTCAGATTGTAATCCGTCTGTCATCACTGATGTAGCCCTAACTTTACTAGTCCCTTTTATGACCAAATCCCATTATACAAAGTTACCATAACATGTGCTGGAATCTGAGACTGCAAAAAAGTGACAGCTTTATTGTATAATGATGCTGCAGCCATTCTGACAAAATGTTGAGCTTCCTTGCTCTCTTCTGAACTGTATAGGAGTGCATGTGTTTGCATACTAACAAACCACAAATGAGGACTAAGAAATCGCAGTCAAGCTAAAATCAAAAGAAGGGGATTAAGCAAACCTTCAGTTGACCTAAACCCCCAGAGCAAGCAATTATACAAGACAAGTGGGAATAAATTTAAAGCCACCAAATATAAAAATGCAAAGACACTCACATTTCTCTTCACACCCAGGCAGTGATCAGCGCCATCATACTTTGTTTGCAGTTTTATCTCAGTGCACAGAATTTAAATTAAAAAATAAAAAAAGCAACAAAACAGCAAAGCAAGTTTAGAAAGTCTCCAGGCTTCACATTGACATAAGTAAATAATTATAGTGATTAGAGATGAGCAAATAATTGAAAATCTGCTTCGCCTCTGTTCCACTAAATAGGACCATGTCATCTGTTAAGTGCTCATTCAAAAATAGTTATTGCTGCTTAAAATATGGCATTTCACTGGAAGATTTGGTGCCCATAACAGCTAATACCTGAATAACACAGGTCTAAAAAATACCGTCATACAGTTCTCAAATAATATTGCCATACAGTATTACTACTGTGGGCTTGGTGGTAAGTGATCTCTGATGCCTAACAAGTGGACTACCTTCAATCATGCGTTACAAATATATTATCTCTGCCCTCCACCATCCATAGCCTTCCACTGTCAGAAAACCTTTTAAAGAGGACCTTTCATGAGTTGGGGCACAGGCAGTTTTATATACCGCTGGAAAGCAGACAGTGCACTGAATTCAGCACATTGTCGGCTTTCACGATCTGTGCTCCAGGTGAAGAGATATCCGTGCCGGTACCATAGCTCTTCACCGTCAGAAGGGCGTTCCTGAAGTCAGTCAGGAACGCCCTTCCTCACAGCAGTGTCTATAGCGCTGAACTGTGAGAGTGGGGAGGAAAGTCTACCTTCCCTCCTGATAGTGCTCATCCATAGACGAGTACTGGGGTGGGGGAGTTTCTCCCCGCTCACACAGTACAGCGCTATAGGCGCTGCTGTGAGGAAGGGCGTTCCTGAATGACTGTCAGGAACGCCCTTCTGAAAGTGAAGAGCTACAATACCAGGACCGATAGCTCTTCACCCGGGGCACAGATCGTGAAAGCCGACAGTGTGCTGAATTCAGCGCACTGTCTGCTTTCCAGCGGTATATAAAACCGCCTGTGCCCCAACTAATGAAAGGTCCTCTTTAAAGTTTTTCTGACAGTGAAAGGCTATGGATGGTGGAGGGCAGGGATAATACATTTGTAATGCACAGACAGGCATCCATTGAAGGAAATCAGAAAGGGGATCAAATAAATTGAATCATTCTTAAGGTGACGAGAGTGACCTGTGAGCACCCGTGGCTGTGCTCTCCAGTTCTCCCATTCACAAATTTGGACAACTATGGATCTGTCCCTTCAGTTTCGAGATTTCAGAACACTACCTACCTAATACAACTTTCTTTAACCCTATATTACCACTGTGCTGAAACCAAATAATATAACCATTAACCCTCACATTGTTTCCTGAAGCACAGAGAATCTTAATTATTAGGAAAGATTAAAAGAATTGAAAATTATTTAGTCTTGACAATACATTTCTAAGATGGGACATGATAAATTTGCACAAGAATATAAATAGCCCATACAAAAAATATGGTAGAAGCTGTCATATAAAAATTCTACCTTGAGGAGAAAGGTTCAATCGACAAGACTGAATACGAGGTTCAATCATCGAAACTTCTTTACTGTAAAAGCAGTAAATCCATGTAATAGTCATCTCATAAACTGGATACAGCAGAAGAATCTTGAAAGAATATAGTATTAATACATAAACACATATGAATCACATCCACTGAGTATCTATGTATAGATACAACTCTCTTGAAGAGAGTATTGCAAAATCATGTTATTTTACAAAGCTGGTGATCTTGTATCACTCATCTCAGGACATGAAGAGCCAAAAGAGAAGTTAAGGAAGATGCTTTCCTAATGGGAAATGAAATGGCACCTTTTTAGTATATCCGGAGCTTTCTAGTGTCAGGGCAAGTTGGTTATAATATTTACAAGTAAGTCAGTCCTAACATGTATTATATAGAGATAAATGCAGTTCAGATTTCCATGAAGAGGTTTGGGTCAATGACATCAGACTGCAATGAATATACAGAGTTGCACAGTCTACAAAGGCAATACTCACCTCCCTGCCGACAAAAACTATTTCAGACAGTAGCCTGGGAAGAAAAGATTAAGGGAAGTAGTCATGTTCATGTCCACAGAAAGCAGTGGAGAGATGTACTAATAGTGCAAATTAAACTAAACAGTCCTAAACTGCACCAGATTTATCAAAGTGTCTGATGCTGTATGATAAATCTGGTGTATTGGTAGACTGTCTAAAATTACCCCACTTATTTGGCTTAAAAAATGTTGCTATATTATATAGGATTGCGAATTAGATCTTTCCCACAAGGCCACCCATTCCAGATAAAAGGGATCAAGGTGATTTTAGAGGTATGCCACCTTTTACTGCAAGGATGGTGTACAATACCTGCGTTACCCTTGTCTTGCTGTTGCTTTGTGCCACATGATAAACTTTTGCATCCACGTTTCAGATAAGGGGAACGATGACAGTCACAGTTGGTTCAACCTTCTTATAAGTCAAACACTGGTGAACAAATATGCAAGTGACAGGTCTCTGAAATCTGGGTGTTTCTTCTTCTGATGAATATATTTCCTGGTTGTAGACATTGTGACTGACAGTGTATGAGAACATTTGTGTCTGCTTTAGATATGGCTGGCAATGAAGGGATAGGACTCTAAGGCTGACACTATAATACACATCTCAGGCAAGCTCTGTATCAACATTGAGCCAGCAAGCAATGTCAGGAGATTTCAGCGCTATAAATTGCAAAATTGTAAATGTCACTCAATTTTATAAAACCTGTTATAACTCAAACTAAAGACTTTTTACTTTCCTATTGCTAAAGAGTGAACATACCCCTTAATTCAGTATAATGCAGATGTATTTGGTTTGGTTGAACAGCATTTGACCCATATTTTCCAAAAATTTTGGATTCATCCAGAATTCTCATTTTGGAGGTTTGTCACACCGGAACCTATATTCTACTCAGAGATCTCAGTATGTTCATACCCCAGAGTATAATAAGTGGAGGCCAAGAGGAGGTGTTATACTCACCTTCCCTCCACTATACTGAGCGTGCTTGCAGCATTGGGCGCTCACTCAGGATCCCCTTCCAGCCTCCTGGGTGACTTCACGTCGATGCACCTCAAGTGACCAACCAATCCCAGGCCTCAATAATATCCCCAAGGGCACGGAACATCAAAAGACCACCCATAAAGCTGTTGGGTCCGGATGCAAAATCTGTACCATGCCCCCAACTATTAGATATTGTTTATAGTATTGGTCTCCATGGATTGGGAAGAGACTCCTTCTGGGCCCCATAAGGCCCCTGGGCCCCCTCTGCACCCCCTCATGTTACTCTCCTATTTCCATTAACTGCACTTTTGATGGGTGACAAATTTATACAACCTGAAATGAATCTTTGGGTCGAACCACCTGAACCCAACACTAAGCGAATGTTCCAAGGGTCGCCCATCTCTAGTCACGACATAAATTCATATTATATACAACTATACGGCATATCCGTATAGACATCCTCCTTCATCAGCCTTAATGGCATTTGCACCAATGGAAGAACAAAAGGACGGCGCTCTCAGGTCCAAAGGAATTTATTCAAAAAGAAGATTGCACAACGCAAAAACAGTTGCCGCGTTTCGGGTCGGAACTGTTTTTGCGTTGTGCAATCTTCTTTTTGAATAAATTCCTTTGGACCTGAGAGCGCCGTCCTTTTGTTCTTCCATTGGTGCATCCTCCTGGTTTTTGACCAGTGTTATAGAGACGTGCTGCCACTCTCACTCTGACGAAGCCTAATATTGCTGAAAACGGAGTTGTGAACGGAGTCACAACCCGATCAGGTGAGAGGCCACCAGGTCCTGAGTTCTTTTCATAAACACCAGATAATTCATCTATATATTTATAATAGACCATCTACACTATAAGTGTGCTCGGTATCTCTCTATTCTTTAATGGCATTTGCAGCTTCTAGCTCATGTGTTGGAAATACAAGATAATTATAGTCATACCACGAGCGCTGCCTTTATATTGGGTTATTGTTATAATGTTATCTGTTATTGTTTGAGCATTGCATTTTTCAATTAAGGATTTTTTTGGGGTGCATTATCTGTAACAATTTCTTTTAATGATAACAACAAATATGGAAATGAGTTCAGAGCGACAATTAAAGCCATTTGAATAATTATACTGTAATCAAGGAAAATTATTGATGTCTTTATTTGAAAGTGGATGCTGTAGAAAGGGATAGACGTGCTTTCCATATTAAATAAGGCTTAGAAGCCAGCAGAAGAGTGTTTGCTTGTGCCATCTATTTATTCAATTCTTAAATGTATACACACAACTTTTATTTCATTTATTATAAGAAGAAAAACTATCATTACGGCTGGAAACGCACATTGGTCCAGATATACCAATAGGCAGACAGTGTAAACTTAGACGGAATGAAAATTTGGTACATTGGTCACGTATGTGACCGGAAAAATTCCAGGTGGACTGACCTGAATAAGGACCACTAGGCAGGCAAGCTAGCTGCCCAAAGGACCCTTACTTTGACTGTTACTACAGATTGCAGCCTGTAGCTTCCACTCTATACCTTCAGAATGGAGGCTGCTGGACGGCACTGAGAAAATGTGTTGGGCAAACCTTGTCCAGCTGTTTCCGTTCGGACTGCATAGGCAATTTTGGGCCATGTCACTGGTGTAACATCACGTCATGACATCTCTAAGTTCAAAAGAGGCCAAAAGACATGCACTGGAGCCCAGGAAAGTTATGTAACATCTATTATGATGGTGACCTCCTAGGAATCCCAGAGTTTAATAGTGACCCATGGATGGTGAACCCCAAAAAGTTTCTGGTCTGGATCTGAATTTTTGGAACATTTATAAAAAAAACCGCATGGGCCACTATAGACAATATATTATGTGGAGGGGCCACTATAGAGCATTATAATGTGTGGAGGGGCCAATATGAGACATTATACTGTGTCAAGGACCTAGTATATAGTATTATAGTGTGTGAAGGGGCCACTATGAAACATTTTACTGTGTGGGGGGCCATGATAGGGCATAATACTGTGTGAAGGGGTCACTATTGGAAATTATGCTATGTGAAGGGGCGGGTATGGCATATTATATTGTGTTAGGGCCAATACGGGACATTATTCTTAAACAGGTGTAACATTAAGAAAAAAAAAACATACTCAGCTGTCCGCAGCATTCCAGTGTCTGACTCTGCTGTTCATTCAGTCGCACACCATGCCTCATTCCACCTAAACCTACGTAACTACTGACAACGGTTAGTTACCTCAGCCATTGCTGAAGAGAGGGACTGATACCAGGGAGTATGTTTTTCTTTTTTTTAGGTTCCACCTAAGTTTGTCCTAATCCTGAGAGCCAATAAATTGAGGAGTCAGTGGACTGTGAGTGTGATTTCGGCTGCTTCTGCACCTACAGTTTAAAGAGGACCTTTCATGGTTTGGGGCACAGGCAGTTCTATATACTGCTGGAAAGCTGACAGTGTGCTGAATTCAGCGCACTGTCGGCTTTCCCGATCTGTGCCCCAGGTAAAGAACTATTGGTCCCAGTACCGTAGCTCTTTACAGTCAGAAGGGCGTTCCTGACAGTCAGTCAGGAACGTTCTTCTCCACAGCAGCACCTATTGCACTGTACAGTGTGAGCGGGGAGGAACGCCCCCTCCCCTCATCATAATTCTTGTCTATGGACAAGCACTGTGAGCAGAGGGAGGGGGCGTTCCTCCCCGCACCACAGTACAGTGCTATTGGCACTGCTATGGAGAAGGACGTTCCTGACAGACTGTCAGGAACGCCCTTCTGACTGTAAAGAGCTACGGTACCGGGACCGATAGCTCTTTACCTGGGGCACAGATCAGGAAAGCCGACAGTGAATTCAACGCACTGTAAGCTTTCCAGCAGTATATAGAACTGCCTGTGCCCAGACCCATGAAAAATCCTCTTTAATAGCCACCCTGACCCCACTTACATAGGACTGACGCCTTTACATATAAGGCAGGCAGCCCTATGTAACAGTAATTTCTGCTATACGTGAAGGGAGTTGCAGCAGTTCCGTGTAAGCTACAGTTTCAGCCTGACATGGTAACTTACATAGTACTACTGCCTTTCCCTCCATGTAAAGCAGTCCTGTGCAAAATTACCTTAGGCTGAAACCCCACGTTGCAGAAATGCAGCTTTTGTTGTTGCAGATTTTGTTTAGATTTTTGAGCCAAAACCAAGAATAGCTACAGAACTAATGGGAATTATATAGGGAGTTCTTATACTTCTAGCTTCTGCTCAATCCACTCCTGGCTTTGGCTCAAAAAAAAAAAAAGCAACAAAATCTACAACAAACAGAGCTGCAATTTAGCCTTAGGCAGAACTTCTGTACATGGAGGAGCTACTTGTGCTGGCCCTGCCTACTTATATTGACTCTGCCTACTTGCACGGAGTCTACCAATAAAATGGGGCCACTATCAGATCCAAATCTGCCCCTGGCCAACTTGTGTCAAAGATGTGCCACATTTATACTAAGGTCTAGTCATAACCACAATAGTACTGGGCCAGTGAATTTTTGTTGCGCTTTTGGTGGATTTTGGAATGGTTTTTTGAGCTAAAGGAGTAGATGCAAAAGGAATGGCAGATTTTCATAGACTATAATGGGCTCCGTGTGCTTGCAGCGCACTGCCCGCAAGAATGATTTGTGACAGAACATAGCTTGCAATTGCGATTGTATTCCGTCCGGGGGATTCCAATCGGACTCCTTTCAGATGGAATACAAGCGCTAGTGTGAACCAACCCTTAGGGTGCATTCACACTACGGAACGCCAGCGTGTATCACAGCCGTACACGCCGGCGTTACAGCAGGGCTGCCGGACACTTCCCATTAATTTCTATGGGAGCCGGCATACGAGCGCTCCCCATAGAAATGAATGGAAAAAAGCAGCCCATTCATTTCTATGGGGAGCGCTCGCATGCCGGCTCCCTTACAAATGAATGGGAAGTGTTCGGCAGCCCTGCTGTAACGCCGGCGTGTACGGCTGTGATACACGCTGGCGTTCCGTAGTGTGAATGCACCCTTACCCAATACCAGATGATACTTAAAAAAACACAGGTGCAAAATGCTAATTCATTTGTGTGCATTTGAAGTGATGACATCCACCCCCCTCATGGATTGTAGGGGTGTGAGTGGATGTGTCATTAGCATTTTGCACCTGTGCTTTTTCCTTTGATTCTTGCACTGGGGGCCTGGTAGTATCCTGCACAGCCATGTATCATCTGGTTTTGGGTATGTGTGGCCTTTTCTGTGATATTTTTTTGTATATGATGTCCTTTTTAGCAAAAAAATTGAATTTGAAGCAGATTTTGTAAATCTGCTCGAAAATCTTTCTCTCATTAATTTCAATTAGAATTTCAGGCAGTATGAGTCCTGGATATTCTTTGTTTTTTCGTTTCATTATGCGCCAAATGTTTTCTATTGGTGAATGTTCTGGACTGCAGAAAGGCTGGTTGGTCACCCAGACTCTTCTGAGAAGCCATGTTGTTGTGATGGATGCAGTATGTGTTTTGACATAGTCTTGCTGAAATATGCACGGCTTTTCCTGAAAGTGAAGTTTCCTGGATAGGAGCTTATGCTGTTCTAAAACCACTATATACTTGGGGCAACACGGTGGCTCAGTGGCGAGCACTGCAGCCTTTCAGCGCCGGAGTCCTGGGTTTGAATCTTGCTAGGTACAAAAAGTAGTGAGCCGCCCTATCTTGACATGGATTCTGCGGCTGAATCCGCCACGGAGTCCATGGTGCCTCCCGACTAAGCCCATTGATTTGGGCCTAATTCGGAGCGCATCCAGTTGTGGCCAGCCATTTTTTGGACTGGAGTTTCAGGCAGCTTCTGTGTCAAAATCTGGTCCAAAAAACCGAGTGTGAACTCAGCCTTACAGCATACGACTTGAAAATTGACCCTCCAGCTGTTTTTCAATAATACCTCTAACGTTTTCAGCCTTTCGCTAAAACTTTTTTAAGATGCAGCGTTGCCATCCATTTCTAGAAGAGTAAATTTTTTCGAACAAGGCTCCGTTCCCACGGAGTAACACACCGCTCATTTAGACACATAAACACGTGTCAGAGTGAGACGCTTCAAAACAGATCCCAATGACTTGAATCGGTGCTGGCTTACGTGCACTACACATTGAAATCAATGGGAAGCTTTATAACCCATTGATTTCGATGTGTAGCGCGCGTAAACCGGCACCCATTGAAGTCAATGGGATCTGTTCTGGAGCGCCGCACTCTGACACGTGTATATGTATCTAAATGAGTGGCACATTACTCCATGGGAATAGAGCCTTTAACGGAGAAACATCTAATATTCAATTTTTTTGTATTCGATTTCAAAATCATTGAATTTTTTTTCTTTCCATTTTGCGCTGCATCACTAATTTTTTCAGTATTGCGGTTGTACATTTGATCTGTATTCATTCCCCGTTCTATTTTCACCCCCCGAAATTGTAATTAGAGATATTACGGAAAATTCCAACAAACACTTACATAATTAGTTGTCGGATAATTTTGAAGAAAAGTAAACTTTTACAAATAAAAAAACCAACTATATTTGGCAATCTGGAATGGTTTTTGTTATCGCTTCGATTATTTGTGCCAAAGCCAATAAAAATACCGCCACCATTTTTAACAGATTTTCGCAGCTGGATAAGGGACAAAAATAGACCCCATTGTGTTCCAGACTCGCCAATGACTGCGTGCGTTTTTTCGTTTTACGTGTCAACAGTGTATTTAATGAGTCTGCTTTTGAAAGTGCAGCTGTGTGACACCATCTGATTCTGCTGACTGATTGAAATGCATATAATTAAAATTTAGTTTTCACTTGCTGGATATCTTGTTATTTTATCATAAGATGTATTTTGGATGAATCAGACATAAAAGAAAATGTATAAATGGGAAGACTGAAAGATGCATTTTATTATATGAATTTATGTAAGTGGGCTACGCCATTTAAATGTTTAATTATACTGTAATACGATGAATGAGCTCCGCCGCATCTGAATATGAAAGAAAAGCGCTACAATTTGCAAGTCTAAGTGAAGGTTTGTTTGAAGCTATTTTATCATACCTGGGGGTGGTTTATGTCCTGTAAATAGAAAGAAGAGGAATTATTGCTGATCACTGGAATGTGCATCATGGCTGCAGACAGGGAATTGAGCGTTAAACAGCGTTTTTACTAAAAGTTCCTCAATTGTCTCCTTTTGTGGAGCCTTTTAAAGGTCTTTTTTTATTTGATTTGTTAATAAAATGGTTCTAGGAGGTTTTAATGCATTAGCACACATTGACTAAGGCTGATGCGCCTAGAAAATAGCCAAAAAAATGTGACTTAGCTTGGCGCTTTTTTGGCACACTGTGACGCAGCTCAACTCCTGTGTCCCGCTCACTGCTTTTTATATACCATGGGAAGAATATGCAAATCTGTCTTCCATGATGTAATTAGCAAGTCAGGTGCCTCAGTGTTGCAAACCAAAAGAGGGCGCTCACTGGAATGTGCAAGCCTGTCTTCCCTGATGTAATTAGGAAGACAGAATCTCAGTGATATGGCCCAATAAAGGCTGCTTCCTTTAACATCATGCTCGACCTTCCAAGAGGCCTTTGTTTTGCAATGATGCTGGGATTATTACCAGGTGTAGTCTCTCAACCGAGGACGGCCGTTTTGATGTTATTGCATCTCGTCAGCCCAGTGTAGAGAAGACTAACCTGGTAGAGGTGAGAGGCTTAGACAGGGTGTGACGTATCGCCCCTTTCCGCCCCGGCATCCGGCCCCACAAGGCGCGAGGACACGGCCCGCACCTCAGCCACACGGCCGCAGCCGCTGGCCCACCCGGCCTTCGCCGCAGGCGGAACCCGCGATCGTCTTTTTAACTATACCGTCCACTCCCACAAACCCAGAGAGAGGACCGGGCCTTATAGGATAATACGAGAAGAGCCTTCTAAAGTTTTAACATTTTATTAACCCAAGATGGTCGATACTAGGTCAGCCAGGAATACATATAAAGATATACCCTGGCGGTCACAAGCTTATACGGTTACAGAGAAGGTATGTTACAGTGCAGTGAGATAAAACAGATTACAGAGATTAAAAGATTAGAAACAGAAACAGTCCTTAGGCACCTGGCGATTCCGCAGCCAACGCATGGTACCCACAAGGCAGGAGATACAGTCCATTAAAGTCTCTGGTGGGGGCACCGCAGCACCCCCCCCCCCCCCCCACATAGCATATAGCAATAGAGAGAGTTTTTCCATACCGATTTAAAAAGTCCATAGTCCATAAATCCATGATCAGATAGGCGTTACATCATAGTCCTCATAATTCCATAAGTCCATTAGCATTAAAGTAGTATATGGCTCTCCTTCAAAGTCCATCAGCAGCATGGCTTCCTTTGTCTCTCAGCACATGGCCGCTGCTGCCCCGCCCTTCCCCCCAGCAAGGGGGGAGGGGGCCACACACAGAGCCAACTTGCTCACATGTGTCCAGATGAGAAGAACAAAACCAAGACCAACTAGCTCCGCCCCAGGTCACTCTTATATTGACCCTGGGCTCCACCCTGAAATGACATCATCAGGGCTTTCGGACCACCCTCTAGCTTGGCAATCAAATAACTATAAATGGTCATAATTCCTTATCACATGATCATACAGTCAAATAAGTGGCATGCCTTTGCTCACTGCGAGTTCCCCAACACATTGACACCAAACATGGTAACTCAATTACCGATGAGTGACGAGAACTGGGCCTGGGCTCTTCCCAGGCCCGTAGGCTTAAAGTTTTTGGGTTAAAAACGTGCGTCTCACTACTACGCACCAGAAGATCTAATTGTCATAATGGTAGCATCTTTCCCTGGCGCAATATCATCATAAACCTATAACTCTTTGAAGTTTTTCTACCACCTCAACCCGACTCTGCAGAGTCTGGTCACATGTGTTAGAACTTTCAGAGCCAGGATGGCCCCCTGCTAAGAATCAAGGAAGTTAGCACAGATATGTTAATGACATGCCTAGGGTGAGACAATGGCTTTTGATCTTGGCAACTGGCCACAGATAATTAGTTTTGACCATTCCTCATAATTCCATACATGGATAATCATATATATAGCTGAGAATCATGATTGTGATCTGATTCATCACACTGATACAATACATAGATAGTTATAGATATAGCTGAGAATCATGATTGAGGGCCGGTTCATCACACAGGGTTAGGGGGATATCCCCCTAACCCTGCTTTTTATATAGTAAGTGAAGTACGGTAATTGACTAGGAGGCCTAGGTGGAGACCCAAAAACTGACATGCGTTCAGGGCCTGTGTCAGTACCAGACACACCCTGACTGCTTCACTTTATTTTTCCCCCACTTTGTCTTACTTTTCAACTAAAGGTGTCCGCGCATATATATATATTTTGATTATACTGTGGGGAAGGTAGCTTGGTAGCAGCAATGGTGCGGACCCAACCAGTCAGGAGGCGTTCACACTTATACCTGTGTCGCCTACCTGGTCTCCGTACTATTCCCAGGGGAAACTGGACAGGGGACAGCTTCTGACAGTCAGTTTTAAAACCCATTTAAAACCCTGTGTCTGCCTGCAGCCTCTACACGGGGCAACCATTTTTTTTGCACGGACACAAAGTCAGACATGCAGGACTTTGCAGTATGCTCAGTTCTCCAACAAACTATACCAAAATCGCGCTCGGAAAAGTGCAGTAACGCTTTGAGAGGAACTGCGCATGCACAGTATTTGAATTGCAAGAGCGCAATCTGGGTAGTAGAATATCCAGAGAGGAGGAGGAGGGCGGACGGAGCACAAGCAGTGGAGGGGCGGGATGAGAGGTATAACAAGGGGAAGGGGGGTGCGTGGAGGCACTGGGGAACGCTCAGGGTGCTCCGTAGTGTTCATTAACATAAACTAATAGCGATTTATACAAAAATGGTTGGGTTAATTGAAAATGTAATGGCAGTAGTTGAATAACCTTTTTAAAGGCTATACAGACATGAGTTTAGGTCAAATTGAGTTTTCCCAATGGTAAACTCCCTTTAAGGGAGCCTGCACATGGAGTAAACGCTCCGCTCATTCTGAACGTAAAGCGGCATTAAAACAGATCCCATTGATTTCTATGGGTGCCGGCATACGCACGTATCACATTGAAAGCAATAGGTAAAAAAGCCTCTTATTGATTTCAATGGGGAGCGCGTGTATGCCGGCACCTATAGAAATCAACGAGAGAGATGAACAAGTTTACGTTCAGAATGAGCGGAGTGTTTACTCCTTGTGAAGGCTCCCTAAGTGTTTTTCAAATCATGAGACTATACTGTTCTAGGAAATCTGACCTCAGACAGATATCTTTAAAGCAAGTGGTGCTACAGTACCCACGCGTGGCACACGGCCTATATGCAGATGATGATTGGTCACTTTCAAAACTATTCTGTTTTCAGGGTACCCTGACATGCGCCATTTATGTAATGAATGGGATTTTTACAATACCTAGTCAAACAATGTAGTCAAAAATGCACATTTTATAGCCTGACAAAACACAAGTAGGAGCAAATAGCAACGAGAAGGGCTTTGGGGGGAATTTTACAATATCATATTTGTCTTACAGACTTGATATTAGGTTTCCGTAGAAGTGACAACTTTTAACTCAATCTTAAACTTCGTCGTTCTCATAGCCTAGAGGGAACGCTTCGAAATGCCTGCAGAGTCATTGTCTGGGGAAAATAATCATGTTCTAATAGCGTTCTTCCTCAAAGATTAACAATGAAGACCTCCGTTTTTTTTAGACTCGAAAAGAAGATTTCCGAACGAGCAAAACTTTCATCTGATGAATCTTCATC
Source organism: Leptodactylus fuscus (assembly GCF_031893055.1). Classification (NCBI taxonomy): domain Eukaryota; kingdom Metazoa; phylum Chordata; class Amphibia; order Anura; family Leptodactylidae; genus Leptodactylus; species Leptodactylus fuscus. The sequence goes on from NC_134272.1 coordinate 63,333,847, forward strand.
TTAAACTTCACTAAATCGTTCCAGTCTTCCACCATCTTCCAACGCGTTTCCATCCCAGTAGGTGATTTACACATTACGCTCCATGCTTTGCTTGTTTCAGGGGATTGCTCGCTGTATTAAGTTATATTACAATATGTTACAAGAAAATAAAAGCTATTGCCTGACAATGACACTTATGTACTATAAGAGCATTTGTCCGCCATGAACTATGAGTTATGATAATGACTGTTATCACTATATAATTACATTTTTACCTCGAAACGTTCTGTCATCCATTTCTTTCCTGATAATAGGAAGCATTTGTATTCATGGAAGAGATTTTTGTATACCATTGAAATATCTGCCCTTCATGTAGAAGTTATTAAACTGAAAAACACAGCACTGAAACACTTTACTGGTTATTACATTGTGAACTCAAGTGCAGTCACCAAGATTAAAAAAGGAAATACAAGACTTCCTGTTAATATTTTGCTTTTGTTTTAGATCGGCCCCATAGAGAAGATACATTTCACGCCCGCTTGGAAAGCAGGAAAGACATTCATCATCCTCTTATTGCCATAAAACTTGCATGCATTAGTCTATAGCTAATAATCACTTTTATAAAGTTTTGTGTTTCGACTTTTTGTGTTTTTTTTATGTTTTGTAGAACTTTATCGTGCACGTGTTACACTTTAGGGATGTATTTCTAGTTATTTGCTAAAAAGTTAAATTTATAAATGAGGATATTTCACCAACTCCTACCTTTTGCATCCCTCATTTGGTCTTGCTCTGCTAATTCTGTTGCAATTTGATTTTTTTCTCTAGCTCACACCATTCCTGAGCAATTGTTGCTGTTAGTTTCAGCCTATACTGTCAGGTGGAGCAGAGACAAGGACTGCCCATCTGACATAGAGCCTTATTAACATAGTTTGTGTTGAAACTGACAGAGATGATTGTTCAGGAATGGTGGGGGCTAAAGAAAAAGTCTAACTGCACCAGAATCAGTGAAGAAAATGGGGTATCTGATTTATAGAACTGATGGCTTACCCTTAGGCTGGCCCATCAATATTAGATCTGCAGGTCTGACATAGGGATCCCCGCAGATCAGCAGTACCAAGACAGCTGCTTTACTGATTCTGGTACAGTTGCAATTTTTCTCTAGCCCCCACCATTCCTGAAAAATCACTTCTTTTAGTCACAATCAATGGAAGATGCATAGCTTTTTTGCAGCTCAGTCCAATCCAAGCAAATAGAGCTGCGGAAAGTAATGAAAAGGTGATAGCTCCCCCTAAACATTGCAGACTCTTCAAATAGCTGCTGGGAACACAAGGAGGCTTTGTTATACTGTGTAGGGGTACACAAGAGGGCATGATATGAAGTATAAGCCATTAATGGGGCATTGTATGGTGTGGGGTCCAGCATTGAGCATTACACTCTATGTGGGGTCACAAGGTTGTGTGCTGCAGTTCTGAATATGGAGGGAGGGAGGGCAGCACAGAGAACCTGATATTTTACCAGGAAAAGTGGTGCAGTATGCTACTCTATTTATTTGGCTTTTTTGACCTGTAAATAGGGGTTGCTACCTGTAAGCAAAGGGTATGGCATATTAAAAGGGATCGTGACCTGAAAAATTTTAAGATCCTGAACATGTTTTTCAAAAGTTGTCAAGTATGTATGTAAAAGGGTTGTCCAGAGAGTTAAATTGATGTTAAGTCATCTGACGGGTTCTTCATGATGGATCCAGAAGTTCCGGCCTGGTATTGGGTCATGTGATCAGAACCAGCCCCCGACCCCCAGGTTGCCTTGCACCCTCCCTCCTCATCTATGTTATGGGGTCTGACTTTACTGTAGTAATTACCTGTGAGATCAGGAAAGGAGGGAGGGTGCAAGGAAACCGGGGGGTCATGGGCTGGTTCCGATTACGTGACCCCAGGGGTTGGAACCCATTATAAAGAATCTGACCGATTAATTCAGGTAATTTGAACTCCATGAACAACCCCTTTAAGACTATATTACTGCATAGATGGTATAGAGGATGATAATAAAAAAGAGTCAGTGGTGACCTCCTCATAATAATAGGTTAGGAAATGACTTATAATACCGTTGACCTAGTATTTGTGAAAAATGAGTGGTCAATACGTTTAAGGGCATTAGGTTGAGCCTGAAACATCCATTTCATCAATTAATTTAATGGGGTATTTTCCAAAAAAAAAACCAAACCCCTAAACCATTCCATTCTGTCCTATTTCATGTTGTGCTAGCTGAAAAATCTACGGCGTAATAATGTGAAGCCAGTGTCACGTTCTAGAAGTATGAGCAGCGTCCATCGCTATATGAAATGATGATCCTACCTCCAAGATGCTGCTGATCTTAAGTTTCATTTCCAGAAACAGTCACTTTTCAGAAATGATGTCCGCCATCGCGATGATACATGGAGACGACGGTCCCTCCTGCAGCAGTAACACATCATTTTCCCACAGAATCACAACTGGAACATTGCCTAATCAATCCTCATTAAATTGTCAACATATATTTAGAAGATGTACAAGCAAGACAATCCTAAGTACAGTAATTTCTTGTCAATTCCCCTTCTGCGTAATTACTTGTGCTGTACTTAATGAGGAAAATTATACACAAATATAAGATGCACTAAATATGCAAATGAAATTAATTCCATCTAATTAATTAAGCATATCGATGCAAGAACATTTACATAAATTAAGTTAATACGTTTTTATATATTAACCTGAGCAAAAAAATTTCAAAGCTAAAAATATAGGAACTCAAAATAGAGCCGAAATAAAGTGACAGACAATGTCTCCGAGTCTGATATATGTGTCTTCGAGACTCCTCTAGTCTCTGATCACTTTCTTATATCGACTGCCTGAAATCAGTCCGCTGCATTGAAAGTGACAGGAATAAAATCATAGAAACAAGAGGAAATAAAAACCGTGGCGTAAGGACTTATTCACGTCAAGGATTTTTATCCATGTTCGGACCCATTGATTACTATAGAATACACTATTCAGTAGTAGTAGTTGTGCACAAAAAACGGAAGCATGTCCTATTTTTGGCCGTTTTCTTTAGACAAAACACACCCTTTCAAGTCAATGGGTTAGTGAAAAACATGGACAGCACACGGATACCATCTGTTTTTAGCGAACCATATGGCCGTCCAGTGGACAACATATGAAGAAAAAATTACAGACACATGATGAGAACCGGACAGTGTAACAGATGAAAAACAGAAACTGATGACAATGAAACTGATCTCGGTTATAGAACTGGTCAAAATTTAGCTTTTAACCCTTAAAGGGGCTCTATCAGCAAAATTATGCTAATAGAGCCCCACATATGCATGAATAGCCTTTATAAAGGCTATTCAGGCACCGTAAATGTTATATTAAACCCTGGTCCCGTTTTTAAATAAAAGCATTAAAACATATATGCAAATCTTACCGAACGTGCACCATGGGCGGGGATAAACGATGCAACATCAGCTTCGGGCACGTCTGCCTCTTCTGTCTTCTTGTAGTGACGCCCTCTGGTTCCGTGTCTTCTTCTGGCTTCTTCTCTTCAAATCCCGCGCCTGCGTAGTAGCGCTTCCCTCTGGAGCACTACTGCGCAGGCTCACTCACGAACTGCCATTAAGTAAAATGGCGAGTGAGCCTGCGCAGTAGTGCTCCGGAGGGAAGTGCTACTACACAGGCGCGGGATTTGAAGAGAAGAAGCCGGAAAAAGACACAGAACCAGAGGGCGTCACTACAAGAAGACAGAAGAGGCAGACGTGCCCGAAGCTGACGTCGCATCGTGCATCCCCGCCCATGGTGCACGTTCCGTAAGATTTGCATATATGTTTTAATGCTTTTATTTAAAAACGGGATGGGGGTTTCATATAACATTTACGGTGCCTGAATAGCCTTTTTAAAGGCTATTCACGCATATGTGGGGCTCTATTAGCATAATTTTGCTGATAGAGCCCCTGTAACTCCTTCCCACTGGAGGAATTTTTTTTGATTTTTGTTTTTCATTTTTGACTCCCCCGTCTTCTTTTTCCAAACGCCCTAACTTTTTTTTAATTTTTCCACTCTCAGAGCCATATGAGGTCTTAATGTTTGCAAGTCAATTTTTTCTTCATGGTGCTGCCATTAATTATTCTGTACAATGTACTGGAAGGCTGGAAAAAAATTCGGCATGCTAGCAGAAAAAGAACCCATTGAAGTCAATGGGAGGCTTTTTTTTCAGCGCTGATATTCCACACCAAATTCCTCACTATTTTACTCTGTGTAAAATACCCTAACTATTTAGATGTTGAGGTCATGACTTCTAGCCTGAAATGGAGTTTTAATGCTGATAAGGTGCCCAGAGGATAGGTCATCAGTATGTGATCTGGCCAGGGTTGACATCCAGAACCCGGACAGATCTACTGTTCCCGGCAGCCTCCAGGTGCTGGAAGTTGATGCAGTGCATGTGTGACGTATGCAACCTGGACCTATAGAAGTAATACTAATAATGCACTGCATAGGGGTGGTCCGGGAAGTTTGGGATTGGTGTGTGTTCTTTCAGTCATGTAATCTCTATGTGACTTGCCCACAGGAACAGTTGACCAGTAACAAGAGCCTGTTTCATTAAAACCATATATGATGGGTAGGGGTCTCTCACTAATCCCATGGTAAACATAAGGATGAGTGTCGGTATGTGCGCTACTTTTGCATTCCAACCAATGCTGAGACCCCCAAGGATCGTACGTTCATCTACAATTATTAAATGTATGCGGTCGAAAAAGCTTTTACTACAATATCAATTTTCATTGCTATTCTAGCGCGTACATAGAGGGAGCGTATACTTATTCATGTCATCAGTTCTTACTTCTTGTATAAAAATTGCAAACAGAATGTATATAGATTGTTGTAAAAGTTTAACTATAAAAAATAAAACCTTGCAACGTCAAGGACTAGAAGACTGTCATTGATAAATGCCCCAGGATTAGAGTTACGGTTGTGTTGTTCTCTATAAAATATTAAGGTGCTGAACCAAAGTTCCAGCATTAAAGGCTTAAAGTATAAATTAGTCTATCGCTCATGTAACCAGAAAAAATGGCAGCTGTTTTTCATCTTTCATCATTAGTATTGTCAGTGTCATTGTCTATCAGTCCTTTTTTATTATTGTCACTTTGCAGCAGTTAGAAGCCCATTCGCAGCACTAGACCATGCTCAATCTATGTCTCATTTTATTAGCTGAGCTGCAGGTGAGTAAAAAGCAGCACTTAGAAGGAGCTCTCTGCAATATACACATCTCCTTTATTTCCACTAATCAATCTTCAAGCCAGCGCAATGCATTCTCAATGTCTAAACTAACCCCAAACTGCCTATGGAACGCCAGTGCTTAAGACCTTCCTGAATAAAATATACAATTATGATAAAACGGTACATTTACTTAATCTCAATTAGCCAAAATGTAAGCTTAATGCACTGAAACACTTCTGTCAATCCCAAATTCTATCTACTTGTTATAGAACTTTATAATGTAGTACAAACCTCTGGTGACAACTTCTCCAGGAAGTCCCCCGTGTTATCCGGTAACTTGGTTCATGATCCAAAAATAAGGGGTATTTATGGAAAACCAATATTATTCAAGAAAGCCATCAATGAATGTGTCAGACTTACAGAATGAACATTTTGGTAATAGGACAGGTCTTGTTCCGCCAAGCATCGAGGAAATCGTTCAAGAATCAAACATGGTGGTGGTAGAGTGATGGTGGGAGGATACTTTGCTGAATCAGTCCCTGGACCTAGTCAAAATCTATTCCTTTAACAGTGGTGTAATGTAACGTTTCTGCCTGTTTGGGTCTCTGCAACACCCTCCGCATGCACGCTGCGGCGCAGGAGGAGGGGTCATTTTGATTCTTTGCTTAGAGTTTTTCATTGCACTGTGTGAATACTGCTCTATTACCTCTGCTCTGTAATTGAATTCCACCACACCCATCTCCTGGACCTTGTTTCTCTCTGATTATCAAATGGTTAATTCTAGTCTGGCCTGCGTGATTGACAGCCTGTCTACCAATGAAGTCTAGGGTAAGTCTTTGGATTCCTATATACAAGCCATTAGCCCACACAGCCATGCTGGCTATTGAGACCCTGTTCTTAGACTTTGTCCCTGCTAAGCTCCTCTGTCTGCTACTGCTTCCCTTTTGACCATTCTCATGTATTTTGATTCTGTACTGCATTGCTTGACTGTTACCAGACCATTAGTTTGCCTCCCTCCTCCCCATATAGGGATCACAATGTACTTTTTTTTTCTCTCCCCTATCAGTATGTCTTTGTAGAAAGGAAGGAAATCCATGCAATCATGAGGAGAACATACAAACTCCTTGCAGATGTTGTTCCTGGCAGGCTGCAGTGCTAACCACTGAGACACTGTGTTGCCCCTTTGTTGTTTGTTTTGTCTTTGTTATGTGTTGTCACCTATACAGGAAGGTCTTTGTCAACCAGTTTTCCTCTGATGCCTAGAGCAGTGAGGCAAGCAGGTAGGGGCAGTTGGGAGCTCAGCTTAGGGCTTGTTGTGTCCCTTTCTCCAGGGTTTTTCAGCAGCTACTGGGGAATTGCTCTTCTAGCAATTCCATTACAAGTAACTAAAGTCTTGTGGGCCCCGGTGTAATCTTTTGTCCATGGCCCCCTACCTCATCCCTACTGAGAAATCTTGATGGTGATGGTTACGGGTGCTAAAGAGTTCAATCAACCTTAGTGTAGTTAGGGGTAATCTGTGCATCTTATGGGCCAGGTGGAAGCTGCAATCTCAATACTGATACCAGTGCTAATGGGCCCCCCTAAGGCTCCTGGGCCATGGTGAAACTGCATCTTCTGCACCCCCTCAAGCTATGCTCCTGTCTTTTAACCATGATACATTGCAGGTTTCTAGAAACAAAAACTGAAGCAATAAGGGGTCAATAAAACATTAGTGTTATTCACCTCCTCATAGTTCAGCATCTTCTCCCTGGCCAGTGCCACTCTGCCATGTGTCCAATAATGACATCACAGGTAATGACTGTAAGCTTAGTGGGACAGATTTATCATGAGGAACATTGTAAGAATCCATTTTGCTTGAGTTTGCGTTGCTATAATTTAGGCTGAATTTATCAACTGTGACACTATGGGAGAAGTTTATCATAATTGATTTTTTTTTAAATTTTGATTTATTTTTGAATATATTTTTTTAACGTTTAACAAATACAACAAGTACAGACAAGTAAACACAGTGAGATCTAAGCACTTGAGTAATTATATATGCAAGTTCATACATATGCATTATCACAAAACCTCAATTATACTCCTAGGGTTAGCAAACAAAAATAAAGGGGTGTAACCTGAAGCATAAGTTCTGTGGCTCATTTTCCTGTTCTATGAAGAAAATCCTAACCTCTGCTTTACTATTCGAGCCCATTCTGATTAGTAATGGTGCCTCTCAGGGGGACCTTCTCTCCCATTATTTTTCCATGGTAATGGAACCTCTAATCCACTAATTTACAGTAACGTACGTGTCCATGAATTGCAGGTGGGCTCGACGTCTCATAATATTGGGCTGTATGCCATCCTTTCTGTCACTGACCCTATCAACTCTCTATTAGTTATATAGGATTCTCTTATGGAATTTGGGAAAGTGTCCTACTACAAAGTCAATCCTAGATCTGGAATATTGGGATAGAACAACAGACACATATTTTAAGCTTCACCTTTCCATATATGTGGCAAGAAAATTCCCTTACATATTTACAATATGTATCTTGCCCAACAAGTCCCGATTCTGCCTTATTTGCACGTAGGTAAGCCCCCTGCCTGTCAAATTTTCTAGTCTGCTAAACAATTTTACCAAACACTTCATCTTTGGGCAGGAAGAATTACTATGGTCAGAATGATAATACTCCTTAAGATACCTTCCTTTCTATCTCAATTCGCACAAGTTTTCTGGCTAAACTCCAAAAGACTCTTACTAATTACATTCTAGGTAAGAAATATGAAAATAAGATGATTTTCATATTCCTTACCCAAAATTCCTAGCAGAGCATAAGGGCAGGGTGTAATAATTCCCTGTACAGCCTCTCCCTAATGAGACACGTTACCCCTTCTGATTTTATTGTAGCCAGTTTTTCTGAATTTCTGAGTCTGAATTATGAAAGTGTGTTCTCAATTTTTACAAATAATGCACAATGTTTGATAAATTTAGCACTTCTTTAAGTCTAAAACTTCAGTCCTGAGATGTTTCTTCGACATGCATGACAATTTATGTGACCTTTTTAAAGAGATGCATTTGATGAAAAATGAGTACATCAACTTAACAGGCTGCCCGTACCCACTTCACTAACACGTTTAAAAAAGGGGTAGTGAATGGTGTTCAAATGCAATAAAATTCGCCCGAATAAGCTCAAAAAGTTGCAAATACCTATTTTGTGAAATTTTGAAACCAGAATTTGGGAATCTTGATAAATTCCCTTCAGTGTCCTGATTGTTTGCAGTATTTCAATTGCATTATATTGCCTGGTTTCTGATTTTGAACAATTGCTATGTACTGACCTTGTTCCTTCTATTAGGAGCTAGGCCGGAGCCTCTGGGGCACGGAGGTTGCCGGCCCGCTCCTCTATCTGCGCCTGGTTCGGCACATCTGGGTCCTTCGAGGGGAGGACCAGAGCCTCCGCAGTAGCCTGTGGGGGTTGTCGGTCTCCTCCTGGGACTGGAGCGCGTACTTCCAGCGTCAGGGGGTCAGACGGTGAGCCGCAGACTATTTAAGTTTGACTCTGGGTCCGGCTCACCGCTGGTTATTAAGTTCCCTGATATCAGCTCCACTCTGCGCTATCCTGTTGTTCCATTGTCTGACCATTTTCCCTCTCACCTTGATTCCTGCCCAACAATTGTGTAACTTCGTTTATTGTATGACCCTCCTTGCCTTCCAGACCACCTCTCCTTGACCTACTACTTAGTACCACGTGATCTCCTGTATATAACCCGGCTTGCCTGACTATTCTTTTGCTCCATCCTTCTGTGCCATGTGAGCTCCTGTGTATGACCCAGCTTTCCTGACTATGTCTTGTCTCATCCCTGGAAACTGCATGACCTCCTTGTGCTGACCCGGCTAGTACAATCACTCTGAGGTGCTTCCACCATCTCCTGGTGAACTCCTGATACTGCGCTCAACTCTGCTGACCAATTTCATCTGCTTCTACACCTGCCGAGGTGAGTGGTTTACGGTTTCTCTGGGACTTGCTGTGACTTGTGGTTTGCTGTGCTTGTGACACCCTCTGGACGGCTTTGGTTCTGGGTCCCAGAACTTACCCAGTCCATATCCACCATCAGGAGCTCTGGCGAAGACCTCTGGGGCCTGGTTTTGCTTTAGTTTGGAGGACGTTGGATGCTCAGTGCTGTTTTACCTCAGTGTGCAGGGAAGTCGAGTCTGGTTGCCCGAGACTAACTGTCTGTTCTGTACCGCAATTGGTTTATAACACCTTCAGACTCTTGACTGCACCTTCTGGCTATGTCTTCAATTTTCCCTGGTTCTTATTCTGGTGTTGACCTCCTCACTGGCATTGACCATTGTCCTTCTAGCTCTACGCATATATAATTATCATCATGTCCTTGCCTGACATCTTCTGCAGTGCATCTACCACCAGTAAGTGTCTACTCTAGAGGTGGCTGACCTACAAATATGACTGGTAAAGTCTATATCTCCGTTGGGATATTAAGGATAGCGAATTGTGAGAGTCCCTTAGAATTGTCAGAGCATTGTAACACTCCAATGTATTGCTATTCACCACTCCTTTATAAACATGTCCTGGATGGACGATATGAAGCCAATTACTAATAATGAGAGGTAACTAAATTAACAGAATATGTCAAAAATTACCTTAAATGTGAGAAATGCGATGAACATGTAGAAGAGTTTGTTTTGATTTACTTGTAACTCTGCCAATGTTCATTTTATGTATTCCGCGTACAGTCCAGTCAGTTGTACTTCAGATAGCGTTCTCCTTTTTCCTAAGAATACTTGCTGCTCGTTCATGCATAACCATTTAATAAGCTTTACCCGTGCAGCCGTGTTTCTACTTCAGGATGATAACAAGCATACTCTCAAGGACAGTAACAAGCTCCCCGATCAACAAGTCAGTTTGTTAAGAAATAATTACAATTTTTCCTTTACTTCTGAAACAAGTAATAAATCAAAAGGAAGAAAAATAATTGCTGACAACAATGAGGCATACTTAAGACATCATTATCCAATTTACTAACTTATCTGTGCTGCATTCTGTGCGTCCATCCTCAGTAGGAAGGAGAATGACCTACACCTTAGCGCTTGGACTTTTTGACAGTGATATATAAGCCTACAGTGCCTGTGTGTCAAGATCTGTCACCTCGAATCAGACTGAAATTCAATGTCTCAAGATGTAAATACAATGAAGCAAATTTGTATTTCTTTTAATGTATGAAATATACTGCCGATAAAACCTTTTTGCCATTTATTATTCTGGCCCAGCATCCCCCACTAAGCCTCTGTTCCTACCGCTCTGTATTCTATATATCTTGTTTCCTAATTGTAGCAAAACATGAGTGGAATTATCTTGATCGATCTGAAATTCAGGATGATAAATCTGTTCTCTTTTTAGCATGTCGCTCCGTTTTGAACTAAAATCTACCCACAGTTTTGTAGATTATAGGTCCTTGAACAAAAGCAATATAAGATATACTTTGCCTCCAGGGTGCAGGTTTTTCTAGTAGACTGGAAATTAAACAAAATGCCATATTCCAAAGGCAAACCAGGTACAATCGAGTCTAATTGAAAACCCACAATCCAGCTAAGGACATATTCTACATGCAAGTGTAGGTTTCAGTAAGGCTGCAGGGGATTTCTTCACTTGCCTCGACTATGGGCTATTCAGATGATATTGATTATGACCATTCTTGCTACTATTCATGTTCCTTTTCTGTGGCTATATAGAAGTGTATTTACATTTGTTAGCCACTTTGGGTTAACATTTTACTTGGCCTTCACATTTAAATGGTCACTGCATATTCAACAAAAATTGCATAAATCAATAGGACAGACATATATATGAAACTGTGTAAATTCCTTCCAATAAAAATTCTACTCACATATATACATACACATTATTATAGCATACTGTATATACTCACATATACCTGTATACAAATATACAGTACACAAACAATGATAATGTATATGTGTGAGTATATATGCTATAATAATCTATATGTGTAATGTGTGATAATCTATATGTGTGAGTATATATAGTATATGTATAAGACCTGGTTCACATCTGCGTTCGGTAATCCGTTCAGGGAGTCCGAACGCATTCGCAAACAGTGAGCAGTGAGAGCACATGGACCCCATAGACTATACTGTTCTTTCTGAGCGTTGTCCGCACAAGTCATAAGAGATGAGCGAACACTAAAATGTTCGAGGTTCGAAATTCGATTCGAACAGCCGCTCAATGTTCGTGTGTTCGAACGGGTTTCGAACCCCATTATAGTCTATGGGGAACAGATACTCGTTAAGGGGGAAACCCAAATCCGTGTCTGGAGGGTCACCAAGTCCACTATGACACCACAGGAAATGATGCCAACACCTCTGGAATGACACTGGGACAGCAGGGGAAGCATGTCTGGGGGCATCTAACACACCAAAGACCCTCTATTACCCCAACATCACAGCCTAACAACTACACACTTTACACACTCAATACCACCTCTCTGACAGTAGGAAAACACCTTGAAACATGTGTATTTGGCACTTGCAGTGAGGAGAGCTTGTCACCAGCAGTGAATTTGGCCCTTGTAGTAAGTTGAGGTTGGCACCAACATTTGTTTTGAAAATCAGGGTGGATTGAGCCTCTAACCAGCAGAGTTTGGGCAAATTCATGGTGGAGGGAGCCTCTAAAAACCCCAGTTTGGACCAATTCATGGTGGAGGGAGCCTCTAAAAACCCCAGTTTGGACCAATTCATGGTGGAGGGAGCCTCTAAAAAACCCAGTTTGGACCAATTCATGGTGGAGGGAGCCTCTAAAAACCCCAGTTTGGACCAATTCATGGTGGAGGGAGCCTCTAAAAACCCCAGTTTGGACCAATTCATGGTGGAGGGAGCCTCTAAACAGCCCAGTTTGGGCAAATTCATGGTGGAGGGAGCCTCTAAAAACCCCCAGTTTGGACCAATTCATGGTGGAGGGAGCCTCTAAAAACCCCAGTTTGGACCAATTCATGGTGGAGGGAGCCTCTAAACAGCCCAGTTTGGACCAATTCATGGTGGAGGGAGCCTCTAAACAGCCCAGTTTGGGCAAATTCATGGTGGAGGGAGCCTCTAAACAGCCCAGTTTGGGCAAATTCATGGTGGAGGGAGCCTCTAAACAGCCCAGTTTGGGCAAATTCATGGTGGAGGGAGCCTCTAAAAACCCCAGTTTGGGCAAATTCATGGTGGAGGGAGCCTCTAAAAACCCCAGTTTGGACCAATTCATGGTGGAGGGAGCCTCTAAAAACCCCAGTTTGGACCAATTCATGGTGGAGGGAGCCTCTAAACAGCCCAGTTTGGACCAATTCATGGTGGAGAGAGCCTCTAAAAACCCCAGTTTGGGCAAATTCATGGTGGAGGGAGCCTCTAAACAGGCCAGTTTGGGCAAATTCATGGTGGAGGGAGCCTCTAACCAGCCCAGTTTGGACCAATTCATGGTGGAGGGAGCCTCTAAAAACCCCAGTTTGGACCAATTCATGGTGGAGGGAGCCTCTAAACAGCCCAGTTTGGGCAAATTCATGGTGGAGGGAGCCTCTAAAAACCCCCAGTTTGGACCAATTCATGGTGGAGGGAGCCTCTAAAAACCCCAGTTTGGACCAATTCATGGTGGAGGGAGCCTCTAAACAGCTCAGTTTGGGCAAATTCATGGTGGAGGGAGCCTCTAAAAACCCCAGTTTGGACCAATTCATGGTGGAGGGAGCCTCTAAAAACCCCAGTTTGGACCAATTCATGGTGGAGGGAGCCTCTAAAAACCCCAGTTTGGACCAATTCATGGTGGAGGGAGCCTCTAAACAGCCCAGTTTGGGCAAATTCATGGTGGAGGGAGCCTCTAAAAACCCCCAGTTTGGACCAATTCATGGTGGAGGGAGCCTCTAAAAACCCCAGTTTGGACCAATTCATGGTGGAGGGAGCCTCTAAACAGCCCAGTTTGGGCAAATTCATGGTGGAGGGAGCCTCTAAACAGCCCAGTTTGGGCAAATTCATGGTGGAGGGAGCCTCTAAAAACCCCAGTTTGGACCAATTCATGGTGGAGGGAGCCTCTAAAAACCCCAGTTTGGACCAATTCATGGTGGAGGGAGCCTCTAAAACCCCCAGTTTGGACCAATTCATGATGGAGGGAGCCTCTAAACAGCCCAGTTTGGACCAATTCATGGTGGAGGGAGCCTCTAAACAGGCCAGTTTGGGCAAATTCATGGTGGAGGGAGCCTCTAAACAGGCCAGTTTGGGCAAATTCATGGTGGAGGGAGCCTCTAACCAGCCCAGTTTGGACCAATTCATGGTGGAGGGAGCCTCTAAAAACCCCAGTTTGGACCAATTCATGGTGGAGGGAGCCTCTAAACAGCCCAGTTTGGACCAATTCATGGTGGAGGGAGCCTCTAAACAGCCCAGTTTGGACCAATTCATGGTGGAGGGAGCCTCTAAAAACCCCAGTTTGGACCAATTCATGGTGGAGGGAGCCGCTAAACAGCCCAGTTTGGACCAATTCATGGTGGAGGGAGCCTCTAACCAGCAGAGTTGGTGGAAATCAGGGTGGAGGGAGCCTCTAACCAGCAGAGTTGTGGGAAAGCAGGGTGGAGGGAGCCTCTAACCAGCAGAGTTGGGGGAAATCAGGGTGGAGGGAGCCTAGTATTAGCAGAATTGTGCAACGCTTATGGTGGATGAGTATGAGGATGCGGAAGAATTGGAGAGGTTGAGTACAGACATGGAGTTTCATGTTGGGGTGCTTTACACAGGTGGGCCCAAAAATGAAGGCTCTATCCAGTGGTGGTTCATTTTTATCAAAGTGAGCCGGTCGGCACTCTCAGCTGACAGACGGGTGCGCTTGTCAGTGATGATGCCACCGGCTGCACTGAACACCCTCTCAGATAGGACGCTGGCGGCAGGACAGGACAGCACCTCCAAGGCATATAGGGCAAGTTCAAGCCACAGGTCCAACTTCGACACCCAATACGTGTAGGGCGCAGAGGGGTCGGAGAGGACAGGGCTGTGGTCGGAAAGGTATTCCCGCAATATGCGCCTATACTTCTCACGCCTGGTGACACTAGGACCCTCCGTGGCGGCACTTTGGCGAGGGGGTGCCATCAAGGTGTCCCAGACCTTAGACAGTGTGCCCCTCGTTTGTGTGGACCGGTGAGAACTTGGTTGCCTACTGGAGGAACTGCCCTCCCTGCCGCCAACGTCACATGCTGGAAACATCTCCATCATATTCTGCACCAATTGCCTGTGGCAAGCATTGATGCGATTGGCCCTCCCCTCTACCGGAATAAAAGACGAGATGTTGTTTTTATACCGGGGGTCAAGGATAGCAAAGATCCAGTACTGGTTGTCCTCCATGATTTTGACAATACGCTTGTCGGTTGTAAAGCACCCCAACATGAACTCAGCCATGTCTGCCACAGTGTTAGTTGGCATGACTCCTCTGGCCCCACCGGAAAGTTCAATCTCCATTTCCTCCTCATCCTCCATGTCTACCCATCCGCGCTGCAACAATGGGACGATTCGAAGTTGCCCGGAAGCCTCCTGTATCACCATCACATCATCGGACAACTCTTCTTCCTCCTCCTCCTCCTCCTCCTCCTCCTCCTCCTCCTCCATTAAACGCAGTGAAGCGGACAGATGTGTGGACCTACTCTCCAGCTGTGACGGATCGGATGCTATCCCTAACTCCTCTGTGTGATCTGAGTTATCCCTGATGTCAATCAGGGATTCTCTCAGAACACACAAGAGCGGGATTGTAAGGCTCACCATCGCATCCTCAGAGCTCACCCTCCTTGTGGACTCCTCAAACACCCGTAGGATGTCACAAAGGTCTCTCATCCATGGCCACTCATGGATGAGAAACTGAGGCAGCTGACTTTGTGGCACCCTAGGGTTTTGTAGCTGGTATTCCATCAAAGGTCTCTGCTGCTCAACCACTCTGTTCAACATCTGAAACGTTGAGTTCCAGCGTGTGGGGACGTCGCA
Organism: Leptodactylus fuscus; assembly: GCF_031893055.1. Taxonomy (NCBI): domain Eukaryota; kingdom Metazoa; phylum Chordata; class Amphibia; order Anura; family Leptodactylidae; genus Leptodactylus; species Leptodactylus fuscus. Next base: position 63,349,075 of record NC_134272.1, read on the forward strand.
CAAAAGCCGGTGTTGTGGCACATGCAGGCATTGCTGGAGAGATTTTAAGCTAGCAGCGGCTACTGTCGACTTGCGAAAGTGGGCGCACATGCGCCGCACTTTCACCAGTAGCTCTGGAACATTGGGGTAGCTCTTTAGGAAACGTTGCACCACTAGGTTGAAGACGTGGGCCAGGCATGGAACATGTTGGAGTCCGGCAAGCTCCAGAGCTGCTACCAGGTTCCGGCCGTTATCACAAACGACCATGCCTGGGCCCAGGTGCAGCGGCTCAAACCATATTGCCGTCTCATCGAGGAGGGCATCCCTCACCTCGGAGGCAGTGTGCTGTCTGTCCCCCAAGCTGATCAGCTTCAGCACAGCCTGCTGACGTCTACCAACGCCAGTGCTGCAACGTTTCCAACTCGTAGCTGGGGTCAATCTAACAGCGGAGGAGGAGGCGGTGGCGGAGGAGGAGGCGGTGGCGGAGGAGGAGGCGGTAGAGGAGGAGGAGGGGGGTGTTCTTCTCGTGTCCCTGCCAGGAATGTTAGGCGGGGAGACGAGGTACACCGGGCCAGTTTGGGAAGCAGTCCCAGCCTCAACTACATTCACCCAGTGTGCCGTCAGTGAAATGTAGCGTCCCTGTCCGCATGCACTTGTCCACGCGTCGGTGGTCAAGTGGACCTTTGTGCAAAGCGCGGAACTAAGGGCCCGCCTGATGTTGAGTGACACGTGCTGGTGCAAGGCGGGGACGGCACACCGGGAGAAGTAGTGACGGCTAGGGACGGCATAGCGAGGTGCCGCAGTTGCCATCAGGTCCAGGAAGGCGGGAGTTTCAACAAGCCGGAACGCCAACATCTCCTGGGCCAGCAGTTTAGCGATGTTGGCGTTCAAGGCTTGCGCGTGTGGGTGGTTAGCAGTGTATTTCTGCCGCCGCTCCAATGTCTGAAAGATGGTGGGTTGTTGTAAAGAAGCGCCTGATGGTGCCTTTGATGGTGCAGGAGAAGGAGATAAGACAGGAACAGGGGAGGATGAGGGAGAAGTCAACAAAGTGGCGGAGGCAGATGAAGTGGTGTCCTGGCTCGTCCTCTGGAGTGCATCGCCAGCACAGTCAGCAGTGGCAGTGGCAGAGGCAGAGGCAGTGGCAGTGGCGTGAACGGCAGGCGGCCTTTGTCCTGCCGTTGCTGCCTGCCACTGATTCCAGTGCTTGGATTCCAAATGACGGCGCATTGAAGTGGTGGACAGGTTGCTCTTCTCAGAGCCCCTAATCAATTTCGAGAGGCAAATTGTGCAGACAACACTATATCTGTCCTCGGCGCATTCCTTGAAAAAACTCCACACCTTCGAGAAACGTGCCCTCGAGGTGGGAGTTTTTCGGGGCTGGGTACGAACTGGAACATCTTGGGAGATTCCGGGTGTGGCCTGGTTTCGCCTAAGCTGCTGACCTCTGCCTCTGCCTCTAGCTACCCTTTTTGGTGCTGCACTTGCCTCAACATCCACACTACTTTCCCCGCTTGACATCCCCCCTGTCCAGGTCGGGTCAGTGTCCTCATCATCCACCACTTCCTCTTCCAACTCCTGTCTCATCTCCTCCTCCCGCACAATGCGCCGGTCAACTGGATGCCCTGACGGCAACTGCGTCACATCATCGTCGATGAGGGTGGGTTGCTGGTCATCCACCACCAAATCGAACGGAGATGGAGGAGACTCTAGTGTTTGAGCATCTGGACACAGATGCTCCTCTGTTAGGTTCGTGGAATCGTGACGTGGAGAGGCAGGTTGAGGGACAATGAAAGGAGCGGAGAACAGCTCTGGGGAGCAGGGACAGTTGGGGTTATTGTTCTGTGAAGCTTGGGAATTTTGGGAGGAAGGAGGACAAGACTGTTGGGTAATAGGAGGAGAGGAGGCAGAGTCTGACTGGCTGCTGGACAATGTGCTGTAAGCGTTCTCTGACAGCCATTGCAAGACCTGTTCCTGGTTCTCGGGCCTACTAAGGTTTGTACCCTGCAGTTTAGTTAATGTGGCAAGCAACCCTGGCACTGTGGAGTGGCGCAATGCTTGCTGCCCCACAGGAGTAGGCACGGGACGCCCTGTGGCTTCACTGCTACCTTGCTCCCCAGAACCATTCCCCCGACCTCGCCCACGGCCTCGTCCACGTCCCTTTCCGGGAGCCTTGCGCATTTTGAATTCCCAGTTAGAAATTGGCACTATATACCAGTAGCAAAAATTGTGGGTGCACGTAACCCCAATATATTCTTTGAATTCCCAGTCAGACAATGGCACTATATACCAGTAGTAAAAATTGTGGGTGCACGTAACCCCAATATATTCTTTGAATTCCCAGTCAGACAATGGCACTGTATACCAGTAGTAAAAATTGTGGGTGCACGTAACCCCAATATATTCTTTGAATTCCCAGTCAGACAATGGCACTATATACCAGTAGCAAGAAATGAGGGTATTTATAACCCCAATATATTCTTTGAATTCCCAGTCAGACAATGGCACTGTATACCAGTAGTAAAAATTGTGGGTGCACGTAACCCCAATATATTCTTTGAATTACCAGTCAGAAACTGGCACTATATGGCAGTAGCAAGAAATGAGGGTATTTGTAACCCCAATATATTCTTTGAATTCCCAGTCAGACAATGGCACTGTATACCAGTAGTAAAAATTGTGGGTGCACGTAACCCCAATATATTCTTTGAATTACCAGTCAGAAACTGGCACTATATGGCAGTAGCAAGAAATGAGGGTATTTGTAACCCCAATATATTCTTTGAATTCCCAGTCAGAAACTGGCACTGTATACCAGTAGTAAAAATTGTGGGTGCACGTAACCCCAATATATTCTTTGAATTCCCAGTCAGACAATGGCACTGTATACCAGTAGTAAAAATTGTGGGTGCACGTAACCCCAATATATTCTTTGAATTCCCAGTCAGACAATGGCACTATATACCAGTAGCAAAAATTGTGGGTGTATATAGCCCCAATTCTATTGCTAGGGGACTTGCAGGGTATTTCTGAGGTGAAGGTGGGGGGGCACACCGTTGGAACGGTGATTTGGGGTGTATATATGGGGTATACGGGAATACACTGTCAGTGTGTTCCATTCAGGATCCTGGGAAAGCTGGGTTGCGGCGATTGAGCCCGTCAGTGCCACGTTACACTGACAAGCTTCTCCCTGGAATTGAAGTTATATGTAAGCCCAATATATTCTTTGAATTCCCAGTGAGACAATGGCACTATATGGCAGTAGCAAAAATAGTGGGTGTATATAGCCCCAATTCTATTGCTAGGGGACTTGCAGGGTATTTCTGGGGTGAAGGTGGGGGGGCACACCGTTGGAACGGGTATCGGGGGTATATATCGGGTATACGGGAATACACTGACAGTGTATTCCATTCAGGATCCTGGGAAAGCTGGGTTGCGGCGATTGAGCCCGTCAGTGCCACGTTACACTGACAAGCTTCTCCCTGGAATTTAGCTCTTACAAGAGCTGTTGTGGTTGTCTTCTCCTTCCTATCCTAGCCTGTCCCTGCCTACCCAGAATCTAAGCCCTAGCTAGCTGGACGGAAACCTCCGTCCTCGGTGAATTGCAAGCTCAGAATGACGCGAACCTGGGCGGCGCTGTTCTTTTAAATTAGAGGTCACATGTTTTCGGCAGCCAATGGGTTTTGCCTACTTTTCTCAACGTCACCGGTGTCGTAGTTCCTGTCCCACCTACCCTGCGCTGTTATTGGAGCAAAAAAGGCGCCAGGGAAGGTGGGAGGGGAATCGAGTAATGGCGCACTTTACCACGCGGTGTTCGATTCGATTCGAACATGCCGAACAGCCTAATATCCGATCGAACATGAGTTCGATAGAACACTGTTCGCTCATCTCTACAAGTCATGTGGACAGGAAAGTAGATCGTGAAGTACTTTTCTGTCCGCACGTTCCGTGCGGACACCGCATGGAGAGTGCACGGGCCCCATTATAGTCTAGGGGTCCATGTGCTCTCACTGCACATCGCTTGCTAATGCGTTTGGTAGTCCATTCGGAGGGGGGGGGGGGGGGGTCCTCATGCGGGGTCCCCAGATGGATTACCGAACGCAGATGTCAACCAAGCCTGAGTGTGTAGGTATATAGTGTGTGCAATCCCATCCACACATTGCAGAAAAAGACATGCAGTGGACACACTGCAATTTCCAAAACAATTGCGGTTTTGGAAATAGCAGCATGTCACTTATACCTACAGAAACATCTGCGGTTTCCCTATAGGTGTAATGGAAACAGAAAGTCCTCAGAGGAAACCTCTGCGGAGTTTCTGCAATAAGTGCTGTGAGAAAAACTGATATGTTGGCTGCCGGGGTTTTACCGGCAGCGCTTTTTCCTGCGGGATGCTACATGGGACCTTATCCTTATAGGGTAGTACACAGTATATTGAGATGATCAGGTTGAGGCCCAACAGTGAGACGCAGCTCAAAAACCCTGTGGAATAAATAGCGGCGAATCTCAATGTATTTTTTCCACAGTGTTTTTTATTGCACTTTTGATGCATTTTCCGACACTTTCTCCCGATTGCTCAGCTGAAAGTAACCGGCCATGTTTTTAGAAGCGCTCGCATTTTAGAGGTTGGGGCTGTTCTACTTTTTTTTTTCCTGCAATTTGTGGATGAGGTCAATTTGATTAAATTTCATTCACTTTCCTGGTTGTGTACAACACAATTTTTTTTTCTGTAGTAGACAAAGATGTGTTTCTGCAATGTGGGGTTACAGGTATTTCTGGCCTATACTGAGTATAGGCCATAAAAAAGATTAACCCTGGACAACCCCTTTAATATACATTACACAGTTTAACGTCCCCCTTCAGCACAGGATGTTACCCCATCACTGCTCCCACACAATATAATGGCCCCATCACTATTCCCCATACATTATGGGGGACCAGTGAAGAGGGGGACCAGTGAACATTGGCCCAGACAATCCCTTAAAAGAGGTTAGGGGTATATGGTCACTCCATAGGGAGAGACCACCATTTAGATGTGTGGAGTCTTATGAAGCCATTAGTGCTCCACTGTGCAAGGAAACATGGGAAGAATATGCAAATCTGTCTTCCATGATGTAATAAGGAAGTCAGTGTCTGAGTCATACATAGAGGGCGCTCCCTGAGGTTATGCAAGTCTGTCTTCCATGATGTAATTAAGAAGACAGAGTCTCTTAAAAGAGGTTGTCTATAAACTGGAGTGATCACTGTGGTGGCCGCCAGGGAGGTGTGAAAATAAAAAAATCAATAAATAGTATACTCACCTGTCCCCAGCACTGAGTTGTCCTCCACCTGTGTCTGTTCGGTCTCATGGTCTCATTTCTGGAAATCCTTTACCTAACTAGTCTCAGTGATCACATGAGGTGCAGGACTCCCAGCAAGGAGATTGAATGGACATTGGCAGCGCACAACAGAGCGCCGAGGACAGATGAGTATTCTTTTTTTATTTATTTGTTTTTTATTTTACACCTCCTGCCCGGCACATGAGTTGCTTTTTATGTTGCAGAATTTGCAGGGTTTTTTTTTTTTTTTTTTTTTAGCCAAATCTAACAGTGGATTGAGCATAAGAAAGAAGTATAAGGGTTTCCTTTATATATCCCATTTGTTTTTTAACCAGTCATGGGTTTGGCTCAAAAAACGCAGCAAAACTTGGAACAAAAAAACAGCTTTTTCGCTGCTGTGGAAATAGAGCACAAAAAATTACTGGGCCAGGGCCTCACGGGACGGAGACTCTGCTCAAAAATTTGTGGCATTTTACGGTAAGGGCAAAGAGAATGGAATTCTAGCGAATCCCATGCCCACTTTGCGTTAAAAACCGCAGTGCAGGCATGTCGTGATTTCCAAGACAGGCACGGTTTTGGAAATCGCAGCATGTCAATTATACCGACTTAAACGCCTGCGGGTTCCTCATAGGTATAATTGTAACAGAAAGTCTGTGGAGGAAAACTCTGCAAACTTTCTGTCTAAAGTGCTGCGGGAAGAACCGCAATGCGTTGCTGCCGTGGTTTTTCCTGTAGCACTTTTTTGTTGCCGGACATCTCGTGGGGCCTCAGCTCAACTGTACCAGTATCTCATCCACACATTGCAGAAAAAAAAGTGCTATAGAAAAGCTGCATTTTGAAAATTGCATGCAGTTTTGAAGAAAACAACATGTTAATTTTAGCTGCAGAATTGTAAGTGTTTTCCCTATCTATTTAATAGGGAAAGAAGCGAAGAGAACAATGCAGCAAAAACCCAACGCAATGTGTTTTCACTAGGGTTGAGCCGATCTTGCGATTTCAGGATCGATTTTAAAATCCGATTTCCGGTCATTTTCCAGCCGATGCCGATCGTGAAATTTGCTCGATCGCTGATCAGAATCCGATCTTTTCCAATCTTGATCGCTCAACCCTAGTCAATGCTTCTCTATGGGAAAAGTCACTTTTAGGGTTGAGATTTCAAAATCCGATTTCCGATCATTTTCCAGCTGATCACAATAGTGAAATTTGCTCGATCGCCAATCGACATCCGATCTTTTCCGACCCCGATTGCTCAACCCTAGTTTTCACTGCATATTTAGCTTTTTTTCCCCTATGTGGGGTCTTAATGTAAGAATGTTGAATATAAGTCATATAATGGCCAGAATGTGATATTCCTCATTTTCACACACACTTTAAAAAAAATTAAAAATAATGAAAATCAATTTTTCACCTCCCAAAAAGGAGGTCAAAACATTATATGAATCTGAAAATTATTTTTGCAAAAAACAAGCCCTCACACAGCTCCATAGAAGGAACAATTAAAAAGTTATGCCTCATCGAAGATAACAATTTCTTTTAAAACTATACATATTGATCTTTGTCATAATTGTACAAATCCCTACAATAAAGTCACCATGTTACATATGATCTGCGGACAACTATACAACATTTATATTGCAAAAAAATCATTGCAAAATCATCTAATTAATTATCACATAACAAGTTATATGCACACTGCAAGGATGCCACTGAAAAAGTCAACTCAACAAGTAAAAAAACAAGCCCTCAATTCTGTATGTTGGCAGAAAAGTTTTAAAAAAATTGTATGGCTCTAGGAGGGTGATAATTTAAAGAAAAAAAATGACAAAGATACTTAGTTATTGAAGCCCAAATAGGCCTGGTTCTTAATGGGTTAACAGGAAATTTCATACCAAACCAGTCACAATGCACTGTAGGTAATATTATGCGGAGCGTTATTATACCTTTAGACAAGTGAGATAGTCCGTACACTGTTTTCTTGAAAAAGACATTTTTTTTGCAATATGTAAATGAGGCTGAAGTGCGATGGGTTGTGTCAGAACCTCCAAGGCCTCTGTTTCCAAGTTTAAATCGATTCCATACGCTTGAGTGACAGTCTTTTCCTATCTTACAGCTATGACACTTCTTATTGAATTCCTTCATATTCACCTGGCTTTTCCCGGCTGGAACCCTTGGAGGTTCTGACACTTCCCATTACACTTGAGCCATTTACATATTTCTAAAAACAGCATTTTCAAGGAAATGGTAAATTTATAGGGCTATCTAAAGATATGATGGTGCTCAGTATAAATCCCCTACAATGCACTGTGACTGGCTAGATATTGAATTTCTTTTGTGACAGATTCCTTTTAATTCTTACAATGAGTCACCCCAGTATTGTACTTGTGTAAAATGACAGTTTCTGAATTTTTGAGAAAAAAATTGAAACTATATATGGCTAATTTCATGACTTCAAGGGGTTAGGCATCTTCAAGCCAAGATTGAGAGACCAATGTTATTGTTTCTATAATAAAATGTTACACTATTTTCCAATATACTTTCTGATCTCTGCTTGCTTTCATTCATTCTACTTATTCATTCTATGGATAAAAATCAGTCCATAGTCATGTGCTACATGGTCCATGGTCTTGTGATGGACACACAGGTGCACTAATACAAGCCAGATCACTTTTTTAGTTCCAAATCTTATCTTTTTAAGTATTTTTATAATTAGTGTGTTATGTTAAAAGATACAGAAAAACTGCCATTATCGCAGCAAAATGACTCACACGGTGTGTTCTAATGTGATCTAATACTCACTGTCTAGGTTAACCTTTCAGTGCTAAATTTCATATATTTCCTAACATCCTTCAAATACAGTTTTTGAAAAAAATAAAAATAAATAAAACAAATATACGCAGTGTCAGAATTGTCACTATTCAATATTAAGTAATAAATGTAAGTAAGTAAAATTACCTGAAAAAAACAGGACAGTGGACAGTCTACAGGAGGAGGATGAAACACTTATGCTACTGTCTCGAAATCCATCAGTGCAAGTGTTAACAATAAAAATGTGTGGGCAACAGCAACACTACTTCAGGTCTTGGCAGTGAGAGCAGTAACCACAGGGTTGTTGTACTTCCTGAGAATAAAGATGAAGTTTGTGATTACTTGAAAAAAACACAAAACAGCACCGCGCAGCGCCTAGCGCGTTATCCCTTGTAATAAAATATATTCAGACAAATCACCTTGTAATATAATATGAATATCATATCAAAATATCCAACAATTGAGGGTAAACAAAGCAGCAAGGATCACCATACACGAGCGTCAAATTAGTAGAATTAGGACCAAACCATTCAATATTCTAATCAATGGAAAGAAACTAGAAGATCCGCGCTTACCCTCACAACAATGTCTATTCAGCCTTTAAAAATACACAATGCGTTTCGGAACAACAACTGTTCCTTTATCAAGTGTCCATTCAATCAGCATAGTAATCACAAGTGAAATGATCAGCATTTAAAGAGACCAACTTTGTTAGTACACTCCCACTAATTACCGTCATAACCAACCTCCATTTCTCCCACAAAACATCACCAAAACTGCACCCAAGTTGTTAAACATAGGTAATAAACATTCTTATCAAAGTTCCAAAAGCTGGAGATACTGTACCTCTCATGTTCATGCCATCTACAAGTTGGCATTTTCCAAACTCCACTGCGCATGTGCGCCGGAGAGGGCCGCCAGGAAGTGTAGATCGGCGATGGAACGCATATGCATTCCTCCAACCAGATGTCACCCCTGCATGCACGTACAGTGTCTCCATGGTGAAGTGCTGTGCATTCCACAGCTTTGAAGCAACATACAACATGTGTACCAGTACATATTATCTATTATTATATAAATGTTCACTTAAACCACTCGTTTGGCATCTTTCAAGATAAACTATGCTTATTTGCGAAGAAATACCGCCAGAAGATGAAATTCAGCGGTGAAACGCAAATGCAAATGCATTCCACCAACCCAAAACCAGCCCTGCGCTAGCATACATTGTTTCCGCGGTGAAGCGCAAATGCGTTCCACCGCATGAGACAAACGCATGCCCATACATAAGATATCCAATGTGCACAGGTTTTGCATATCAATAGGTATTATTTGTTATTATACATACCTCTGGAAATTTTTTGACAATTACGTCAATATTAATATTAAAATTAATTAGTGAAACAACAAATTTCTTATGGTAACCGTTGTGCAAAACATAACTAATATATAAATATAAAAACATACCTGTCAATTAACACAACAAATCTGAAAAATAATAACAATGTAAAAATATCAAAACATCAACCATTGACATCTAAAATATCACCCTAATATTAATAAAATAGCATTTGATTGAACAAATATCAATACTTTTTTGTATATCTAAAAAGAATTTTTCATATATATACACTCACCGGCCACTTTATTAGGTACACCATGCTAGTAACGGGTTGGACCCCCTTTTGCCTTCAGAACTGCCTCAATTCTTCGTGGCATAGATTCAACAAGGTGCTGGAAGCATTCCTCAGAGATTTTGGTCTATATTGACATGATGGCATCACACAGTTGCCGCAGATTTGTCGGCTGCACATCCATGATGCGAATCTCCCGTTCCACCACATCCCAAAGATGCTCTATTGGATTGAGATCTGGTGACTGTGGAGGCCATTGGAGTACAGTGAACTCATTGTCATGTTCAAGAAACCAGTCTGAGATGATTCCAGCTTTATGACATGGCGCATTATCCTGCTGAAAGTAGCCATCAGATGTTGGGTACATTGTGGTCATAAAGGGATGGACATGGTCAGCAACAATACTCAGGTAGGCTTTGGCGTTGCAACGATGCTCAATTGGTACCAAGGGGCCCAAAGAGTGCCAAGAAAATATTCCCCACACCATGACATCACCACCACCAGCCTGAACCGTTGATACAAGGCAGGATGGATCCATGCTTTCATGTTGTTGACGCCAAATTCTGACCCTACCATCCGAATGTCGCAGCAGAAATCGAGACTCATCAGACCAGGCAACGTTTTTCCAATCTTCAATTGTCCAATTTCGATGAGCTTGTGCAAATTGTAGCCTCAATTTCCTGTTCTTAGCTGAAAGGAGTGGCACCCGGTGTGGTCTTCTGCTGCTGTAGCCCATCTGCCTCAAAGTTCGACGTACTGTGCGTTCAGAGATGCTCTTCTGGCTACCTTGGTTGTAACGGGTGGCTATTTGAGTCACTGTTGCCTTTCTATCAGCTCGAACCAGTCTGGCCATTCTCTTCTGACCTCTGGCATCAACAACGCATTTCCGCCCACAGAACTGCCACTCACTGGATGTTTTTTCTTTTTCGGACCATTCTCTGTAAACCCTAGAGATGGTTGTGCGTGAAAATCCCAGTAGATCAGCAGTTTCTGAAATACTCAGACCAGCCCTTCTGGCACCAACAACCATGCCACGTTCAAAGGCACTCAAATCACCTTTCTTCCCCATACTGATGCTCGGTTTGAACTGCAGGAGATTGTCTTGACCATGTCTACATGCCGAAATGCACTGAGTTGCTGCAATGTGATTGGCTGATAAGAAATTAAGTGTTAACTAGCAGTTGGACAGGTGTACCTAATAAAGTGGCCGGTGAGTGTATATATATATCCCAACTAATATTGACAAGACCTCTCCTTAAGTACACTATATGATCCTTTATAAAACCACATAAATTGAACCCTTATATATCAGACTCATAATCACAATGTAATATGTTCCAACATCTCATTGAGACCTACTGGGCTTAAAGGGGTATTCTCACGTCGCATACTCACCAGTCTTCACTGCTGTAAAATCTTTTTTCTTTCTGGTTTCTTGCATCATTTGGTGGGCGGGGTTTCACACGCAACCTGTCGTTTATCTCACCCCCAAATTAGCGTGTAGTTCCGCCCACCGCATAGCATGAGCCTATGGGGCGGCTGAAGGGCCTGTGATGTTATCAAAGGTCCTCAAACAACACTATATGCACAATATTGGACTATGAAGTACAGGCAGGAGCAACTCCATTCTGTGTTACATACAGAGACTGCCTGTCTCTGCCATAATGAACACAATTGAATTAGCTAGCCTGATAACTGGGAGAACAGAAAACGAGTTCAGAAATGAAAGCAGCTCCTCTCCCCTATCTGAGAGCAGGAAGCTAGGTCACGTGGTGCAGACACAGGAATAGCTAGATACACAGGCTCGCTCCCCTGCACTTAGCCCCTCCTCCCTCCCCCTCTGAGAGAAGGCAGCTACATCACTTGACTTTTGCGCAGATAAGTCAAGGGCTGTGTCAACAATGAAGTGAATAAAGTAAGATAGTGGACAAACAAAGCAGTTTGGCTGAAGCAGTGTATTTAGGAAAAGTCTTACATCCACATTAACCAGCAGTATAGATAGGATCCATGTGATGGGACAACCCCTTTAAGTTTTAGAATTGTGCTATGTGCCATGTTTGCTGTTCCTTGTACACTTGATAAGGGGGTTATCCCTGAAACACGTCGTGTTTTTGAATATAATAATGAACGCTATTCACTGATGCAGAGATTCAATTCATTTGAGTTGAGCTGCATTACCAGACATAACTCATTGACAAGATGGCACTGTTATCAACGGCTTTCATGTCCCACCTATTATTAAGCCTTACAACATTACTAGAGATGTCAGTCAAACCTGGATGTCTCTGGTTTATCCTTAGTCACGTTTCAAGGCTCTTTTCTGGGATTGAGTACAAGAACTCCAACACTTTTTGTAACTTTTTTAATTCATTGTGTCTCTAGCTGTTACGACCATCATACACTTCTGTATAACTTCTTAATTTTATTACATTTTAAGCCGTGACATTTACAATTTACATGTTCATGCAAAAAAGAACAAAATATTTCTATAGATCCCGTCTTATTTGCGTTCTGTTTTATTGGTATTGTTATGCAGTATTTCAGGGAATATTTAAAGTGATTTGCACAGCCCACAGGACTAATAGAAAATTGCTAAGCCGATAATTTGGTAAGCTATGGTACACTAAGTTCAATACACACAGCGTCATGATATAAAGGTTACTGGATGAAAATGGCATTTTTTTCTTTGACATTTATATTGTACATACATTACTGAGAGTGTCCTACTGTGCTAATGTTGATTAAAGGGAAAGGAATGACACGGAGAGTCTTAAGTGCTTCTCTGAACTTCTTTGTATTGCTTAGCTGAAATGTTTACTTATACCCATTGGATAAGGTATGTTCGAGACACTGTTGTAGACAATATACAAGATTCTTAAAAGAGGTAGTCTGAATCAAAAAATTGTCATGTAGGCTGCAAACATTGTAAATAAATGCATATTAGGTTCAACCTATAAATCCGCCCAAGATCTATTATCAGTAAGGGGGCATTCACACTTGCGCCCCTGTCCACCCTTTGGATTTCCATCCTAATCCCCAGAGAAACTGCATAGTGGACGGCTTCCCGGCAGTCAATTTAAAAACCCATTCGTTTCAATGGGTTTTTAAAGCAAAGTGTCCGTAGGCAGCCTCTCCACGGGGAAACTGGTTTTTTTTTTTTTTTTGCATGTCCGACTTTGAAACTGGCCACTGGCAAGCCGTCCCCTATGCATTTTCTTCAGAAACTAGGATGGAAACCAATGGTTTCAAGTGTGAAATGTATGAAGTGTGAAATGTATGAAGGATCTGAACAGCACTTGATGGACCTCAAAGTCTTTAAAAGAAGTATGTTTGGTTCCTTCTTAAGTGTCCTCCTTTTTAAAACAAGGCTGACACTGCTTGCTGTAATATTCCTGTTGTCAAAAAGTTATGGAAACCTTTATTGGACTGCTAAACATGTTAACAAAACCTAGACATTTTCCAATCATATACTCGCTTTTGTCATCCTATGTATGTAAAAACACAAGGGCAGAGCACCACATAGGATGATATGTGACGTATTACTAGGATACACACACAAGGGTATTTTCTTACCATCTGTAGCTATGTTAGGGAACATTCACACTATCGTTGTAAATGTCCATGGCTCTGATCTGTCATAGGATGAGAGCAACAGACATAAACAGCAGGAGAGTTACAGATGCAGTGTAATGTTTCTGCCTGTTCGGGTCTCTGCGCCACCTTCCATTCGCACACTGTGGCACAAGAGGCCTGTTCAGTTGGATTCTTTGCTTAGAGTTTTTTTGTTGCTCTGTGTGAACATTGTCCCATTCCCTCACCTTGGTAATTGATTTACCATCGCACCCATATCCTTCGCTTTGGTTTCCCTCTGCCCCTCTAATAGTTAATTTTAGCCTTGCCTGTGTGATTGACAGCCTATCTACCTATCAGGTCTGGGGCGGTCCTTCCTATTTATTCTTTGCTCATATTCACATTATTGCTTGCTATTGCTTTGTGTGTGCTGGCTATTCCATCTTGCTGATGTGTTACCTGTACTCATATTACTGACCTCGGGCTTTACCTTTGACTATTCTCTTGGATCTCATTTCTGTACTGTATTGATCGACATTTTCCAAACCCTTGACTAGCTGACCTCTCTTTTGTTGTTTGTCTTGTCTGCGTTCTGTTTCATCACCTATATATAGGTAGGGTTTACCGCCCAGTTGTCACCTATCACTTAGGACGGGATAGGCAATCAGGAAGGGACAGTCGGGGGGTTCAGCTTAGGGCTCACTGTCTTGTCGTGCCTCTCCCCCCAGCAGCTACTGGGGAATTGTTCCTCTAGCAATTCCCTTACATGCAGATAGGGCTTTCGCTTAAGGAACCACAACTAAAAAGGTATTCCCATCTCAGGGATCCTCTCTATATGGCTAGCTTATGTAAATTAAAGAGTTTTTCGAAATGCATTGCTTTAGCAATGTTTCTTTGTTTCTTTGCTATGTGAAATTATTCCTCTCATTGTTTACACAGCATTTTCATAGAGCCAGACCTGTGTGATAAGACAGGACAGATGACATCACTCACTGCTCTCTGAGGGGTCTGAGTGCTCTCACTGTTATCTACAGCTCTGCTGTTCAGCTAATTGCAGTTTGCTTATAAAGGCCTGTCTGTTATCTCTCTATTTAAAAACACAGATAACACAGTCCATTCTCTAGAAGCATGATCTGCATTTATATTAGATTTCTAGGAATTAGAATAAGTATTGTGATACTTCATAGTGTCCTGTTCAGCAAGCTGGGGGGAGGCGGCTTTGACTGTTTGGTAAGGAATACAGGAAGTGAGAAGAAGAGACAGCAGGCAAAGCTGCTGAAACAAGGAAATGGGAAAACCCCTTTAAGGCTGAACTATTCAAACATGGAAGCACTTACTCACAAATAACATGATCTCATCATCTGGATCATCAGTATAATAAAGTATATTCGTATTTCGCCACAGCACATCAGACACAAGCTACCGTATTTTTCGGACTATAAGACGCACTTTTTTTCCCCAAAATTTTTTGGGAAAAGAAGGGTGCGTCTTATAGTCTGAAGGTGGCGCCTGGCATCCGCTGTAATAGAGAGGCGGATGCCGGCAAGTGATAGACGCCATTACAGGTGCCGGGGCCTGAGACATCGCTACGATCCTCTGCCCTGCATGAAGCCAGCAGCGGCAGGGGCTCCTCCGTGCCCCCGCCGCTGGCTTCATCCAGGGCAGAGGATCGTAGCGATGTCTCAGGCCCCGGCGTCTATCCCTCCCCGGCATCCGCCTCTCTAGTACAGCGGATGCCGGGTCAGTATCCGTGGCCCCTTCTCCCCCGGGGCCGGTCCCCACCGGCCCCGTACCTGTGAGGTTGCAGGCCGGCTCCTGCGCGGCGATATCGCAGGAGCCGACCTGTTCGGGTGACAGCCGGGAGCCTAATGAGGCTCCCCGGCCTGTCACGGCTATATATTAGTATTGCGGCTGGTCTCTATGACCAGCCGTAATACTAATAGACAGAATGTCCCATAGACGGCAATACAGTTGTATTGCCGTCTATGGGACTTGCGATCAAGTGACCGCAGGTTCAAGCCCCCGGGGGGGAATAAAATAGTAAAAAAAAAAATATGAAATAAATAAAAGTTCTAAATCACCTCCTGTTTTTTTTTTCAATACAAGGTGATCTAAGCAATAGATATCCCCCAAAATGGTATAACTAAAAATTACAGCTGGCCCCGCAAAAAAAACGCTCTATGCATCCCCGTACAGCTGCAGGGTCACCTGTCAATGTGGCCTTGCAGCTGTTGCAAAACTACAACTCCCATATATTAAATATTTTACCAGTTTTTGCTTCAAAATTTTTTTTCCCTATTTTCCTCCTCTAAAACCTAGGTGCGTCTTATAGTCCGAAAAATACGGTATATCATACACTGCATACTTATATATAGAGATGAGCGAACAGCGTTCGATCGAATTGATATTTGATTGAATATCAGGCTGTTCAAGGTATTCGATTACAATTGAATACCACAAGGCAAACGCACTAAAAATTTGTATCCCCTCCCACCTTCCCTGGCGCTTTTTTTTCACCAAAAACTGTGCAGGGGAGGTGGGACAGGAACTACGACAACGGAGGCATCGAAAAAAAAAAAAATCAGAAAAAGTAATTGGCTGGCTAAATCAGGCGATCTCCACTTTATACGAATAGTGGATTTAAGATCCGGGTCATATGAGACTGTGAACTATGTGACTGTGAGACAGGGATAGATGTACTGGCAGGGTTAGCTAGGGATTACCTTTATTTAGGTGGGAATGTTACTCAAACAGCTCTTTGGGGCTCTATCTCATCGGGATCCCTGTCAGCTTGCGATATGCGGGAGCTGACTTTTTCCCATAGGAATGCATTGACCAGCGTTGATTGGCCGAATGCCATACAGAGTACAGCATTTGGCCAAACAACGCTGGTTCGGCCGGAGGAGGTGGAGTCTCAGATGTAGCAGTGTTGATTGCACAGCTCTGCTACGCCTGAGATGTAGCAGAGCTGGCCGTGCACTGAGCTCTGTTACACCCGAGATGTGCCAAGTGCCAGGGGAGGCAGAGTCTAAGATCGGTCCACAGTCCAATCTCAGATGTAGCAGTGTAGCAGAGCTTAGGGCACGGCCAGCTCTGCTACATCTCAGGTGTAGCAGAGCTCAGAGCACACTCAGCTCTGCTATATCTCTGGTGTAGCAGAGCTCAGGGCACACTTTGCTCTGCTACATCTCTGGTGTAGCAGAGCTCAGCGCACACTCAGCTTTGCTACATCTCTGGTGTAGCAGAGCTCAGTGCTTGGCCAGCTCTGCTACATCTCAGGTGTAGCAAAGCTCAGCGCACACTCAGCTTTGCTACATCTCTGGTGTAGCAGAGCTCAGTGCTTGGCCAGCTCTGCTACATCTCAGGTGTAGCAGAGCTCAGAGCACACTCAGCTCTGCTATATCTCTGGTGTAGCAGAGCTCAGGGCACACTTTGCTCTGCTACATCTCTGGTGTAGCAGAGCTCAGCGCACACTCAGCTTTGCTACATCTCTGGTGTAGCAGAGCTCAGTGCTTGGCCAGCTCTGCTACATCTCTGGTGTAGCAGAGCTCAGCGCACACTCAGCTTTGCTACATCTCTGGTGTAGCAGAGCTCAGCGCACACTCAGCTCTGCTACATCTCGGATGTAGCAGAGCTCAACGCACGGCCACCTCTGCTACATCTCAGGTGTAGCAGAGCTGTGCGCTCAACACTGCTACATCTGAGATCGGACCACAATGGAGACTGCTGTGGACCGATCTTAGACTCCGCCTCCTCCGGCAGAACCAGCTTTGATTGGTCGAATGCTGTACTCTGTATGTCATTCCGTCAATCAATGCTGGTCAATGCATTCCTATGGGAAAAAGTCAGCTCCCGCATATCGCAAGTTGACAGGGATCCCGACGAGATAGTGGCGTAATACAGGTACTTGGGCATATTAGATGCCCCCAGGCATGCTTCCCCTGCTGTCCCAGTTGCATTCCAGGGTGTTGGCATCATTTCCTGGGGTGTCATAGTGGACTTGGTGACTCTCCTGAGTCGTAGTGTGGCTTCCCCTGAAACTAAGCATTTTTCCCCATAGACTATAATGGGGTTCGATATTAGTTCGAATAGTCGAATATTGAGGGGCTATTCGAAATGAATATCGAATCTCGAATATTTCACTGTTCACTCATCTCTACTTATATATACTGCATATACTTATATATAGTGCATATTTTGATACATGTAGAAAGCATGATTGCTGATGATTGATATAGGCATAAATCAGCAAGATGGCGCCTGGAATCTGAATAAACTTGAAGGACATGATCTGATAAAACAAAGTAGTCAGCTGGAAAAATAATGCAGATATCTGACTCAAGGCCTTAGATATTATTTAAGAATATAGTGTAGTCAGGCATCAAGGATCTCTCCTGTGGCGCTTTTTATGTTGTAGTATACTTGTTCATCTCTCTGGAGGGCTCATTTGGATGTAGAAAGTTTACTTTATCCTAATTGAAAGAACATCTAAACCTTTCAGTACTTACGGAAAATCAAGAAATCTACAACATATTATTTTTGTAAATATATAGCCATTAAAAGGGTCAACTTAATGAAGTCCCCAAAATAACATGAGCAGAGGGTGCAGCATGGACCTATTCAAGTTTAAGGGAGTCTGCTAGTACAAACAACTATCTCCATGTACTATTTGGGGCATCTCTCAGATTTATGTGTCCAAGGATCGGAGGGAAATCCCCAGTAGACTCATTTGTATATTCATAAAAATATGGAATTGTCAGCATTGGAACATCAGATCACAATAAAAGGGACTGTTGGAATCAGTGTGAACTGCCCTAAAGCAGGTATGTCTTATTGAAATCTTTAGCTTATTACTATGTACAGTGGAAGCGACTTGGAGGCAAAAAGTGGATGATGTGCAGGATGCCAGGCGGCTGGAATTAACATGAAATAAAAAGATCTTGTAATGTTATGATGACAGATTGCATTTCATAAGAAAATTTGTAATATATCTTATAATATGTTTCCATCTTCTGTTATCAGGCAGAGTTACATTTTACAAATAAACCCATAGGGGAGGGGGGTGTCTAGAAAAGATATACAAAAAACTGCAACTGCTCTACACTAGAGATGAGCGAGTAGTATTCGATCGAGTAGGTATTCGATCGAATACTACGGTATTCGAAATACTCGTACACGATTGAGTACCACTCGCTATTCGAATGGAAAAGTTCGATGCAGAACCAGCATTGATTGGCCGAATGCTATACAGTCGGCCAATCAACGCTGGTTCTTCTCCTACCTTTAGAAGTCTTCTCCGTGCAACTTCCCCGCGGCGTCTTCCGGCTCTGATTTTACTCTGAAAGGCATCGGGCCTGGGCAGAGTTGACTGCGCATGTCCGCTTGTAGTGCGGGCATGCGCAGTCGGCTCTGCCCAGGCCGATGCCTGGCAGAGTGAATTCAGAGCCGGAAGATGCCGCGGGGACGCTGCACGGAGAAGACTTCTCGGAGGATCCAGCCCGACCCTCACTTGTGGACTTGGTAAGTATAATTTGATCAAACCTTGCCTACCCCTGAAACGAGCATTTTCCCCCATAGACTATAATAGGGTTCGATATTCGATTTGAGTAGTCGAATATTGAGGGGCTACTCGAAAGGAATATCGAATCTCGAACTCTACACTGCTACATGGTGAAGAAGCTCTTTTGACACTGTTGTATCTTTAAGATAAGATTCTGCCACGGCATAGAATGATCACTCAATAAATCACTTAACAGCCTCTTCCTATCCCCTCCCCTCTCCATAGACTTCTGTGTTTGCGAGAAGTAGAGAGATGTGTTGTTTACAAAGTCTGAGTGAAAATACAGAGGTCGAGAGTCTAAGAAGTGGAGAAGGAAACAGATTTCTTTTTTAAGATATATTACAAAGTTTATTATAGTCACCTGTACTATTCATTCGTCTTTTTATTAACTCTTATTCCTACCACCATCATCTACTTTTCAGCTCCAAGTTGTTTTCATGCACCGCCGATATGGACGGCCTTCCTTCCCAGAGAAGGATGAGTAGCTGCCGAGGGTCTTCGTCCACAGTCCTACAATATTGCTTTGCCTATCTTAGCACAACCTTTCAAGTAACTTCCTACCTGAAAGAGATTTAGCTGATTTTTCCAAATGTATCTCTCTACAGGTGCGCCATATTTCTCTCTTTTGTTGTTTTCACATTTCCTATCAGACATAATAAATGACTTATTGATGTCCAGTATTGCAATGACTATATCAGTTGGAGGCCATTTGTATCTGGCAGCTAATTTATTATGTAGGCTGAAGAAATCTAATACTTTGCTGCCAAAATCACAGGGTATGTGGATATCTTATACTAAAAGACTACCAACACAAATGTTCCATCTTGGGATTTTGTTTATGCCAAACCTCGTATTTTATCTTACATTTTTAATACCTATATGTTGCTTGTTGTCACAGGTAACATGTGGTAGCCGTAGCACAATGCTATCTCTGCCCAAGCTGCAGTGCTGTATGTAAGTTATCGGAGACTTAATCAGCACAGACTTCAATTATTGTAATGTGATTAGTGTAATACAGAATTAGAAATTCTGTGGAAATGTAATGTGATTATCATTATGCTACATGCACGGTTACACCCATTACCTGTTTATGATCAGTCCGTGCTGTTCATTATGATCTGGTGAGACAGCCCATGCTGTTAATGATTCTACATTTCCAGTGTTAACAGCACATGGATATAATGATGATACCGAATCAGGTAAACGTATTAAGAGACTTACACAATGAGCTGGACATGACAATCCCTACGTTTTACAAGGGTTCTTTGACAATAAGCAGATCACAACATGTTTCCCTACTAGCACTCCCAATGTTGGGCAGTAATCTGTGGGGACTAAAGGAGTTTCTCGGGCCCATTTTTATCTCCTCCTGCACTGAGCATCCCATGTCCAGTGTATATATAGCAAATTTTCACTTACATGACCCTGTTCTCTATGGTGGTCCCACCATTTTCATTTTTTTGTTGCCTGTGATATGCTATTATTCTCTACTCTAGCTTACTTTCAGCTAGAACACAGAATGGTCACATCACTGCTCGACTGGGGTGGGGGTGATGAAACAAACCAGGAGGCAAGATAAAGTGGGAGGGAATGAGGCCCGGTTCACATCTGCGCATGGGTTTCCGTTCGGGGAGTCTGCATGATGACTAATTCCCATAAAGAAGTGGTAACCCATGGACCCATAGACTATAATGGGGTTAGTGTGGTTTCTGCTCAGTTTCCACATTAAAAATGCGGAGAAAACAGTACTGCTTGCACTGCTTTTCTCTCTGCATTTTCATTCATAGAGGGGAACAGAATCCCTGAATAGAGATGTGAACCAGGTCTGAAGTGGAGAAGGAGTAAAGCAAAGAGGGGAGGGAGTGTTTGCAGTGTTTCCTTATGCTGGCTATTGAACCCACAGGGCTTTTTTTTTTTTTTACATATGTTTGGAAGGAACTTTTGGGAGCATCGCTAAGCTAGAAAAAAAACTTCTAGCAGAACTGGTTTGGAGCACAGAAAAAAAACTCTAGGCTAAGGTGCCACCTATCAAAATGCTGCAGAATTAGCATATTGGGTGTGTGGGGAAGGTAGCTTGGTAGAAGCAGTGGTGCGTACCCAATCAGTCAGAGACAGGGACACTAATCCTGCAGCAAAGCGGTTTGTTTATTTAAGAAAAACAGCTAAATAAATCAACCTTTACGGCAAAAAAATGAGCAAAGTAAAATACAGCCTTAACTTCAGACAAAATAACGTCAAACAAAATCCTGCTCGTCTGAGTGCTAACTAAACAGGAAATACTAACTGTACATGTGGCTTACTACCAGCCACACAAATCAACCAAAAAAGCACTGTACCGTATCGCAAGGCTCTCAGGGTCAGGACAGACCTAGCCTCTTCCTCCCCTCTCACGGTCTGCCCTGAAGTGCAGGCTCTGCAACTTTTTATGTGCCAGTAACAAGCGTATGATCCACACCTGACCTAAACCTATTCCAGACCCACACTGGATCACGCATAAGTCAGGAATTTGGAGTTGATATAACGGGACATCAGCACTCTGCCTGTCTACTAAAACTAACTTTCTTCTGGACACAGCTCCACTTCTGTCCATGGACTGTTTCTAATATTGTTGCTGTCCCCATGTCTGCCAACAATATTGGGAACACAGCAGGGGAGTACTTGTAGTGGGTGTAATGGTTACAGTTACTACTAAGCTCTGGACTTTGGGGGAAACCAATGGTTCCTCTATCACAGGGGTGGGGAACCTTGGCTCACCAGCTGTTACAAAACTACAACTCCCAGCATGCATACTTGCTCTGCTGTTCTTGGAACTTCGATGGAAGTGAATGGAGCATGCTGGGAGTTGTAGTTTCACAGCAGCTGGGGAGACAAGGTTCCCTATCACAAAAAATTTGCCACTACTCTAAATGGCACAGTCTCGGTAGGGGCCCCATTACAGACGTCACACTGGGGCCCGTGAGCTTTAAGCTATGCCTCTGGACCCAAGATATATCAGAGGAAATTATTCTGCGAGTTCAGTCTCCGCCTATAAATATATAGGATTATCCTTTTTAATACCATGATAAATAGATTAGTAGAGTCTGTTTGTAGTTTCTCGGATGGCATAAGATAAGACAATTTATATTAAAACACTTGAGACATTGTCGGCTTTTGAGAGGACACAACCTTGTTGTATTTAGTCATTACAACACTATGCAATATTGCGTGGCACAGTTAGAAATCTGCTTTTTGTTTCAGTACATTACTATGGTATATCAGTCAAGTGAGCATTCGATGGTCTGTGTTAATGTGAGCTAAAAATAAAATGCCATCTGTTCACCTTTCAAACCATATCAAGGCACTGAATATGTGATATACAGCATAATAAGCCAAATACAATTATGCTTTTTCCACATCTAGAGGAGAGAAAAACTTCAGCACTTGTGATCTTGTGGCTTATCCGGAGTGTGATTTTTTTTTTTTTTTTTTCAAGCTCTAATCTCTTTATTTTAATAGACATGCATAGAAATCTCTAATATAAACCCAGATTTTCTTTAATGCACTAAGAAATTACAATAGAAACATAGACATGCACTTGACTCCTTGAATGAATTGATGTAAGATGAGAAGTTTGAATACTGGATCTTTCTAATTGTCCTATTTTAGTACTGTCTTCTCAGTAAACTCAATCCCATAAATTCTCTTTAAACTTTAGGAGAGATGAAAGAGGAACTTTCTTAACCCCCTTTACAATGTCAGCTCCATGTTGCAAACAATGGGATAAGTCACAGCCCTCCATACAGTGATATGAATGCACCCGTATAAATTGCAGTCACATGCACCCATAAGTGCAATCCACGTATACTTTCATGTACAGTGCAGTCATGTGTTCCTTGTAGGTACAGTGCTGTGAAAAAAGTATCTGCCCCCTTACATATTTCTTATCGCACTTAAATGTTTCAGATTATTAAACAATTCTGAATATCAGACAAAAATAACCCGAGTAAATGCAAAAAAGCAGTTTCTAAATGATGATTTCATATATTACCCCTTTCCCAACATCTAACATAATAGTATGGTGGATGCCCGGTGTTAGGACAGTGCAGAAGCTGCAGCCAAGGGGTTGGGTCGCAGCCTGCTCCTCTGTTGTTGCGTCTTGCCGGCTGTCACCCTTTTCCTCCTTGATGTCAGTCCTGCTTAGCAGGAGTTAACTTCCTGGAAGCAGCTGGGCGTGGTTGGTTGTCTGACTGACAGGGGTGTCAGCCAATGTGCGCCTGACGCGGGCAGCTAACCTGATGGATTGGGACCGTCCTTTCCCTATTTAAGGAGGCAGGTGGCTCAGCCTATTGCCCTAGCCTCATTCCAGATCCTCATTTCTGAATTGTTGTGTGCTTGGTTCCAGTGCTGTTGATTTGTAGTTGGCCTTAGTTAGAATTTCCCTTAAGACAGAATCACACCTTAGTTCTCTAGCAGCAAGCTGCCTTGTTTCAGATTGCACTGGAGGCACACAATCTGAATTGGTCACTGTCTAGCTCAGAGGTACTGACTAGACTGTTATTACTTTAGCGGCTGCTCTGAGCTGCACAGGCTGTCTCTGTGAGGCTAACAGAGACACCCAGATTGTGGAGTAGCCCGGCAGTGATGCTGTTATGGTTCTGTGTACTAATATAAAAAATGCTAACTGTCGGGCCTTGTTCATACCAGGGCAGCTCTGTGGCTCGGAGACCAGTTGGGCTCCGCAGGTTATTAGTTATTTGTTTTTTTTAGTTAACCCGCAGACCACAACACCCGGTCTTTAAAGATGGTGGTCGATTTTTAAAGTTGAGCGGCTGCCATAGCCACTACGTCCCCACTGTATTGTACCATGGACACCCAGAGCTAATGCCCATGATCAGAGTTCACTCCCTGTATTTTTTAAGGGGTTAAAATTTAATAAAACTATACAATTTGATATCCCCCATATAGAATAGACCCATAAAAAAAATTCAGGTGATATGTCATTTTGGTTGCACAGTAAAAATAAAGCCCATAAGAAAGTTGCACAAAAACAGTTTTTTTAATTTAATTTTTTTCCCCAGCTTCCCAGTCATTTATTCAGAATATTAAATGGTACCGTTACGTAAGTCATTCATGGTGAAGAGGATCCCAGAGGCAGAAAAGGCTTTTCAGAGTCTAAAGTCTGTCTGTGTGAACAACCAATGCTTGTGTCCCCAAATGTCAGCAGTTTCCGGTCCAGATGGATGTGTCTCATACAGATTTAGGAGCCGTCCTGTCACAGATGTTAAATGGGGAAGAACATCCAGTAATGTCCCTGAGTAGGAAACTGACCCCACAGAGAAGAACTAGCCATAGTGGAAAGAGAGTGTCTGGCTATCAAGTGGGCGTTGGAGTCCCTGAAGTATTATCTGTTGGGTAGAGAGTTTGTGTTGGTGACAGACCACGCTCCTCTGACTTGGATGAAACAAAATAAGGAGAGAAATGCAAAAGTGACCAGATGGTTTCTCTCCTTACAAAATTTTAGTTTTAAAGTGGAACATAGACCAGGGAAATTACAAGGAAATGAGGATGGGTTGTCCAGAGTGTACTGTATGTTCAGTAAAAGTGCCCAGACCTCTAGTCTAGAGAAGAAGGGGAGGGGATAGATATGTGGTAAAGTGTATGGTAAAATTTTGGATGTGGTGTATATCTCACCTGGTTGCCTCAGCCAGGTGGGATTATGGAAATCCAGAAGAATACATGTTTTAGCGGAAGGTAGTCTGCTAAGGCTCTTTATTTATGTTACATGGACTGGATTTCTGGACTGGAGGACAGGTTGGCAGTGGGATCCTTCCAGGTCACACACCTAGTCCACTATAGGTTTTTCCCTAGTCCCAGGTGTTTTCAGGTGAGGCTTCGTGATGTTCATTACTGGGGAAGGAAGCCTGGTAAAAGGATCGCTGGCAGCTTTGCAGCCTGAGAGAGAGAAAGCACCGCTGGAACGGTTTGCACAGTTTTGCTGCTACGTTCGTTGACGTGTTTTTTCGGACCTGCCCTAGGTTAGTAAGGTATGCTGGTGTAAAGCTAGAGCCGGACAGGCTTAGGTTTTCTTTTGTTTTATTTGCATGGTGTTTTTTTGTGGTGAAGCAACTGGATGAAAACACCCTTGCAGCTAAAACCTACGGCCTGTGTGAACTCTGCCATTGCCAATCCCCCACCATATGAGTTGGATCCATACAGGGGGCACTGGGTGTTAGACCTCTACCAGTAAGATATTGATGACTCATTCTTAGGATAGCCCATCGTTATTTTTGTAGATAATACTTGTATCTGTGTCCTCCTGGGAATGCAGATACAGTCGAAACTGGAAAGGCATGGGCAGACTCTTTAAGAACATCCTGCCAGCCAAAAGAAGTGCCAGTAAAGTGCACTGTGACACTATGACACCACTTCTTCACACATTTGCTGTATTATGGCAGATCTCCAATCTATCCATCTAGCTGAATAACAACAGGGTTTATACAAGTAAAGAACTTCTCACTGTAAAGTTTCAGTCATCAATTTTACATTCTTAAGAGCCTTTGGTTATGTATGGTGATAAATCTTTAAGTACTGCATGCATTAAAGACGTGAATTATTGCCTCTTCTGCATTGCATTTAATAGTGTTTGTAGAAGAAACAGATGAGATGCAATTCTTTAATTCTTTAGTAGATGGTGGAGATAGGGGAGCAAAGTGAAAGTTGTATATAAGGCGATGTTCACATCTGCATTGGAGGCTCTGACGGTTACGTCGCGCTATTTTTCCATCAATATGATGGACACGTTGGAGAAATGCAACAGCCTCTAATATGTCAATTGTGAGCTGTTGGGCTCTGCTGTAAATGGAAGTAGTACTAATAGACTAATAGGAAGGCTGAAGACCTTCACAGTCAGTGATCTACCGTACAATGGATGCGGTCACAGAACAGAGTTTTGGTACCAAACATATCCCATTAGACCTGCGGTAGGGAACCTATGGCTCTCCAGCTGCTGTGAAACTACAACTTCCAACATGCTCCATTCACTTCTATGGGAGTTCCAAGAACAGCAGAGCAAGTATGCATGCTGGGAATTGTAGTTTTGCAACAGCTGGAGAGCTGTACGTTCCCTACCCCTGCATTAGACCATGTAGAATGTCAGTCAATTTGGCAAACTAGAAAATCTTCGTGAGAACCTGGGAAGTGGGAGCCTGGGACCTGCAAATATAAAAGGTTCACCCCCGTGACAATGGAAGTGCATTGTTCACCCTATAGCTCAAAGGTCTGCACATATCACTTTGTTACACCACCCCGAGGGTTGCCATTAAGTAAGACGTGCATTGCCTTACCATCTGCAGTATAGAGGAATCTGCAGGGTGAACCCAGGATCCTGGTGCCTGCTCAGATTAGTGGACCTCCAGGTAACCTGCAGGCGACGGAGTGTCTGGGAAATAGCTCCATGAGGTTCAAACAGATGAGCAGGGTATCAGTATATTGCACCATATTGCTACGTCATCCTGGAAACCAATGGTTTAATTCCCGCAGCCCCTCTGTTACACATTCACTGTTCTTCCAGTCATTTTTGAAATAACAAGCTTGTAATTTGTTATATTTTAGGAGAGTACACGAGCTCCCGTAAGGTCAATGGACAATTTGTTTTTCATACTTTACAATACAGAACGTATAAAAGAAAGGTTGCCATCTCATCCAAAAAGTGCAGTTTAATGCTCGCCATTCACATTCTCCAAGGAAACAAGAAAAAAAGGTGCCAGCTGGAACACAAGAAATAATATAAAACTTCTAGTAGCTTTATATCAAGTCTGGACTTAAAATGAAGGGATGTATAACAAAAGGTATAAGAAAAATTTCCTCTTACACATTTTTGGTGAGCTAAGGGTCCTTCGTGATTAAGGACTCTTGGCAAGCTAGAAATGCGTAAGGGGGAGTTTTTTTTTATGCCTTATCTTGTACAAGCCTTCATTTCAGTCAAAAGATGTATAACAATCCAATATAAGAATCGCTCTCACCTGGTCGGGTTGTGTAAGTCACAACAACCGTTTGGGCTCCGGAACCATTTAACAGGGGGTTCCTCCCTGGGTGAGTTCTGAGCTGCAGTATCTAATCACCGATGGTGTGTAAATAGATGCAAAGGACCAGAAACATAGGACTGCGCTTCACCCATTATATTCAAGATAGCTTCATAAAACTTTATTGAGGTTTGCAACACAACGCGTTTCGGGTCTTACTGACCCTTTCTCAAGTGTACAAAAACTGTTCAAGGAATAAACATAAGAACGAGCAAAGACACATCTCAATGTCATATGTCAACCAAAGATTTCAGTACAAGGGTTATAATTACAATCTACCGTATTACTGAATAATGTACTTTTATTCAATAAAGTTTTATGAAGCTATCTTGAACATAATGAGTCAAGCGCAGTCCTATGTTTCTGGACTTTTACATTCATTTCAGTCAAGATATTATGTAAAACTGCAAGAATCTTTAAAGTTCTTGTGCGCCAACTTCTACCTTTTCTCTTTTTCCCTTGGAATACAGTAAGTGTAAAGCTGAGACATTCTAGAATGCGATTCACTGCAGAAAGATGTCAATAGTCACGAAACAGCAAAGAATCTCAGGCAGAATTACGAATATAACTTTGGATGACATGACTTAAGATAAGTAATGTCAAGTTCACATGACCATGTTGGCCGGATTTGCTGGGAGAAGGACTCTTAGCACCGTAGCATCATAGTTATTGATATGGGACAGTATGTTGCTGTCCTATAATGCTAGGATTCCCTCTCTTGGCATGAAATTCAGGCTGGTAATCTGGTGAACACTCGGACCGAGTTTTACTGGTGGAACCCAGTCGTGTGAATCTAGATCTTTTTTATTGGTGTTAACTAGACTTGTAAACTGCAAAATGGTATTGAGGGTAAGTTAATATACACTTTAAACTGCTATTTCCAAAGGCCCTGAGCACTCCATGTAGCCATTTCCTATTTGCTCCATCTCCCCTATGCCTCACTCTCAATGTCGGCCAAGGATAACCCACTACTCCTATCCATGGGTTACCCTTAGGAATACCCTTACTTTCTCCACACCAAAATCCCTTCCATCTTGCTACAACCCAAATTTCCAGAGAATGCAAATCTGATTTTCGACTGATTTAAATTGCGGAGCATTTTGAGAGTGGAGGGCTTGGTGGATTGATCCTTATGCAGGGTCTTACATTTTCTCAGGTTGGTGTCAAATGTGAATTCATACATCGCCACGTCTTACAAGCCTATAGTTATGTTACTGGTGTATGTGCTTCATAAGAGTGAAGGGCTGGGGCGACAATCTCTGTATCCACTGGTTGGTTGTCCTTCCACTGGTTGGTTGGGTCTCAGCCAGAACCCAGAAGCAACAGCCGCATAGGTCAGTGAGGGTTAACTACACGCTCAGCTCAACATAATATAATGCAGTGCTGCAAAAGGGGCCATGAAGTTTGTGGCTCGTTTTGCTCCACTGGATGGGCAGTAATGGAACGGTAAGTACTTGATCCTACACATAAGTTCAGTTTATGGGGGGAAAACCACCTGATAGGTTCCCTGTAAAATGATAAAATAATTAAGAAAAAACATATTGAGAAAACTTGTGAGATGATCACTTTATAATTTACATAACGGGAACGCACACGCATCGCTTAGGATTGTTAATATTCTCAATGCCAGTCTCCTTGTTCATTTCACCCCGAAGAATCTGATAATCACATCACTTAGTAATAATAATCTTTTAAGCCTGGATTCCCTTTATGAATATTATCAGGATTCATTTGTGGAAATGCCACATATAGCCTAGGCTAAAAAGAAAAGCTCTCACATAGTAATACATTGTATGGCAATGCACAACATACAAGAATATCTCAGATTTACTTTCCATGCACAATAATAGTTAAAAAAAAAATTCTTAATAGAATGTGCGGATTTTAAAAGTCAGCCCGCAAAAAACTCTGTGTGAACATACCTTTAAAGATCAGACTTGCGCTTTGCTCACATCGACAAAAGTCCGACATGGAGATTATAAAAACAGCGGAAACCCAATGGACACCCGGCGGACCCCATTATAGTACATGTGGTCTATGGGTGTCCATGGGTAGCCGCTGTTTTATTGGGCAGGCTCTCCTTCATTCAGGTCCACCAGCGGATCCGAATGACAGAACGTGGCGCAAATGTGAATAAAGAAAATAAATAAGCAGGACTCCTGAAGTTTACCAAAAAGCACGCCCTCCTTAAAAATATGGAATGTAACGCCGTGTAAGGCTCTTCTTATAGAAGTATTTTCTCCAAGTTGTTGACCTTCACCATCTCCAGTTATTTGCATTTTTTTTTTTTTTTTTTTGGGGGGGGGGGGGTGTCTGCTGATTCCTATGCAATTGGCATTTTTTTTCACCAGTCCCCACCAACCTAGAGCAATCATTGCAGTTCGTTTTGGTGCCTGATATGCTAATTAGGTTCTCTACTATCAAATGAGTGGCAGAAGCAGACAAAAGGGGTGTGAGTCTCAACTTTGACAGAGGCTTTGCCTCTGATTGGACAGTGTTATAGGGCCCGGGATCACCACCCTTAAGTGCTCCTGAGAGTGGAGAACCATAACCAAATCATATCAAGCACAAAAACTAACTGCAGATTGGTGGGTGATTGTTAGTTTTGGAAGAATCAGTTTGTAACTAATTAGATTGAACCTGAATATTCCAATTGCTCGTTTTTAACGAAACAGAATAATTTGGGATTTGTCTTGGATGAACAAAAATGGAAACATGGCTGCAGCGACATTTGTACTCTCCACCCTTCCCCTTATTTGGACCTCCTTGTGACCTGTGTCTTCCTCCTTTTGATGCTCTGGTGCTCTTCTGTGATGTCATGTGCCGGGGGAGAATGTTAAAAGGCTGCTACTAGTTTTACTACTTTTACTTAATGTGGTATTTTAACGATCTATTTATTTTTGTATTAATTTTACAAATTGATCAATTAATTGCACAACAATTCATCTGGAATAAAGTAAGAATTGATTTCCTTGTAAATTGGAAGGTGACAAGAGCAAACATAGGGCCGATAAAGAAGATCTAGGGCATAGTGAGGGAAGATTTATTTGCAATGCAGCAATGGTACATAAGGTTTGATATACTGATGATGTATTCTTCTTAATTCTCCAACTCAATAGAGCAGTTAATAGAAGTAATGCTGCAAACTGCACTTTTTATTTTGATAGCATCTTATCACTAAGTACATAAATTACTTTTCCTCATTGTTGTGCCCACGCTACATGTTTATTTTGCGTGAACCCACAGCTTGTCGGACGGGAATTTATAGTTGCCTTCAATGGGTACATCAATGTATTATGTTTATGGGGGAGGGGAATATATTTATACTTTGCTTTGAAATTTAGAAATATAGAAAATGGAAATTAAAAAAGAAAACATCAATTCAAGGTATTACAAATTCGGTCTTAAGATGTCAAAGCATGCCAGCGTGTATATTTTTATTAATATACAATACTACAAACTGGCCCTATCATGTACAGGAGGAAGTCATTCCCTTTCCATTGCTGCCCCTTAGCAATCTTTGCATTGCAGCAAATGTGAAGTTCTAAATGTGTGCCGTTCCCACCCACGCAAGGGCGTAACTTGAGGGGGTGCAGAGGGTGCAGTCGCATCGGGGCCCAGGAGCCTTAGGTGACCCATAAGCACTGGCATCAGTATTGAGATTGCAGGTTCCATCTGGCCCATAAAACAAGGAGACCCACAGATTACTGTAACCACACTAAAGTTGATTAAACTCCTTAGCATCTGTAACCATCACTATCAAGACTTCACTGTAGGGATGAGATAGGGGGTCCCGGACAAAAGATTGCACCCAGAGGGCCCACAAGACTTTAGTTATGCCACTGTGCCCATGTGACTACTTAGGTGTAGTTACATATGCTTTCCCTTTTATAATTGTGTAATGTTCTATACATCAGATCAAGGATAATATTTTAACTTGATTGCCTGGATATCAGTTTCCATTATATAACAGTCTAATACTGCTGATGTACAATACGATCTCCATCTATGTTTTAATCTATAATTCATTTTTTTATCTCAATGAAAATTTGGATATTTACATGTATATTTCTTAGGAATAAGAGCCATAGCTTTTATTTTCACATATATAATCATTTTTTAAACATCAATATTATGGTTGAACAATATGTGCCTTGACAATTTGTGGTCCATGCATATCGACACCTATATCAGTTGCATTGTTTCCAAAATACGTTCCAGACGAGTTTAGAGTTCATTTGGCTGTATTTACATAGGGCATGATGCTTCCTTGGGTCTGTTAGTCAAGGCTGTTTGTTCTTACCACTTTTTATTGCTATGTACAATTCTTTTTGTTGCCTTTTATTGCTGCAGTGATTTGTGCACTTGAAAAAGGTTTTTTTACAACCCGAAACGCGTTGTGCTGTACTGTATTTTGTCCCAATAAAGCTGGTCCTACCAACACAATCGGTTTTTGCCCCTTGCCTTTCCTGAACGACCACTGAGTACGGATCCTTGCCTCCATTTCTTGTCCTATTCTATAGAGGTGGACATGAATGCCTGTGTCTCAATGGATTCATGTTTCTCTAGATTTTCTATTCCTGGTTTATGACTGATCCTGTCAACCAGTGAAAATTCTGACCAACCCTACAATCATCTTCTTTTACTGTAGACTTGGAAGTCACCTGTATGACAGCCTGGCATAGCAGCTTCAATATTGTAATCAGCCAGCAAGAGCCTGGGATACTAAGGCAAAAAGTGGACAATCACTGTCAGGTAGCTTAGCCTATACCCTTATATTTTTGTGGAATTGTGAAATTTGAATATTTGAAGTTTTGTACAGGCCTAGGTAATGTGACCTGTTGCAGGATTTGGAAGGTCTCCAAGTCACAGGGTTTAGTTTACTTATATATCTTTAGAGTGTGGGGGGAAACAGGAGCACCCAGAGGAATCCCACGTAAACACAGGGAGAACACACAAATTCCTTGCAGATGTTGGTATTGGTGGATTCTAAGCCAGGACTCCAGTACTGCAAGGCTAACCACTAAGCCACCGTGCAACCCAGGGTCATAGTTCACAAGTGCCGCAGATCCTGCGGGACAGTCCTGATTTTTAAACTGCTGTCCCACAGTCCTGGATAGCTTTGCTTGTTAACAAACTTTTCCACGATCACCACCCACTCTTATCCCAGTTAAAAGGATGAATACTGCACTCAGAAGGAGCTCTCTGACATCAGAGGTTGATGTGACTGGGTAGGTGTGTCTTTGCTTGCAAGAAGAGAAGTTGTATCCCATGCCATGGAGGAAAATGGTGTAATGTACTGTGGGGGAGAGATGTGAGGTGTAAGATACTGGGGGGGGGGGGAGTTGTGAGCTGCAGGGTGGACTGTGTATGAGAGGGGGGTAGATGTGAGGTGAAGGGTGGACTGTGTGTGGGGAAGATGTGGGGTGCAGGGTTTACTGTGTGTGGGGAGATATGGGGTGCAGGATGGACTGTGTGGGGGAGATGTGGAATGCATGGGTGTACTGTGTGGAAGGAGATGTGGGGTGCAGGGGTGTACTGTGTCGGGAGAGATGTGGGGTGCAGGATGTACAGTGTGGAGGGGGAGATGTGGGGTGAAGGTTGTACTGTGTTGGGGGGTAGAGGTCGGATGCAGGGTGTACTGTGTAGGGGTGAGATGTAGGGTGCAGGGTGTACTGTGTTGGGGGGTAGAGGTCGGATGCAGGGTGTACTGTGTTGGGGGGTAGAGGTCGGATGCAGGGTGTACTGTGTGGGGGTGAGATGTGGGGTGCAAGGTGTACTGTGTGGGGGGAGATGTGGGGTGCAGGGCTGTACTGTGTTGGGAGAGATATGGGATGCAGGATATACAGTGTGGAGGGGGAGATGTGGGGTCCAGGGTGTACTGTGTTGGGGGTAGAGGTCAGATGCAGGGTGTACTGTGTAGGGGTGAGATGTAGGGTGCAGGGTGTACTGTGTTGGGGGGGTAGAGGTCGGATGCGGGGTGTACTGTGTGAAGGTGAGATGTGGGGTGCAGGGTGTACTGTGTGGGGGAAAATGTGAAGTGCATAAGTGTACTGTGGGGAGGAGATATGGGATGCAGGGTGTACCCAAAGAGAAATGGATGGTAATGGGCAGAGTCAATTTAGAAGTGAGTGGGGCTAAATTTATCAAGCCCACCCACACTTTGTCTCCCTTTCTGTCCTTTAAAAGTTGGGAGGTATGTAGGTTGGAAATGGAGTGGTGAAAGTTTAAGGTTATAGATGTCAGAGTCCACCCCCACAAGTAAAAAGTACAGGTTCCTAACTCTACTGTTAGTAACTACTATATTATACTGCACTGTCCTGCTTGTTGCGATGTGCAAGTCATACCCCTTGTTAATAACGCTAGGACCCTTGTAGTGTACTTGACTCTATATCACACAGTCTCTTATATCTGCCAAATGTCGCTAGGATGAAACTCTTTTCAGACATCACTTTCAGGTAATGTACTGAAGCAGTGAGTGGTTAAAAAAGAATAAAAGTGTATTAATAAAAACTAGAATATGGAATCGCAGTAGAAAATATTGAAGCAGCGACGTGCACAGGCTAGTATAGTAGCATCATAGCGAAGATCACATTGTGGCGCGATATAGCCATGCTTAGATTTCATATGTACACCCAGCCGTGATGTTTGATTTCAGAAACATCTGAAGCAAATGTAACATCATTGTTTGTTTCTCGCTGCTATGCTGACACCTTGTTGAGCATGAAATTGGAATTTTGCCTTTTGACATGAAGCAGAGTGATGTTGTATATAGGTGACAGCTTTTCATATTTCACATACACTGACTATTTTTATAAGTAGGTTTTGTTACCTGTAACAAATGCCACATCACTGTCAGTGGATGAAATGTATTTAAAGGGCTAGTATTCTCTTTATATACCGTATGTATACATATTTCATAGCCACCTGTCAAATTGGTCGGAAAAGCATACAATTCGACGACGACGGAGCAGCTTTGTTTATCTTAGTGCATCGCCTCTTTAGAGATGTCGGGTTGGTTGTCATACTTTATATAGCTCATACACGACTCTTCAAGAGATACTCGTAAGATCCAAAGGGGCCCTACTCGTATCCTAGATATACTGCCCCTCTGCGCTAGTGATAGCACCAAGAGTCCAAGACTCCCATCATAGTTGTAGTAACAATGACACGCTCAAACTTGTAACCATTAATTTGATGTCACTGGTCTGTAAAGCAGACTTGGGCAGATGATCTGTGGGGGTCTTGAGTATTGGACTCCCCCCAACCAGAAAGGTCATCAGTAAAAAGCCCTTTTCAGTGTACTTGTTAACCCATTAACTGCCTTTTTTTTCAATAATATGGGAACTGCACCGTGAAAATGACCTCGTGTGCGCAAGGCAATGCATACACGTCATCAGTTTAGATTTCCTATCACGGGCGACATCCTGCTCGAGCACGTGAATGTCCTTTTTCTATTCCTCATTGACAGATGGCATTGGTAGGTGAGTTAAAGTGGGCATCATGGCAGTTAATGGTTTAAGGATAGGCAAACCTCTGAAGATTTGTTTTGTCCAATGTTCGAACCAAACCAGAGGATAAATTTGTCTGAACTTGTTTGGATAGAAGCAGACATAAAATTATTGTACTCTGTGGTCTGAAGAGACATTTATACTCCACTTTTGGGCATCCGGGGATCTGATTCTCCCTTCTTCAGGCATGCGACATCTGCCAGAGCCGGCACTAGAATACTAGTACCTGTCAATTTATTTGGCTTTTTAGGATACACTGACGTGTGTACATGTGGAGTAAGGGTTGGTTCACATCTGGATTTGGTAATCCGTTCGGGAGTCCGCATGGGGACCCCCCCGAACCGAATACCAAACGCAATTGCAAGTGCTGTGCAGTACAAGCACACAGATCCCCATAGATTATAATGGGGTTTGTGTGCTTGCCACGAGATGTTCCCTGCGGAGAGGAGAGTGCTTCAAAATATACTTTCCTCTCCGCATGTTCAGTGTGGAGATTGCATGGCAAGCACACGGACCCCATTATAGTCTATGGGGATCCGTATGCTTTTACTGCACAGCGTTTGCAAGTGTGTTTGGTTGTCTGTTCGGGGGGATCCTCATGCGGACTCCCCGACGGATTACCAAATGCAGATGTGAACGAGGGGTAACACTATACCTAGTCATTTCATTACATATTTTATAGTAGGTTTCCTCTACGTATCCTAGATATTGAAATTACTTTCTTCTCTGAACTGGTGTGTAGAGACTAGCTGCCATACACTGCACATAATAGGTAAGTAGTAGAGATGAGCGAACACTCAAATGTTCAAGGTTCGAAATCCGATTCGAACAGCCGCTCACTGTTCGACTGTTCGAACGGGTTTCGAACCCCATTATAATCTATGGGGGGAAATGCTCGTTTCAGGGGTACGCAACATTCGATC
Source organism: Leptodactylus fuscus (assembly GCF_031893055.1). Taxonomy (NCBI): domain Eukaryota; kingdom Metazoa; phylum Chordata; class Amphibia; order Anura; family Leptodactylidae; genus Leptodactylus; species Leptodactylus fuscus. Next base: position 63,384,426 of record NC_134272.1, read on the forward strand.
AAATTCTACTTACCAAGTCCATGAGTGAGGGTCGGGCTGGATTCTTCTCCCTGCGTAGCGTCCCCGCGTCCTCTTCCGGCCTTGAATTCACTCTGCTAGGCATCGGGCCTAGGCAGAGCCGACTGCGCATGCCCGTGCCCGCAGAGTGAATGCAGAGCCGGAAGAGGACGCGGGGACGGTACGCAGGGAGAAGACTTCTAAAGGTAAGAGAAGAATCAGCGTTGATTGGCAATGTATAGCATTCTGCCAATCAACGCTGGTTCTGCATCGAATCTTAACTTCGAACAGCTAGTTGTATTCGATCGAGTACGAGTATTTCGAATACCGTAGTATTTGATCAAACACCTACTCAATCGAGTACTACTCGCTCATCTCTAGTAAGTAGGAAACACTGCCTCTGTATGCTGCCCTCTATTGGAAGCTCCCTTGAACATCATGCCCGACTTTCCAACAAGCCATTAATTGCAATGATGTGGGATTTTTCCAAGTCAGTATCATCCCAACTGTGGACGGCCGTTTCGATCTGATTGGATCTCATCAGCACAGTCTAGGGAGAACTGACTTGGCAGAGGTGAGAGACTTCTAGACCAAATTAAGGGGATATTGTCACTCCTTAGGGAGATACCACCAATAGAGGGCAGCATACTGAGGCAGTGTTTCCTATTAACATCCTGGGAAACACATTTGCATATTCTTCCCACAATCCCCCACAGTGGAGCGACAATGGCTTAGACGCCACACATACATGGTGGTCTCTCCCTAAGGAGTGACAATATCCCCTTAATCCACAATAGGTAAAGGAGAATCTACTCTAGAATTGTCTTTCTCTGCTCATGGTACATGCAGGACATATACGGAGAGGTACTGACAACTGATGTGAGAAAAGTGCAATTTCTTTGATGTTTTCACATTTGACAAGTAACTTAAAAAAAAAGCCATAATCTCCGTACAAACTCTTTTAGAATCACTTGGGACTTTGTTGAAAACAGTTGTCACATTTTTATATTAATGCATTTTTAATACATTTGCAGTGTATTGAATAGGACAACAGGTGGGCAGAAATATCTCACAAGAATTTTATTAATGCTTTTCTACTTTTACCCCAAAAATGCACTATTGAAGATGAAGATATTTTGGGTAGGTGGGTTTCCTTTGAGGCCCAGTAACTCTGCTCTTATCTAAGGGTCCCTTCTAATGACTGACATTGGAGTCTTTGGACATCAAGATAACACAATAATGGTTGAATTGAATATCAATAGACATCGTATAGGGGAGGGGGTTATTAGTCCAAAAATATTTATGCTAGAATTATTGCAAACAAATTTTATAAACAAAACTTTTTGGTACTTAATAGACTTAAATCTAATACTTAATTAGATTTAATATTTCTACTTAATGGCTGCAACAGTTTTGGGGAAGTTAAACTCCAATTCCTTTCAAGAATAGAAACAATGGATGTCTTCAAGGAGAACTTGTCATGGACGTCTTTTTGTCTTGAGCACTAATCCTCACCCACACAGTAGCAACCTTACTTAAAAATGTTAACTGTATTACTTTGGGAAAGAATCTTTAATTCCATCCTCTGGCATATTAAATTATTATCACAAAGGTCAGTCTTAGCATCTTTTAACCTCAACTTCACATCATTATGTCTGAGGTCAAAACGGTCTTTCAGTCGAAATAAATACTATGGTAAAAGCCATTATTGGCCTTCCATGTAAAAGAATTTCATGACCCTATTTAAATGAAGCGCTTTGTGAAAAATATGGATTAAATTATTACTGTTAAAGTTGCATTTTTTTCTTTCAATGTGAAGTATTTCAAAGACGGCGCTGCGCCATTCCTGTATATTTAGAAGCTATATTTGTAGAGTTGAATAAATAGATTTTAATGATTCTTTTCTTTTGAGATCTTTATAAAGAGTAGTTACAAAAGTAAAAGAAAAACACAAGTCCATCATTCTCAACCTTTCCATACAGGGTCACACCAGGATAAAACAATAATGAGCTCCAAAAGTCTAGAGGAAGACCATTTTATTTGTTGTTGGAAATTGCTGGTAGAATTGATTAGACTTTTTTAGCAGAAGTGGAGGTGGGGTCCATGTTTTGCAGATATGAACCGCGGGCTTGGAATCATTTACTTTGGTGGATCCAAGGTACCAAAAAGTAGAGGAGGGCACGTTTTGCAGAGATGAAGTGAAGGGCTCAGAATCATTTACTCTGATCGACCCAATGGACCATAGTAACTGAGCAGATATGGTGCAGAGGCCCATGTATTGATGGTATATCTATGTACAATATAGACATCCCTGCCTTTCTATTTTGTAATACTTCACTGACCGTCACTGTGTTCTGGATGTGGCTGAGAATGGACATGCATCTCGTACACAGACCTCTCATCACAGGCATTCATGCCATAAATGTCGATAGATGAGGGTTTCAAACTCTACGACTTGCACCTTTCTCTATAACGGGGTCCCCTTCCACCATACTGACCATTACTGCAGCAGCTGGGAATGGTGAAGTGGCCACAAATGCATGGATATTATCATTGACCTGTATGACCGTTCTGAAAAGAGTTGTATGACCTTGTTCAGCTGTTTCTCAAACTCCCTTAGCAGTATGTGCTCATCGGTGTCAACTGTATCACAGGATCCAACAGGAAAATCCTAGGTTCAAGTAAGGCAGATGTCAAACTGTAACCCTCGCAGCTGTGGTACCAGGGAGTAGATAACAAAGCGTTATACCCAAAGGACTGGTTTGCAAGTCTATGGTCCAGATGTCATAAAAAGGAAGAAACACTAAAAACAGGAACCAGAAATAAAGCAAAGGTTTAGAGCCAGGAACAAGCAAGAATATTGGGGTTGAAGTTTACCATCAGGGGGAGTGTTCTTCACCGCCAAGAGATGATGCTGAGCCGCAAGGCCGACCCCTCTGACACTGCAGCAATATCGGTCCCAAAACTAATATTTTTGCAACCGGGACAGATGCTGGAAAATCTTACAGCGCCCTGAATTCTCTGCACTGTCAACTTTCCAGCGCTATAAACATTCACAATGTTATCGGACATAAAAGGACCTCTTAAGTGCTGCCATGACTGAGCAACTGCTGTTACCAGTCATGTATCAAACCATTACATCCTCAAGTAAAGTGGAGAGCACCAGAGTATTGGTCACCTGACTTCTCCATCCTTTGGTAGTTCGGCATCAACATGCCCATGTGGTCCCCACAAACGGGCAACACATCAACCCAACTTACATATGGATCTGATACCGTATTGAGAAACAGAGGTGTCACCTGTTAGGTGAGGGGTCTAACAAAGCTCAACAGCTTCCATTGACCGGCATGAGACACATCATTACATTAGTTCTTTCAGATTCAAAGTAGATGAGGTTGGATGAAGACATCAGTCCATCAAGTCCAACCTATAACCCTACAGTCCCCTACAGTGTTGATCCAGAAGAAGGCAAAAAAAAATTCCTTGTACTTTCAAGTGCAGTTTCTCCAGTTTGCTTATTCACTGCAGGATTATTTCCAGGAAGGTCGAGTGCAAGCGCCAAAAGGGTTAAGCTTGTAGCTGGCAGTAAGGAATTTACTTGGCGAGCAATGAAAATAATAGTAACTGTGAAACCAATGACTTGGCAAAAAGCTTATTGATTTGCTATTCTTCTTAGAGCCTTTCAACTTATTGTACTTCAACGTATAGCAGATTTTTATCACAAATGCATATACATCTTATCCTTTTATTTTAATAGCTAATATCATTTGTACTGGGTAAAATAAGGTCACAAAAGAAAGTGCAACAAACAAACACAAAAAAAAGATGTTTAACAACCCAAAGGAAGGAATCCTATATTGTCAGCATTTGGCTGGTTTTAACGCCAATCTATTCTTGGAGCTTCCTTGAGTAATGTTTCTGTGTCTTTCACTTTACACCACACTGCTTTTCCATTCTGGAGGTTTGCAATGGAGAATACCCACTGTCACTAATGGAATGAGCATCCAGAGGATTTAATCGCCTCACATGTCACAGCTATTGTGTTTTTTTTTAATGCTTCCAGATTTATTTTGTCATTTGTTGCGCTTTCATTTCATGAAGATTCACTGCGATCATTGACATGAAGCTGTTGCTTCGGCTCCATCTCTATGGATGGATTAGTCTATAAATGAATAAAATATGCTCATGATTAAGTAAAGCATTGTAAAAGTAAAATAAATTACGCAAAGTAAAACCTTATCACATAGTAGTAAATGAATAATAAATTGTAGGAATAACTCTCTTTTGCACATGATACTTCCTACGTTGGCTGGATAGAAGAAATCCACCTGTATGTAGGGAATCCATGCCAAAGGCCGTCACTTGTCACTTCCGAGCCATGGCTTTATTCTTGTATGGATGGCTTGTGCTGTCAAACATCTCAACTCGATCTATGGCGTTATAGCTTTGAAGAAGACCTGTCGGCATTCGGAGCATGTTTAAATGAGTAAACACAGGAAAATCTCTATTCCAAAATTGTACAAAATAGTGGTCATCTGGAGAGGTGGTCTTCTCATAGAAGCTGGTTAATGAGGAAAACTGAAAATATGCGACAAAAAGTGTAGCCTGGGTAAAGGGATGGACTTCTCAAAGAGGTGGACTTGTGTCGTGCTAGTCCTCTATACTGCCGGGGCCACATGTAGTGTAAATGCTGTGATTTTATATTACAGTGCCTGCAAAATTCTGGATAATCCCATCCACACATTGCAGAAAAATATCTGAACTGGACATAGAAAAACTCTACAGACTTTCTGTGAAAAGCGATGATGCGTTTCCTTATCAGTATGTCTTTGGAGTATGGGAGGAAATCCACGAAAACACAGGGAGAACGTACAAACTCCTTGCAGATGTTGTCCTTGGCAGGAATTGAACACAGGACTCCAGAGCTGCAATACTAACCACTGAGCCACAGTGTTGCCCCCGTCCGTGACGTGTTTCTGCGTTTCGCAGTACTTTTTACCTGCAGCTTGCTATATGGGGCCTTAGTCTACTGGGGGTTTTCTGGGTCTGAACGATTGATGACCTACCTGTAGAGTTATCAGTATTGGATCTTTAGGGGTCGGACACTCAGAACCACCATAGAGCAGTTGTTTGAAGAGACCGCAGTGTCCGGGGAGTGCTATGGTATCTTTAGTGAACCAAGAACAGTGCCGAGTATTGTGAAGGGGCTTGGTATTGCAGCCCAGCCTAATTCACTGAATATGTGGGGGTCCCAGGTGTCAAAACCACCCACAATCAGATATTAATGACCTTAGTTCAGTCCAGGAAAAGCCCTAGAAATGTGTGAATAAATGATCAGCTTGTCATTACCATTTGTCTTGTGAATTAGGTCAGTCCATGCACAGTCTAAGGTTGGCCATACATTTTAGATTACTTTCCTGAACCCCCCAGAGAAAGGAGAAAGCTGATCTGAGACAGTTTATCTCACCGTAGGAAAAAAGGGATCAGTGATGTTAATAACCAATAGTCAGACCCTTATCTTCCAGAATGGAGGCAAAGAAGGCCCCATACACATTAGATAGTTGACCATTTGTGATGAAATTGGTGGGTTTGGCTTACATGCATCGAATGTACAGTTTTAAGTTGTTAAATGTGTTCCTCTATAAAGGGGATGCCAAAGCTCAAAGTTAGTGTAGAACTTTCTGGAACATTAAAGAAGAGAAATAGTAACTGTTGCACATCTTCTCATCAGACATATGGAAGACCTATTATTGCAGACTAACTGGAGATCTACTGCTGCTCTCAGTCCTATCAAAGATGATGCGAACCAACTGGAGAATCTTTAATATAGAGCATTGGACTCATCAGCCCTGCAGGGTAACAAAATGCATCGTATCCCATTGAGTAAAATCCTTAAAAGAGAAATCTTCATCTCATTTACATCTGTTTCCATTATACTCATCACATCGAAAATACTCTGCATGACCTACACTCCAGATTATGTGGGAAAATGGAGGTAATGGCCCCACGAGTAGCACCTGCAAATCTTTGGTGCTGTATTCTTTTTGCATTCTTATATAGGTTGTTTTCTATTGTAATGATGTCACAACGTTGTCTTCTTTGTAGTTAGTGCAATGATGTCACAATATTGTCTTCTTTGTAGTTAGTGTGATGTCACAACATTGTCTTCTTTGTAGTCAGTGCGATGATGTCACAACATTGTCTTCTTTGTAGTCAGTGCAATGATGTCACCACATTGTCTTCTTTGTAGTTAGTGTGATGATGTCACAATAGTGTTTCTTTATTTCTCAATTGTGCTCTTATTGCAGTGTCACAATTGACTTTTCTAAAGCTACTGTTATTGTCTCAACAGTGTTTTTTGTTACTTATTTCCCCACTGTGACATCACATAAGTCTCTTAGATAAATGTGGTTATTTTTCGTATGCAAAGTTCACTTGTGATGTCACAAAACAATCTATTTTCAGGCTGTGATGAGGTCACACTAGTGTTTTCTTTTCCAAGGCTGTGTTCTAGTATACGAATGTCACAATCATGTCTTATTCATAGGTTTTGTTCTATTGTTATGATATCACAATAGTCTCTGTGAACTTTAAAGGTTGCGCTCTATTGTGATACCATAATTAAGTCTTCCCTTTTCTCCTAGGCAGAGTTCTATTATACTGATGTAACACGTGTTTGTCATGTCCATGGCTGTGTTCTATGGCAATAAAGGTTCCATACTGTTTGCCCTACTATTACGCTGCATTACAATGTAAAGATGTCGCAATAGTCTCCCCCTGCATTTTCTAGTTGTGGTTTATTGCGATGATGACACAACAACGACAAATATTCTTTGCCTTTTTTTAAATTTTTATCTGGGCCGAGTTATATTGTAATCTTCATATGAGTTATTTTCTCTTTTCCTAGGCTTTTCCCTCTTGTGAATTGTATTTGTCTCTCTTTCTTGGTAGTGTTTTGTGAACATCTAATGGGTTATTTCGAGCTCATGACTTACTCGGCTCCCACCATGTCTGTACATGTCTGAGTGTGAATATTTATTTCATTTGGAAGAGGGAATTAATGAATTTGCATGAATTAATGGGTGCTGCCTCACAGATTCCTGCACAGTTGGAGCTTTTTCTCTGGCCCCCACCATTCCTGAGCAAACAGTGTTGTTAGTGTTGATGCCTCACATGCTATTTAGGTTCTGTACCATCAGGAGAGTGGTTCAGACCTGAGATGTGATTCTGAGATCTGACACTGGCTGTCTCTGATTGGAGCTCTACATCACGTCGCACTGCCTGACACCGCCCTTCTGACATTACAGAGCTTAAATAGCACAACAGGCACCAAAACTAACTGTGCTGGTTGCTCAGGAATGGTGAGGGCTAGAGAGAAAACTCCAACTGCGCTGGAATTAGTGGACAAATTCCGAAAACTTGAAATGGTAGATGGGAAAAAGGTCCTCTGTAAGCACTGCTGTTTTTTCCTGCAACTGGAAGCCACAGTTATAGCACTGTAAGGGTAAGTTCACATGCGTTTTTCTGGTCCAGAACTTGAGACGGAGGCCGCCTCAGGTTCTAGACCAAAATATGGGTAGCTGTGACTGGATGCCGATGCAGTGCACCGGCATCCAGTCGCACAAACTGCTCCGGATTTGGCCCAAATGAATGGGCCTAGTCAGGAGGGAGTGTCTTCAGGCGAATATCACGAGGTGAATCTACCTGAAAAAATGAGCATGTCGCTTCTTTTGTTCCGGCTCCTGGAAAAAAGAACTGACCGGCTCCCATTGATTTCAATGGGAGCCATCTTTTTGGTCAGGATTTTGAGGCGGATACGGCCTCAAAATCCTGACCAAAAAACCAAGTGTGAATTTACCCTAAGGGTCACAGTGCAGGAGTTACAGGGTGACATTATGATCTTTGCATGCATGATGGAAGTCACAGCCAAAGAGTAAATCAATATAGTATACAAGACTAGACTAGTAATATTAATACAATTATAACTGAAATGCAATATTATGTAAAACAGACAATATGTTTATTTCAATACAGTATACAACACCGTACTAGTAATGTGAGCACAATTATATACTGTATTAAAATATACATATTGTCCACTATATTTAATATTATGTTGCAGTTATAAGATCATACTTGTAATATAAGTACAAACATAACTGAAATGTAATATTATATAAAATTGGTATATGTCTATTTTAATACAGTGCATAAGACTATACTAGTATATAGGGGGTAATAGGGTGTATAGATATAATAATACAGTGTACTGCTTTGGATTTCTGCACTTTTTAAATAAATGATTTAGTTTTATATGATTTATGTAAACAACAGTTCACAAGACATGTAACATCCCCCTGGGTAATAAATAGTTAATAGGTCAGCATCATTTGCCTGTGGTTTTCATCTTTTATGTAGCCATTTCTGTAGTTTCAGCATCTCTTGTAATGTGCTAGCCAGTTAATGCTGTATTATGATCAGATTGTAAGGTTCGGGGGATTATACTGAACCAGGCAACAGAGAGATTTAACATCAGAAAAGACAGATAACAGATGTCAAATACATTGTGATTTACCATAGGCAGGATTATTTGGTTTTAGCAGAAATCAGGTCTCTGACATTATTAGATCGGCATTACCTAATATTACAGTTATTGTTCCCATTTGATAAATGCTTTTTCATCTAATTGAAAGACAAAACCACCTTAAGACTTGTCATGTCTGGTCTACGTTTCCTCAGCTGACTTAGCCAGATGTAGCCCCAGCAGCGATTTTGCTTATGCAACCTCAGCAGCTGGCAGTGTTAACATAGCCATGGGGCAAGGACAACCCAGCATTGATGCAAGCTGCATCTTCATCTTGTTAGCTTTGTTTAGTCGCCTGACGCAACAAATGACTTCAGGCCTTCAACTGTCTTGCTTGGGTGGCCTTTGCCTATGGCAGTTCACATGGGTAGCAGGTTAAAATGCAATTTTGCAAAAACAACTAACGTACTATCATCCATTTTACATAGCAGGTGCTGCAGTTTGCCCGGTGATGATGTCCATGATAGTACTTAGTACCTGGGGCTAGCTCTCCATGTACTGGACTTCCTGTTTTTCAGATTCTGTCCTATCCTGTTCTTAAGGGCAACTTATCATTGGAAAAATTCTGTTCAATCTGTAGACAGCACATTAGGGGTAGTTTTATGGGAAAAGATTTAGCATAACTTGGCATTTATTCATTCTATTTCTTCTCTTTCTATGATTAGAAGTCAAGGAGACGGTCTTATCAGAATTGACAGACTCCCCTGTATAACTGTGCATGCATAGATAGCTGTCAATCACTGACAGGACCGCCTCCTTGACTCCTCTGAATAGAAAGAGCGGATATATCTCTATATAAAAATTAATTTCTGTTGTCTAATTTCTGTTGTTTGTTCTTTATGCACGGTCAAACGACTGGACCAATCTTCATTAAAATTGGAACATAGATAAATCAGACCCTTCTGAGGGTTTTAGACCTGGTTTCAGTTTTTTTGGACCTATCATTCCTGAGACATTCACAATAGCAAATATAGCACCACTTAAAGGATCTACCTCCATATCATATCACATGAACTGCATTAGCCCTATAAAAGTTGGCAGGTACATCACTCCTAGTAGCCTCAATTACATACAGCATTGTCAAAGGATTGCAGCTCTTTCTCTATCAGCCATTATCAGGGGACAGCACTCTTGTGACCCATATTAGCCAATAGAAGCTCATAGGTTGTTCATCCAGCAGGCAATTCAGTATCAAAATAGATACTGCATCTTATGGGGTGGCTTCTACTGTTTCCAAAGATGCCTTTCTCATTGTAGCTCCATTTTGCTGAAAATCAGTATTTTGCTCCTTTGCAAATTAACTGAAAAGGACTTTAAGGGCGTTTCTTCTCCTGCTAATGTTGCATTCTCTGCTCTAGATAATAACTCCTAATGGTCACCCAGTTTCTCCCCCCTCCCATTGTTTAAGTAACGTCTTCCACTTTTTCACACTTTGTCTGAAGTCGGGACCATTATCTAGAACAGAGAGTGAAGCTCTTGCATTAGAGACGCATCCCTAAATTCTATTTGCATAAGAATAAAACACAGATTTTTATGAAAATGGAGCTACAATGCAAAATAAGGAAGGTACAGTGGGGCAGTTATATAGTCTACTCCTATAGTCTCTTTTCAGCTAACACATAGAAGAATAAAATCCTGATTTTCATAAAAATGGATCAGCAATACAGTATAAGAAAGACATCCTTGGAAAGTGTAGAAGCGCTCTACAATGTACTGTCATTAGTCTGATACCAATTTTCCTGCTGACAAACTTTCTTTCAAAGGCATCACAAGATATGCAATGATCTAAGAACCCAAGCGAGGTGACCTCAGAGAAAGGACTGGTCAACTGATCTGCTTTGGTCCCATTAAATCTCTAGTCTATAAACAGAAAACAAGTCCTACATTATTAATCCCTCCCTGTACATTTTCATGGCCAGTCTTGCACAAACATTATACTGCGATATCTTCCCCTTCACATCTTGTAGACAATAGACCTAATTCCCACTTTCTGTTTTTGACTCCTCTGCTCCTGCCATATTATAATCCCACCTCCCCCACTTTGTTTAGCAGCTCTAATAACCCTTTGTAGACCACTGTTCCAAATCCAGTCATAGAGGGCTAGTAATCCGGCTGTGTCTTCTTTAGGGCTGACTTTTTGGTTGTTTCCCCTGGCAAATCAGTGTGAACTGATGGTTATCATATCGAGAGAGTGCCCGCATGCTGGAAAGAATAAGATTATAATTTTACATTACATTCTGACCACCCTGATGTGAATTGCAACTTTCCATTTGTTTTCTGAAATCCTTGTATAGCCAATTTATGGATTAATCTTAGGTTTGAGTGGACACTGGGGCTCCGGTTATTACTTTTGTGTCCTTGAATGTATTTTCGACATAGTAAAAATGTACCTAGAGCTGTGTTGGAAAGACACTCATATCTGTTTTATAGTACTATGTACTGATCTAGGGGTTTGTTTTGCATGTAAATGTGTAGGAAATACTGAAAATAGTCACATTTATTTAATAAATTTAATCACAGTACATTACAATAAGCGTAGCTTGGTATGGAAGGCTTACTGGAGCTTTTTTTTTTTTTTATCTACAATGACTTCATATTGTATCACCAGAAAATTAATTTGGATTTATTTTGCTCATCAGACTGGTGATCGGCTTTCCAAGGGAGAAACAAATGATAGAGACCTTGTGTTGTCACCCTATGGCTTACTGACCTTGTTGCTAGGTAACTGACCGATTGGACTCCAGGCCAAACCTGCTTAATAAAAAAAAATAAAGTTTGTTGATGTTCACACTTGCTGCATTCTGTCAGGAATTAGTTGGCGATTACATGCCTATATCCATATCCATGCAAAATCTATACGTGCCACTGGCAAGTCCTGATTGAAGTGAATGGGAGCAAAACTGTGGTTCCCTGGCATCACTGTTGCAGTGTACAGATAAGCTGTATATAGTGTACAGAGAAGCTATATACAGTGTACAGAGCAGTTGTATACAGTGTATAGTGATGGCACCAGGCAACCACAGCTCTGGTCCCAATCACTTCAATAGGAGCAGTATCAGAAATGTCAACCTGAGAGAACCCTTCACGGGGTGATTTATGAATGGCAAGTCAAAATGGCGAATGGCAAAAGTGGGAGTGGCCTTTTTAAGTGGCGTGGTCTTGATAAAAAGACGGTTACATATATCCAGACCTTACATAATATTACAACAATAATTGCAGTATTTCTTATTTATGCCATTTAATGATCTTTAAATATTGTAATATTTTTTCATATTATTATTATTATTATTATTATTTATGAACAGTACATTACTATTGTAGTTTGGTATAAGAAAAAACCTATTGAAACTAATAGAGCTTGTGGCTCAGTCAGTAGAGCAATAGCCTGGTTCGAATCCTCACAAATACCTAATGAAACAAATGAATACAATTAAAAGGATTGTCCAGGGAATAGAGATTTGAGGAAGGGGAAGCCTAAAAAACAAAAACAAAATAACCCCTACTCCCCTGACCCCCATGAGGTGACATCACAGAGCAGTGAATACTAATGGGCTGGCAGGTGAGAGAGACTTAGTGGTTCTGTGCTTAGCAATCCTACATTGTTTGCATTGTTGCCTCCCACACTCCAATGAGTACTTTCTTCATACTCACCTTCTCTGGTCCTGGTGCCTATGTCAGAGTGACCAGTGCTTAGGAGTGGTGGTTGCTCACTCCCCGTGCCCCATGGGTAACCAACAAGCGTTTCCATCATTACTAATGGATGTCCTCATTGCTTACAAGGGTCAGCAAGGTCGTGGTGTTAACCTTGTGTATGTCCCTGGAAAATTAGATTGTGAGCGCCAATGCGGCTAATGTGAATGCTGCCAATCTCTGTACAGCCTTATAGAATATGTTGGCATAATATAAACACATTGTCTATTACACCTTGCCAGGCCCCTCAGCTATATTGTCTCAGTTACATCATATCTGTCCTGAATTACTACATTGTATACTGTTATCAGTAAACATTTTCACATTGGACCTCTTTAAGACCTCCATCACCTAGACCAAAGAGATTTTCAATACTTCATTCCCCAGTGTAGACAACTATTCTGCGTTGCAAATTGTGGGTGGTGGTCTCAAAGATGTTTCATGGTATATAAAATCCTCTATATCTGAACAGTTCTTGTAAGTAGTAGCAGTCTAGACTTAGCCAGGAGGTTGCTAATGTGTCTGTAATCCTATAGCTGACCATGCTACACAGTGGTATCTATACATCTTCTGTACTAGATCCTGCCATGTATAGACAGTAAGTGAGCAGTCTGATGAACACATTGTAAGTGCAGTGACAATACAGAGCGCCTTCCATCCAGCAGATCAGAGCAGCGTGTGACATAAGCTCTCTCCTGACAGCTCTGTGTGTTTCAGTCGAGGCGCCTCCCTTCCATTGGCTCAGTTTAATGGAGCGACATAGCCCTCCCGTATAATAATAACAGTGCTTGTCAGGCAGCAGTAATACTGGAGCTCACAGCCCATCAGAGAGATCCGAGAGATCCTCAGGCAGCTGCACACACTTTCCTCCACTCTCCCTATAGACACCAGAACAGATCATCTCACTCTGCATTATTAGTCAGGACACCGCTGCCCGGCAGTTCGCACTGAACCTTGTATCGCATGTAATGGAGGGATGGAGTGCTACTACATTGTCATCAGCTCCTCGCACCTGAGCAACGGACACTTCCGTAACGTCAAAGGAGTTTTCCGAGGACCCCTCACTAGCAGCACAACTCTGGTGAGGAGCATGATTCCCCAGCATCTGCTGCGTGCCTTGTCTGTATTCCCTTCCCTTTCTATGTACATTGTGTCCAATGATCCAAACATTCTGCAGATTTTATATATTGGGTTTTATTAAATGACGTGATGTTAGTTACAGGTTTTACCTCCTGGGCTTTCCTTCTTCTTACATTTGACACTTGGATTTTTACTTTGCTTGGTGAAGTATTGGTGAATATTAATATACAATGTGTAGTATTTGACTGTTCTATGGATTCTATCTCAGACTTGTATACACATGTAGTAGGGCTCAGCTGAACTCATACGGTACTTGTGGTACTATATACTCTCTACATGCAATTGTGTTAGCTCCTATACCTAATGCAACAAAAGTTATATGACTTATTTACCTCTGCTACATACACATATATATTGCTGTATATTTTGTGTAAACTGGGAGCCATATGGGTGGAGACATTCCCATTTTTCAAATTATTTAAGAAGTTTGTAATATTGTAAGTTTTTACAACTGTATATACCAACTGCTATAGCAAATGTTCAGTATAACACTTAGTATCTCTCCACCACACTCTCTCTGGTCATATCAATATGTTGTCATTACATAAGATTCTCATTCAGCGAAATTACAATCTTCATAGGAATTTTTGGGTTTATATTGAGTTTATACTGTTTAACTTTCTAGTGTCTGTCCGAGAAGGGTCGAACTTAATGGACGTGTATCTTTTTAAAACTTTTTTTTGCTATTCTATCTATCTATCTATCTATCTATCTATCTATCTATCTATCTATCTATCTATCTATCTATCATCTATCTATCTATCTATCTATCTATCTATCTATCTATCTATCTATCATCTATCTATCATCTATCATCTATCTATCTATTACCTATCTATCTATCTATCTATCTATCTATCTATCTATCATCTATCTATCTATCTATCTATCTATCTATCTATCTATCCATCTATCTCTTTGACCACCTCTTGGACAGAGATATACTGTGACACATTTCAGTTCATCCATAAATTATACATACTGGCCATCGTCTTTGAGATGTTTAGAACTTCACTTTATCATATAGTTTTGTGTTGTCATCTCAAAGAAGTTTTACTGTATATTAGTAAGTTTGGTAAGAAGTAGATAAAAGTGCTTGAATCGGGCAATTACAATGGAAGTTAATACTGAGGATTATCCTACACTTCCTCAGTGGCTTTGTGCTGCACATTATACTATGTCTTCAACCTCATCCATTAGTTTCCAAGGGCTGAAGAAGTGTTGGGTCAGTTCTCAGATGCTTTTGAGTTCTTGAGGTTGTCACATACACACAAGGGAGAGCCCACGTGAGACGTACTTTATAACAGCCAAGAACAAAGAAAGGAAGGTCCAAAATAATGGAAAAATACAAAGTTTATTAGATAATAAATAATAATTTAATCAAATAGAAATGAACCCAACAAGTCACATAAGGACAGAAAAGAAGTAAAATACAATATTTCACTCTTCTGTTCTTGGATGACATTTTTCATGTCCATTTCTGTTTGATGAATTTATTATTGTCTAATAAACTTTGTATTTTCTATTATTTTGGAGATTCCTTTTTTTTGTTTTTGGCTGTTATAGGGGTCTTCTCACATGGGCTCTCTCTCTCTCTTCTGTGTATGTGAATTGAGATACTTGTCCTTGTCACACAACTTTTATTCTCATCGTTTCCAAGAGACTCCTACAACCAAAAGTTGCTGTAGAGCCTATGGCCCATATGAACTCACTATACGATGGCTTAGGTTGATACCATGAGACAAAGTA
Source organism: Leptodactylus fuscus (assembly GCF_031893055.1). Classification (NCBI taxonomy): domain Eukaryota; kingdom Metazoa; phylum Chordata; class Amphibia; order Anura; family Leptodactylidae; genus Leptodactylus; species Leptodactylus fuscus. Next base: position 63,399,586 of record NC_134272.1, read on the forward strand.
GTAATCTTTGATAATACTGCATAACTTTTAGGCTCCATTCTTAGAAAACTTGTTGATTAAAGTTACGTAAAAGAAGGGCTAGACATGCACAGAGTAATGTCACACAGGGGAGACCCTCACCCATTTCAGAAGTGTATTTACAGAGTAATAATACTACAATCCATTCATTGTGATATAAGTGCAGGCATAGACAACAGGGAATACTCTACACTTGGATATCTCTCAAATACTATTACAAGTTTGTAGCCTCTGTCTATGAATCCCTTCCTCTAATAGATGGAGATGTAATACCTCTAGAGAGTTACCTTGTGCTGCCGTCCAACCTGATAAGCTTAGCGAGCCCCACTAATAGAAGTGATGGCTGTGATGTGTCTTGTACAATGTCTCCGAGCTCATGATGAATGTCTCTAATAACAATAGTTATTAGTAAGGGCACAAGATGCAGAATGACTTTTATCCATGCCAGCCATGTTCTTCACCTCTGTACGGCTCTGTTCACATCTGTTTTGGACTTTCCATTGCAGAGTTTGTAAGATAAACTGCATGTTCACATGACGGATCTGATGCTGATTTTGAGGTGGATTCTGACCTAAAATCTGTGGCAGGTTCTGTTTGAGTTTCGTAGACAGAGATTAGACCAGGACACTAAAAAAATAACTGTCCTGATCAATTTTCTCAAAGATTTTGAGACCAAATCAGTCACAAAGACCACAGTGCAAGAACCCCTGCTGATCAGATCTATACGGCACTGTGCCATGAGAAGCTGGAAGGCCAGAATATGAAGAGGAATTTCAGGTGGACATCTGCCGATTCCTCTTCATTTTCAGCTATGTGAACATACCCTAACACTGCACACATCACAGTGACAGAATCAGAAGAGCCCCAATATAAGGAGCTGAGGGAACATAAAAAACACTGTTACTTACCTCTCCTGCAGTCTTGGGGCGTATTTGGTGACATCCCAGATGTCACTTGGGCCAGGCTGGTGTCATTATGCGTTGCAACGATGGCCTGGCTCAGGTGATGTCCAGTGGAGAAAGTCCAAAGCAGTAGGGAGTGCACTGGAGCCAGTGAGAGGTAAGTAACAGTGTTTTTTATGTTTGTATCCTCCCCCGGGTCTCCAATCATTATACTTTGGGGTCTGAAAAAAAACGGAGAGTATAATAATTGTTCATGGTTGGTCCACTATGGGGCATAGTAGTGTGTGCAGGCACCATGGTGGGGCATAATAGTGTGTGCAGGGGCCATGGTGGGACATTATGCCATGTGCAGGACCGCTATGGGACATTATACCATGTGCAGGGGCCGCTGTGGGACATTATACTGTGTGCAGGGGCCGCTGTGGGACAGTATACTATTTGGAGGGGCCACTATGGGACATTATACTGTCTGGAGGCCACTTTGGGACATTATAATGTGTATAAATGGGGTGTTATACTGTCTGGGGGCCAAGAAAGGGGGCACTATGCCATGGGAGCAAGTCAAAAGTTTGCTGGGGGGCCCAGTCTTTGCTAGTTACTCCACTGATAGTCGCAGTGAGTTATCCACTGCAAACTCACTGGTGCCCAACTCAATGGCATCTAAGGTAGCTGGATTGTGGATACGATATAAACAGATCTCATCCACATGCTACAACTATAACCAGGAGTGAAAACTGACCTGCTCTCCGGCTTCGATTATTGCAAACTTCAAGCTTAGCAAAATAAGAGAACTGTAGTGATTTCTAAAGAAAAAAAAACATGGATGGTTTGTGCCATGGCAGCATTCAAGGAAACATACTGCTGAATTTTTCATACACAAATTTAACAGTCTGTTGTCCAGTGTGGCCACAATCTTAAGGTTGTTGGAGTCTTAAATATTGTACGTGCCTCAGCCTCTTCATTCTTATGATCTTTAGAGAATCCTTGCAGTCAGATCCTTATTGATTAGTAAGTGATGAAATATTCTCCCTATATGCCATCACTTCAGGCCGGCTTCATTGGGGCGATCCTGGACCAGACTCTGATCCGGGCTGAGCTCATTCACTTTGCTGGTGCTATAAAATACATAAAAATCTGTAAAATTCGCAGCATGGGACCCCAGCCTTAATTTTGGGCTAAGGCTAGCTTCACAGTACTGCTTCCAAAAGAAACACGTACAACGTTTTCTTATTTATTTACAACCAACTCCTGGTTTCGAAGAGAGCATGCAGCATGCGCTATAACTGTGCCGTAACTGCATTGTGTGAACCCTTCCTTATTCCAGTTCTATGCTCTTCCTTATTAATAAACCTTCCTAGTGTGCGGGTCTTGGCGAATTTAATGTGGTGAATTAGAAGAATAAACATATTCTATGCAATTTTCAGATGTGGGCATTGTACGGTTGCATTGCGGTGTTCCACATGTATATTGGGAATACAATCCTATTTATTGTTTTACCGCATCTACCCAGCAGAAACCCAAGTCAAGTGTTATGGATTGAACAGCATTCATTACTGACAAATAATTGACCCGTCGCACACTCCTGTCACTCAATATATGCTGGAAATGGAAGTCTCCTACATATCAGTGGTATTAAAAGGAATTGTATATCCCACAGTCATGTCTTTGACCTCAGACTTTCCTGCTGATGTGCACCCATACCGTCCAGCATGGGACTTGTAGTTCTGTGACAGATGGAGAACCACAGGTTGGTGACTACTGCTCTAAAATAGCAGCGATACACCGCCATATAGCCTCACAATGATCAGCTCCGTATCTAATGATCACACATTGTGCTATGGAGTCAGGTTCGGACTTGCTGGGTGAGGTATCCAGCTATAGCTGTAATACAGTCTGACAATGGTTTTCACATTTACAGTATTATCTCCAATAGTAGAAGCTTTCTAAATGATATTACCATAAGAAGCCAACTAGTGTTTCAGCCTTGGCGGCCATTAATGGAATTTGCTGAAGTGCTACTTATTGACATGTACTATGTGATACTTATACCAGATATGTCACGTACTAACACACTACAGTGAGAGGTGACTAAGAACCCTGGAAAACTGAGGTGACATATTAAGAGTTCGTATAACACGCAGGCCATCATCTGTAAGAGGACGTTAAGATCTTAAAGGGTTTGTATGACATTTTTAGAAATGACTTGGAATGGGTTCAAAAATAAAATTAGCAACACTCCGATACCCCTCCAAGCTCTTCCCATCCTGCATAAAGCCCCCAGTTTGTCTCTACTTTCTGTTCCCTCTGACATACAAGGATCCTCGTGACTAGGGTTGAGCTGATCTTGAGATTTCAGGATCGATTTTAAAATCCGATCATTTCCCAGCCAATCCCAATCGTGATCGTGAAATTTGCTCGATCACCGATCGGGATCCGATCTTTCCCGATCCCGATCGCTCAACCCTAATTGTATATCATATATACAGTGGGGTTGAGCCAATCTTGAGATTTCAAAATCCGATTTTCAATCATTTTCCATCCGATCCCAATCGTGAAATTTGCTCAATTGACGATCGGGATCCGATCTTTCCCGATCCCAATCGCTCAACCCTACTCGTGACCCACCATAGCCAATAAACGGTTAAGGAACATTTACCTGGACCAAGAAGTAGAGAACAAAGGGAGCCAATAGAACAAAAGCAGATGGAGGTGAAGCCTCACTTCATCATCTGTGAGGTGAGTATTGCTTTTAGTGATGTGCAAAAGTTTTAGGTAGGTGTGCAAATGCTGCAAAGTAAGATGCTTAAAGATTTAAGGTATAACCTTTGCCCTTTGGAGGAAGAGTCCTAGAAGTGATGATTTGGCTTCCAGAGATATAGCCCTGATCTCAACACCATCCAGTTTGTCTGGGATTACATGAAGACATAGAAGAATTGGAGCAAGCTGACATCCACAAAAGATCTCTGCTTAGTTCTCCAAGATGTTTGGAACTAGTCCCTGCTGAGTCTCTTCAAAAAGTGTCTGCAATTGTACCGAGAGGACAGTAAAGGGCAAAGGTCACACCAAATATGGATGTGACAAAAACATTCAGTGAAATACTAACATTTTTATTTCTAAAAGCATTGTTAATATGTAGCATTGCGGACACCAATGGTGTCCGCAGCAGAGGTCCAACATGTGTTAACCCCAGGTTCACTAAACCTGGCTGCTGTGCTATTACAGTGCCATGCTACCGGTACTTAGCCTCCTGCTGAGTCCGCTTGACCACACGGTGGGTCGATTAAAGTCAGTGGCTGCTTTCTTAGAACCTATTCAAGCAATCGGCAGGGGTCACAGGAGTCAGACAGGTGCCCTTCTAAGTTTGGCAATTGGCTCAGTGATTTCCTATTACACACCTGCGACATACAAATACCCCTTTGGAGTTAACATTTTATTTTTCTCTGCATTTCCCCCCTAATGACTGTTAAATAATGTATTTGCTCTGTCTTGGGGTTGCTCTCAGAGGGCTAAAGTGTTATGTGCATTCATTTAACACTAAACTCGAAGCAATGTCACCATTAGAAGTAGCGGGTGCTGTTTGCCTTGTGAAATATTACTTGCTGTGGTGCATTAGTTTCAGGCACATGTTAGTCAGAAGTGCTATGCGGTTGGTCAGTGGGATATTGTGGTTAATTATCCATTTGATTTATTCATAAAGCCGGAGAATGTGGCTGTTGTTTTGTTGAATAACTATAAAAAAATATGTCGTTTCCAAGAGGACGCCATTTTAACCTCGAATAATTGCTTTATCTTCTGTATTGTGTTGGACAAAGCAGATTCTAAAGACTAATTCTAAAGGAAAATGGATTGCAGATGAGATCATAGTATTTTGATTTTGTGTGTTTTTTTGTATATTTGCGCAGTTTTATATGATTGTTATGTATATGAGCTAATAGAAGTAGGTTTGGGGATTTTAACCTGGCACTACCAAATGTGATGCTGGGATAAAGACCGCAAGGATGACACCTTTTACTCGATGAGGCACAATATCACTGTGCTTACAGGTCTGCTTTAATAGATTAGGTGGCCCAGTTCAAATGTTTTGTAAGTAGCCCCCCACACACACACACACACAATTTCAATTTCCCATAACTAATCCCCACATAAGGTCCCATCTCTTCAGTAACCAATATTCCACGAAAGAACAAAAACAAAGAATACTCAGCTAACGCGTTTCCCGCAGGCTTGCCTGAAGCCTTCAGCTGAGGGAGTCCTCTAAACCTTAGAGCCCAGTGCTGATGCACCTCTTGCCCTTTTGTTAAAGCGACTATAACCCAGCATGTACATTCTTACAAACCCTGGATTTCCTCTGATTCAGATTCATTTGCCATATCTTGACATGGAGATGATGAAAGTTGAATGTGGATCATGAGCAACATTAACCATGGGACATATAATAGATGAATTTGCATTTTAAAATGTGATTGTTCCAGTATATGTGATATAGTGTGATTGTTCTATTTATATATTTGTCACTTGGACCAACCTCTTGTGTCTGGTTCCCTGCCAGCACATTACACAGCCATTGGTCAAATATTGGGGCATATATGTCCATACTTTGCACTAAAGCATCTAAAGCTATAAATCCCTGTGGGAATACATCATGTCCTGTACACCAATTTTCTGATGTAGGGGGATGATATTGAGTCACATGTTTCGCTCAAGGCTCTTTCTTGCACCAAATATGCACCTCAAGCCCCAATCTGCACTTCGCCCACCACATTCTGCGTATCTCGGTGTTGCAGGACAGGGACTAGGGCGGTGACACCTTGGCCTGATCTATAGCTTTCCATTCTGACACCAAGACCTGAAGAGACTGCAGCCAGGAGGTAAAATGGTTTGATATCCGAGTTACATCCATTAAAAATGTATCAGTGGGTTGGGTCAAAAAAGAAAGACAAATGAAATTCATCCATTTTTTTTTTATCAGTCCATTAATAATGGATGGAAATAGAACAGAACAAATGCAAAACGGACATAAGAGTAGGTGATCACTGATGAATGTAACAGTCTTTAGGTCTGTCAAAAAATGGCACTGTTATGTGAATAATGTTATGACCCGGTCTTCGCTGTCTCAGCCTGTTAGGTTCAGGAGTGGAGTGTCTGAACAGCATTCTGCACGTGAATTGTCTGATGCATGGCAGGGGTATGTTCACACTGGACATCCGGTCTCTGCCGTTGCACTTTTGCGTGGATCGTGCGATAAGCTGCACCGCTGATCATTGCTGTAGTGTGTTGGCCTCTGAAGGGGTTAAGTTTCTCTGCTGTGCTAGGACTCTATTCAGGTTGTAGGTGGTTCAGGGTTCGGCTATCCAGTTGGCCTTCTGAATACTCCTGCTTCTGGCTAATTGAACTCCGCTTTGCAGACTGTCAGATGCCGGTCTTAAACTTCAGTTTCCTGTGTTTCAGAAATGGTCTGTCTGCCTGACGCTGGGTTCACACCTGCGTCTGGGGTCTCCGTTCTGTGGTTTCCGTCTTCTGCATGCCAGAAGACGGAAACCACAGACCGGGTCCGGCCGTGCGCGGCGGTGAGCGTTTTGCGCTCTCCGCTGCGAAACCGGATTTTTTTATCCGGACACAGAGTACTGCATGTCCGACTCTGTGTCCGGATTATAAAACCCGGTTTCGCGGCGGAGAGCGCAAAACGCTCACCGCCGCGCACGGCCGGACAGCTTTCTCACCCATTCAAATGAATGGGTGAGAAAGTCTCCTGCAGGTTTCCGTATCCTGCCTGTGTTTTAGGCAGGAAACGGAAACCTAAGTACGGAGACAGGGCCGCAGATGTGAACGAGCCCTGAATCTGCTTATTCACCTGTGTCTGAGTCTTGGCCCATTCAGCCTTCCTTACGGCCTATTCATACTATCCGGGTATTTACTAAGTATTGAGCTTATTGATCAAAGCCTAGTTGTTCCGGGTGCAGTGAACCCTAGCCTTTTACTGTTTGGATGTTTGGACCTTTTGTAGGGTTTTTTGTGTGTGATACTAAGTTCTGTTTATCCTATCCCTTTGCATAGTGTCAGTTTTCTGTGTTTCACATTTATTTTCTGCTCTATACTTTGTGTCCCCTCATATTCACCCTTATTCCAGTCGGACCTCTATGGGGGGGCTTTTTCTGTATCTACCTCTCCTTCATAAATGTGAAACAAGTCAGGGGTTTCTGTTTCACTTGTAGGTGACTTATTTCTCCGGCTGTGTTCGCGCCCACTCAGGTCATTTAGTCGGGGCCATGGCTACTTCTAGTGTGCAAACCAGGGATTATTAGTATTACACACAAGATATTCCAAACGCCTCTTACTCTTGATTTTGTTTTTTTCTTTTGTGTTTTCCCTTACAATTGACTGAGACGTTATCTCAGGGGCGAGCCCATGGTCAGAGATTCCCAGACCATAACAAATAAGGTCTAAGGTTAAGGCCGCACGTTGCAAAGATATTCCTGTGGTTTTTTGAGCCAAAGTCAAGAGAGGCTTCAAAAGGAATGGGAAATATTATACTTCTCTCTTCTGCTAAATATATTCCTTTATGTGGCTTAAAAAAACAGTAAAATGTGCAAAAAATGCAGAGTTTACGGAAATACTCCGTTGTACAATAGGGTTTTGCGTAATCTCATCCACACAATGCATAACTCCACAAAATATAGGGACAGTTTATATGAGGTATGGAAGGTAATAGAGATGAGCGAATACTATTCGAAACTAGAGTTTCGAATACCTCGCTCCCATAGAAATGAATGGGAGCTGGCGAACAGCAAGGGGTTAAGCGCCGGCCCCGCACTGGCCGCTCCCATTCATTCCTATGGAGCGAGGTATTCGAAACTGCAGTTTCGAATACTATTCGCTCATCTCTAGAAGGAAAAAATAAAACACAGAGTAAAAAACACAAGTGTCTTACTGTTTTTATTTCTTCTCCTTTTCTACCATGTTTTTTTAGTAGTTTTTCTATAACATGTGGGCTTAGCCATAAAGAGATTTTCTACAGCTTCAATATTGATAGCCTGTTTTTCGGATAGGTCATCAATATCAGATCATCATCTCCATGTGAACATACCCTAATATTGATGATCAATATTAAAGTCCCAGAAGACCCCTTTAAATGATAACATTCATGCAGACACCATTAAGAGGAGCTAAGGAACTTCTAACCTGCTTATGATAAACTGAACGCAATATACAATAAGGCAGATTTATTAAACTGTTTAAGGCCCCACGTAACTAAATGTGGCGTTTTTCATTGAATTTCGCATAGTTTTCCTCTGCAGACTTTCTGCTGCTAGTATACCTATACGGAAACCGCCTGTGTTTCCAAAGGTATAAATGACATGATGCGATTTCCAAAAATGCCTGTGTTTTAGAATTCACAGCTTTTAAACTGCAGATTTTTTCCGTAATGTGTGGATGGGATTTGCCGGAATCCCATTCCCTTTGCAGGTACTGTAAAACACAGTCTTCTTGCAACATGAGGCTTCAGCCTTAAAGATAATGTGTCTTAGGCTAGGACCCTACGTAGCAAGCCACAGTCAAAAAGCACTGCGGGAAAAAACGCAGTGGAAACGTATTGGCGATTTTTTTTTTTTTTCCTGCAATGCTTTTCACAGAAAGTGAGGAAAATGAAAAGAAAGAAGAAAAATCTGTGCACTTTCTGTTTCAATCATTTCTATATGGAAAATGGCAGCATTTCCATAGGTATAACTGACATTCTGCGATTTACAAAAATGCTATAGTTTTTGAATTCGCAGCATGTCCGCTGCGGATATTTTTCTGCAATGTGTGCATGGGAATAGCCAGATCAGTTTTGAGACGTTTACACTTTGTGGGGCCCCGGCCTAAGTGTAAGTGTGATAAGGTCAAAGCCGCATTTATGACTAATTAACCAATAATCCTGGGTAACTGTCGTTGTCTTAATTAATTAGGCTGAGTGCCAGCAGTAAGGAAATGACACCAGACTCACTATGTTGGTATTAGTTCCTCTCTCAACCAAGGAGGAAATACTGACGCGCTTTTATTAAAACAACGTGGGGTTAAATAGTATCAGAGAAAGGAAGAGAGATAACAACAACGTAAGTTTTCATATTCATTCCTGATTGGTATAGTACATCTCAGTCAAACAGAAAAAGTTTTAGCAGTTCCATATATAGCCAACTACTCCTGTTCCTGCGTGGTAACCTTAAGGAGCTGTCATCTGGCAGCAAGTCAAGCATTTGTTTTTCTTGCACCCATCCTAGATGCAGGTACCATCTTATCATATAACATTATGGGGCTTTAGCCTTAAAAAGGTTTACCAATTGGGACAAGTTATACCTTATCCGCCAGATAGGAGAAATTGAGAATAGTGAGCGTGTGCAAATTTAATTCCCCTTTAATGAAGAGACAGGTGGTTGTCACAGGGTCGGACATTGTGCCCATAGATCCATTCTACTGAATGGGAGTGCTGGAGACAGCCGAACTATAGTACTCAACCATCTCTAGCACTCCCATTTATATTAATGGAGCTGTGTGTGCACTGCACGACCACCAGAAGACCACCATGTCATTCAGTAAGGGGGACAAAACAGAATTGAATCATTAATATTATCATTTCACTGTTATTGCAGAAGCCTCTTATCAGAAAAAAGTGGAGAAAATGTAACAGAAATAGACACATTTAATATAAGAAAACAAAATGGTCTTTGACATTCACACTTCTAAACACAACTGAGAAGAATCCCAATGTCTTTGTTGTTTTCAGCAGATATTGGCGGCCAGAGGATCTTGTATTTTATACTCCTTCATAAATCAGAATTGTCAAGACTTAATATCCCAATCCTCTGCATACATTCGATAGGCTTATCTCTGTATGCACATAGATAGCTGTCCATCACTGATAGGTCCGCCCCATAGATCGCTGTCAATCACTGATAGGACCGGCCCATAGATAGCTGTCCATCACTGATAGGTCCGCCTCATAGATCGCTGTCAATCACTGATAGGACCGGCCCATAGATCGCTGTCCATCACTGATAGGTCCGCCCCATAGATAGCTGTCAATCACTGATAGGTCCGCCTCATAGATGGCTGTCAATCACTGATAGGGCTGCCCCATAGATGGCTGTCAATCACTAATAGGTCCACCTCATAGATAGCTGTCAATCACTAATGGTCCGCTCCATAGATGGCTGTTAATCACTGATAGGTCCGCCTCATAGATGGCTGTCAATCATTGATAAGTCCGCCCAATAGCTGTCAATCACTGATAGGTCCGCCTCATAGATGGCTGTCAATCACTAATAGGTCCGCCCCATAGATAGCTGTTAAACACTGATAGAACCGACCCATACATAGCTGTCAATCACTGGTAGGACCGCCCCATAGATAGCTGACAATCATTGACAGGTCTGCCCCATAGATAGCTATCAATCACTATTAGGACCGCCTCATAGATAGTTGTCTATCACTCATAAGACCGCCTCATAGTTAGCTGTCAATAGCTATTAGGACCGCCTCATAGATAGTTGTCAATCACTGATAGGACCACCCCATAGACAGGAGTAAAAGAGGATAGGATATAAAGGAGTAAACTACAAGTTGTACTGAATATTATACATTGATCTGCTCAGTTCCTCCTACTCTAACATGATGCCTGCAGCTTGTACTGCATTTTCCGTCTTACAGATCCCTTTAAATGCACATCACATACCCCAACATAACAAACAATGAACCGTTATAACCCCCAACATCTATCACTCATTTAGCCTCAATTCAGGAACAAGATTTGAAATATTTTGTGGTTTATTTTCAGGAATAATTATACCATTGAATACTTACTCTTCAGAATAAAGACCTGGTTGCCAGGCTAAGTACAAAGGGAACGTTCATGTGTTATAATTCAATCTGCATCATGTTATATATTTGTGTTTCTAACAGCTCCAGCAATATCTAGGGAATTCAGCACAAAGCAATGTTTCACTCCTCTACAAAGTATACAAATTATACAATGACCACATGGGAAATAAAACAAGGGAGGTAAATCAACATATAAATCCTATTAAAAGAGGGAAGAATGCAAAGATATTCACCCTTTGCTAACAATGGGGAGATTTCCTTGTTGCAAAATAGATTATTTTTGAAAGGTCAAAGGAGAATCTTACCAGTTTATAATAAGAACCGTGTAATAAAATAAAGACAGCAGGCGCTATGTAGTGATATTCTGAGATACCGCGCTTCTGTGCAGAGGAGTCTACGCAATTTTCTATTTATTGGGTTTTGGTATTTTTATTTGAAAAATTCTACATTGCTAAAGGAACAAGGAACTCCTATGTGTTACAGTTTATTAAAATGTACTTTAGGCCAGGGCCCCACAGGACAGAAACGCTGCGATTCCACCGTGGGAAAAATCATAGCGTTTACAGTCAGGGCAAAGTGGATGAGATTCTACCAAATCTCATGCCCACTTAGCGGTAAAAACCATGGTGCGGACACGCCGCAATTTCCAAAACCGGCGTGGTTTTGGAAATCACAACATGTCAATTATACCTACATAGACAACATAAATTGTAACAGTTTCCTGCAGTGCTTTTTTTTGCTGCGAGACATCCTGCGGGGCCTTAGCTTTAGGCTCCACATTGCGGAAAAGCTGTTTCTGTAGCAGATTTTGCAGGGTTTTTTTCAGCCAAAGCCAAGAGTAGCTGCAAAAGGAATGGGAATATATAGAAAGTTCTTATACTTCTCCCTTCTGCTCATTAAACTTCTGGCTTTGGCTAAAAAATTGGAGCAAAATCTGCAGTTCTGGTTCCGTTTCCAGAAAAACTATTATGGAAACTTTGTTGCATTGTATTTTTTTTCTAGAGTTTTTCTCTGTGGATTTTCTGCTTCAATTATTCCTTTAAGCAAACCGCAAGCATTTCCATAGGTTTAAATAACTAACCCCTCCTTCACATCTGCGTTGGTATTCTGTCTGGGGGAGTCCACATGGGGACCCCCCCCCGAACGGAATACCAAACGCAATTGCAAGCGGTGTGCAGTAAAAGCACATGCACCCCATAGACTATAATGGGGTCCGCGTGCTTGCTGCGCACTGCCCGCACAAATTATGCAGACAGGAACTACTTTGTGAACTACTTTCCTTTCCGCATGTTCTGTGCGGAGATCTGGCGGCAAGCACACGGACCCCATTATAGTCTATGGGGTCCGTGTGCTTTTACTGCATAGTGCCTGCAATTGCGTTTGGTAGTCCATTGCAGGGGGGGGGGTTCCCATATGGACTCCCCCAGAAGGAATAGCAACACAGATGTGAACGAGAGGTAACCTACTGAGATTTCCAAAAACACACTGCTATTGAAAATTGCAACATTGTCACGGGGGATATTTTTCTGCAACGTTGGGATGGGATTCGATAGAAGATATAGTCTAGCAAATCCCATCCACACATTGCAATAAAATATGCATAGTGGAAATGCTACGATTTCCAAAACCATTGCGATTTTGGAAATCGTAGCATGTCAGTTATACCTATGGAAGCACAGGTGAGGGGGCAGGGACAGCAAATATGTGTTTTTGCTGGACTGCTTCTTTAACTGTATCACCTCTATATAGAGCTTTGCTAAACCACTCGCCACCATGTGACTTAATTTAAAGGCGCATATGAAGAATGGTTTTCCAGCTGTTTTTAGCATCATTAATTTAGTCATAATGAGATCTTATTTTAATTACTGTAGAGGCAGAGACTTTGTAATTAGCTGAAATCACACCAATGAATCGAGTAATACAATAATAGAAGAAAAAAAACTCAGCGCACCAGCCTCATAAAGATGAATGCACATGTGGAATTTGAAGAATTTCTTGCCGCTACGTATGCCTGAACATTTTCCAGAATGATTTTCACACTTCTGCCTTTTATAATTTTCACACTTGTCAAAGCCTTGGTAGTGTTCCATTTGTTAAATTAACATAGTTTTCTGCTGGGACCCTTTGACTTGTTATGTGTTAGACTGCTTGTCTGGGCAACAAAATAAGTCTGCGGCATTTGAAGCGAAATAGAAATAATTTGATATACAGGATGTGGGAGATTTCCATCCGATGAAATGAGATTTTAATTCTATTTTTTAATTGTGTTTCGAAATTGTATAGGAAAGAATTTCAATGTGTTATAAGAAATGGCAGAACCTTTTATTGCCCAGGAGAATGGAATTTTTTTTCAGGTCTCTTGTTTTATCCTAGGCATAGCTGGGAAATATTCAACTGGAGGTTTTAGTAATTTTAGAGGTTTGTCCTTCCTTACCTTTTCTTTTGGCTGTACATCTCCAGGTATAGGTGTCACGAGATGACCAGCATTTTCAAAACAACATGATTATACAGAAATCTTGTGTGGTTTGCAGCATTTCAATGGTTTTGATAGCATGCCATGATATTTTATTAAAGTGGTTTTATGACAAATTGTAGGCTCCAATCATAGTCAAGCGAGGATAACAGTGACTCCTCTTACTAGTGCTGTATCAATTAGGGTTGAAGAGTCTGTATAATACAATCTGTAACATTATAAAGCTGGGTTTACATTCAGGATTCCGTATTCCATTCTGCTTGAAAAATTCAGAGAAAAGAGTCCTGCAATCAGCGCTTTTCTCTCTGCATTTTTTGGGTGGAAACCCGGTGGACCCCATTATAGTCTATGGGTTTGTGGGTAACTGCGGTATGACTAAGGGACGCCAAACTACCAAAACGCGTTTTTAAACCACATTTTGTGTTACTATGTTTTTCTGACTTTGCACCATGTATGTCTTTCATCATTTTTAAACCGATGGATTAAAAGTTAAATTTTAAAGAAAACTCAAGTGCTGCGGACCTTTCTCTCCAATATTCGATAACTGCTTTTTAAGTAGATGGGGTTTCCATTTTTCGGATCTCCAAGCTAAGCGGACCTGAAGACCAGAAACCCAAGCGCAGGTGTGGATCTAGGGTAAGTGGGCAAAGTGGAAGGATTATAAGAAATGATGCCAACCCTCTAATGGTGTAACTATGCCAGATACCATCGCTGGTGAATAGATGGTAGGTTCAGGTATATATAATGCACCATGTACAAGGAGGCTCAAGCCCTTGTAAAAGTACATGATTGCCCTGCTCACACACACATACACTACATACATATATACACACACTACATACACACACACACACACTACATATATACATACACACACTACATACACACACACACTACATACATATATACACACAATACACACGTATACACTGCCATGGACGACACCCCCCTTTACTTATCTCCTTCCCTACGATCAGCCTTTCTAATCCCAAAGTCTTCTTCTGTAGGTTACAGCTGTATAATCTCCCCATGGTTGACTGCAGGTTACTTAGTGGCTATGTGTTATGCTTATGACTTCTTCCACCATTTAGTGAAATGCGGCAACTTTATGATATCTCCCAATTATTATTGTTATTGTTATATTGGCAAATGTGAGTATAAAATTGCCAATTGTAATTCCTAACCTAGCCAAATGTATCTACTGGCTAGAGGACCAAAGTTCAATTGATTCTTACGTGGGGGCAGTGAATGGTCAATACGGAATCCAGTAAATACACAGTCCAGTCATATTAATGTGACCACCACCTACTTTTGACGTCAATGTTAAATAACCAATTGCAGAAGGCTCGTGTCATCAGCGATGGAGCAACACAAGTATGCATCTATCCGTGTGGACCATGTTCACCCCTATATGCAAAATGTTTTTCCTCAGGATGATGGCATCTACCAGCAAGACAATGCGACGTGTCATAAAGTTCGCAGTGTACGTGCGTGGTTCGAGGAGCACCAAGATGAGTTTACCGTACTCCCTTGGCCAGCAAATTCCCCAGACTTGAACCCAATCAAGAATCTGTCGGACCACCTCGATCGGGTTGTTCGCACCACGTATGCTCAACTACGTAACCTAGCGCAGTTGGCCACGGCACTGGAGTCGGCATGGCTCAACATACCAATGAACATCATCACAACATCCCTTCTCTTCCTGCACGTCTCGCAGCGGTCCGCTCTGCCAAAGGTGGTTATTCTGGATTTTGACAGGTGGTCACATTAATGTGACTGGACTGTGTAGTTACTTAGAGCAAGCCAAGCTGTAGTTATGAAACTAGAGAACAGGTCAGTGGGGACGGTGGAAAAAACACATGTACAAAATTTTACGACTAAAGAAAAATGCTATTAAAAATGCTTGAAATGCATGGGGAGCTTTACAAGTACTATAAAAAGCTATAATAAAGTGTGCGTAAAGGAGCCTGAATACGGCACGACCTGCATGTAACCGTGGTGCTGAAGAGCAATTTTGCCGCTTATGCACTACATCCATTGGGAGGCATCAGGATGCATTAAAATGGAGAGGTAATAGACTGTGAAAACCTCTAAGGTTTGCATTTTTCTGCACATTTTCCCAGCCCTCAGCCATACATGAGATATAACTGATTCCTGTGACTTTTTTTCTTTTACGGACAATCCAAAGTTGCAGAACTCCCAGCCAAACAATTGTATCCGCTGCATGCCGCAGTAGTAGGGATATGCGGTCTCACGTGGCCGCTGTCATTCTGTTGATAACATGTTACACAATTTATTACTTATTTATCCTTTACCACCAGAAAAGCAAATTCATTGTAGCAGGAAATATTATTTATTAAAAATTCTCCAGACCTACCGCCTGCGTTTGCATTACAGCTCCGAATTCGGCACTTGTACACGACTCAATAATTCACACTTTCCCCTAATTCTGGTGAACGGTATCACTTTATTTCTAGGATACAATATGGAAGGTCTTACATCAGCTCACACTTTCCATTATTTATACATTTCAGACCGGCTATTCAGAGTTTCTAAATGTCAGTGCCCATGGCATTTCCTGAGACTGCTGTCAAGCACGGTGTCAGCTCCGTGATTCTTGATTCCAGCGACTGTCTCTTACACTCATGAAAAGGAACCGTTGTGGGATGGCTACATATTTTCTTCCATATTCTAGTATACAGCAGGTGTCAGGATGATATTAGTTTAGTCTAAAATTGCTTTTGGCAATATTATTGCGTTACACCTTGTTTTTCGTTCCAGACTCAAATGCATTTTGTTTGCAATGCAATAACCGATGTAAATGACTGCTGACAAAGAAATGTTACCTGAATTTATATGCAGTGCAAGTAAGTATGTGTTACAGGCAATTGTATCAAACCATAGTACTTACAATGACAAGCCGTTTCTTTTCTAAAGAGGAAAAATAAAGATTATATTAAAATGATCTGAAACTCCGTATTGCACGCGGTCTATGGGACTCTATCTATATAGCAACGTTTATGTTGGATGTCCTGTTCCATTAGTTGCCATACAATGGAGACCACATTGGAGACAGGAGACTAGCTCTGTTATAGATTGTGGTACGTAGGTACTAGAGATGAGCGAACACTGTTCGGATCAGCCAATTCGAACAGCACGCACCCATAGAAATGAATGGAAGCACCTGTGACGCCGGCTGGCCGCCGGCAAAGTCAGCGTCACAGGTGCTTCCATTCATTTCTATGGGTGCGTGCTGTTCGGATCGGCTGATCCGAACAGTGTTCGCTCATCTCTAGTAGGTACCATATCGCTATTTGTATCAATAAGATTATATTCCTACCGTAGCTTTAAGTCATCGCCAGTCTTATAGGGTTTAGTGGACATATTGCTCTAATGCAGGACTAATCCAAAGACCTTATGGAAGTGACACAGACTGCCAGATTGCTATATGTCGTAGAGAAATAATCTATCTAATCCATAGAGCAGATTACACAGATGCCATAAAACTCATTTCATCTACTGCAACTTTTTTTCAACAAGTTTTTCTTTTATGAAATGTCCTGAGGGTTTTTATCCAAGTGAGAAGTTTAAGAATTCGGATGGTTCATCTAGTGACCAAGGTTGCTTTTTCTATTATTTAGTATATGGACATGAATAATGGATGAAGTGTGTCAAAGTAACTATAGGGGTGAAGAAGTAACAGTGTCTCCCTCCCAAATCCTTGTGGCTGGAGAGGCCTAAAGGCCCTTCTGCCATATAAGAAGACAATATTGTTATTAGGCAGCAAGTGAACCGTCGGATATAAAAACAATGGGCAAAATGGCAAATCTTTTAAAGGGATTCTACCACTAAAACACTTTTTTTTCTAGTTACCACGTCGGAACAGCCTTTAAAAAGGCTATTCGTCTCTTACCTGTGGAAGTGTTCTCCGCCGCGCCGTTCGTTCAAAATACCGGTTTGTACCGGTATGCTAATTAGTTCTCTCACAGCGATGGGGGCGTCCCCATCGCAGGAGCAGCGATGGGGGCGTCCCCATTGCAGCTCGAAAACCGACCGCAGCGCCGCCTCTCTGGTCTTCGGTGTCCTCTCCTTGCCTCTTCAGCGTACTGTCGGACGCCTGCGCAGTATGCTCTCTGTTCGGCGAAGATTGACGAACGTACTGCGCATGCGCGAAAGTGCGGTGCCCGCACTATGGCTGGGACCGCAATTTCGCGCATGCGCAGTACGTTCGGCAATCTTCGTCGAACAGAGCGTACTGCGCAGGCGTCTGATAGTACGCTGAAGAAGCAAGGGGAGGACACCGAAGACCAGAGAGGCGGCGCTGCGGTCGGTTTTCAAGCTGCAATGGGGACGCCCCCATCGCTGCTCCTGCGATGGAGATGCCCCCATCGCTGCGAGAGAACTAATTAGCATACCGGTACAAACCGGTATTTTGAACGAACGGCGCGGCGGAGAACACTTCCACAGATAAGAGACGAATAGCCTTTTTAAAGGCTATTCCGACGTGGTAACTAGAAAAAAAAGTGTTTTAGTGGTAGAATCCCTTTAAGGTTTCCTCTAAAAGTGGTCCAAGGTAGGATGAGTGTAGATCCACGAACATGGTCAGGGGTATCAAAGCCTCATGGAGAGGAGCGAAGTCTAGCCTATCTATTCAGATCCAACAGTGGATCCATTGTTTTGGTAAAAAAGTAGATCATTCACATCTGAGTTCGGGATTCCGTTCGGGGAGTCCACTTGGGGACCCCCTGGATGGAAACCTAAAGGCATTGAATAAGCAGTGGAAGAAGGTGACCTGGTCTGATAAATCATGGTCTCTTTAACATTATGTGGACAATTGAGTACATAAGTGTTACTTGCCTGTACAAAAGTTACCAGGATGCTCTACAGGAATAAGGCAATCTGCACCAGTAATGTGATGCTTTGGGCAGAGTTAATGTGCCACCTTACAAGATTTAAGCGATTTGCTGCTAACGTCTTGGTACCCGGCAGCGCACACTTACAGGTCTTGCAGAGTCTATTCCTCAATGGGTCAGTGCTATATTGGCAGGACAAGGGGGACCAATACAATTTTAGACAGATAAAATACAGGATTCATTCACACTACAAATACAATGTTCATTTTTTTATTCAATGCTGACATGTCAAGACGTCCAGATATGTTCTCAGAGAGCTGTCGTCTTTGAAGTAGACACTGTATTTATCTTGGTGCTAAGGAAACGTCTACGACTCCCAGTGTCGAAATCCTGATATTCAACCATTGATTATCTTCCTCTATACACATCTGTCCTGTCTTAGGCTTGGCTGTAATGATCCAGTCTGAAGCTGAGTTTCTGCTGTTTTCCTGTCAATTGACTGCTGAAACTGCCGGTGGCAAAATACACAGACCTAATATGAAATTCTCTTGTGTTTGGCTGCTAGAACATCATTTTGTGAATTCCAACACTTGACGTGCTGCTTAGGTTTGTGTTCTATGTGAATATGTAGTTAAATTGGACTTTGTGGATTTGTATGTTGTAATAGCTAGATCTGTTTTATTTTCATGGCTACAATGTATGGAATTAATATCTTAGATTGACTCTACTGTAATGGTCATTGCAAGTCATGTCATCCTTCACCAAAGGTTAGTGTTTTTATTATATTCTACTTTTTTACTGAATTTTCTGTACCAATAACTCAAATCGGTCAAAAATATTTCCTGTCCCTAAAGGAAGCCATTGCAATTAGAGATGAGCGAACAGTAAAATGTCCGAGGTTCGATATTCGTTTTGAGTAGCCCCTCAATATTCGACTACTCGAATCGAATATCGAACCCTATTATAGTCTATGGGGGGAAAATGCTCGTTTCAGGGGTAGGCAACGTTCGATCAAATTATACTTGCCAAGTCCACGAGTGAGGGTCGGGCTGGATCCTCCGAGAAGTCTTCTCCTTGCAGCGTCCCCGCGGCATCTTCCGGCTCTGAATTCACTCTGCCAGGCATCGGGCCTGGGCAGAGCCAACTGCGCATGCCCACACTACAAGCGGACATGCGCAGTTGGCTCTGCCCAGGCCCGATGTCTGGCAGAGTGAATGAAGAGCCAGAAGACGCCGCGGGGAAACTGCACGGAGAAGACTTCTAAAGGTAGGAGAAGAACCAGCATTGATTGGCCGATTGTATAGCATTCGGCCAATCAATGCTGGTTCTGCATCAAACTTTTACATTCGAACAGCGAGTGGTACTCGATCGAGTACGAGTGTTTCGAATACCATAGTATTCGATTGAATACCTACTCGATCGAGTACTACTCGCTCATCTCTAATTGCAATGCCTATAGTGTCAGGGGCATAACTAAAAACTCATGAGCCCTGGTGGAAAAGCTCAGCTTGGGCCCCTCTGCGCTGTTTCTACCAGAAACTGTCAGCCACATCTCATCCGTATATTTTATCAGCATCTACATTTCCCTTATCTTCTCTATGGGAGTGCAGACCACCGTGAAGACTTTGTCACAACCTGTCTGTGCACAGAAGTTTCCCATCCTTGCCATGTCTCGTCAGTGCCCCCAGACAGTAATTGTGCCCATTTTGTGCCAGAGCCTCTTTCCTCCAATCCCTTCTGACTATATATATATATATATATATATATATATATATATATATATATATATATATACAGTCCTATGAAAAAGTTTGGGCACCCCTATTAATCTTAATCATTTTTAGTTCTAAATATTTTGGTGTTTGCAACAGCCATTTCAGTTTGATATATCTAATAACTGATGGACACAGTAATATTTCAGGATTGAAATGAGGTTTATTGTACTAACAGAAAATGCGCAATATGCATTAAACCAAAATTTGACTGGTGCAAAAATATGGGCACCTCAACAGAAAAGTGACATTAATATTTAGTACATCCTCCTTTTGCAAAGATAACAGCCTCTAGTCGCTTCCTGTAGCTTTTAATCAGTTCCTGGATCCTGGATGAAGGTATTTTGGACCATTTCTTTCTACAAAACAATTCAAGTTCAGTTAAGTTTGATGGTCGCCGAACATGGACAGCCCGCTCTCAAATGATCTGAAAACAAAGATTGTTCAACATAGTTGTTCAGGGGAAGGATACAAAACGTTGTCTCAGAGATTTAACCTGTCAGTTTCCACTGTGAGGAACATAGTAAGGAAATGGAAGACCACAGGGACAGTTCTTGTTAAGCCCAGAAGTGGCAGGCCAAGAAAAATATCAGAAAGGCAGAGAAGAAGAATGGTGAGAACAGTCAAGGACAATCCACAGACCACCTCCAAAGAGCTGCAGCATCATCTTGCTGCAGATGGTGTCACTGTGCATCGGTCAACTATACAGCGCACTTTGCACAAATAGAAGCTGTATGGGAGAGTGATGAGAAAGAAGCCGTTTCTGCACGTACGCCACAAATAGAGTTGCCTGAGGTATGAAAAAGCACATTTGGACAAGGCAGCTTCATTTTGGAAACAAAAATTGAGTTGTTTGGTTATAAAAAAAGGCGTTATGCATGGCGTCCAAAAAGAAACAGCATTCCAAGAAAAACACATGCTACCCACTGTAAAATTTGGTGGAGGTTCCATCATGCTTTGGGGCTGTGTGGCCAATGCCGGCATCGGGAATCTTGTTAAAGTTGAGAGTCGCATGGATTCCACTCAGTATCAGCAGATTCTTGAGAATAATGTTCAAGAATCAGTGACGAAGTTGAAGTTACGCCGGGGATGGATATTTCAGCAAGACAATGATCCAAAACACCGCTCCAAATCCTCAGGCATTCATGCAGAGGAACAATTACAATGTTCTGGAATGGCCATCCCAGTCCCCAGACCTGAATATCATTGAACATCTGTGGGATGATTTGAAGCGGGCTGTCCATGCTCGGCGACCATCTAACTTAACTGAACTTGAATTGTTTGTCCAAAATACCTTTATCCAGGATCCAGGAACTGATTAAAAGCTACAGGAAGCGACTAGAGGCTGTTATCTTTGCAAAAGGAGGATCTACTAAATATTAATGTCACTTTTCTGTTGAGGTGTCCATACTTTTGCACCGGTCAAATTTTGGTTTAATGCATATTGCACATTTTCTGTTAGTACAATAAACCTCATTTCAATCCTGAAATATTACTGTGTCCATCAGTTATTAGATATATCAAACTGAAATGGCTGTTGCAAATACCAAAATATTTAGAACTAAAAATGATTAAGATTAATAGGGGTGCCCAAACTTTTTCATAGGACTGTATATATATATATATATATATATATATATATATATATATATATATAATATATATATATATAATATATATCTTCTTGCCATTAAAGGGTTAACATTCTCCTTTCTGACAATGAAAGGCTTTGTATCATAACTTATTTTCACTCCGGTGCACCAGAGGACAGGGGTAATGCATTTATGATGCACAGACTGTCAGCCATCAAAGGAAATCAGAAAGGAGATCAAAGAAACTTACCTAGGCCTAGTGTATTGAGGATGACCTGTGGGTCCCCTGGCTTTTGGGCCTGGTCACGGCTGCAACCACTGCCACACACATAGTAGTTACACCAGTGGATAGGTTACACTTCTATATTTTTTAGATTAATAGATTTATGATATTGGGCACCTTATCAATATGGTACATGAGACACGGGTGAACTTTGAAACCTATAAAGTTGTGTCTGCACATGTAGTGGCTCTTATTTGCATGGCAACAAGGGACACCACATATGTCACATTCTGCTTGCGGGAACAGATCAAGATGCAGAGCTAGAACTCATCGCCTAAAAGCCACAGATAATCTCCTACAAGTCATATCCTATAATATCCTGCAAGTCGTGTAGGATATTACACAGATTTCACAGATCGCCTTTCTGTAGCATAGGACATCGATATATAATCAAGTGTGTCTCATCTGATAAGTAGAATGAAGGAGTAGTATCTAGTACAGATAGATTTATGAGGATACCAAATTGGACAGGTTTCAGCACTCACTAAGGTTTTCTGGATTCAGCATATTGAGCAATACGAACTGTAGCAGCATGTGTGGGTACTGCAGTGCTGCCCCATAGATTTCAATGGGACAGTAATACCAAGTGCCCGGTGATCTCTCATGGGTCCTGGGTAGCACCACCCCCCCCTCCCCGCACATCTTATATTGAAGGCCTATCCTAAGCTGATCAGTGGCGATGCTGAGAGTCAGATCTACACTGATCCGGTAAGGGTGGCACATCAATATTGTTGATTTGAGTAAATCTCTTTAAAGGGGCTGTCCAGGATTTGTTTTCTTTAGGTTAAGTTCACAAAGGTTTTTTTTGGATCAGAACCTGAGGCGGAGGCCGCCTCAGGTTCCGATCCAAAATCCGGGTAGCCATGACTGAAAGCCAGTGCACTGCAGTGGCATCCAGCCGCACACTCTGCTCCGGATTAGGCCCAATGAATGGGCCTAGCCCTGAGGAGAGAGTGTCTTCAGTCCGAATCGTGAGGCGAAACAGCCTGAAGAATGAGCACCTCGTTTCTTCTTCCGGGAGCTGGATTGTGCTGAGCGGCTCTCATTAATTTCAATGGGAGTCATCTTTTTGGTCAGGATTTTGAGGTGAATACGGCCTCAAAATCCTGACCAAAAAACTCTGTGTGAATTTACCCTTAGAATAGGTTATAAATATCTGATGGCGGATGTGTATAACATCTGGCCCTGCACAGATCAGCTTTTCTGGGCTGCATCCAGTCCCTGTACTATACAGTGCACAGAACCAGAACCAGATAGCTCCATACATTGTATAATGATCGGGCAGCTTTGTAATCCCATTGACACCATTGAGAGCAGGAACAACATCCAACCGTGATACAGTGTATGGCGCTATCTGCTTCTGGTTCTGTGAACTGTATAGTAGATTCCCAAACCACTGATCAATGCCATGTCTGGCTGTTAGTCCTAAGGAGTTGTGTGGACGTGTCTTGGACCCAAGTCATGGCCCAAAAGGTTCCTCAATGTAGATAGGCACCCATTATACAGTAGATTTAGCATTGGGGCCCAGGACCTTTAAGTTACACCTCTAGTAAAAGCAATATATGAGCATCACAATCAGATCCTCTATTAAAAGCAAAAACATAACCACTAACAAGTTATTTGCAGTTTTTAGAAGGAAAAAAAAATCTTGTGTGTATTTGTAATTAAGCTAAAAAAATTCCAAAGACTGTTTTGAAGTTTGATGCATTTTCATGGTTACAGGCAAAGTGCATTAGCATAATACATTGCAAATAGTATTTGTATAGCGCACACTGGAGAGCTAATTATTGTTGCTGTTGATGGCATAAAATGAATGGACGAGAAAAAAAAAGCCTTATTAAAATATAAATAATAAAAATGGACACATTTCTCAGTCCAGATTCTCAATTAAGAAATGAAGCTTTGTGCAAAATGTATTATATAACAAATGCAATGTAGCATATGCTGATGCTGGCAAATCTTTAAAGGCTCTTAAATAATCTCCTTTTATTCCCGTAAAGGGAGGCAGGAGAATCGCTGAATATTTGGATTCTTACAAATGTATTTGGCATAGATATTTGCACACTTTAAATTTTACAGCAATAAGACAAGGCCAAATGTTTTACATTTTCATTTACAGTTCGCTAAGCAGATCATATTTTTGCAGCTTTTTAAAAGCAGGAATAAAGCCGGCGTCGCACATCTATGGCAGATCAATCGCTATTCGCATGCATGGAACACTTTTTATTATTATTAATAGAAACCGGAACGTACGGCATGTTTATTTTGGGTTCATATACAATGGGATCCAAAAAATACTCGTACTATTGATTCAATCCTATACAGAGATGCCACTATGCTTCAGTATCATTAACTGTGGTCAATGTAGGGAAGGCATCAGTTAAAGAGAACCTTTTACCATCCCCGCCAAGTCCTGCTCCCTGCATTAATAGTATTCGATTGATTCCAGCACCGTTGGCATTTTTCTCTAGCCCTGATGTTCCTGAGCAATCAATGCTGTTAGTGTAGGTGCCTGATATGTTATTTAGGCTCCGTACAATCAGGCAGGGGTGTGATTCTGAGCCCTGACACTTTCCACCTGGGTTTGGCACTCTGAATCACACCCCTTACCTGCTCCTGCCTGACACCACCCACCTGACAGTCCACATGGAGGGATTTAATACATCACTACATGCATTTAAAGGGATTATTCGGTTTCTAAGATTTGATGGCCGATGGGGAAGCCTATGGGGAAGCGCTGCAGTGCCTACACTCACTGACACAGTTTGCACAGCGGTGTAGATTTGATCTAGGTGGAAGAAGGGACTTGTTACCAACAAAGAGGAGACCAGTCAGCATTCTGCTTTAGATGCTGTTTTAACATTTATCTAGTGAGGGTGTAATACCTATTCCCCTATTCACTATGTGTGTTATTATTGTAGTTAACAGTTACACTATGGGGAGCCTTATTTTTTGTCTTTCATTTACATGCTACTATTCATCTGGGGACTGTGCGGTACTATTTATCTGGGCACTGTGTGGTACTATTTATCTGGGCACTGTGCGGTACTATTTATCTGGGCACTGTGTGGTACTATTTATCTGGGTGCTGTGTGATACTATTTATCTGGGCACTGTGTGGTACTATTTATCTGGGTGCTGTGTGCTACTACTTATCTGTGTGCTGTGTGCTACTACTTATCTGGGTGCTGTGTGATACTATTTATCTGGGCACTGTGTGGTACTATTTATCTGGGCACTGTGTGGTACTATTTATCTGGGTGCTGTGCGGTACTATTTATCTGTGTGCTGTGTGCTACTACTTATCTGGGTGCTGTGTGATACTATTTATCTGGGCACTGTGTGGTACTATTTATCTGGACACTGTGTGGTACTGTTTATCTGGGTGCTGGGTGCTACTACTTATCTGGACACTCTGTGGTACTGTTTATCTGGGTGCTGTATGCTACTTTTTATCTGAGTGCTGCTTATTGCTATTTACTTGGGCACTGTGTGCTACTACTTATCTCGGCTCCATGTGGTATTATTTATTTGTGCACTGTGTGGTCCTATTTATTTGTCTAGTATCTAACATTATCTAGGTGATGTATTTAGTACTTTTCTAAAAGTGCATGGCATTGAGTGTGGTGTGTTGCTTTTGGGACACTTAGTGGCACTATATACATGGACACTGTGAGGCTGTCAGAATCCTGGTGTATTTTGCTAATCCACCACCAGTGGCCACTGTTTCTCTCACTCTGAACTATTGAGTTGCACTTCCACTCTTCACCACTGGAGGCTGCTGTGTTATCCTAGGAATTGCCTTTAACAAAGATGTGAAGCCATCTTGTTTCCTGTTTGGGCCTATTTATACCCATGAGGCAGTACAGCCTTTGCTGCACCCCGGCCTACAACTTTACTATTCCTAACTGAGCCTGGCTTATTCCATCTGGCTACTGGATTCCAGCCGTGCCTTCCAGTGGCATTACCTAGACCTTGTATGGACTATTAATCTGGGCACTATGTGGTCCTATTTGTGCCCTGTGTGGTCCTATATATCAGTAGGCTGTCGAGCATTATCTGTGAGATGTATTGTGTAGTTTCCGAGCACTGTATGGCACTATTTCTCTGGACATTGTGTGTAATGGTAGTGTTTAGTCCACACATTGCCTTTAACTATAACTATATCTATAAGGTCTATGTGGAATTATTCAGACATTGCAAGCCTGTGTATATATATATATATATATATATATATATATATATATATATATACATATATTTGAGCAATGTACATATTATTTCTTCTCTCTGTCTCTGAAGTTTAATTCCAAAAAATCTACATTTACCCTAGTACTTTAAGTAGTTGCTATGACATTCTGTTTTTAGATTTTGTTCTTCTTTAACCGGAGTACATAGCAGCTTTTCTGGGGAGAATTGGTCATGTGGAGTCGCTTCATGAATAGGAGACTGTCAATAGTCATAAACATATGGCGAGCATACTAATATACCATATGGAATCTTCACCCCTTACTTTGGGGAAAAAGCAAAGCCTGCAAGTGAATTTCCGAAGCGAAGAATCTTGCATTACAATTCAGCTTATTTGAACTCTATTTGCAATAAATATCCTTAAATGACACTTGGTTTTTGACCATTAATTATAGGTCTAAAATATAACAATAACACAAAAGTATAACCATAAAGCATAAGAAAATGAAATCTATTCACCTTAAAGATGTCCTCCGTGTAACTTAATTCTTGGAAAATCTACTATAAATAGATGGGAGATCCCTTGACACACTTGTCATTGGCTAGCGTGTATTTTGTGCACATTTTCGCTCCTGTATTATGGCGCACCCTGGGTCCAATGGGCAACATTATAGGAATTTATGATGCTGTCAGTTCATGTCATTAGATTGGCAATCTGGTCGGGGCAATTGACTTGACCACAGTGCACGAATGCTCTTGTAATACACTTGCTCGAAACTGGACTCACTCCAGGTTTCTGTCAGCACAATGGCACGTCTCAGCTTTCAATAGTTGAGTCTTGGGAGACATTCTGGTTTCTAGATATGGACTACCCGAAAACAAGTCCTCCCGGTCTTCCATGTTTGCACTGCCAATGTAAAACAAGATATAATACACTATATACAACAAAATTGCAGCATATTACATGAACAATTGCTGTCATGTATGTTCAAGTGATCAAGTGTAACTAAAGTAAAAAGTAATACAAGTTTGGGGTTTTTTTGTTGTTAAAAAATATAGAACAAAAATGGCATAAAAATCCAATGTTTCCTATTAAAGATAAAACATAAAATAAGCAAAAATTGTATACAACGCAACATGGTACTATGAAAACTTCGACTAATTCCCCATAAAAATCAACCCCCCACAAGGCCATTATTGGAAACAAAGGCATTTTGGCTTTTATAATATGGCAGCACAACATCACATTTTCTTAAAGTGTCTGCAATAAGCAAAAGTATAAAAGAAAAAAAAAAAAAAAGCTGATAAATTGCACCGTGAATTTGTAGCACAAAAACCCTACTTGAATTTGTTTGTTGTTTTTTTTGTTTTTTTTTTCCATTGCCTAGAAAGTGTTAATATAAGTTAATCAATAAGTTTTACGTGTCTAAAAGATTGGGGTCATTGAAAAATGTAACTGATCCTGCTATAAAAGCTCTCATTGGCTATATTGAGGAAAAAAATTGTGAACTTTGTAGCTAAACTAAAAGATAGTTTGGGTGTTTAAAGGAATTTTCCAAACTAAGGGTAAGTTCACACGGAGTATTTTGGTCAGGATTTTGAGGCCATATTCACCTCAAAATCCTGACCAAAAAGACGGCTCCCATTGAAATCAAGTCGGCTCCGGGAAAAAGAAGCGAGATACTCATTCTTCAGGCCATTTTGTCTCGCGATTTGGCCTGAAGACATTCTCTCCCGACTAGGTGCATTCATTGGGCCTAATCCGGAGTGGAGTGCGGGACTGGATGCCGGTGCAGTGCACAGGCATTCAGTCGCGGGTGCCCGTCTGTTGGACCGCAGACAGAGGTGGCCTCCGCTTCAGGTTCTGGTCCAAAAAAACCCCGTCTGAACTTACCCTCAAGGTATTAATGACTTAGCCTTAGGATAGCTCATCAATATTAGTTTGATAGGGGCACCACTACCCGTCAGCTGTTCAAAGCAACTACTGGCATCGTAACATACACAGAGAATGGAACCGAGAGCAGACAGCTCCATTCTCTGTAGTGACCAGGCCATGTTACTGCACCTTAAAGGGGTTGTCCCATCACAAGGATCCTATCTATTCTACTTGTTAATGTGGATGTAAGACTTTTCCTAAATACATTGCTTCAGCAAAACTGCTTTGTTTGTCCACTATCTTACTTTATTCAATTAATTGTTGACACAGTCCTTGACTTATCTGCTCAAAAGTCAAGTGATGTATCTGCCTGCTCTCAGGGGGGAGGGAGGAGGGGCTAAGTGCACGGGAGCGAGCCTGTGTTTCTAGCTATTCCTGTGTCTGCACCATGTGACCTAGCTTCCTGCTCTCAGATAGGGGGGAGGAGCTGCTTTCATTTCGGAACTCGTCTTCTGTTCTCCCAGTTATCAGGCTAGCTAATTCAATTGTGTTCATTATGGCAGAGACAGGCAGTCTCTGTATGTAACACAGAATGGAGTTGCTCCTGCCTGTACTTCATAGAACAATATTGTGCATATAGTGTTTTTGAGGACCTTTGATGACATCACAGGCCCTTCAGCCGCCCCATAGGATCACGCTATGTGGTGGGTGGAGCTACATGCTAATTTGGGGTGGAGCTAAACGGCAGGTTGCATGTGAAACCCCGCCCAACAAATGATGCAAGAAACCAGGAAGAAAGAAGATTTTACAGCAGTGAAGACTGGTGAGTATGCGACATAGGAATACCCCTTTAATCCCCATTTACTAAAATCGGAGCTGAGCTTCTAAACTGACTATTCTAAATAAAAGCCATCAATATCTTTAGCCCAGGTAAACTCCTTTAAGGTCTATAGTAGCCTGGTTGTTAAAAGGGTTTTACTGAAATAATTTTTTTGATGGCCTAGGGTTAGTTCTTAGGACTGCTGTTGGTCTGATACTATATAGTGTACGAAGCTCGTTTTGTATGTATGGACTCCTATGATCCCATAGAATCCAGTGATGATTCAAGAATCAAAAGAGAGAGAGGTGGTATGAGGGATGTGAGAGATAATATAGATGCAGTGGTAATACAGTTGACTGTACACTAGGTTTACATTTGTATTGTTCTAAGGTGGCCTTTGATATCCATCTCACACACGGAAATCAATGGCACCTACTGGTGAATACTTAACTTTTTTATATGACATTGGTCAAATACATATTATAAAAACTGTTGCATGGTTGATGCCCTACCAGGAACAATTCTATTAGAAGAGTCTGCGAGTCTTCTAGATTGGTACTAGCTGCACCCCCTGCGAGATGACAACGTCTTGACAACGTGTGACCCTATATTAAACCTGAATGGTAGAACATCTGCATTATACCGCATTGTGTAGCACTCAATGGAAACATTATTGGTCAAGTCAGTAAATCTGCTTGCAACAAACTATGGACTTGGACCAGCACCAAGCTTTATTATTGGCCATTTTGGAAAACATTTAAACACTTGGAAACTCTCCATTTCTTAATGGATTGATCTTTTTTTTAAGCTGTTTTTTGTGTAATGTAATTTGATTTAATAATCAGCAACATTAATTAATCCGTCAAACTCCAGATAAAATCCTGTCTAAAGGGAAAATATAATATTGATGTCAAAATAAATGCTAGGTTGACAATGCTGCTGTTTAGTGGAATGGTGCCAAAGAGAGCCTGGTCTTAGTGGATCAGTTGATGGATGAGTCCATGAGTCCATCATCATCAGTTCTATTTTTGAAAGGATTTGTCATGATCTATATTTTCTTTGTTTTTTTTTTATTATTGAAGGAAACAGGAGATGGATTGAAAAACAACCTGATATAATAGTGAAAAACTAAAATAATGCTATCAGGTTTGGGGGCAATGGTTGTAGGTTGAAACCTTTGTAACCAAAGACCATAACTCTATGTAAAATACGTAATTGGTTCTGAAAACCCCTAAAAATAATAATAAAAACATTGTATAACTAATATAGATATAGAGGCATCAACAGACTGGGACCAAAATCTTCAGAAGGTTTGGCAAGGAGAAGCGCTCACCCAATTGGATAACGATATGTTTATTAAGGCACAACGTGTTTCAGGCACTTAGGCCCTTTATCAAGTGCAATAAATCACCTTCCCAGAGCAGCTGGGAGTCTTAGTGGCTCCGAGTTCAGGCTTTATCCAGATAGAGTACATGAAGTACTGCACTATACTGTAGGGAGGCGCTACTGAAATGGATGGGATTTTGGCGGCGGCTCTCTAGGCTAGACAGTCATAAAATGTACCAGATTTATCATTATGTCTACTGTCTAGTTTTACTTTATATCACCTATTAGTGGGTTTAGTTTTCAACGAAAAAATCTGGCAAACTTTTGGCCCATGGTGCCGCATCTTAAACACCGCTCCTTTCCAGAGAAATCAGGCCAGAGAATGAATGTTTTGTAAAGTGAATTCTGGAGCGTTTTCAATAGCAAGTCAGCCCCACCGAGCCAGCTGGGAATATTGGGAGCTCAGGCAGCGGCAGACTGGTTGAGGATGGACAGTAGAGCAATTCATCTGCAACTTTCCAGAACTTCTCCCGTAGATTACTTTTATATGTAAAGCGTAAACTGATCTTCAAAGGTGAACATACGCTGCCTATAACCTTGTCAGCAACACAGATGTTGCACATGGACTATGAATAAATTTAACCGTATAATGAAATCTTAGTTCTGGCTACTGCAGCAATATCCTTTTGTAAAAGATAACCTTTGGAAATCAATAAACTGACTTTGAAATGGTATTTGATATGCAAATATGTTTATAAATATAAAATGCAAATGTAACATCTCACGTAGCATATGGAGCATGAGCTGGTAAAGATGACCCGGAGGTACATGTGTAACTCAATTGTTTATTCAAGGGTTTACACTGAAACTAGACCAGTATTTATGAGAATTTTAGGACATTAACCGAAACACTTTGTTTGCTCCTATGATGAAATAGAAGAGCAGAAAGCTTGAACCGAAGTGTGAACAGACCCTTAGTTTGCAATAATGGTTTCTAGGCTATGCTAAATTCTAACAAAATTATAGCTGACCCTTCAATATATTCAACATGTGGTATACGGGCAAAGCTCCAAAATGGCTGTTTGCCCCCTATTCCTTCCCAAGTTTCATTCAATATTATCAATGGCTACAGGATATTTTAAGAGCTCTTGGCAAAGGCGATGGTGCCCTCGAATAACTGATGTATTGGTGGCCACTACGCCAATGTTACACCGGATGACTTTAAGTGACAACTGTAATTTGATGATATTTGGCCTCAGGTGACGCTCACCCTAGCTCTACTTATCGAGGTTTTACACAGAAAAGCCAGTGGAAAATATTTTAGTTAATATTCAATATTATTGTGGTATTCAGATACATAATAATATTAATAGTAATATATATATATATATATATATATATATATATATATATATATATAAATATATATATATATATAATTTTTGTTGTTTATGCATGATCAAACTGGACAAATCTGCATCAAATGTGGTACATAGATAAATCAGTCACATCCGAAGATTTTAGACCAACTTTTAGCTCTGTAGGACCTACTATTCCTGATATATGTTCACAAAAGCAAATATGGCATCACAGGCATCCACAGCAAGGATTTCCTCCATATTACATCACATGACCTATATTAGCCAATAGAAGATCACAGATCACTTCATTCCTAATAGCATCACTGACATATACCATTATAAGAGGATTGCAGCACTCACTATTGTTCTTTTTAAAAGCCATTATTAGAAGACACTACCCACATGTATCACACTAGCCTCTCTGATATACATCATTATCAGAGCATTTCAGCACTCACTGTTGTTCTCTGTTGTCAGCCAAGGTTCCCTACCCCTGGTCTAGACAGTGGTCCATCAATCCCAACCTATGCATTTCTGGTTCCTTTTTTTGGAAAGAGGATGCAAATTCATAGTTAGGCTTCCCTAAACTTCTTACCTGAAACAGAGTAGGTCGTTGGTGCCCATTCCCTTACGTTAAGCCCCAAGATGATATTGTCAATATTTTCTACATTCAATGGTACCACCATGAAAGTACAGAGGAAATGTGATCTCAGAAATGTATTCATTTTATTTTTAGTTTTTATAGGGATTGGGTGTCACATAGACCTATTTTATCATTTCCTTATCAGACTACACTCACACTGGTTTCTTTTAATCCATTGTTCTGATCCATCATACGAGCAGAACAACGGACTGAAATAGCATGCCACAATTCTGGCATTAAAATAAATAGAAAAATAAGATTTCCAGTGATGGATCAGAACAACAGACTAATAGAAGTGTGAACATAGCTTTATTTAAGTGAGTATGTCTTAAGGCTGCAAATTAAAATCACAATTTGTGAAAACATCACAGGCCTTTATTATTCACATTTAAAATAATAGATAATATAAGAATTACATTACTGGCCTGGAACGGGTCGTCCTGCTGTGACATTAATGCCATCTCACGGGCAGAAAAATGGGTCGTTTTTTCCAGGTAGTGAAAAAGTTCACTGCACATTCACGAAAATACCACAGACAATAGCTAGTGTCTAGCGTTCCAGACGACAGCAAAGTAAATTGTTTTTGTTAGTTCGGCAATTAAATCAAAGCAGCTGCTTGGCTTCTTAAATAGGAAGTAGTCTGACACCATGACTGTAAACTTGTTGTGCTGGCTTTTATTTAGCAATCATTAACTACTGCAACGAAACGACTAATTGCCGCACGTCAAGGCGCTATATTTGTCTTTCTCACATGTAGCAGTGCACCAAGAGCTAGTGAAAAATATTTATATTCCGTATTTTTCACATTTTAAAAAACATTACATGCACTATAAAGCTGCTTTTTTGTTGCAGACTTGAGGTTGCCCATAGCTAACCCACTGTGATCTACAGCGGAAAAACAATAGAAAGAGGACCTTTCACCATCTCGAACAAGTCCAGTTCTTTACATGTATACATGTGTTTATAGCTGCTGCCCCATTGATTCAGGCACACATGAAATTTTCTCTCTAGCCCCCACCATTCCAGAGCAATAAATGTTGTTAGTTTTGGTGCTTGATATGCTATTTAGTCTCTGTACTGTCAGGAGGGCGGTGTCAGGTGGAGCAGACAAGGGGTGTGATTCTGAGCTCTGACACTGGCTCTGATTGGAGCTCTGGATTACACCCCTTTGCCTGACTCTCCCCTTCTGACATTACTGAGCTCAAGGTCGGGGACCCATGGGACGTAAACGCCGCGATTTGCCCGTGGTGGAAATGCTGCGGGAAAAATCGCAGCGTTTTACAGTGCAAGCAAAGGGGATGGGATTCATGTGATTTTTATGCCAATTTGCGGAAAAAAACGCAGTGCGGACACACTGCGATTTGCAAAGCCGTTACGGCTTTGCTAATTGCAGCATGCAAATTACATCTACGGTAACGCCGGCGCCTTTCCCGTAGATATAATGTTAAGAGAAAGTCCGCACAGGAAAACTCTGTGAACTTTCTCTTTAAAAGCGCTGCGGAAAGAACTGCAATGCGATCACACAGCAGTTCTTCCCGCAGCACTTTATCACTGCGTTTAAGGTCCATGGGGCTTTAGCCTAAAGAGGATCTCCCCCCCCCCCCCCTCCCCAGGGGTTTGCAGTTTCAAATAGCATGCACCCAAAGGAATGGAGCCGGTCGGCGTGCAGGGGGTTAAGTGGTCGGACACCGGCGCTGGCTGCATGCCGGCTGCATCCATTAATTTCTATGGGAGCATGCTATTCGAAACTGCTGTTTCGAATAGTACTCACTCACCTCTATAATGCACATTATTGGTTAATACCTCCCTGGTGACCCAATAATGCCCCTCATTATGTCCCCTTCCAGGTTGCCCCCACATTTTCATGTCCCCCTCCATGTTGTCCCCACAGATTCATATCTCTCACCCTCCTGGTTTTCCCCACAGTGTCATGTACCCTGCCCCTGTCAGATCTCAGGTTGCCCTCAAACTGTCATGTCCACCACAGTGTCATTTTCCCTCCAGGTTACCCCCACAGTATCATGTCTCCCCAAGTTGCCCCTACAGTATCATGTCTCCCCAGGTTACCCCCACAGTATCATGTCTCCCCAGGTTACCCCTACAGTATCATGTCTCCCCACTTCCCAGGTTGCCCCCACAGTATGTCCCCTACAGTGTCATGTTGTTAACAATGGTACCGCACTCTCCCAAAGAGATATATGATAAATAGTGGTGCAGGCAAAAAAGAGGGTCCTGCAACCCCACAGGAGACAAAAAAAAATACTTCCGCCGCACACACTTAGAAAGTGAAAAAATATATTTTAATAAGTGATTTCAGCCCAATGACAATGGATGTATGCCATGGAAAAGAAGGTTGCAATGCACACAAGTGAATAGTAGATCATTAGTAGTGACATTTCAGTTGTGAGACCTTCTTCATGAGAACTATACATGTAGACCATCTAACCTCCATGGTGTTGGTGTCATGTTCCCTTCAGGTTTCCCCCACAGTATCATGCCCCCCCAGGTTGATCCTACAGTATTGAGTCCCCCCACCCCACAGGTTGCCCCTTCCCCCCCAAGATTACTTCCACAGTTTCATGCCTCTCACTGTATATAATCAAAGAAAAAAAAAAAAAAAAAAACCTTAATACTCACCTTTCCCCGTTCTCCTAGTCACTCTTGTCTCTGGTCCTGTAGTCTTCAAGGAGCAACAGGCACGATGTGAGTGAGGACACCGAGAACTAAAAGTGGATGGCTCCCTACTTCATCACTGGCTTCAACTCATTGGTGTCCCCCAGTGATAACCAACCCGCTGCCCTGGACAGTGGGAACAGGAAATGTAGGACTGCCCCGCTGTCCAAAGGGGGCTCCCACCACCATAGGGTCTGGTGCAAGTGCACTGTTGGCCTATGGTTAAAGCTACCTTGCTGCTGTCAAGTTTCATCCAAGCATGGAGGCCATTGTGCAGTCGTGGAGTCATTCACACTCCAGATTTTCAGACAGACAAAAATGACTGCACTTTCTATTCAGATCCATTTTCCTGAATCAAAATAACACAATTCAATGTTCAGTTCAAAATTTCCCCAAACTGCAGTGAAGGACACACGGAACAACATCTATTTCTTTTTTATCCTCTTTGGTTCCCAGAGGCAATACAGACTATAAAATATCAATCATGTGAATACTGCCTTATAGAAGGCACCAACACAGCATGGTCTGCCATTAAAAGGTGGAAGCTATATATATCATGTATGTCCTAGTTACATTGAGCATTCCTGATTAGAATGTATAAGATATGTATGGTGGATGAAAGGGTTAAAAACGATTCCTTAGTTATGCAAATTTTAATTTGGCTGCATTAACAAAATGTATTTCTGGTGAAGTCACTTAACTGATTAAACCAAAAACTGGGATTGGATCCAAAATAAAGATGAAAAGTCTCAAGCTTTCCCCTATGCTTCTCATCTTTTTAATGCATTGTACGAGAAATAGTGGCATTCAGTAATTATTAGTAACTTTCTATTATTATTATTATTATCATCATCATCATCATCATCTTTATTTAGCTCGAACACTCTATAGCACTGTATAGGATTTTAACTTATCTTATCTTACAATTTATGAAGAAAAAGGGCTAACCTTTAATAAACACTGGTTGTACTTGTAAAGACTCCATTGATATCCCTCCTCTGTCACCTCTATCAAAATAATAATAACTGTCTATCTATGTTAGGTGGAATTAGAAGTGATTACCATCCCATTCACTGGAAAGGTACAAATACTACAAAGGGTACAGATCTACAGGGTGAGGCTGGACCACCAGTGGTCCCAAGACCCAATAATTAGCCTTTAATACAACATGGCCTAAAAGTGACATCATGATTAGAGATGAGCGAACAGTGTTCTAACGAACACATGTTCGATCGGATATCAGGCTGTTCGATGTGTTCGATTCGAATCGAACATCACGTGGCAAACTCCAAAAAAATTCGATTCCCCTCCCACCTTCCCTGGCGCTTTTTTTGCACCAATAACAGCGCAGGGGAGGTGGGACAGGAACTACGACACCGGGGGCATCGAAAAAAATCGGAAAAAGTCATTGGCTGCCGAAATCAGGTGACCTCCATTTTAGACAAATAGTGGATTTCAAATCCGGGTCATATGAGAATGTGAACTTTGTGACTATGAGACAGGGATAGCTGTACAGGCAGGGATAGCTAGGGATAACCTTTATTTAGGTAGGAATGTTATTAAAAATAACTTTTTGGGGCTCTATCGGGTGTGTAATTGTGATTTTTGTGACATAAACTTTTTCCAATAGGAATGCATTGGACAGCGCTGATTGGCCAGAGTACAGAACTCGACCAATCAGCGCTGGCTCTGCTGGAGGAGGCGGAGTCTAAGATCGCTCCACACCAGTCTCCATTCAGGTCCGACCTTAGACTCCGCCTCCTCCGGCAGAGCCAGCGCTGATTGGCCGAAGGCTGGCCAATGCATTCCTATGCGAATGCAGAGACTTAGCAGTGCTGAGCCAGTTCTGCTCAACTACACATCTGATGCACACTCGGCTCTGCTACATCAGATGGACAGCTTAGCACACACATTCAGCTCTACTTCATCGGGCTAATAGAATGCATTGGCCAATCAGCGCTGGCCAATGCATTCTATTAGCGTGAGCTGAGTTTGCACAGGGGTTCTAGTGCACCCTCGGCTCTGCTACATCAGATGTACATCATCTGATGTAGCAGAGCCGAGTGTGCATCAGATGTGTAGTTGAGCAGAACTGGCTCAGCACTGCTAAGTCTCTACATTCGCATAGGAATGCATTGGCCAGCCTTCGGCCAATCAGCGCTGGCTCTGCCGGAGGAGGCGGAGTCTAAGGTCGGACCTGAATAGAGACTGGTGTGGAGCGATCTTAGACTCTGCCTCCTCCAGCAGAGCCAGCGCTGATTGGTCGAATTCCGTACTCTGGCCAATCAGCACTGGCCAATGCATTTCTATGGGGAAAAGTTAGCTTGCGAAAATCGCAAACTGACAGGGATTTCCATGAAATAAAGTGACTTTTATGCCCCCAGACATGCTTCCCCTGCTGTCCCAGTGTCATTCCAGGGTGTTGGTATCATTTCCTGGGGTGTCATAGTGGACTTGGTGACCCTCCAGACACGGATTTGGGTTTCCCCCTTAACGAGTATATGTTCCCCATAGACTATAATGGGGTTCGAAACCCACTCGAACAGTGAGCGGCTGTTCGAATCGAATTTCGAACCTCGAACATTTTAGTGTTCGCTCATCTCTAATCATGATGTAGTTCTAGTTAAAGCTGTAGTTGGGGCCAATTGTTTTGCAGTAGGCTTTATATCTTAGAAGTTGATTTACAAATAACCTATTAAATATTATTGAAGTTATGTCCTGTCACTGTGTTCTGTATAGATGGAGGTTGTGCCCACAGTGTTAACGTTTTCTTCTTGTTGACCACTGTAGCATTAGACTACGACAACATTAAGTCATGAAAAACAGGCATATGGTTATAGGAATCTATCTTCCAGAAGGTGGTTCTAGAGCAAGTTTCCTGTTTCCATCAAGGAGAACTTTTTTTTTGGATTTGGACATTCCTTTACAAGCTTATAATACATAATTAGATTCTCCGACTTCACACAGGACTTGTTTGTCATCTTTAACCATGGTGAGATATGTTTGCATCTCACTATAGTGGGATATTTTTAATACTTTCTTTTTTTTTTATACATGTTTCATTGGAGTGGTAAGTCCCTAGTAAAGGTGGTTTATTGTATTTGGGCCATTAAAGGGATCCTATAATTAAAAAAAAAAAAAAAATTCTGACTAACACGTACAAAGACTATTCTTCTCCTACCTTTAGATGTCTTCTCCGCGCCGCCGTTTGGTAGAAATCACGGTTTTCTTCGGTATGCCAATGAGTTCTCTTGCAGCACTGGGGGCAGTCCTCAGGACTCAAACAGCACTGGGGCATCCACAATGCTGCGAGAAAACTCTCCAGCGATGCCTCTATCTTTTTCTGGAATGGCCTCTCCCTGTGTCGTCTTCTGGCGCTGGGGGTCAAACCTCTACACATGCGCAGTCAGCTCTGCCATTGGGCCTCAGGCAGAGCTGACTGCTCATATGCGTGGCCATTTTCTTGTGACTGTTTACCCCAGCTTACTGTGTAAGTGGCCACAAGAAAATGGCTGCTTACACCAGTCGCGCATGAGCAGTCAGCTCTGCCTGAGGCCCAATGGCAGAGCCGACTGCGCATGCATAGAAGTTTGACCCCCAGCGCCGGAAGAAGATGCAGGGAGAGGCCGTTAGAAAAAGATAGAGGTGTCGCTGGAGAGTTCTCTTGTAGCATTGGGGACGCCCCCAGTGCTGTTTTAGAGCTGAGGACCACCCCCAGTGCTGTGAGAGAACTCATTTGCACACCGAAGAAAATCCAGATTTCTACCGAACGGCGGTGCGGAGAAGACATCTAATGGTAGGAGAAGAATAGCCTTTCTTAAGGCTATTCCTATGTGTTTTCAAGAAAAAATGTTTTATTGATAGGATCCCTTTAATTCTTAACCCTGCGTCCCAATAATATAGTCATGTAGAAGGTTAGTAAGGTTTTAAGGTGGTACTGACTGCAATCTAATGTCTATAGTCTTAGACTGGTCTTATATATTATATAGCTATCTGCCAAATGCTTGCTCTTGTGTGCATGCTGAGTATTCATGTTTTCTCAATGGGAATCGGAAAGTCAGTCACTGCCAGACACCTCTAGCAGACGAGGAAATTAGAGTTGCACAAGACTGGGACACATATTGTATAGGATTGAGCATCTTCTATTATGACGTGATGTAGGATAACTTATTCAGCTCTGTTAAGGGTTATAAAATCTTTTCCCTATGAAATAAATTCCTGTATAGGTTACGATGCGCTCACTATATTTTTGCTACAGAATAGAGTTACTTATAAGATTACTAATACAGACAAATGATATTATAGCGCTTTTAATTAATCACACCGCTATTACAGTATTACTTTTTTTCCAGGAACCTCTTCAATATGCTTTTAAGTGAAATTTATCTTACCGAAAATATTTGCTTTTGTTTTGTCAACTTCATATTTTTAAGAATTTTTAATGTAGACTTTTTGAATTGATGTTCTGCATTTTTGGGGGTGAGCCAAAAGCAAAGCTGTGCTTACTGAATTGAAGCATTTGGCACAAATATTATGTTAATGAAAAAGCCTGTACGAAACAGATGCATGAATTTCCCCCGTACAGAAAGAGATTATGCGGATTTAATGTTTGGATTAGTAATAAGGGTTAAACATCACTCAACCTAAAAAAACTGGATTGTGCCCAAAGTGAAATTAGTTGACTGACTAGAACGTCCATCTGTCCAGTTATGTTTGCTGCACGAAATTAACAGAAGAGCACTGACATGAATTAACGTGGATACGCGCTACTTCTCCAAAACAACAGCACTACTAAATATAGATTTTGAGAAATATACCCCCCAAAAAACTTCTGTATGTGCTATATACTTAAAGTAGAATAAAAAAATAGATGTTGATTATACATTTTATATATCCCTGTATATCTTTGTCCAAAAATTTATTATACTCTAAATTATTAACTATCCATGTACTATGACATCACTATGTTATACACAGTCCAGTCATATTAATGTGGCCACCGCCTACTTTTGACGTCCATATTAACTAACCAATGGCAGAAGGCACGTGTCATCCGCCATCTGGGTGCACTCATCATTGTAGAAGGCACGATGGATCTACACCAGTATGCATCTATCCTTGCGGACCATGTTCACCCCTAGATGCGAATTGTTTTTCCTCAGGATGATGGCATCTACCAGCAGGACAATGCAACGTGTCATAAAGCTCGCAGTGTATGTGCGTGGTTTGAGGAGCACCAGGATGAGTTTACCATACTCCCTTAGGCAGCAAATTCCCCGGACTTGAACCCAATCAAGAATCTGTGGGACCACCTCAATCGGGTTGTTCGCGCCATGGATGCTCAACAGCGTAACCTAGCGCAGGTGGCCACAGCACTGGAGTCGGCATGGCTCAACATCCCAGTGATCATCATCACAACATCCCCTCTCTTCCTGCAGGTCTCGCAGCAGTCCGCTCTGCCAAAGGGGGTTAATTCTCGATTTTGACTGGTGATCACATTAATGTGACTGGACCAGTGGAGTAACTGATTGGCAGAAACGGGAGAGGTAAGAAACATAAAAAAAAACTGTTACTTACCTCTCCACGATCCTGGCCAGGCCTCCTTCCTAGTTGTCTCACGTCTCATAAAAAAAAATGTGCTTGATTACCTTTCCGGTTCTGCTGCCTCTAATCACTGCTGTGAACCAGGTGCTGGCTTGTCTGGTGATCAGGATCAGCCCCCGCCTCTACCTGGCTGCTCTGGCAGTCAATAAAGTTTATACAAATGCTGATCAGAGACATCATGCTCATGGTGGGTGTGGATGACACCTGAGTGACCACTGAAGAAGTCACTGCAACAGAGATTGTTGAAATTTATTTCACCACATCTGAAAAAAAATTCTCAGAAACTCGTTTAACATTGATTACCTAAATTGGAGAGATCCAATGGGGCTATGTGGCATTACTGTGGCATGGCCACTACACAAAGCATGGAGCTGTCTTCTCTGTGAATGGAGCTATTTACACTGGAGGCCGCTGCAACTATTCACTGGGGGTATCTGGTATTGGAACGCCAGCAATCTGACACTGATGACCCAGCAATATCAGGCCTCTGATCATCCCTTTAAGCAGGATCAAATATTTGATATTTTAATTATTTCTAAAAAAAAATATTTTGTGCAATTTATTAATTTTACGCAATAAATTAATCAATTTTAGATTTCCTTTCGTAGTCATTACATCCTGTATACTGGTGTGTGTAAGAGTGGTATACAGCTACATGTGCTAGTTCCAGCT
Organism: Leptodactylus fuscus; assembly: GCF_031893055.1. Lineage (NCBI taxonomy): Eukaryota > Metazoa > Chordata > Amphibia > Anura > Leptodactylidae > Leptodactylus > Leptodactylus fuscus. Next base: position 63,440,497 of record NC_134272.1, read on the forward strand.
CCTTACCATTAGTAAGTACAAATCTAAGGAAATGCTGATATTACATTCATCTTTACAGTTTTAAGGTTTACTGTGCATCATAACTAATTCATTTGGCGGAGGAAGGAATAAAAATTCCCTGCACAGTAAGTAAGAGCCTGACATTTAAACTGACTTAAATCATTAGGATGCTTGACCTGGTTCAACAGCTTTTTACTTTTTGCTCATAAATATTTTGAATCACCAGATTTAATGGATAAAATTACTGACTCTTCACATTCTGTTAATGATAGTTTAAAACGTGTCTGAAAGGGACGACCGACACAATATGTAAATGGGCCAAAATCTAGCTAATAGCGATATGGCTAGTCAAAGTGTTCCCGACATACACAGTAAATGATGCTTTTTATTAGACATCTTACACGACAGCTAAAGTGCTCATGTGCTCACATTCTGCAGACAGATCTTAAACCGTCTCCCATTATTTTGCATCATCAATTTTCTTAGTGTAACTCAACTTTTGAACAACTTCAGTTTTTTTTCTATCAGAATTTGTGCCATTAAAGGAAGGATATGAAACCAGCAACACAGATAGTAATGCTTTTTTCTCCATGAAAATGTGAGCCTAACTTGCCATTGCTCCAAACTCCTATGCCCCCCGATGCTCTAATAGGCTCTCTATCAACCCTTCCTTCTTTGAGGGACAGGGCCAGGCAATAGTTCAGCTTAAGGGAGCCTTCACAGGGAGTTTATGCTCCGCTCATTCTCAATGTAAACTCGTTCAGAGTGAGCGTTGTAAAAAACAGATCCCATTGACTTGTAGGGGTGCCGGCATACGCGCGCTCCCCGTTGAAATCAATGGGAGGCTTTTTTACCTATTGCTTTCAATGTGATACGCACGTATGCCGGCACCCATTCAAGTCAATGTGATCTGTTTTTTGCGCCGCGCACTCTGAATGAGTTTACATTGAAAATGAGCGGAGCGTAAACTCCGTGTGCAGGCTCCCTAACTCTCAGGCCTAGTCACTCAAAGAATGGAGGGTGTTCCTGGGCAGTGCGTCTTAAAAAAAGCTAAGGATCTCATCTTTCATATGACACCAGATGCATGGTTCTATGTTTTATAGTGCCTAAGATCTCAGTGTTTGAATTGATCGCCTGCCCCCCAACCTCAGCCTCTGTGTATTACACCTATACGCCCCCAGCCTAATGCCAACAGTGAAACAAGGGACAGAAAGTGGATTTCAGTGCAGAATTTCTCAGAAAGGAGCTAAAACGTGTCAATAAAATATATTATAAAATACAATGATGACTGTACATTTTTCTATGGTAGGATAACTTATATGTCCAGTACGTAGTAACTAGAGATGAGCGAGTACTGTTTGGATCAGCCGATCCGAACAGCACGCTCGCATAGAAATGAATGGACGTAGCCGGCACGCGGGAGCTTAAGCGGCCGGCCGCCATCAAAGCGGAAGTACCAGGTGCATCCATTCATTTCTATGGAGCGTGCTGTTCGGATCGGCTGATCCGAACAGTACTCGCTCATCTCTAGTAGTAACGGGACAAGCTATTTGACTGCTTAAGGCCATGTTTAGGTGTCCATACACCTTTAAAGGGGTTGTCGCACAGAATATTGTTTATGGTTAAGTCCAGCCTATAATTGGAAACATTCTGTACTTACACTTATTTAGAAAACAATCCTAACTCCAGATATTGCAAGAATAATATTAGAATAGCGCCACCTGCTGTTTCTATCTCTAGTCCTTATCATGTCCACCTCACTAGAAGTGCCGAGGTGGACACACATTCTCAGTCTTGCTATTTTCTGTGTTCATCTATCCGTGCCGAGGGATCCGTAGGTTGTCGAGCTGACGGCTTTTGAATCAGATCTGAGCAGATACAATTTCATTAATTCTGTCTTACCCTAGATTCACATGACCGAGCTTTCCTCTTGAGTCTCGGTCTGTGTGTTTGGTGGATTTACCGGCCTGAACATCTTGATTTACATATAGAATAAGCGTCTTGGTAAAATCTTGTGACTGGCTAATGCTCCTCTGCATTTACAACCAGGCCCTGCCATGTTTTTCCAAGCTTACATTTCCATAAGTTTCAGTAGTGTGTAAATGATTCCTACCTAAAGGTATACGTTAGGATAATCCCAGACGACATTCTGTAGCATGTTAAATATTCATACAAACATATAGAAATGTGACTCATTCGGAGATAAATATTTCAGTGACTTTTGCCTTGTCCCACATGCGTCATGTCTGATTCACTCTATAATGACACTGCAGGACTGTCCCAGAAAGATTCATTCCCTCCATTAGATCACACAAAACAGAACAGCTTTTCATCGGGAATCATTTGTATGGGAATTGTCAGCACGATTGTCTCATTGTGTACATGGCCAATAGGATAAAACATAAAGGACACAAAATACAAGGAGCTTGGTCATTTATCAGGTTACACATACAGATCAGCTGCACATTGATGGCAGGTCCTTCTTGATTTTTCTCCTTTTCCAGTTTTTTTTCTTCTTACAGAGAATGTTGCAGCAACCATATGTGATCAAGCCATTCAGAATAGGGGTAATCTTACTGTAAAGGGTTTTTCTAGGTTAAATTTTTAGGACCTATCCTAAGAATTACTCCTAAATATCAGATTAGTGGGGGTCCAACATCTGCACCCCTACTGATCAGATGTTCTCAGTAACTGTTACATGTTAAATGGAACAAGAAGTAAACAGCTCCATTCTCTATGTAGTGGTCAGGCCAGGTTATTGCAGATCAGCTCTCATTCACTTGAATAGGACCTATGCATCTGTAACTGACTCTGGCCACTAAGCGAATGGAGGTGTATGCTTCCTGTCTGTGTATCAGCTGATCGATGGGGGTGCTAGGTGTCGGTTCCTCCCCATTGATCTTATATTGATGGCCTATCTTTGCCACGTACAGTAATCCTACTTGGCATACACTTGACCAATATAATGCAAATGGTAGTATACCAAGTGGTAGCTCAAAAGTTTTGGTACTTTAACTGCTCATTTAGTCAACAACACACATTTTAGGATTTGTATATGCCTTAAAGGGTTATTCCCATCTCAAAGATCTTATCTATACTGGTAGCTTATGTAAATTAAAGACTTTTCCTAAATATAGAAATGCTTTGTTTGCCTGTTATGTGAACTTATTCCTTTAATTGTTTACACTTTGTTGCTATCACCCCAGACCTGTGAGATAGGGCAAGTGACTTACTGCCTGCAGGACAATATGTTCAGCTTATTGCAGTTTGCTGATAAATCCAAGTCTGTTATCTTTCTGTGTAAACACTGAATCTGTTGAGCACAGGCATCTGCATATTATCTGATCTGCATAATTATTCTGATACCTCACTGTCCCGTTCAGCAAGGGCCAGGAAGGGGGGGATACAGGAAGTGCTGAAACACTGAGATGGAAAGCCCCTTTAATTTAGATAACATTTGTCCATATAGATTTATAATACTATAACTCTACTAATATTGTACATAAATATTAGACATGATTTTACACGTAGTGTACGCAGTCTTATACATTGCAAATATTCCCTCTACAAAGAGATTTTCTCATTAGACATTCCCATTCTTTCCCGCTGCCCATCGTCCTGATTATTGTAGCACATCTGGTATGAAGGACCCCAGGCCAAGCTAACCATTACACCAGAAAACAATTACCAGTCTGCAGCACATTCGCGTCTCCTAATTGACCTTATTGGTCAGTGTTTTTCAGTTTATTTGCAGTAAATCTTTTTGGTCTGCAATGTTCTACCGTTTCTCTATCTCCTTCCAACTTCAAACGTAAAGAATGTCAGCCGAAATAGGAGGCCTAAAATTGAAAGCAAAGGCTGGGAAAATTACAACTGGCATTACAGAAATGGGGATTAATGCCGCTCACAACTTGCCCGCTGTTGTGCTCATTTTCAATGGGAAAGACAAATGGTGTCTTTGAAGGCTTTTGCCTTAACTGAATGAACTTATCTAACTTAGCAACCTGCAATCTGGTAAAGTTGTGAATCAATATTACAATAAAATATCTGTATGTAAACCATATTGTAGAGAATCTAGATGTGTTCATAAAGCCATTGAATAGAAGACTAGACTGCAAAGACCATTATTTATGCTGCAAAATTTACCTTCAAGCCATAAGAATTGACCAAATATTGACTGCACTATAATTTTTAGATAGCATGTAATGTATATGTACCCTAATGAAGCAAAGGGGCTGCTCTCCCATTCCTTTATTAGCCATTCTTGGCTTTGGATCTAAAAAATGCAGCAAAATCTGCAACAAAAAAGCTGCGTTTCCACAACAAGGGACCTTAGCTTAAGGCTGGTTGCTCACGACCGTTTGCTTCCAGCCAACAGTAAATTGAAGACACAGGCGGTGCACGGGCAACACATGGGTGACATCCGCGGCCCCTTTCCTTAAATGAATAATGATGCAGTTTAGTCAGTATTGGTAAATCTGTTCCAGAATTTTGCCGTAATTTTGACCAAAGAACTGTCTAACATGCCTTGCACCACATTTATGAAGTATTTTAGACATTTTTTTGTTTGTTTTGTTTTTTGTAGATTGTGAGCCCCATATAGGGCTCACAATGTACATTTTATTTTATTTAATTTTCTTCCTATCAGTATGTCTTTCCTCTAGTATAGGAGGAAATCCATGCAAACACAGGGAGAACATACAAACTCCTTGCTGATGTTGTTCCTGGTGGGATTCAAATCCAGGACTTCAGCGCTGCAAGGCTGCAGTGCTAACCACTGAGCCACCGTGTTGCCCCGTGTTTTAGACATGTTTTGACATTTATGGTGGGCGAGGCGTGGGTCAGGGCATGAGGCACACATTTGATGCAAGAATGGGCCTTGAACCAAACATACGCCTCAATATCATCTCACTACACCAGAAAACTGGTGTGTAGATGGAATGATGAATTCCCCCTACTGATTTTATACCTTGCTAAATTCAGCCGATCATCCGATGAATGAGCAAAGCTTGTTCAGCGGGTAATTGTCAGCTCCATTAGAAAAGCAGATTATCGGGAATGAACGATTGTGCGAGCTTTCGTTCCTGATGGTTACCTATAAAATCACCCTGCTTAATAGGGCCTTAAGTTTCCACTGTCTAAAGCTTAGTATTAGTAAATCTTCCCCATTGTATTTTAATCACTATTATTACTACTATCCTATTGAATTGCCTGGCACAGATACGACACTTTGGGTTTAAAGGGAGTCTGTCACCTCCCCCAGCCACTTTAAACCACTACCATAATGCTGCAAATGATGTGATCTCAATTAAAACCATATCTTTGTAGTGTTTCAGAGTTCCCAGAATGGGTCTAAAAAGCAATTTCATTCTTTATGCAAATGATGACCTTGGAGCACAGGGGACCTTTACTTCAATCACTGAGCACATCTGCATTATCAGTAAAACAGGCCCATCCTGGGTGTTTAATGACCCTCTGGGCAGTGGAAGCTGATCTTCCAACTGCTCTGAAATCACTAAGGTGGCTGTAAATTCCCACGCATGCGCAGTACTCTTCTGCACATGCACTACCTGGAAGTCCTGCACTACACCTGTTCTCCCACTTAAACATCTTCTTCTCTTTCAGGGTTCAGGGTAGGATCTCCATATGGTGTATGTGCAGTATATATAGCTATGTACTGGATTAGAGGAGTGTGCTGCGCATGCGTGGGATTTCACAGCACTTTGGTGACATCAGGGCAGTTGGAAGATCAGCTTCTACTGCCCAGGGGAATGTACTACATCCATGATGGGCATGTTTACCTAGGATGCGGCGGTACTCAGCGATTGCAGTGCTCCAAGCTCCTTATTTCCTTAAAGAATAAAATGTCTTTAGACCCATTCCTGAGTCTCTGATCACTGCATTTACAGCACTATGGCAGCAGTTCAAAATGGCTGGCGGAGGTGATAGACTCCCTTGAACATAGTATTTTTGGTAATAGGTAGTTCTGAGATGACTGTAACTTTGAATGCCAAATACGTTGTGGTAGAAGAGAATGGTTTGGGTAATCGAATGCAATCTGCTGTATTAGAAGATTATCAGTTAATGCTGCAGGAAAGTTTAAGAACTTGTCCTGTGTCTTTGGTCATAAACGTGATGGCACTTAGCAATTACTGATTTTCTTTTGCATTAATTAGTCTTAAAAAAAAAGATGAAAAACCAAATTACGCGGATAGTCAGCGACTAATAAGAGCAAGAAGTATAGCACTTGAGTAGTAATTAAGAACTTTTAGCTTATCAATTCTACGGTAAAAGCTTTTCTTTTCTAATGCATCTTTTATTGGATATAACAACATTTTATTTTCAATTATTTAAATTGCACTTAATTTGAACATTTAAATAGAATTGCAGAGGAAATGGTATATGCAAATGAAATGGCTTATGTTAATGAAGACAATTTACCGTGTCATTCTGCAAAGCTTTCGTTTGATATGGGAAAATAACTGTTGTTTTCATGTGCCGAACATCCCAGCTTGTGTGTTACTACTGTACCCTACATTAGGATCATTTTATATACAATAGAACGTGTTCAAGGAATACTAATAACAATGCATCTGCCATCAGCCTCCCAATACCCTGACAATAATACACAATTATATCTGTGGGGGAAAGGCAAATTCAATCAGATGTACACAATCTTCTGCACAATAGACATGGCCAGGGATTTTTTAGTTAGTATCACAGGCTTTGGTAAACTAGCACTTAAAGGGGTTGTACTAAGATACAGATGCTTAAAGCAGCATTTTTATTGCAGATCTTGCTTCGATTTTTTGAGCCAAAGCCAGGAGAGGATTAAGCAAAAGGGAGAAGTACATATGCTTCCTAGATATTTCCCATTCCTTCTGTAGGTTCAACTTGAAAATAACAGCATTTTTACAACGTGGAGCCTTGGTTCACCTATGCATTTGGTAATCCATTCAGGAAGTCAACATGGGGACCCCCCGAATGGATTACCCAACACATTTGCAAGCGGTGTGCAGTGAAAGCACATGGACCTCATAGACTATAATGGGGTCTGTGTGCTTGCCGCAAGATCTCTGCATGAGTCATGCGGACAGGAAAGTAGATTGTGAAGTACTGTCTTGTCCGCATGGTCTGTGTGGAGATCGTGTAGCAAGCACACAGACCCCATTATAATCTATGGGGATCCGAGTGCTTTTTATTTTCCAGACATTGCAGGAAAAAATGCAGTGGAAAAGATGCATTTTCAAAAACAACCAGCATGTCAAAAATACTTGCAGAAATTCTGGGCAGAAAGTCCACAGAGGAAAACTGATTGTGGAAAATACATGATGCAATTCTGCATTTCGCTATGTGGGGCTTTATCCTAAGAGAGCCTTCACACGGAGTATACACTCCGCTCATTCTGAACGTAAAACTTGTTCAGAATGAGTGCGTAAAAACTAGCTCTCATTGACTTGAATGGGAGCCGGCATACGAGCGCTACCCATTTAAATTAATGGATGGCTTTTTTCCCTATTGCTTTCAATGTGATACGCGTATATCACATTGAAAGCAATAGGGAAAAAAGCCTCACATTGATTTCAATGTATTCAAGTCAATGGGAGCTGTTTTTTACGCGCTCATTCTGAACGAGTTTTACGTGTGAAGGCTCCCTAAAGGAGTTTTCCAATATCAGAATGTCAGCTGTTCTTCTTTCCAGGATGGACCATGGAGAGGTGAGTAACGTTTTATTATGTCTATTAGTTTGGGCTAGGTGATCATTTCTATTGGAGGGTAAATTGAAGGGGGTTTCTAGACTTTACAGTTGATGACGTATTAACCTATTCTTTGGATAGGTCACAAATTGAAGATCAGCAGAGTCCAACACCCAAAACACTGTTAGATAAGCTGTTTGACGCAGTAGCAGCACTCCCTGCTTGTATCTTCACAGGCCATGTGACGTCACTTTCGTTAGTCATATTTGTTGGTTTTTTTGTGATGAGGCCACAAGACTCTCCTGAAGGCTGGGGTCTTGGGGTCTCTTCAAACAGATGATTGGTGGGGGACTCTTGACAATTTTCTTATCTTAAGGTAAAGCCCATATAATTCTACAGCATACAAAGACATTTTACACAATTTTATGCTTCCAACAGTTTGCAGAAAGTCCTTGCCTGTTCCGTTATGTCTCAGTCACTCTATACTAAGCAAGGCTCATAAGGATGTGGTCTGATGAGTTTGGTGTGAAGTCACTGTACAGATCCCAGACCTCAACCCCAATGTACACCATGTAATGAATAAGAATGCTGATTCTGAGCCAGAACTTCTCATCTCACATCAGTACCTGACCTCTCCAATGTTCTTTTGGCTGAATTGACACAAATTCCCAAAGGCTCCAAAGCCATGTGGAAAGTCTATTCAGAAAGTCAAAGCTATTATAGCTGCAAAAGGGAGCTCAACTCCATATTAACATTATAGACTGCGAAAGGTTTTGTAGCCAGATTTTGATATTAATTGGAGTCAACTTTACATTTAAGTAGTATTGTTTTTTTTTTACCTCGGAGATAACAACTGCCAAGATTGACAATGCCCAAAGTAAAAGTCAAAGGAACAAATTACAAGGAAAATACAAACAAAGGAAGATCGCCTAGTAGCCGAATAAAAAATGAATCAGGGGAACTGGCTATGTCAGATCCAGGGAACAGGTCATGTACAGCAAAGAGCTGGAGCAATAAAGTGAATCAGATTGGCCTGGCATACCAAGCCATGGATGAATTAAATTACAAATTGAAGGAGGGTGAATGTCTGGTGTCAGGGAAGTCTTCTAAGCTAAACGAATTATACGCTGTGTAACCTCTGAAATAATTGAGGTTGGAGGACAAACTTTCCTCATGACCTACCTTTTCGTGGGATTTTTTTCTAGTTTACTTGTAGAGCCATTTTTTTTTTATCTTGATCAAATAAGATTTCATGCTGTGGTAGTAGATTCTGCTGAATGTGATTCACAGGCTTTCTTTTTTGGGACACTGACTATAAGCTGTAGGAATTTACAGTACTTTCATTGTGCTCCCTCTACTGGTGGCCACAAGCAAACAGAATTTTGCTATACAATAAAACCAACCAGTCTAGGCAATGGAACAGGAAATCGGGAGATATATGGAAAAGCCACATATCTCCAAACTTTAGAACAATAGACTAAAACGTGTTATTATTCCAATGCATCCAAAAAATGAGGCAACTATACAAATTGTGAATAAAAGGGATTGTCCAAATACTTACTTTTTTGTCCAAAAACTATTTAGAATGGTACAACATATTAAAAGAAGTTATAATCACTTTACTCAGGGGTGTAACATGAGGAGGCGCAGAGGGTGCAGTTGCACCGGGGCCCAGGAGCCTTAGGGGGCCCATAAGCACTGGTATCAGTATTGAGATTGCAGTTTCCATCTGGTCCATAAGCCAAGGAGACCCAAACCTTACCCTAACCATACTAAGGTTAATTAAACTCCTTAGTACCCGTAACCATCACTATCAGTAATTCACTGTAGGAAGGAGGTAGGGGGCCCCGGACAAAAGATTGCACCAGGGCCTGCAAGGCTTTAGTTAAGCCACTGATCTTACTGATCCCTTGCCGCACACATTCTGACGCTTTCTGGTTCCTTGCTCATCTCTGTACACAGACATGTGACAGTTTTAGCCAATCAATAGCTGTGGTGGTGACCTAAGTGGTGTCGATAGGTCCCTCCTACAAGCAGTGATTGGCTGCAATGCTCACATGTCCATGTTAGGACTTTATCACTGGAGAGGAAGCACAAACTTCAGGATGGCAGTACCGAGGGATGACTAGGATTAGTCTGACATCTTTCATAATTTTATAACATTCTAAGAAGTTTTCAAAAACATTTTAAATAACTACACAAACTTCATACTAAACTCTTGTATATACAGCTGTTCTGGAGATCTATGCATCACCATTGTTGCAGATGACAAACACTATTAATAGTCTAACCATGAGTTACCATTTGCATAGCTTCTATTTTTATTTTAGAAGACTTTGAGCAGCCACAAAGGGTTACAAAAGTAAATATCAAACCCTTGGAGAAAGTTATTAGTTATACATTGTTTTTATAAATTATAGTTATTTGACATCATATTCTTAGACAATATTTTACCCTTCTGGTATCAATATCAATTTGGAAATATAATCTGTGGGTCTGAGAGACAAAATGTCTTATGAATGAATGGAATAGACAGAAATAGGGTTGAGCCGATCTTGAGATTTCAAGATCGATTTTGAAATCGGATTTCCGATCATTTTCCAGCCGATCCTGATCGTGAAATTTGCTCGATCGCCAATCAGAATCCGATCTTTTCCGATCCCGATCCTCAACCCTAGTCAATGGTTCTCTATGGGAAAAGTCACTTTTAGGGTTGAGCCGATCTTGAGATAACCTCCGATCTTGATCCTGCTAGAAAAGATCGGGTCAGAATTCCGATCGCGATCATGAAATTTACTCAACCTCCGATCGGAATACAATCTTTTCCGATCCCGATCGCTCAACCCTAGTCAGAAATACAATGAGCACCAAAAGATCTGAATGTTATACCCCTGAATGGTGCAAACACAACAGCAATAACTTTCTTATAACATTCCGTTTGAACTTTTCATTACTTGTACATCAAGAAATTCTGTTTTATGAATCTCTTTTATAAATGATAAAAACCCTTTGAAAAAGGAAGATGAAATCAATGGATCTAGATTAATACAAATGCCATTGTGAATGTTGCCATTAATACTTTTATACTGGGCTAAGTTTGGCAGATCCATCAATACTGCAACACTCAATACCCTGAATTATTACATTCGCTGGGTCGGCCAGATTTCCTGCTGCATATTCCTTAGTATGGGATCCTTGCCAAATAGCTACAACAGCACTTCTGTGTATAGAAATACAGAACGCTACACCAACAGTATTTTTCCAATATACTATAACTTATAAGTGAAAGCTTTGCTGTTTTAATGACTTATGACATATCAAAGGAGCCGTATAACGCTTCACAGATGAAAATGCTAAGCTGGGGATCAACATACAGATAATATAGAAATAGACTGTTGAGAGCAGATGTTAGAGGAGCGATATTGAACTTCTCAAAAACACTATAACTCACCAACATTTGGAATGCCAGAACAAAAGGAAACATTCCATTTAAAAAGCAAAAGAACATAAATCCTACTTTTTAAAGTCCATTTTGCAGGAAGTCATTGAAATATTGGTGGTAAGGCCGGTTGCAGACGATCTTGCTGTGGGTCAGTGTGCTGTCCATGCATTTCATGGAGAGAAACACACTGACCCATTCTTTTCTATGCACCCGGACACACAACCATGATGTTCACGGTCCCGTGTCCAGGTCGCATCAGATAGAACAGGTCCTATTCCTGTCCTATTTTGTGGCCCATACTTCCATGGCTCCTATTCGTTTAATTAAAGGAGCCATGGAAGCATGGACCATGCACGGGCAACACACAGGGACATCCCCCCGCTTTTAAGTCATGGCAGGCCGGTTGCAGCACATTCGTCTACAACCGGCCTTAGTATGATGTAACTTCAAAAAACCATTTGTATTTTTCAATAACCAAGCTAGTTACATAGTAGATGAGGTTAGACCAAGACATCAGTCCATCAAGTCCAACCTATAACCCCTACTGCAGATGTTGTCCTTGGCAGGATTCAAACCCAGGACTCCAGCACTGTAAAGCTAACCACTGAGCCACCGTGCTTCCCACCTAACAGCTGGAGTTTTATTGTCTCTGACCACTCCAATCACAGATGAAAATGTAAAAAAACGATTTGCCTCGAAGGACTTCTTAATAAAAAAATTACAATGGGAAACCCAATTTACTTGAGATTTTTCTGTGTATTACAGAGGTTGTCACTTGCAGTTTATCATCTACCCCTATTTTTGGTTTCAAAATCTGAAAGTAAAAACCTAAAGATATACTGATGTGGGAGAGTTAATTTTGACAATTAGCACATTAAGGGTCCATTCACATGGAGAATTTTGGCACTGGTTCTGGCACGGAATCCGTGTCAGAATCAGTGAGGAAAAAAAAGCCTCCAATTGATTTCAATGGGTTCCATTGAAATCAAAGGGGAAAAAAGCCTTCCATTGATTTCAATGGGTTCGGTGCGGAAAGTGGAACCCACGGAAGTCACTGGGAGGCTTATTTTTCCACGCTGATTCTGTTGTTGGACTCTAACAACAGGGTGACGTAAAGTGCTTTTCTATGGTGTTTCTCGTCTTCTGTGATAGGATATTATGCTGCAGCAAGTTATCAAGTCAAGTTAAACTTTGCTACATTTGTAAACAATCATTTAGTCTGGTGGAACGGCCGTTAATGTAGTTATGCTTTTTTAGATGGGTTTAGAATAACACCATTAATGTGAATATAGACTGTGGACTGTCTGCTCATCGTAACATTTTGGTAGTCTTGGGTTTCCAATCTAAAGTGTCAAAGCGTTATTGGAAATAATAGATATTATGTTGTCACTATGGCACTGACTAAGCCATCCTCTGCCCCACCTCTCAGCAGAAGAAATGCCCTATTATTCAATATATCTGTGTGCGATTCCAAAAGCTTGCCCTTATGTGCAAACATGCTCAGTCTACCATGTTCATAGCACCATCTGCCAACACAATCTCATTTTACAGTCGGCTACTTCTCTGCTGTCGCTAAATGATGCACCATGTGACAACCGGAATGAAGATCCAACTCCGCAGTGAAATGGAGCAAATTATATTAATATGAAACAAATACAAAAGTAGTTCTCGAGTAACCATTTTGTTTTAATTACAAAAAGGCAAGCGGCAAGCCCAAAAGAACAGAGCGTTTATTAAATGTGCGAGAAAGGTGAAGAATATCCTCCGCCGTTTCCACTAATTACAATGGGGATTTACGCAATACCCTGATGTTTAATACAAACGCAGGGGATGAGAAGTTCCAAACTTGCTACAGTTATAAATAGATCCTCACATGGTATTCCATGGAAGACATGAAAAGACGAATGCACGCTTACATTAGACGAATCCAAACGGTAGTATTGTGAGGCCGCCAGCTGAAATGATAATATACGACTACGCCTGGCATTCACAGTGGGAGAGCCTATTTGTTCCGAAATGTAATTGGTACAAAAAATATGTTTACCTAGGAAGAAATATTCGCTTGAGGGGCTTGTTTGCTGATAACATCTTAAATTAATTAACATGATGCCTCGCTCACCAAAACAAGACTTATCCTGGTGATGTGGAAACGAGGCAAGACAGCAGTTAACACAATATTAGTTCTCGGCGCTCATCTGATTGATTCGGAGGTTAATGTTGCATGGCTTACAAAGAGACGACTAACAAATGACTCTTTAGTTTTGATGGTGAAATTTTATATTAAAAGTGAGATCCGTGACATTAAAGTCTTGTATTTCCAATGGCGGAAAAAAAATAAAAATAATTGAGAAGTGTTGTGTTTGTGTTTTTAGAAAATGGAAAGGTTATGGAGAGTAGCCATGCATACTGTCATTACCTCATTTGCTCTTAAATGTATAATTATAGGAAAGCCCATGTGAATACAGAGACTGGAATTCAGATTACTGATAAAAAATGGCTTGATATTGTGTTTAGAAGTCACGAGTCTCTCATTTATCTATAGTTACGCTGGGTTCACACCTGCGTCTGGGGTCTCCGTTCTGTGGTTTCCGTCTTCTGCATGCCAGAAGACAGAAACCACAGACCGGGTCCGGCCGTGCGCGGCGGTGAGCGTTTTGCGCTCTCCGCCGCGAAACCGGATTTTTTTATCCGGACACAGAGTACTGCATGTCCGACTCTGTGTCCGGATTATAAAACCCGGTTTCGCGGCGGAGAGCGCAAAACGCTCACTGCCGCGCACGGCCGGACAGCTTTCTCACCCATTCAAATGAATGGGTGAGAAAGTCTCCTGCAGGCTTCCGTCTCCTGCATCTGTTTTATGCAGGAAACGGAAACCTGCAATAAGGACCGACGACGCAGATGTGAACGAGCCCTTAGAGAATATCGCTGCCTAGATCTTCAGGCTTTGTGCATAAAGAGAATATTAGAGGCAAGACAACATGCTGCTTTATAGCAATATTGTGTGTTGAAGGGGTTTTATTCTTGAAACAAACATTTTTCACCAAATAATAGATATGAAAGTCTGGCGTCCATAAAAATCGGAAATTTCATATTCATAAAATCCACGGGAAGATGTGAAGTGCTATCGCTTACGCAATACAAGCCTTAGTGCCTTAGTCATAGCATACTGGTGGTTGCAGTCGGGTGATCTTAGCCTTGGTTCAGACTATAATGGGGTCTGTGTGCTTGCCGCATGCTGCCCGCAGGAATCATGCGGACAAGAAGGTAGATTGTGAAGTACTTTCCTGTTCACATTTTCCTTGCCGAGATCTCGTGACATTATAGTTTATGGGGTCCATGTGTTTTCACTGCACACCACTTTCAAATGCATTTGGTAGTCCGTTCAGGCAGTTCCCATGCGGACTCACCCGAACAGATTACTGATGCAGATGTGAACAAGTCCTTAGAAGCATAGTAGTAAATATATGATTACTGGGGTTCCAATTGCAGCGACCCTCAATGATCTCGAGAATGGGGGTCTCTAAGTTCCCTCTGTGAATAGCGGAATAATGCGCATACAGTGACACTGCTCCATTCAATTCTGTTGAACTGATAGAGAACTGTTATGCAAGTTCACTAGTGCTCTGTTCACATATGTTGTCCTTGGCAGGATTCGAACCCAGGACTCCAAGGCTGCCATACTAACCACTGAGCCATCATGTTGCCCATATTGAGGCAGATTTAAGAAGACTGACATATCGTACGCTAGTCTTAATAAAAGCCTGACTGCTGCAGAGAGAGATGTATGAAGAGGCTGCAAGCTCTTCATAAATCAGTTGGATGTTCCTGCAGCGAGATGGAAATGTACACCAGTTAGGTCACCATAATAACTAATTCCAGAACATTGGCCAAGCCATAATGTGTTGGGGGAGACACAGACAAAGGACCTTGCACCTAACGTGCACCACAATATCATCCCTCCGAAAATTGGCGTAGAGGGAATAATGAATTTCTCCCATTGTATCAGAGGCGTAACTAGAAGCTCCTGAGCCTTGATGCAAAATCTGTAACAAGGTCCTTAGTTAGCATGTGCTATGTATAATACTGATGTATTATGTTGGGGCCAGTAGGGAATGCTACCTCTACACTCTATATATATATATATATATATATATATATATATATATATATATATATATATATATATATATATAATGTGTGTATAGAGAGATAGATAGGTAGATAGATAGATAGATGCCTCTGTATTGCATAACCTTTGATTAAAGTCTTTATGTAAGTAAAAATAATCAACTCAAAAAAGCTGAATAGTTTAGTAAACTCATTGCTATACTAAAAGTCCAGGATATGATCGATAGAGAGGTTGTGCTCTGTGATATATAGGATTGTATGGCTTGGAACAGAATTTCTGAGCAAAAGCAGAGCAAATAATTAGAGGACTCCTAGGGGGCACAATGAGAGTCCTGAATACTCCACCCCAACATAGTTATTGACAACCTTCTGTATACACATAAAAACCCAGGGGAAGTTGTCAAATACTGTGTATGAGTGTGTGCAGGTGGAGTAACCGGAGATTCTTTGCTACTGAGACTCTAAGATAATAATTGCAATCTTATGTATGTTTTTCCAAATGGACAAGACAAGATCAAATATTTAATTCATATTGACTGCCATACTTGTTTTTTGTTTTCAGCTTTCTTCCCCCCCCCCAACCTGTGTGACCAACTGAGATGGCGTAGCAACTCAACTGGACTATAAAGCGAGCAGTCACATGCCCATAAAGTTTATATTTCAATAGAACAAAAATCACTGGAGAACCATATTTTTTTCAAAATATAAACATATATATTCTACAAACTACGGTAGTTTTCCAATTTATTTTTCCAAGTATTCATATTTCATATGTACATCCTATACATTGTAATATATACAATACATACACGTGAGATTATATGCCTGCTCATGACTTGATAATTTCCCAAACAACCAGATCAGATAGGCTTCTATCAGTAAATGCATCTACGGCCGCTTCTCACCGCCGATGTAGTGAAGCATATCAGACAACAAGCTTCGATAAATTGGTCCCACAGCTGTCTGATCTAGAATAGAGCCTACCACCATTAAAGAAAATAATTGTATTTCCAATATTTTCTCCTCTACTGTACTGCCCCCTCATTATTATTCTGTGCGCGCTTTTTTTAAGTGAAGAAGTTTATAGATTGAATTTTTTTTTTTTTTATTGGAAATTTGCTCCTTATAGTTAATGGTTGGTTTCCCAAATATATAGTAAACCCTATTGAAGAGAACACGCTCCCGGTTTTCCAACTGGTATTCGTCGCCGTGCAATCATACACTCTGTGGCACTGTAATCTATCTGAAGCAAGCAACAATACAATGTAATCTTTGTCAGACACATTAAATGTTGTCCAACAATGACATTGGCATTGGAAATAGAAAACAGGTTTGGAATTTAATGAAAGTGCGATGCATCCCGTAACACACTGTGACATATTGTCTTAGTTCCATTTCAATGCATCATTTGCCACTTATCGTACAGTGCACATATAAAAGCTTTTCCAAGTGCCTTCCCAATTCCCTTTCATTCTCATTTTCTCTATCAAATCTAAGAGCAGATTCTACCAAGCTTGGAAGTAAAATGGCAAGTTAATACGTCCAAGATAGAAGTCTTGTTCGCAACAATACTCATCAGTCATTTACAACATTTTACTGACGGGAAAATAGCAAATGACTACAAGTTTCATTTCAACAACAGCATTGAAAAGCAATGGTATTTAGAGATGTGAATAGCTGAAATGTTATTGGGCTCTGCATTTCAATACTTAAAGGGTATTCAGAAGAGTATGAGAATACTTAGAGTGTTCTGTACATACCTGAAGGAGAACGTGAGAATTGGACTCGTGGATATTGACATTCAGATACTAATGAAGGAATATAGATGGTGTCTTTTCCATGGAGTTGCTTCAGACAGGACCCAGTACCCAGTTTCATAACCATCATCATAACCCATCATTGCCACTTATACATACCTCCCAACTTTCAGGTAAGTGTGTTGGCGGTCACACCATGGCGCTGTAGATATTTTTCTGTTACCTGATGCCCCTAACCCCGCCCATGTTCCTATTAGCCTCACCCATTCCTGTCATGCACCATTTGCAGGAATACAGTAATAGTGTCCTTCAATTTATAGCATGCACCACACAGTATGTTTCCCCCAGGTGACCTCATACAGTTTTATACCTCCTAAAAAACCCGCACAAAGTATATTGCCCTCTTCTGCATTATACTGTCACTTAGTATAATGGTTCCTTACTGGCCCCCATAACAATATATTGTCCCCTTAGTGGCCTATCACACAATAACATGTCCCTGCAGTGTCCCCATACAATATAATGTCTCCCCATAGGCCTATCACTCAGTCAAATGTGTCTCCATGGACCCCATATAATAGGGAGGTGCAGTATTATGGAGAATCTTGTGGATGAGGGTGATAAGTTTATATTGTATTCTGTAATGAATAGGCAGCCAATGTAGTGACTGACACAGACTGGAGGCATCCCTGTAGCATCTAGACCAGTGATGGCGAACCTACGGCATGCGTGCCAGAGAGGGCACGCAGAGCCCGAATCGCTCACTAATGGGGAATCTGGTACAGGATTCCCTGTTAGTGATCAATTTTGCTTTCACCTGGATGTGAAAGCTGTCAGTGTAGGCCACATGATCCGCGTGGCTTACAATGACTGCAGAGTGTGACCTCTGCCCCATGCAGGCGCAATGACATAAATCATCAGCGCCTGCAGTCAACAGGATTAGGTCACCCAGCGGTTCTTCATGTAAGTATATTTGTGTGTGTACTGAGTGGGGAGGGGGACTACTGTAGAACATTTACTACTGTGTGGGGAGGGGGACTACTGTGGAACATTTACTACTGTGTAGGGAGGGGGACTACTGTAGAACATTTACTACTGTGTGGGGAGGGGGACTACTGTGGAACATTTACTACTGTGTGGGGAGGGGGACTACTGTGATTCATTTACTACTGTGTGGGGAGGGGGACTACTGTAGAACATTTACTACTGTGTGGGGAGGGGGACTACTGTGATTCATTTACTACTGTGTAGGGAGGGGGACTACTGTAGAACATTTACTACTGTGTGGGGAGGGGGACTACTGTGATTCATTTACTACTGTGTAGGGAGGGGGACTACTGTAGAACATTTACTACTGTGTGGGGAGGGGGACTACTGTAGAACATTTACTACTGTGTGGGGAGGGGGACTACTGTGATTCATTTACTACTGTGTGGGGAGGGGGACTACTGTGATTCATTTACTACTGTGTAGGGAGGGGGACTACTGTAGAACATTTACTACTGTGTGGGGAGGGGGACTACTGTGATTCATTTACTACTGTGTGGGGAGGGGGACTGCTGTAGAACATTTACTACTGTGTGGGGAGGGGGACTACTGTAGAACATTTACTACTGTGTGGGGAGGGGGACTACTGTAGAACATTTACTACTGTGTAGGGGGGGCTACTGTGGGACATTTACTACTGTGTGGGGAGGGGGACTACTGTGGGACATTTACTACTGTGTGGGGAGGGGGACTACTGTAGAACATTTACTACTGTGTAGGGGGGGGCTACTGTGCAGCATTTAATACTCTGTGGAGAGAGTGTCTATTGTGGAACATTTCATACCGTGTGGTGAGGAGGAATACTGTGAAACATTTAATACTGTGTGGGAAGGGGTAACTACTGTGCAGCAGAGCCCGGGCTTTAAGCTATATTTCACTAACACATAATGTATAACATATGGTGGTACATTTGTTACAGTAATTCACATACATACATAGCAGTAACATCATCTATCTATCTGTCTATCTAGTCATGTATTCAGTAGGGACAGGCTCTAGATTTTTTGAACATACTTTTAGTTAGAAGCTGTCAAATGCCTGTAACATTTTATATATATATAGCAGCTGCTTTATCTGTAACCTTATAAGACCTGCTATCAAACTTTTACTGATTCTTTTAGAGTATCAAAGTTACTTTTAAGTTACATCGACCATCCTTCACTGTGTGCTACTTCAATAGAGCTAGCCCTGCTTTATCTGCTCCATCCATTACTCTGAAATCTAAGTCTAAGCAAAAAGTTGAAAAGAGATATTATGGCTAAAAATATATACATACGTATAAGAGTCTGAATAAAATGATTATTACAACATATATGTAGCTATTGATTATATTTCTGATAGAGGAAACGGTTGAAACGAGGGGATTTATAAGGGGCAGACTGGATGGATGGATAGATAGATAGCTGGATAGATAGATAGATAGATAGATAGATAGATAGATACTCTGTCATTAAATGTCTATCCTGTTTCCTATGCTTGTGTTGCAAACTGCAACCTGTCAAGAGTTGTCAATTTGAACAAAAGTGAGGGTGCACAATATTCTAGATATAGATAGATAGATAGATAGATAGATAGATAGATAGATAGATAGATAGATAGGAGATAGATAGATTAGATAGAGAGATCAGAAAGATAGATAGACCAATTACAAAGATAGATAAATAGACAGATCAGATAGATAGATCAGATAGATAGATAGGAGATAGATAGATAGATAGATAGATAGATAGATAGATAGATAGATAGGTAATGATCAGATGGATAGATAGATAATGATCAGAAAGATGGATGGATAGATAGATAGATAGATAGATAGATAGATAGATAATGATCAAAAAGATGGATGGATAGATAGATAGATAGATAGATAGATAGATAGATAATGATCAGATGGATAGATAGATAGATAATGATCAGAAAGATGGATAGATAGATAATGATCAGAAAGATAGAATACTGTCTAATATCAAATCAGAGGAATTATTGACCAAAATCATGTAGAACAAAAATTTTTATCTGTACGTGAAATTTTTAAATAATAATAACTAGGATAATATGGGGTTAAGTTTCCTTCTGCTCCGTCCTTTATTAATTCTTCAGACAAACCTGGTTATAGGTTGTGTGATCTGTTGGTGTCACTTGCTTTTTGTTTTTGCAAATGTGGAAAAAAAAAATCTCTTGAAAAGTGTTAATTGGAATGGAAAATGCACGAAAATAAACCCAGTCCCCATTGTAGATCCAAAGAAAAAAAAGAAAATTCAATTAAACGCTACCTTTCACTCCAAACCCCCCTACAGTCTGTAATCCTTCTTTAGACAGCTGTACATGAGCATTAGACTTAGCACAGTCAGACATGGAATGGTGCCTACTGCCGAACTTGAATATTTAGGGTTTTTCCGTCTTCACCTTTTCCTGTAAATTCATTTTATCGCTTTATATTTGTTCCTTGGGGATCTAGACACGGTGACAAGCATTGCATGAATGCGATACATCAGGCTGGTTTAGTTTACAAACAAAAGCGATCCAAGCAATCTAATTATAGTGTTGCTTACATTGCTTTTCTTTTCACTCTAAACCACCATGTAATACATCAAGCATCGATTTAATAGACATTTGACACATAACCAAATGTATCAAATTTTAACAGAGCACATGAGTTCCCAAAAAGGATATAATAACATGAGACAATGGGGCAGATTTATTAAGAAAGGCCCCTTAATAAAAGCCCGACTGGTGTACGATGAATTATCAAGTCCGTGTGCTAGAATGGAAATCTACGCTAAACAGGAACTGACATAGATTTTCTGTAATTATAATAAATATGGTCGAGGCGTCCCCGCTCCGGCCCATCCTGTGGCAAGCGAGGCATAGAATGGGTGCTTGGAAAATCTTTGGCATAAGAATGGGTCTTCCGCCAAAGTTGCACCACATTATCACCCATCTACTACAGAAATAGGTTGATACATTCTTCTCACTGTGCATGTTGTGCAAAATGTCTGTGACCTATGACTTCACAAAACAGTCAGTTTGGGTCTCACATGGTATAAGGCCAGATCTTCTATTATGAGGACTTGCAGGGTCCCAAAAAAATAAATCCTTAAAGGGGTTGTCCTGTTATGGACACTTATGCCATGTTCTGTGGATAGGGGATGAGCATGAGGGTGGGCCTGTTCTTTGGGTTCTCCAATGATCAGGAGGATGGGCACCATAAGTCCCCCAGGGCCTCCTTGTGAATTGAGCACCAGTGCACTTGCATGACCAGCATTCTATTCAATTCTATGGAGCTGCAGGCGCTTCCAGAGGTTACAGTCCCAGCAGCCCGATAGAAGCCAATGGAGCATCGGTCACATAAGCACACTCGCAAGGAGGCTCTAGGGGGACTTTGCGTCCCCCATTCTCTTGATCGCTGGGGACCCAACGATCGAGCCCCCAGCAATTCAACACTGTTATGTTGCGTGAGGGATTCCGGTGCCTATAGCCTAAAAAAGGCAACTCAGGGAATGGTGGTCTCAAATGAGAAAACAATATTCTCCAATTTCAATGATTTGAGCCTGATCTTAACAAGTGGAAAGAATGGTCTATCAGACATTTCCAAGATGGTGGGATGTCTTAAGTGCCCAGAGAGAACCTTGTCCTTCTCGATGCTGAATGAACATCTTAACACTGTTGGCTGTGTACATGAAGTGAAACTCAATATGCTAACTGATGCAATATCCATGAATGTAGCCAACCTGAAGCTGTCCAAAGCCAAAGTAGTTACATTTACACAATCATAAGATGAAATGTTATTCTGAATTATTTATTTTTTCCTGTCCCGCAAGCAGATAGGAAAACATAGCCCAAAAATTTCCAATGGTGGTATTGGAAATTTCTGTAAGTATAAGACATTTGGTAAAAATCCAAATATTTTGCCCTTGGCTGCTCAATAACAGATTACTTTGGGCTTCATTGTATTCCAATATTGCCAATAACTCCCTAGGTTTACAAGCAGAGAGTTCATTTTAGGAATTGTATCCCTTACTAACATAATAATATAACTTCGAATCCAAATATGTTGTAACAAAAGTCCAAACGATTGATATTAATGTCGACGATTTACGGAGCGACTTCTCATCCGCAACCAAAACTTCTAATAATGAAGGAGTGAGCTTTGTCTAACGTAACATTTCCCGAGAAATGCAAATGAGATTTCTGCTTTATGCGCCACTTTATCACACTTGTCAAGCTGGGCCGTACCTGAATTCTTTTTATTTTTTTTATTTTTTTACCTTTGTCGAGAAAGTAAGGACGCTATTTTGTATTCTCTGAAGCTCGGCGCCTGTGAATAATAAATATTACTTAGTTTTGGTCTGAATTAAATCATTTGGGTAGTGAAAATGCATGTGGCTATAAACATGTCAATACGCAGGAGTAAAGTTTCTAAAATACCATTTTGGAGAAAGTAAATCTTGAAAATTGCTCTTTTATAGGAAGAGTGTAACCACTAATAAAACAGATGCTCCGAAAAAATGGGGGGAAAAAAGTTACCCATGTAGACCACTAAGCCATATAAATTCTGAGCAAGGCGGAGAGAAGTACGGATGGAAAATTGACTTTTTTATTTCACATTCTGAGAAAATATTAGCTTCTTTTCACATCTACTCTGCTATTCACTTTAGAATGGGTGACTGGGCTAATGTCTGCAAGTCGGGAATGAATTGCCGATGACTAAATAGTTTTATCTATAGAAATGAAAAACATTTGTTCATGGTATAGTTTATCTTGATGTAATCGATTTTCAGTTTATTCATTTGCTTTCAGGCCACTGTGAATGAGCTGTTTTTTTTCCCTTTATCACAGGCTTTTTGTGTGCTTTGAAAGCTTCTGCATATGAATGGACTGGAATAAGAATGTAGGGATACTTGCAATTTAACTGTATGTATAGATATGTCCGCCCTTTCCTTATGATACAAATTCAAGATATTATCAGCCATTATGTGATCAGAAAGGATAAGACCTTTATAAGCTGTAATGGACAAGGCTGCACCGCCATTCACTTTAATAGGAGTTCAGAAAATACTTGTACTCAGCTGATTGTTTTCAGTACCACCATGAAAGTGGATGGAGAGAGGTGCACATGTATGGCCATGTCTTGGGCCCAGTTCACTCTGCGTTTGGTATTCTGTTCAGGAAGTCCACTTGGGGACCCCTCTGAATGGAAACCTATACGCATTAAAAAGTGGTTAGCTAAGAAACCATATGGACCCCATAGACTATAATGGGGTCCATGTGGTTTCTGCACAAAAGTGCTTGCAGTACTTTTCTCTCTGTATGATTTGTGCAGACAACAAGTGAAAACCACACAAACCCCATTATAGTCCAGGGGTCTATGTGGTTTCTTAGGGGGCGTTCACACTACCATTGGTGTCCACTCAGCAGTGTCTGTGGCTATTGTCCGTACAAGACACCAGCTAGTCCATTTGCAATTTCCATTCATTTCAATGTGATTTTATCTTGTTTCCTTTTGTGTTTGTTTGTTTCCGTTTATACCCATGTCCATTTTTTCAAGCAGACAAAAAAATCCTACATGCAGGACTTCTCTTTCCATTTGAAAAAATGAACAGTAAGTGTCCAGGTTTTTTTTTAACATTGAGGTCTATGGGCAACGGACATATTGCCATCAGTTACTGCCCGTTCGTGTCCATTA
This sequence comes from Leptodactylus fuscus, assembly GCF_031893055.1. Classification (NCBI taxonomy): domain Eukaryota; kingdom Metazoa; phylum Chordata; class Amphibia; order Anura; family Leptodactylidae; genus Leptodactylus; species Leptodactylus fuscus. The sequence continues at coordinate 63,464,254 of NC_134272.1, forward strand.
TGATAGGTGTCCAGTTTTGTTTTTTTTAAACGGACATCTTCTGAGCGGACACCAATGGTAGTGTGAACTCTACCATAGCTAATTGCTATTTAATGCGTATAGGTTTCTGTTCGGGAAACCAAGCAGACTCCCTGTACGGAATACTGAACGCAGATGTGTTACGGGCCTTGCAGCTGCTGTGTGATGCGAGTTCCTGACCTCTTTTCTCAGGAGATAGCTGTGTCTTGCATCTAACTTGACCCTTTAGATGGATTTTCAATGGCTAATGCAGTCTCCTGTGATAAGGTATCAATCTGCAGGAAGTCAATCTAAACATTGCTAGGTTTATGGCACAAAGTTTATCGAACTTTTGTAATGCAAAATAAAAAAAATAATTTCTAGCAAATAGATGGAAATACTAGTGATAATAGGTAAGGTCCCATGCACGCAGTCAAATATAGTATGTAAAAGCCAGACCATATATTGCTTTCATTACCTGGACTGAATCTGGTCTAGAGATTGGAACCCCTTGGATTATCATAATGCTTTGTGATGCTTGGATTGAATAATGTCCGCCATTTCAGCATATATGATGCTGTGTACATGTATTATAGTCAGGTGTGGAAAATGTTGCAAAGAAAGAATACTTTAAAATAGAAGTATTAACAGTTTGTGTGACATCCTTTTGAGGAGGAGTCCTGGAAGTGATGATATGGCCCCCACAGAGCCCTGATCTTAACATCATCCAGTCTGTCTAGGGGGAACATGAAGAGAAAGAAGAATTGGGTCAAGCCAGCGCCACACCTCCCATGAGGCGACCTGAAGTGACCGCTTCAGGCGGCTCTATGCCGGGCCCCCGGGGGGGCAGCATTTTTGCTGACCTAAGCCAGTCCAGGACAAGCCCCCTCCCAGAGAGGCGGGTTTCTGTCGTCCGCCTCAGGCGGCATAAAAGCTAGGTTCACCCCTGGGTCAAGCCTACATCCATAGAAGATCTATGATTAGATCCCAAGATCCCAACCTCCTACTGAGTTCTTTCAATCATCAATCTTCAGTCTGTGTTACTATAAGAGAAGCTCGACCATGGCTCCATTCATGAGGACATGATCATGGTGGTTCCAGTGGTTGGATCCTCATAGATCAGATACTCATCACCTATTCTGTGGACAGGTGAAAATGTAAGTTCAACACTTGGTGCAAACTCTTTAAAGATGAAAAGCCATTTAATTTGGCAGATTCAATTAACCCTTTCTTGCCATCATAGTATGCTGAAGCCAAAACCGCTAGGTCTCCACTGTACTGTTCAGCGCACTAATCATCACACTGATCATAGGGCACTAACCCCACCCACCCAGAGCTTTGGTCTGAGCTGGGGTGGATCGCCATCCTCCGGAACAAGATCTGGGGGTGGCGATCCATTGCCGGGACAGCTTATTGAAGACTTCCAGACTTGCTTGCAATGCTCTATGCAGCCTGTAATAGAAATGCTGGTATTATTTCATTTTACAAGGCCTAAGGAGTCTAAAAATAAAATCATTTAAACGAAAAAAAAAGTGATAACAATTCAAATCATCCCCCTCTATCTAGAACACATTAAAAAGTGTATTAAAAAAGAAAAAATATATATACATTACCTATACGGTGAATATGGGAAAAAAGATCGGAAGAGATGAACTGCCATTTTTTTTCGCTATTTCACCTCTCATAAAAATTCGAATAAAAATTATTCCCATTGTATCATTCCCCAAAATGGTATAAATAAAAATGACATCTGGTCCTGCCGAAAATGTCCATGTCCAAATGTCCAAAATCTGGTCCATGCCGAAAATGCCTTACGCAACCCTGTACACAAAAATATAAAAAAGTTATGAGCGTCAGGCTATGGTTTTGGATTTCATTTTAAATGGGCTAAAACATAAAAAAAATGTAAGAAATAAATTTTGTATCACCATAATTGTACCAACCTATAGAACACATGCACTGCGAATGCTGAAAAAAACAAAGCTCATCAGAAGGTCGCGCAAATGCAGTTTTTCTCCAATTCCACCCCACTCTGATTTTTTTCCAGCTTCTCATTGCACAGAATATTAAATGATACTATTACGAAGTACAAATTTTACTGCATAAATGAATCCCTCATATGACTATGTGGACGGAAAAATAAAAAGTTATGAGTTTTGGAAGGCAGGGAGTCAAAAACAAAAATGGAAAAATGCCTGCGGTGAGAAGGAGATAAAGGTGGGTATTTATTTTTGGTGGGTATTATTTTACAGCACTGTCCATTTTACGTATTACCCATCTTCCTAGCCTGCAAGTGACAGGTTATGAAACAGCGGCTTTGAATATTTGGACAATTTTACAAAAATACAGGGAGGTCATTGCAAACCCTATTGATTTTGGAAAATGTTTGTATTGCCAAGTCTCACAACATGAGGCTACAGACGCCCTTTGATCATTTCGTTGTACTCCAATCATACAGACACAGAAGATATTCATAGGGAAAATGAAATATAAATTCCCCGCTGAGCTTGTTGTCTGTATCATCTTTTTCTGACTTCCTGCTTGGAAACAACATGCAGTTACAATCACTTTAGAAGTGATAAATGACAACAGCTAGGAAACAATTTAATATCTATTGTCATTCCAAGGAGAAGGCAGTTTAACTTATTTATAGCGTCCTGGCGTTATCTCATGTAGCACATATATAATATCAAGTCTTCTGCGTTGTCCTGCCTTAAGCAGCTTGGAAAATTCACCAGAGAGTCTCACCGTTTTTCAAATGGATTTAATTCTCATGGAACCTGTTAAAGAGAAATGCGTCCCATTCATAAGATCAGCTGGTTCCCATGTAGACATATCGTAAGAAAGAAAAACATCACATGCGTCAGAACACTACTGTATTACACCTTTGCTATCAAGTCCTATTGGACTCTGAAAATCCCAATTATATACCTCATGTGATGGGAGCCGTCACCATAATACTTTAGTGTTTTGTTTATCCAAATCCATTCAGCCATTCCAAAGATATAAGCCCCATCGGCTTTGAAATTAGTGTCTACTACCCAAGGGCGCCATTTTCTTGTAGAGAACTGCACGACCGTAATGCGCATGCGCAGCACGCTCGTTTAGTTCTCAGGGGAACTGAGTATACTGAGCATGGTGCTCGGGCATACGCAGTAGCGCTTAGAACGGAGCAATACTGAGCATACACGGAATTTGAACCGCCAGGAGCAAGACAATAGTGGATCTAGGTGGAACAGCAAGTGTGGAGGAGGAGGGCTTAACGGAACACAAGCCACGGAGGGGTGTTACTGAGGTATGATGCGGGGGGTGCTCGCTGGCCCTGGGGAATGCCCAGGGTGCTCAGTGAGCCTAAATAGCATATTGTTTTTATCGATTTTTACTAAAAACAGGGGGGTCTTTGGAAGAACTGGAGGCAGCACCTGAATAGCCTTTTTAAAGGCTATTCAGACATATTCTTAGCTCATTGACTTCAATGGGAGCCGCTCGCTTTTTTTTTCCGCTAGCTAGTAGTAGAAAATAGAAGCGACATGACCTATCTTGCCGCAGATTCTATGGCTGAATAAGCCGCAGCATCCGCAGCTCGAGACACGCTCCAGTGTAGGCCCATTCAATCAGACCTACACAGGAGTGGGATGCTGCGACGGAATGCCGATGTTGCATCAACATTCTGTTGTGGCAAGTGGCGCAAAATGTTCACATGGTGGAAAAGGTTTCTGTGACCTTTTTCTCTGTGGGAACATACCCTTAGGCCTCAGAAATCCGGAAAACAATAGGCAAAACAACAATTGTTCTAGCTAAGATGGAAAAAAATGAATTGCTTAGTCAGGGGTAGTATTATAGCATGTCGCTAGTACAGAGAGAACACAATACCTTGTAATAAAGTCTAAAATTTCAGTCCTTTAGATAAATATACACCTCTCGAATGCCTGTAATATACAGTATAGGTCACTTGCTGGCTTCCCTTTCAGGTTTAAGTGCACAAAGCAATCTGAAATTGAACTTAAAGGGGTATTCCCATGTACATAATCATATCTATATTTGTAGATATTTAAAAGTTAACATTTTTTGCAAATGTAAGTAGCTAAAAATTCTGCAGAGTTTTAAAGATTTTCTCTAACCATCTTAGTGGTGACATCTGCTGTCTTGATCGGGTACCAATGGATACAACCACAAATGCAGAAACTTTCTATGGTCTGGGACTTGTCAGGAACCTAGTCATGACTTTCTTATTGTACTTGGGTTATCAGGCCAGAGACACTACATGTATCAGAAGATATCCCTGCCACAATAAAGAAATCATGGAGGATTTTCTGGCCTTAGAAAGATCTGGCATTCATGGTCATATCCACTATCACGACAACAAGACTGTAACCACAAGATATTTAGAGAAAATCTTTAAAACTCTGCAAAATGTTGAATTACTTATATTTGCAAAAATGTTTAACTTTTAATTATCTATCTATAAATTGTATAATAGTTGTGTTCATGGGAATACCCCTTTAAGCAGAATGAGAACTTGTCATGTTAACAATGCAGTCCAATGTGCAGGCAGCATGTTATACAGCAGGAGGAGCTCAGCAGATTCATATTTAGTTTTGTGAGAACTTGTCATTTATTCATTTAAACTTCTACTCAGTGACTGACATCTATCTCTGTATGAGTATGCACAGAATGCGCAGAGATAGGAGTCCAGTGGGTGGTCCTACTCAGTGACTGACATCTATCTCTGTATGAGTATGCACAGAATGCACAGAGATAGGAGTCCAGTGGGTGGTCCTACTCAGTGACTGACATCTATCTCCATATGAGTATGCACAGAATGCACAGAGATAGGAGTCCAGTGGGTGGTCCTACTCAGTGACTGACATCTATCTCCATATGAGTATGCACAGAAAGCACAGAGATAGTTGTCATTAAGACCACCCATTGGACTCCTAAGGAAATTTTTACTTTATGACATATCCTTAGGATAGGCTAAAATATGTGATCAGTGGTAGACGATAGCCTCTGCAACGTTCAGTTGTTTGGAGCTGTATCTGATCCCTGTGTACTGTTCAGTGCATGGAACCAGAAACAGAGAGCTCTGTACACCATGACTAATCTTTGCTAATGCAGCTCATTTTCCTTTGTTGTCTATATAGTGTACAGAGCTATCTGCTTCTTCTTCTATGCAGTGCATAGTAAGGGGATTAGATGCTGATCCATGCAGGGGCCAGCTGTTATCCCCGCACCCCAACTTAGATATGTATGGCCTATCCTAAAGACAGGTCATTAAAAAATTTCCTGGAAGACAATGTAAATCTTTTTCCAGAAACATACTATGTACAGTAATTATCTACTGAGCTTATTTTGCACTAAATCATAGTTCTTGCGGGTTCCCTATAATACATTCTGATACTGAATCTGTGCTCGGTTTTATTCCGTTTTTATTCAGAAAACCCAAACCTTCAATAGACCCTATAAATGAAATGAAACGTCAGAACCTGATGAAATGTTCTCTGCAACTTTAATTTGGGTCCTGCAGTGCTGCAGTGCGTGCCTGGACACAATCCATAACGGATACATATTTAGATTTATGAATAATTATGAAAAGTCAGTAGGTCTATTAGGTTTATGTCACACAACACTATATCAGACTCGGCTGGGCTGCAATATGCTGTGTAATCACGTCAGCCTCAAATTGCTTATTGATTTTCATCATAGAAATTGTTCAATTAGAATTCTCTAAATCAAAATGTTCTTCTTAATCTCTGATCTAAGATGTCTCAAGTTTATCAATTAATCCATTTTGTATTCTGTATTTGTTAGTAGTTTCTCTATGGCTAACAAGGACCTTGCCAAAACATTATCTGTTTAAGAGCTTTTAAAGAAAGATTTTTTTTTTTAATTGTCTTTTAAATTAAAAAAAGAAAAAAAAAATGTGCTGAATAATCTTTTAATGTGTTGGTGATACTTTTTTGTAAGACAATGAGCTCAATAATAAAACGGTATGTAGTCAGCTCCCACTAGTGGTGATCGCTGGCATTGTTTTATGTTAAAATTAAGTCTACGCAGCAAATTTGGAGCTTGGTGTCAGAAGAGCTCCGACTATTATAAAGATACATTAAGAAATAAATCAGCACAGAATTTAGGAAAACTGTTCAAGGGAAGGCATTCAAGTGAAATAATTTCCTACATCAGCTGTAAGCCTACATTATGTTTTCCTTGTGCCTTTATTCAGAAATTAGGATACCTTGGGGAGAATGAGTCAGGGTAGCATAAAATCTATGCCAAAGCTTGCCTGGTCTGGGTAATGAAAATAACCTTTGCATATAGCCTTGACAAAGGTGCTCTAGACTATCATAGAGAGGAATATGTCGAAATCATGGGTCTCCATAGCAAAATTCAGAATGAAAAAAAGTAAGCAGTAAAGACGGACAGTGGTTGTGGAATATTGTAATTTAATATATTTATTTAAATAAATGGTCATTACCAAAAGATTATGTCAGAGGTAGAATCAAGAGACAACATGGATATCCATTACAAAGGCAAGGTTCAGTTCAGAGCAGTGACGTCAGAGGTACAATCAGAAGACAAAAGGGGTATCCAATACAAAGGCAAGGTTCAGTTCAGAGCAGTGACGTCAGAGGTACAATCAGAAGACAAAAGGGGTATCCAATACAAAGGCAAGGTTCAGTTCAGAGCAGTGACGTCAGAGGTACAATCAGAAGACAAAAGGGATATCCAATACAAAGGCAAGGTTCAGTTACGAGCGGTCACATCAGAGGTAGAATCAGAAGACAAAATGGATATCCAATACAAAGGCAAGGATAAGTTCTGAGCGGTAACATCAGAGGTAGAATCAGAAGACAAAAGAATAAAAAGAGTCAGAATAAAGCAATCCAAGACACACGATCAGGGTTCAGAGCCACACTAGAGTACTAAATTATCAGACACCTGACTCAGGAGGAAGGGGTTTTATATATACCACTTCGGCTGTTAACTGGACAAGCCCAGGGAACTTCTGATACTGCAGAAGACTCTCAGGTCAGCACAGTAACCTTAAAGAGGACCTTTCATGTCCTCGGGCACATGCGGTTTTATATACTGCTAGAAAGCCGACAGTGCGCTGAATTCAGGGCAAGAGATATCGGTGCCGTTACTGATATTTCTTCACTGTCAGAAGGGCATTCCTGACAGTCTAGCTGAGTTGTGAGGAACACCCTTCCTGACAGTACTATCCATAGCCCTACACTGTCAGAGGGGGCCTTCCTTACCGCCCAGTGATGACGCTAACCTGTGAGGAATGCCCCCCCGACTGTCCTCTCCATAGATTAGTACTGGGGGGTTATTCACAGCTTAGCATCATGGCTGGGCAGAGTATTACAGCTGCAGTTATTGGTGTATCATTTTGAAGCAGCTTCCCCTCTTATCCCCCCATAGACTTCTATGTAAAAAGTAATGCAACCTTATAAATGGAGAAAGAAACATATTTCCTTAATAATATACATTGCTATATTCATGTGTACTGTTCATTTATGAAATTGTTTTATAATTAGAGGTATGCTTAGAAAAATCAGTACAAAATTGTCAATAACCATTAAATGAAATTTAAAATGTATTTAATTTAAGCTTCATTAATTAAATGTAAGAGCCTAGCAGAAAATTAGATTTTTTATATCTTGTAGCTATTTACATTTTATAGTACCGATAGATCAATACAGTTTCTAGGAAGAGATGAGACTTTGCTTCTCTTCCAGTGACCCGGGATGGCAGGGAAATAATGTCATATAATGCCCTGTCCTCTACAGATCGTAAGATGAATGTGCTGACCATGTCCCACTCTACACAACAAAGTAGAAGTAAAAAATTTGGAAATAGAAAATGGAATCCTTATATATACGGACACCGGTGGTTTGCTTTAAAAACCCATTCAAATGAATGGATTTTACAACTGACCGCCGGCAAGCTGTCCCCTATGCAGTTTCCCTGGGCATTAGGACGGAAATGCAAAGCACAGATAGAGGTGCAAAAGTGAATGCCCCCTTAGTTGAGTGTGTCATGTTCTGATGATATATAACTTCCCTTTTAGTTGTTTTCAACGTTCCACCATGTTTGGCCCTATAATTTCTCTAAGTCATTTTTAAGCCACTTTTTATTATAAATGACGCAGCCATCACAGCATGGTGGAGTCAAATCATAAACTATTCTACTGACATTATGCTTTCCATTCTCGTAATTAGATTATTATGCATAGATTGATAGCTTTGGCTTTGCGAAGTATAAAGCATAACTAATCCGTGCGGAATAATAGATTTAATCACCTTATTGAGAAAACTTGCCAATATTTAATATGAGATTTTGGACTTTGGCTCAAAAAACACCTTTTGGTATGAAGGCAAAATGCCAGATATCTATTCTGTAATCAAAACTGTAAAAATGACAAAGAATAACTTCAGGATAGTACAGAATGTATTTTGGGCATTCAGCCAGTTGATATACAATATTAGATCTTGCATCACAGTAGAAAATGTGAGCATAAACTGGAAAGTAACTTACCCGAACCATAGTTTTTTTTAACTATATTGCGGCCCTCCAATGGTCTGAAGGACAGTGACCTGGCCCCCTGTTTAAAAAGTTTGAGGACCCCTCCAATATACAGGTGGCAATGCAACATCCTTCAATCTGTTTATTTATCTTACTGACTTACTCATATAGCAACACTGTCCCATATAGGGCTCACAATCTAAATTCCCTAGTGATATGGAGTGTGGAAGGAAACTGGAGGAAACCCACACAAAAATGGGGAGAACATACAAACTCCTTGCAGATATTGTCCTTGGCTGGATTCAAGCCAAAGACTCCAGCGCTGTAAGGCATTGGTGCTAACCACTGAGCCACCGTTTATGCTTTTTTATCTGTGTTTTTTTTTTTTTTTTTTTTTTTTTTTTATAGTATGGGTAATGGATTAAATATCAGATGGGAGCTCAGGTAAATTTTTTGACAGGAGTTTTTGAATGAGTTTAATTAGTTATATAGATGCATTTAATGTGTTTTTGTAATGTTTCAAGGGTACTGTATTACAACAATGAACATTGAATGAATGTAAGATAGCTGTCGGTCCAACCAATAAGACCCCAAGTAAATACAAAGGCAACATCGATCCCCTATTCTTAAACATAAGCAAGTCTGCAACTGGGAGAAACTGTATACACTCCTACATGATGTCAATGGGAAAACAAACTGTAACCCTTTGTAGGCTGGCCAGACAGGTCTAGTCTTGGCAAAGGCAGTTGTGTAGTACACTGATTGTTTGTGGAGCAGCCACTTTGGTTTAATAGGGGTTTGGTTGACTTTGGTGTAGAATAGGACCTAGATTTCTGGATAGGGAGGGAGGTCCTCATGGTTGCCCAAATGGGTGGAGGGAAAACTATTTTATTTCCACAAGAATAACAAGACGTTTGGGGTGCCCCAGTGACAGGTGTTTAGATGTCACCATGCTTTTACTTCCCAGTTCCCACTGTTCCTCCAGCAGTTCCCCTTTTTTTCTCAATCATTGGAATTCTGCATTCAGAGTCCATGGGGCCTGTGTCCACCATATATACTTACAAAATGTCTAAAAGGTTGGACCATACTCTGTTGTTTTTTATACCCTCCATATCTCATGATAACTAGGTTAAGGTTCTGGAGTCCCACTTGTTGTCTCCAGTAGCAAACAGCTATATATCATCCATCTGTGCTACAATACCCCAGTATGAGGAGTGGATGATATTAGAGATGAGCGAACGGCGTTCGATCGAATTGATATTCAATTGAATATCAGGCCTTTCGAGGTATTCGATTACAATTGAATACCACGAGGCAAACGCACTAAAAATTTGTATCCCCTCCCACCTTCCCTGGCGCTTTGTTTGCACCAATAACTGTGCAGGGGAGGTGGGACAGGAACTACAACGGAGGCATCGAAAAAAAAATCGGGTGTTGCAGAGCTCAGCTCACGGCCAGCTCTGCTACATCTCAGGTGTAGCAGAGCTGTGCGCTCAACACTGCTACATCTGAGATCAGACAACAATGGAGACTGCTGTGGACCGATCTTAGACTCCACCTCCTCTGTCAGAACCAATGTTGATTGCCCGAATGCTGTACTCTGTATGGCATTCGGCCAATCAACGCTGGTCAATGCATTCCTATGGGAAAAAGTCAGCTCCCGCATATCGCAAGCTGACAGGGATCCCGACAAGATAGTGCCGTAATACAGGTACTTGGGCATTTTAGATGCCCCCAGGCATGCTTCCCCTGCTGTCCCAGTTGCATTCCAGGGTGTTGGCATCATTTCCTGGGGTGTCATAGTGGACTTGGTGACTCTCCTGAGTCAAAGTGTGGCTTCCCCTGAAACAAAGCATTTTTCCCCATAGACTATAATGGGGTTCGATATTCGTTCGAATAGTCGAGTATTGAGGGGCTATTCGAAACGAATATCGAATCTCGAATATTTCACTGTTCGTTCATCTCTAGATGATATATGATAGAGTTCAGCTATTGATTATTGCCACAGATGTGTCATGGATCGAACCCAATTCACACATGTAATGAGGATGTATCTTCTTTCTGGGCCAAAATCTTACACCTTTTTTTGGCCCTTCTCATTATCTCAATGGTGTAGATTAGTTAATATTACTCTATCATACTAAAATATTGTGTACCGCAACAATGGCTACCCTGAGACTTTTCAACATGTCTGGGGTACATAGTGTGCTTCCACTCTGACCCATTCTAGTGTCAGGGGCCAAAAGAACTCTCTCCTTAGGGCCCATGTTTCTCAGTTGAGTGTCCTAGTCTCAGTATACATTGTAATATATATATATATATATATATATATATATATATATATATATATATATATATATCAAATTGTCTCTATTTTGTTCAGGACCAAAATCCTGAGATAGAGCCTTCAATAGCTATGTTATTTTTCACGTACACGCATATGGCAGCTTGTTCTGAAAAGTCATCCAAAAGATTAGTCTTTGCACGTAAATGATTCTGTAAATGTTCTGAGATGTGAATAGATTTATCACTTGCCTTGCCATTCATAGGACTTCATGCTGCATAGCCTACAAGTATGACAATAACAACCACCTACAAAGCTAATGTCTGAAAATGGAGATACGTTTTTCTGACTGATGAGATGGATTTCCATCTATTAGAAACCACTGTTTTATTATCGGAGCGCTTGTTGTTGACTGTGTTTCTGCGCTTCTATAGCCGGTTTAAAAGGCGTTGTAGAGAATAATTGATGTGATTCATCATACATCAGATACCATGTCTAGTAGTCAGGCTTTCACTAAAAATAACCCTTTTGTACATTGTAAATACCTTTCTATGAAAGGTTTCTGAAGCGCCCTCTGCCTAACCATAAAAAATCCCCCTCTCTTCTCTTGGCGTTACTATTTGGTGACCGGGTGCTACTATTAGAGCTTGTTTACCATGGAGTGAAAAGCTTAAAGTGCGCCTCCAGCTATAAAAGAACTTTCCATAAATGAATAGCAGAGATGAATATAAGAAACATTGCGCAGCGAGCTCGCAGGAGCCGACCTGTTCCGACGACAGCCGGGAGCCTAATGAAGGCTCACAGGCCTGTCATCGCTATATTACTATTACGGCTGGTCTATGACCAGCCGTAATAGTAATGTAGAGAATCTCCCATAGACGGCAATACACTTGTATTGCCGTCTATGGAACTTGCAATCAAATGACTGCAGGTTCAAGTCCCCCAGGGGGGCTAAAAAAAGTTTAAAAAAAATATAATAAAAAATAAAAAAAAGTTCACAGCGGGTTCACACCAGCACCTGATCTCAGTTATGCAGGTTTCCGTTTTCTGTCAGCAGAAGACAGAAACCGACATTCAGTGTCTGTGGGTGAGCCGTCTTCTGCTGCCCATGGCGAAACCGTTTTGTTTTTTGTTTTTTACTGGACACAAAGTCCTACATGTCCGACTAAAAAAAAAAAAAACTGTTTCAATGCAGAGAGCAGAAGACGCTCACGGACACGCGGACACTTTTCAAACCCATGAATGTTTCTCGGGCAGGAAACGGAAACCTGCATAACTGGGATTGGGCGCTGGTGTGAACCTGCCCTCAAAGTAGAAAATGACTGTGAAACACATACACATTAGGTATCCCTGTGTCTGACAGTGCCCGGTCTACTGAATATAGGGGATCTGCAGTGCTTCTATTCCGTCCGGAAGGGGTTAATAGGAGCACTGCAGATCCCCTATATTCAGCCAGGCTGAATTCCAAGTGGGGGTAAAAAACCCAGTCCTCAAGCTCAGGGAAGGGGCAGACAGACAACCAAAACACCCCCTCCCCTTTCCCAGCACTTACTGCACCCAAGAACTCGGCCATTTTAATTTTTGAAATTTTCCAGTAGCTGCTGCATTTCCCCCTAGGCTTATACTCGAGTCAATAAGTTTTCCCAGTTTTTTGTGGTAAAATTAGGGGGGTCGGCTTATATTCGGGTCGGCTTATACTCGAGTATATACGGTATATAGAATCTCCATATCCAGCTCACACATAGACATCTATGGAGTGGTACAGCTTGACCTTAAAGGGATTCTATCATTAGAATGCCTTTTCTAACTAATACCACGTAGGAATAGCCTTAAGAAAGGATATTCTTCCCCTAACTTTAGAATTCTTCCCTGCGCCGCTGTTCCGTAGATATCCCTGTTTTTCTTGTTATGCTAAAGAGACTCCATACAGCACAGGGGGCGTTCCACTGTGCTCAAACAGCATTGGGGGCCGTCCCATGTGCTATGTGAAAACTCTCCAGCACTGCCTCCATCTTCTACAGCCGCACCTCTCTGGCACATACTCTGCGTTGTTTTCTTCTAGTGATCCTGTCTACAGTATCTAAATCCCGCACATGCACAGTCGGCTGTGCCATCAGGCTTTGGGCAGAGCCAACTGCACGTCTGTCCGGCCATTTTCATGTGGCCGCTTAGACGAGCAGTATGGCTCTGTTTAGCCATTTTCTTGTGGCTACTTAGACAAGCAGTATGCTTGTGTATGTGGCTACAAGAAAATGGCTAAACAGACATGCGTAGTCAGCTCTGCCTGAAGTCCTATAGCAGAGTCGACTGCGCATGTTCCGTATTTAGATCTTGAAGACAGTATTGCTGGAAGAAGGCAATGCAGAAGACGCGGCGGAGAGGCGCAGCTGTAGAATATGGAGGCGGCACTAGATGAGTTTTCATGCAGCACGGTGGACGCCACCACTGCTGTTTGAGCATGGGGGAATGCCCCCTGTGCTGCCTGGAGACTCATTAGCATACCGAGAAAAACTGGGATATCTACAGAACAGCAATGTGGAGAAAAATTCTAAAGATAAGGAAAGAATAGCCTTTCTTAAGGCTATTCCTACATAGTATTAGTTAACAAAGGAATTCTAATGATACCACGTAGGAATAGCCTTAAGAAAGGATATTCTTCCCCTACCTTTAGAATTAGGTTCCTCTTAAACAAACCTTGTTTTCCTTGATTCCTCCATTGCTGAGATATCACCATTTTTCCCAATATGCAAATTAGCACTTTAGAACAATGAGGGCGTGGCCATGGCTCCTAAGAGGTTAGTGGCAATGCCTTCCTTGTGTCAAAGAGATAATTTGTATACTGGCAAAATTGTGACATAAAGGTAGCAATTCACAAGGATAAAACATTTTGATTTAGATGACCCTATTTTATTCATCTTTGGGGTTGGGTTAATATCCTGGTTCTGGTGTCCGACTCCCTTTAAAAGTACAGCAGTGTCAGAAGAGCTTACTTCTTCACAGTGCAGCAGAGTTTACCCACAGCAATATTTGTATATTTTTTCCAGCAGTCACCTCCTTCACCTTTCCCTCTCCATAGACTTCATTGTAAAAACTCAGTCTAAAAAGTGGAAAAGGAAACATATTTCTTTAGTGATATATATTATAAATCTTCATATATTTACCTGTACTATTCATTTAGGACAACATACAAATCTTGGGCAGTGTAGATTCACCACTATATGTTGTAGTCTGTAGACTGGTGCTGGAGGTTATGCTGGTAGTTCCTGCTGAGAGAGGAGCTGAGATAGCTGTTTCATCTAAAGTCCCAACACAAGGACATAGCAATGACCACACAGTGGTCCAATAAAGAGAGAGAGAGTTGATCACTCTATACACTTTTTTCTTGTGGGGTGGGGTGGAATGTTGAACATTCTGTGGATTATGAGCCATCAAAGTTTATGGTAGTTGTTTGGGCATACACTGCACCGGTACAGTAGTTGTGCTATCCTGCATTGACCCTGCTAAAATGCCCACAACTATACAGCAGGAATTGTTAAGAACTACACAAGTATGAAAGCATTGGCACGATTACTTAGCGGGTTGTAATGTTCATCACTTAAGCAGATCAATAATTATTTCACCTCTTTTCTTAAAGGACTTGTCTGAAAAAGAAAATTCAAGAGGAAATGCTTTGGAATCCCTGAAAGCAAATTTCTACTGTGAGCTGTGTGATAAGCAATATTATAAACATCAGGAATTTGATAACCATATTAATTCCTATGATCATGCACACAAACAGGTAAGATATTCTCGGATGGTTCATTTGCCAATTTGTTCACATTTTTTAATTTAAATCCATGCACAGGGCTACATTATATATTGGTGTGGTATCGATCTCTAATAGGGTGCCCATAGAATGTTATGGGCCCAGTTATATTCTAGAATTTATTGTACTCCATATTTGCTTGTTTTTTCCGTTACTTCAGTTTTTTCTTACAATCCAAAAACACGGATTAAAAAGATTTTTTATTACACTGACCCAGTCTATATTCAGTATATCAGCATGTCAATCCCTGGGTGGCCACGTAAGCATTTAAGCAACTTTGTTGTGTTACTCGTACCCTGGCCTCCTCACAATCCAACCTGCTTGTTGCTGGAACCTTCTGACTGAGTATTGCTGTGTGCACTGAGTGACACCGGATGGGATGGGGCAATGCAATGACAAAACACAAGAGACTCAAAGCACAGTGAGCATTGTAAAGTAGGGGCGTTAGTGGCTGCCAAATAGGTGCTCATCTCCAATACTCACACGGGGAGAATACGTTCCATGCAGATGTTGCCCTTTGTCGATTTGAACCCTGTCCACAGCGCTGCTAACTACTGAGCCACCATGCCATCCACATGTCTAGTCCTAGTTGACTCAGTGGCTGATCTGGATGTATACAGTCTGTGCACAGTGCTGCATAAATGATAATAACTAGAGATTGGCAAACCACTTTGTCACAAACTCGATTCAACCCAAATATTCTAAATTCTTTGGTTTTAACAAAACCGAATAAATGGCGATTCACTTTGGGTGAACAAAATTTGCTTTCGCATAATAGGTGAAGGCACAGGGGAGGTGACAAAAATAAGGAAAAAAAATACATTCACATTTACCTTCTGTTAGTTGTGACATCTAGCGCCCTCCTGTGATATCTGCACCACTGAGGCCTGTGATTGGGCCACCATTGGTCACATGGATACTCAATCACAGGCCTCAGTGGTGACTCCTGGAGCATGATGTCATAGGAGAGCGCCAGACGTCAGCGGAGAGAGAGCGTCAGACACCATAAGGAGACTCAAGATGGAGCGGTAACGGAAGCTGAGAATTAATTAATTTTTTTACACTTCCACTAGGCCTCCACCTATTATACTTTGAAGAGACCCAAGAGTACAATAGGTGGAGGAGCAGAGGAAGTAACAAAAATTAAAAAAACAAAACAAAAACATTCATACTCACCGTCTGTTACCTCTTTTGGGTTTCCGGTGGCATCTGGCACTCTCCTGTGACGTCATGTGCTCTAGGTCACCGCTGAAGCCATCAGTGATCACATACTCTATCACAGGCCTCAGTGGTATCTCCAGGAGCATGATGTTACAGGAGAACGTCAGATGTCAGCGAGATTCAAGTCCTAATTCAACCAGCAAAAAGTTAAGCAGTGACGACTAGAGATGAGCGAACAGTAAAATGTTCGAGATTCGATATTCGTTTCGAGTAGCCCCTCAATATTCGACTATTCGAATTGAATATCGAATCCTATTATAGTCTATGGGGGGAAAATGCTCGTTTCAGGGGTAGGCAACATTCGATCAAATTACACTTACCAAGTCCATGAGTGAGGGTTGGCCTGCATCCTCCGAGCAGTCTTCTCCTTGCAGCGTCCCCGCGGCGTCTTCTGGCTCTGAATTCACTCTGCCAGGCATCGGGCCTGGGCAGAGCCGACTGCGCATGCCTGCACTACAAGCGTACATACGCAGTCGGCTCTGCCCAGGCCCGATGCCTGGCAGAGTGAATGAAGAGCCGGAAGACACTGCGGGGAAGCTGCATGGAGAAGACTTCTAAAGGTAGGAGAAGAACCAGCATTGATTGGCTGACTGTATAGCATTCGGCCAATCAATGCTGGTTCTGCATCGAACTTTTCCATTCGAATAGCGAATGGTACTCGATCGAGTACGAGTATTTCGAATACCGTAGTATTTGATCGAATACTACTCGCTCATCTCTAGTGCCGACCGATTTTATTTCTACTTTCTATTTGCATTTGTACTATGTTCAAGCTAATTTAAGGCGTCAATCATACCAAACTTGTTTGACTCGACAAAAATCATGGTCCCGAACCATCTGAAACTAAACAAATCTTAAGAGTTTTGCCCATCTCTAATCATAACGTATTTGAATACTCTCTCTCTTATGAATGTAACTCATTTTTTGGCTTGAAAATGGACAATAAGCCTAAATCTTATTTTCATATATCAAGAAGGAAGAATTCTCATCATGGCCCTGAAGAAGTGAACGTATAGGTGGATATTGAATCCTTTCGTATTTACTCTTGGCAGAGTAAACCTGCTCACTGTTAATAAAATCTGAGTCAGAGTATTGAAGTCAAGCGCTCAGGGCATCCTCCCAAGTAATGCAGAGAGATGTGGAACAGCGCGAGAGAACAACCGCAGTGCAAGCATCTGTTTTGGAATAAACATCTCAGGAGAGCCTTGCGTACTGCGGGTGCAACAGGATTTCTGAGAATGACCTTTAACTAAAACTGTTTATCATGGCAAATATTTCTTCAAAAGCGTATTACAATAGGAATTATTAGAAAGCTATTTGTTCTCTCCGTGCTGAGAGTTTAATTAAATGAGAGCTTCGAAGGAGGACGGAGCGAGGAGCGTAATATATGGAGAATGTTATAAGTAACAGGGAGCGTGGCTGCACGGGGGCAAAGATCCCCAGGGACCATTTAAAAAATGCAATTCATGACATTTTTTTTTTTTGTGTGGTATGGACGGTATCATTTTATTGTTTGGATCAGCCCAATTATAGAAGTATTAAATTGTTCTACTACTTTAAAAATTCTCTTTCAAAAATGATTTGTTTTTGTGTAGACATATCCGATCTTGGTGGTTTTACTCCTTTGCAGAGGTACACAGCTTGGTACAGCAAAAAAGAATTGTATGTATTAATGTGCTACTTCCCCGGGATGAAGCACCACTTTGCAAATACTACTGTTCAATTTACTACTACCGTATGTAGAGGTGCACAACAGTACCCGCTTATAAAAACTGGGTCCATATGAGGATGTTGATTGGAGCCAATAGCAGGTCAACCGAGCTCTGCTGTCTTTACCTGCACAAGGCCTGAATGCTTCTTTAGCAAGATGTTAGACATACCATCAGGTGCTAAAGTACTATACACACATACACATGGCGAAAACATAACCTAGTCAACTTAACATGACAACAGATCCAGCCACAATCCATAGCAGGGGCCAACACGATATAAGAGAGAGAGCGAAACATTCACATAATGCATTTGGCTTCAACTCTATTACGCTAGTTTCACACCTAGGTTCGGGTTTCCATTCTTCGTTCCCAAAAAACGGAAACCAAATCCTCTTAAAAAGCGATTACCTGCGAACCCCAAAGACTATAATGGGGTCCACCAGATTTCCACCCAAAAAAGGCAGAAACATGCGCAGAGAATAGACTGCTAGCAGGCTTTTGCGTAAAAAAATGGCGACGTATAAACCATGAAAAAAGTCACAATTACACAAAAGTTGAGACTTTTACAGGTATGCGTAGCGCACACCATTTTTCTCAAAGGGGGTGTAGAATTTGTTAATCTTGAACTATTGGCCCCATCATATGTATCATGGCAAAAATCCACACCAGCATGGAGCTGACGTAGTTTTCTGTTCACATAGAAGGACCCTGGAGGATGCACCTGAATGATGATGATGTAGGGATTGAAGATTGGAATGGAAAATGGCGGTCTTATTAAATCAGCACAATAATGTCACTGGGTCTTTAATGCCAGTATCTGTGTATATAGCATTGTCATGTATATAAGCCCAAATGGAACAATGTTAAGTTCTAGCGGTGTTATATATATATATATATATATATATATATTTATATATATATATATATATATATATCAGTACTTTGCTATGATACAAATCATATACTATGATACTATATACTATGATACAAATCATATACTATGATACTATATACTATGATACAAATCATATAATCATATACTATGATACTATATGCTATATACTATGATACAAATCATATACTATGATACTATATACTATATACTATGATACAAATCATATACTTGTCAGTATTACCACTGCTCTTTCTTTTTAGCCTGGCAGCCACTTTCTCTAGCTCACTAGCTCATTGTCTTTTGTATGTCTGACCTGTAAAAGTTATTCCCTCTGCACAGGGCAGACAGATATGAACATTGCAGTAAAGGCTAAACTCGATGTTAAATTTACAGTGCTGTCAGCAAAGAGAGTGAAGTATAAGGGGTCTGAGTTAAAAGCAGGCACTTGGCCCCTTCATACTGAAGTAATAGTGTATGTAGCAAAGTATTCCAACAGCCAGACAAGAAATAGGATTTATCAAGACTAACGTATGCCAGTCCTAGGCCTTAGTCACACATGGGCATTTCTCTTACGTATGCATCCACTTTTTTCATAGACGTCATATATACTCATCTATTTCAATGTGTTTATTCACTTGTCAAACAGAAGCATGCTCTTTTTTTTTTGCATGGATGTGAAAAACGGAAACCTAAACTGCTTAAAAAGTGATAACCCGTGGAAACTCATAGACCTCATAGACGACAATGGTGTCTGCCCAGTTTCTGTTCGGTTTCCACCCGAAAAATGCAAAAAAAGTGTATTCAGGGACAGAAACTTGAGTTCAACCATTGATATCAATCCAACCTAAGGTCTCATTCACATCTGCGTCAGTAATCTGTTCAGGGAAATCCGCATGGGGACCCCCCCCCCCCAAACAGACTACTGAACGCTTTTGCAAGCAGTGTGTAGTGAAAGCACGCGGACCCCATAGACTAAAATGGGGTCCGTGTTCTTGTCATGAGATCTCCGCAGGGAACATGTGGACTGGAAAGTAGTTCACAATCTACTTTCCTGTCCGCATGACTTGTGCGGAGATCGCACATCAAGCACACGGACCCCATCATAGTCTATGTGGATGTATGTGCTTTAATTGCACATCGCTTGCAAATGTTTTCGGTAGTCCGTTCAGGGGGTCCCCATGCGGACTCCCCGTACGGATTACCAAACGCAGATGTTAACCAAGAGTCAGTCAGCTCACAGAGATATCAGACATAAAAGTCTCTGGAAAGATAATAAGGAGTGAGATCCCAGTGAGAGGGAGACAGAGAGACATGGCAACTAGATTGTGCTCACCACTGCTGTATACTGCCTTCCATGCTGCTTTTTCTGTGTCTATAAGATATAGTGATAAAAAATGAAGATAAATGAAGACTTGTAAAAACCTCTATAAGTGCAGAAATAGCAAACTTAAACTGTCTGCAGCGTGATAATATAATAAAAGCCAATGAAAAAGTCAAGTAAGAGTGAAGAATCAAAAGTAAAGTTAAAGTTTACTGCATCTGTAGCTGTGTCCTAGCTTGATATAGGCAGGAATACTCTGCATCTTATTTATTGTCAAATGTCTTCTGTTTCTCAACAGAGGCTTAAAGAGCTGAAACAAAGAGAATTCTCTCGGAATGTGGCATCAAAATTAAGAAGGAATGAAAGAAAACAAAAAAAGTATCTTCAAAGGCTTCACAAACTGGCGGAACATAAGAGAGAACCTACTTGGTGAGTAACCAAGCGAAGCTCGAAACTGGAAGATCATTTTACTACTACAAGTCACAAGTGTGAATTCCAGATAAAGGACATTATACTAGTTGTGTAGTCAGACGTAGTAGTGTCCAACATTGTTTAATGACATCTAAACGTCAAGCTACAGATCTGTATTTTACAGTCACCAAGATCTGGATTGCTAATTTTTTTTCTTAACCACTTAACCAAAGATTCCTTAACATGTTATATGAACAAAACCGTAAGCCATAATACATCACAAAGATTATATTTAATATACAGAATGTGTATATATATATATATATATATATATATATATATATATATATAATGAATTAATGAGTACAATTAATATTCTCTACAAGTTTCTTCAACTGCAAATACTACAAAAACATGAAATATTTCTACAGACATCAGACATAGTCTCCTGTTTTATCCACTACCGTGCAGTGACGACCCAGTATTCATGACACTTTGTTGCAATCATATTTGCATATATGTAGATTCAGACAGTGTCGTACATTATAGCAGCTTTCCATCACTTCATACTGGAAAGATATTGCTATGCAAATTGTAGATGCACAGCCTCCCCTGGTGGACACAAATATGCACTACATGTTCTTTAGTTTTGTTATGTAAATCATCCAACCACGTAAAAACCCTATTAATGATGCATATTATATTAATAAGTGTTTTATTAAATATTTGCTGTAATAGAAACAGAATTAGAGACCTTGATCTTTCAGCTGAAACCATCTCCGTATTATATTTTGGAACACGCTATATGCATGAAAGTATTTACAAAAGCTTTTATGACATCCCATTATAAATCCATAGGTATTAATATGGCATTGGTCCACACTTAGCAGCTAAAAAAAACTTCCATTCTTTTGGAAAACATTCTACAAGATTTTGGAAAGTATCTTTGGAAATTTTTGCCCATTCACCCAGAAGAGCATTTGTTAGGTCAGACCATGATGTTGGATGGGAGGGCCGGGATCACAAACTCTGTTCTAGTTTATCCTTTAGATGTGGGATAGGGTTGAGGTCAGTCCATATACCTCCCAATTTTCAAAGTACTGAAAGAGGGACAGAACCCAGGGGTTGGATATTATACACCTGTGGCAATGGGACTGATCGAGACACCTGAATTCAATGATTAAGAATTTGGAGCAAATACGTTTGTCTAAACAGTGTATATGCTAGTGCAGGGCCGGCCTGAGGTTGGACGGTGCCCTGTGCGGAATCCAATTGGGATGCCCCTCTCTAGTCGTTGGAAAAAGTTCTTAATAAGCCTTGTAGATTGGAAGACTTTTCCATTTGCTGCTTATTGCCTTTTTAGGCCCTAATGTGTCCAGATTTGCTGTAAACCCTGTTCAGATCTTAGATCTAAGGACCAGAACTTACCGCACCATACATCCCTTTGATGTTTTAAAGGTTTACTCCAGTCACTTTTTTTCATGATCTATCCTGAAGCCACCACATAGCCCTGAGCTCAACCTATCCCTATGACCTATTCCATACGTTATATGATATTATCCCTGAACTTAAACATATGATATTTGATTGATTATTAACTTTTCATTTACATATTGCATTTCTCCTTTTTGTGTTCCAAGTGCTCCAGGAAGTGGTCCAATGTTCAAATCCACAACAGTGACCGTTCACGATCATATCCATGGAAGTCTTCAAAGTACTATTGTCCACACTACAGAGAGAGAAAAACCACAGCTTGCATCCATCACAAATATCCATAACAGCACAAATGTGGCGTCTATACTTCTACCCAGTTCAGAGAGTTCTCAGAATGATAACAAGATGCAAAAAGATAGCGAACATAAAATAAGCTTCTCCTTCTCCTTTCCAAAAAAGACCCCCGTTAAACTCGAAGCTTCTGCTGCAGTTTTCTATGAATTCAATGAAGACATGTCGAGTGGTCATGGGTTAAAGAAAAGAAGCAGATTTTTACCATCATCATTCAGTGTTCAGTCATCTTTGCCGATAGACACAGTGTCATGCCTAAATGGTGAGGATGGAGAAGATGTCTTAAATCCTGAAAAACCATTATCTGGAAGAGAAGATGCTGCCCCAGATACAGATCAGAAACAATTGAATGGGGAAGAGTTGACTAGTTTTTTAACCTCAGAAGTTTGTCAATTAAAAGTGCCTTTAGAATTTGAGGTCGAAGCACAACATGTGAACTCAGATACTCTCATTCGCTCAAAACACAATGTCGATGACCACAAAACTGATCATGATAAACTGGCCATAGGGTGCCTAAAATTGGAGATGCCTTGTCCAGAGACAGACAGTGACATTCATGATGACCAAGCTGTATTAGAAATTGGAGAATTAGGAGCTAGCAATAAAACTAATGAAAGTGCCACGGAGAATATATCAGATTTGACAGTCAACAAAGGTGGAAAAACGATACACGAAAAGGAGGAGCCCGTGAAGAGGTTAAATTATGACTTTCATCCAGTGCAAAACAGAGATGGGTCAAAAGTTCTTCAGTGGCCTTCTGAAATGATAAGGTATACCTGCACGCAACCGTCACTCTCCTACAGTTGCAACCCATTGCATTTTGATTTTCGTTCATCTAAAGCAATAAATCCAAAAGATCAACCATTTTGCCAAGACGGTACCTTCTCCAACAGAGATCCAAAAACCATGCTGAAGCTAAATTGTCAAACCGTTGTCTCCGAAGACAATAATGATCCAATAAACGCATGTCACCCTATGTCAAAAGCTTCAAGTAAGCTGAAATGTTATAGCTTAATATGCAGTATTAAAGAAGATCAAAAGCACAATATCTCGAAATATCTTCTGAACAACGACTTTGACTTTAGAAAGAGGAAGTGCAATAAAAAATTCCAACACTCATGTCGAAAAGGACGAAAACGAAAATGTAAAGTCCAAGAATCCCGAATGAGATATAGGAAAAAATGTCACGTAAATGAAGATACTCAAAATAACTTTAAAAATTTAGAACAACAACACGTTGGATCAAAAGACGCGTTTTGCTCATTAAAAAATTTAACACTTTCTCATCAACTGCCACATGCTGAGAGTGATCACACAGAAAGAGAATTGTTAAAAAGACCAGCGCTAAAGATCAAAGAAGAATGTGAGGTTTGGAACGTAGATCAGAAAAGAGGTTTCGCCAATCAAATAGAAAATGAACTTAGCAAGAACACAAGGTCTTTCAACTACCAATCAAAAATCCTGCAACTAGATCATTGCTCTCAAAATATAGCTTATTCTGACACTTTTTGTAGATGGAGTTCTAACAAAATAAGCTCTAATCATGGAAACCACCAAACCTTTCTAAACCATAGTTATAGGTTCAAAAGAACCCAAAGAACTGTAATAGATGAGATAGAATTGTACTTTAAAAGACCCAGGCTCTGCAGATCGGTCTCCGCTTCCCAACAGGTCTTCTTCCCAGAGAAAAACTTTTCTATTTTGTGTAAACCTATCCCTATAAGAAGTACGGAAGGAATTAACAAGAGGACGAATAACAGGCGGAGAAACAAATACTGCAAACTAATAAAAAATAACTTCACTTTCCATAAAGCTGACAGATTTCTAAACGAAAACTATTACAAATTGGCTAAAGAATCCCTTCGAGCCAAGGAGTTTCTCAAGAAAATAGTAAAAATTAAAAAAGTGGTGGAAAATAAGTTGGACCAGTTATGTAAGAATTTGCTGGCGTTCAAACATAATAATAAACCTCCGATTGCCTCTTCCATTAAAGACCTTAGTATGGATAACAATTGTATCTTACCTCCAGTGAAAGATGGTGAACATAATGAAGACTCTTTTCCTTCTAGTGAAGATCTACCACAGTGCCAAGGACAGTCAGCACCTTGGCCCGTGAAAGCTTGTAATGGAGTAAAGAACAGTGCTGGCCAAGATAAACCTGAGGATAGAGATAGTCAAGGAGTTCCAATGGATGACGCACATGTGACTACTAAAAAATATATCACAGATCAGCTTTTGTCACATGTCACCATTCCGTACCAACAAGCTCATCTTCCAGGAACATACGCTAAGAAGCTTAAGTATCATCAGTGTGCCAGGTATGGCCCAGCCCTGCAGCCTCATCCTTTTCCCACCAGGTTTAAGTTGATATTTCCAGCAGGAGCCATTCAGACATGTACCACAGTCTACCCTGTTCCATTAGAGCCGCCATTATGTTCCTCTTCTATAGCTGCCTTACCTCAGCATCTAACTGCTCCCTTTCCAGCTGCCTCTGTTGACAGTGTCAAACTTATATGTCCTCAGCAGCAATTTCTGTGTCCACAGAGTCAAGGTGTTTCCAGGACTCCATTCTACCAAATGACAATGGAGCCAAGCTTATGCACTAGGGATGCCTTTGGTTCTTCACCACAGCTACCCATTATCACAAATACTGTGCTTTGTCACGTTCCGGTGCCTCTTCCACAGCCTTCACCTACAGCAGTTTTTACACCAATACACTCACATTTGCCAGCACTTATTCCTTTACATTCTCTTTTTTGAGTATATGTTATGTCTTTAGGGTAAAACATAGGCATTGTTGGTATAAGGTTTGCATGGATACATGATCATGGAGACATGGAGATCAGATTCCGTTGCCCAAAATTAGAGAAATGGAAATCCCATTTGAAGAGTAGTGTCACCTATGATGGTAAACTGCTTAGAGAGGCACAAAGCGATGCTCCAGTCCCAAGCCCAATATTATATACTGGTCAGTACCTAAAGAATATTATGTACTTTCCTTAAATCTTGCTGGATGCTTTTTAGTTCATCTCCAGTAGGACAAAGCTGTGATCCATGACTATAAAGCCTAATCTGAGAAGAGCAACAGCTCAACCAATGATGTGGCAGGAGGGGTGTCTCAGACTCTCTGTAGGCACTGTAGCCAAACTGAAGTCACAGATCCACCTAATGGAGATCAACTAAAAAACAGCCAAGGATCAAGACCTTTAAGGGTGCATTCACACTGAGTAAACGCTAGCTTATTCTGAACGTAAAACACGTTCAGAATAAGCGGCGTCTAAAGCAGCTCCATTCATTTCTATGGGAGCGGGGATACGAGCGCTCCCCATAGAAATGAATGGGCTGCTTCTTTCACTCCGTGCAGTCCCATTGAAGTGAATGGGGAGTGCCGGCGTATACGGCAAGCTCTGCTCATGCCGGAGCGTACACGCCGGCACTCCCCATTCACTTCAATGGGACTGCACGGAGTGAAAGAAGCAGCCCATTCATTTCTATGGGGAGCGCTCGTATCCCCGCTCCCATAGAAATGAATGGAGCTGCTTTAGACGCCGCTTATTCTGAACGTGTTTTACGTTCAGAATAAGCTAGCGTTTACTCAGTGTGAATGCACCCTAAGAAAATAAATATCAGGAAATGATCCCTGTAGGTATTTACTTACATATCATTTTTGACCTCCTGACTTGAGGTTTCCTTTAATTTATAGCATTATAATATGCATTAAAGGGTTGTCATAGAACGAACAGTTATTTTATATTGGTTTGTGATTGGTGTGGTTCTGATCACTTTCACCCCAGCTGCTCAATGCAGCAGGAATACTAAGAAAATTCAAGCGATTGTTGGTAACTGATCGACCTAGAGGGCTGGGTATTGCTGATGCTGGGGGAAAATTAGTTACTCTGAAAATACATTACATTACTATAATATCATATTCATAGGAGGAGGAAAAAATCAGCAGGGATGTGCTCCTCTTATGAAACCACGGTGTACCCCTGATATTATCCTCCAGATATTTCGGTACCTACACTTCCCAATGTGAGGGAGAGAGACTAGTATTCACGGGCAATCTTGCCTCATACAGCGTCAACTGTGCCTGATGGAGCAATGCCGTACGAATCTAAAAGTATAAGGAATATGGGATTCCCAAAAAACAAGAATAAGGCAGCGCACTCCTCAAGATTATCCTGTTCATAATCTTGAGGAGTGCACCGCCTGATTCTTGTTTTTTAGGAATCCCGTATCCCTTATACTTCTACATTCCTATAATATGTTATATTACTGTATCATTGTAACAGTCTGTATAAAAGTTCAGAGCTGCATTTACAACTCTTAAGGCTTCAGAGCAGAAATTCCAAATATTCACTGCTTGTTCGGTGTCTGTACAAGGCTTACAATCTCGGTTTCCATTTGCAAGTTTTATGGTACAGTAATTTGAGGTAAGAACAATTAACTGTTGTACATGTCCCACAAATGCTTAATGGTGTTGTCCAGAAATTTGTCAAACTCTAGAGGAGCCCTGAACAAGTGTGACATGCTGATTAGAGATGAGCGAACAGTGTTCTATCGAACACATGTTCGATCGGATATCAGGGTGTTCGCCATGTTCGAATCGAATCGAACACCACGTGGTAAAGTGCGCCAAAATTCGATTCCCCTCCCACCTTCCCTGGCGCCTTTTTTGCACCAATAACAGCGCAGGGGAGGTGGGACAGGAACTACGACACTGGGGGCATTGAAAAAAATTGGAAAAAGTCATTGGCTGCCGAAATCAGGTGACCTCCATTTTAGACGAATAGTGGATTTCAAATCCGGGTCATATGAGAATGTGAACTTTGTGACTATGAGACAGGGATAGCTGTACAGGCAGGGATAGCTAGGGATAACCTTTATTTAGGGGGGAATGTTATTAAAAATAACTTTTTGGGGCTCTATCGGGTGTGTAATTGTGATTTTTGTGAGATAAACTTTTTCCCATAGGGATGCATTGGCCAGCGCTGATTGGCCGAATTCCGTACTCTGGCCAATCAGTGCTGGCCAATGCATTCTATTAGCTTGATGAAGCAGAGTGTGCACAAGGGTTCAAGCGCACCCTCGGCTCTGATGTAGCAGAGCCGAGGCTGCACAAGGGTTCAAGCGCACCCTCGGCTCTGATGTAGGAGAGCCGAGGGTGCACTTGAACCCTTGTGCACCCTCAGCTCTGCTACATCAGAGCCGAGGGTGCGCTTGAACCCTTGTGCACACTCTGCTTCATCAAGCTAATAGAATGCATTGGCCAGCGCTGATTGGCCAATGTATTCTATTAGCCTGATGAAGTAGAGCTGAATGTGTGTGCTAAGCACACACATTCAGCTCTACTTCATCGGGCTAATAGAATGCATTGGCCAGCGCTGATTGGCCAGAGTACGGAACTCGACCAATCAGCGCTGGCTCTGCTGGAGGAGGCGGAGTCTAAGATCGCTCCACACCAGTCTCCATTCAGGTCCGACCTTAGACTCCGCCTCCTCCGGCAGAGCCAGCGCTGATTGGCCGAAGGCTGGCCAATGCATTCCTATGCGAATGCAGAGACTTAGCAGTGCTGAGTCAGTTTTGCTCAACTACACATCTGATGCACACTCGGCACTGCTACATCAGATGTAGCAATCTGATGTAGCAGAGCCGAGGGTGCACTAGAACCCCTGTGCAAACTCAGTTCACGCTAATAGAATGCATTGGCCAGCGCTGATTGGCCAATGCATTCTATTAGCCCGATGAAGTAGAGCTGAATGTGTGTGCTAAGCACACACATTCAGCACTGCTTCATCACGCCAATACAATGCATTAGCCAGTGCTGATTGGCCAGAGTACGGAATTCTGATGTAGCAGTGCCGAGTGTGCATCAGATGTGTAGTTGAGCAAAACTGACTCAGCACTGCTAAGTCTGCATTCGCATAGGAATGCATTGGCCAGCCTTCGGCCAATCAGCGCTGGCTCTGCCGGAGGAGGCGGAGTCTAAGGTCGGACCTGAATGGAGACTGGTGTGGAGCGATCTTAGACTCCGCCTCCTCCAGCAGAGCCAGCGCTGATTGGCCGAATTCCGTACTCTGGCCAATCAGCACTGGCTAATGCATTGTATTGGCTTGATGAAGCAGTGCTGAATGTGTGTGCTTAGCATAGTCATAGTCATAGTCCTTCCCAGAATCCCTGTGCCCCACTTGACCGCTGAGGGAAGTCAGAGACCTCATCGGTCATGTAGGGCCCAGGACTTCTGGGGATTTGGCACAGCATGTGACAGAATGGAATGTAACAGGGGACAATGGAGTATTGGGGACAGTTGAGTATATTTTTGTTTTATGCTACACCTATCCCGGTTCCCTCCAGAGTTTGTACAATCCTGGAATTTAAGTGGCCGCTATATTGGCCTGCAGAGCAGAATGACTCTTTTTCACCTTTGATCTACGTATTTGAAGAACCATATGTCTTATTTTATTGTTGAAATACATGATCAATATTGTTCTACCTTCTTCTTTTGGGGTACATATAATTTATTCATTCTGCGGGGCCAGAGAAGGGCCCAAAACAGCAATTCCAAACACATATTGTCTTTTTCTTATATAAATGCTGTTTGTTTTATTTTTCTTACCCCAGATGCCATGCCATGTATTTTCAGCAGCACCATATGTCGATTTATTTTTCACTACTTTAACCCTTTTCTTATATCAATAATATTAAATTATCAAATTATTGAACTTGCATGGTGAATAACGAGAAAAATAATGCCAGAACTGCTGTTTTTTGTTGAGCTGGATTCCCAAAAATTTTCCCAAAAAGCTCTATGTACCCTAAAATGGCACCAATGAAAATATCAACTCATCCTGCAATAAACAAACCCTCACAGCTCCATCATTGAAGAAATAAAAAATGCATGGTTCTCCAAATATGGGGACACAAAGAAAAGCTTCTTTTTTTATAGTTTTCATTGTGCCAAAGTATTAAAACATAAAAATACTATCTAAATTTGAAACTTCAGTCATACTGACCCACAAAATACAATTACATGTCATTTATACAGCATGACGAATGGTGCAAAAAAAAAATTCCAAAAGTTGCAGAATTGCCAAATTATTACCAAATTATTGGACGATATTCATTATATTATATGAACCCCAAACAATATATAACGTATCCTCCAAACCACACTCATACAGCTCTGCCAGTAGAAAAATATACTTTTTTTTCTCTTTTTTTTAACTTAATCTATTTTTTTTTTTATCCCACGAGGAACCTTGAAGTTAACCTATGGCAGACCCATAGCCTTTCTTACTCTAGAGCATATAGAAACCCATCAGCACCATGTAGTCACCTTAAAGGGTGCTGATGGGCTGATAAAGGGTACCCTCTCCTTTTATATAACCCCTTATATGCCACAATTGAACTCCTATCTGGACAGGTATTCATTTTTTTATGGACCCTTTTATTTTTATAAAATTCTGTGTTCGAAATCTCGCCTGATATTCTATCTTTTTTTTTTATCCTGCCTTTTAATATCATTGTAGCTTCTCTTTTAGATAGTCACATAACAACCTCACCTGAGAATACGCTCTGTATTTTCTTCCATATTGCTTCTATATTAGTGTAATATTAACATCCATATTACTAATGCAGAGTGGGTTCAGGCATTGTCTGTATGGAAACCACATTATGGAGGTCAATTTGTGCAACACAGTAATATATTTCTATTACAAAACCTTGCCATTGGCTGACATGGCTTACTTATGAAAGGGTATACATCATTTATAGGCATACTCATTTTTGCTTAAAATTGTAACTGTACCAATACCAGTGTACCCATCGATGTATCATTATTAGGGCACGTATAACCAAATTCAAAGGTTCTTGCCTAGTGGCATATTCCCTTTCGCTTAAGGATCATGTTATAGGAAATATCAGATATTATTATACATTTATGTACTTTTCCATTCATCAATCAAATTCATTATAATATTAAACTGAAATAAAACAAATATTCTGATCTATCATTGCTTTCGTACTTGCTCAATACAGAGTCGCCTTAGGATAACTATATTTTTTTCCCTAAGTCAAAAAAGGCCTGAAGATATGAACCTGAATGAAACCTCAGAAAGTACGGATGTGCCCACCATAAAGGACTCTGATTCCTCATTGAAATATCAATTCATCCTGCAATAAACAAACCCTCAAAGCTCCAAAGCCATTAAAATTTCACAACACGCTAGCAAAGCCTTAAAGGGGACCTTTGACCATCTTCACCAACTCTAACTCCTTGATTCCCTACACCTATTCCCATGCAGTTAATATTTTTCCATAGTCTCCTTCATCCCAGAGCAATCCATTCTGTTATTTTAAGCACCCAATATGCTAATGAGGCTCTCTACTGTCAAGTAGGTGGTCCCTATCTATTTGCTTTAGCAAAGGACCATTAAAGGTCCCTATCTGTCTGCTTTAGCAAAGGACTAATGCATTTGAGACAGTAATTAGCATAATGAGTGCTCAAACTGACAGCACCATTGCCCAGGAATGGTGGGAACTACGAAAAAAATCCAACTGAGCTGGAATAAGTAGAATGGCAACTATTAAATGATGCAAAGAATTGGAGTTGTAGGGTTAGTGAAGGGTCCATTTTAACAGGTCACAATTCACAACACAACCACTTGGTGGCCACAAAGACACTTCATATATTCAATAATGATATATCTACACTTCAATAATATTTTGTATCAGAGTATAATGAGATGATGTTGTTTCCAAAAGCTGGTCATCTCATGGCACACACATCACAATCAAAGGGTAATATAGGGAAGGACATATCTGTATGGCTCTCCCTCTTCTTAATCCAACCTGCCTGTATACTGCATGGTCAACCATTCGTCTCCATACCTGGAATGTAATACTATATACATTCTCCAATGACCATCACAGAGAAAATGTATAGCTAGCCTTCAGGCATTTTTTAAGCTAAAATTACAGAAATCAACTTATCACCATTCCAGCCCCAATATTATACAGGATTGTCTTTATGAGAAACCACCTTTAAACATAAATCACATATCTGTTTTAGGGAATAGTTGTATTTCCAAGGAAATAACAATTTAGTAGCATATTTTCATAGAGCTGTGTGTTGTGTTGTTCCTCTGTTATTCTTAATAAAAATGTATGGATAAATTGCCAACTGGATGTTATTGGTTGGGGGTGTCTAAAGTGGACAAAGAAGATGAGAAACCAGATGTACGCAATTAAACTTTATTAGAGACAAGAGATGGGTGAACCATGTAAGAATCATTTCACAAATTTTAGCGAAGTTTGCCAGTCAATTTCAATATGGACCAAACTTGTTCAGTCCAAATTGGAGGTGCTATTATTTTACTGTGGGTTTCTTCAGACAACAGAGTATAATAAGTCATATTCACCTTCCTTCACCTCTCCTAAGTTTCTTTGAGGAATCTGCTGCTCCCTTTTGGGCATCTTCAGTCCTCTTCCGGCCTACTGGGTGATGACAGTGGGCTAATGGTAACTCTGAGGCCAGTGATTGGGGCTCACTGTTTATGTTGAGTACATTGATGTCATAATGCTTTTATCATAATGTCGGTGTGCCACATGTGTAAAATCTGATGTCACCCAGCAGGTTGTAAGAGGACTGAACATGCCCTTGAAGAAGCCCAGGAGAGGTGAGTGAAGAGGAGTATAACTATTTATTACTTTTCTGCACCACCCCTGGGCATTACCCATTATTAATCTTTGGGGTTTGAAGAGACTGCAAGTGGGTGGCAAGCTCCAAAAAACTTGTGTTCTTAACCTTTCTAGTTAAGAACTGTTTTGCTCATCTCAGCTTAGTCCTCCATGGTCCATAGAGGAAAATGCAGTATAGGAATAAGGTCCTATTTACATCTGCGTTCGAGGTCCATTCGGGGATTCTGCTTGGGGACCCCCCAAACTGAAATCTATACGCATTAAAAAGCGGTTACCTGAGAAACCCACAGACCCCATAGACTTTAATGGGGGTCCATGTGGTTTCCACATGTTTCGTGCTGAAACCGAGCAGAAACCACACATACCTCCAGTATAGTCTGTGGGGTGCACTAGTTTCCTGAAGGTGCCCACTTTTTAATGCCTATAGGTTTCTGTTCAGGGGGTCCCCAAGTGGACTTCCCAAACGGAAACCCAAACACAGATGTGAACTGAGCCTAAGTTCACTGTTGGCAGTATGTCCAACAAAAAGTAATCTGTCTAACACATTTTAGAATTATAAAAAAAAAAAACATGATACAGTATTGTTTTTTCATGGCAAGTAAATGTTTTAACTAAATATGACAAGGAAAGATGACAGGTCCTTCTTAGCAATGCTTTATTGTCCCCTACAACACCATTCTCTGACTATGAAAGTTGTGCCTTTTTCTCGTGGTGAACAGAATTACCAATGTAAAAGAAGTTCTTATCCAATTCCAATGTTCTACTGTCGGTCATGGAAGAAAAAGAGGGGTTAATACTGTATATGGGGCTGTGGTAGGAGCAAAATTGGTGTGTTATGGAAATATGAACAAAAATATACTGGTATCTATAAAGATATTTCAAGGTCAACACAGCTGAACTACTACAACCTATGACCCTGATTTTTACTTTCTTTCATTAGAACTATATATTGATCCATGAAATCCCCATCCTCGTGTGATACTTAATAACGTTTATAGAATATGTTAGTTATTTTATAACTATGCCTTTGATTTGTTAAGACGATGTGCACTTATTTTGTGCTTAGAAATTGCACTGCATTTTGTATGATGTTCTTATAAAGTTGTAACCTTATTGTTAAGACATCTTGCAATTCTCAATACGTGTTAAGTATTAAAATATGTCACAAAATAAATGGGTGGATTTTGAATACTAACAATTGTAACATCAGTTTTTTCTTCAAAGGGTTAACGGATCACCTTGAGTCTGTGAAGGTTATAATCCTGTAATGTATGAAAAACATTGTTATCCTTAATAGCTGAATCCTAGATATAGTTGCTTATGCATGAAATTGATATAATGTTATAGGATAAGATGGCTCCTGCATCCAGGATGGGTGCAAGAAAAACAAATGCTTGGCTTGCTGCTAAAAGACAGCTCCCCAAGGTTACCACACAGGAACGGGAGCAGCTGGCTATATATGGAACTGCTTAAACTTTTTCTGTTTGATTGACATGTCCCATACCAATCAGGAATGGATATGAAAACTTCGTTGTTGTTATCTCTCTTCCTTTCTCTGATACTATTTAACTCCACGTTGTTTTAATAAAAGTGCATCAGTATTTCCTCCTTGGCTGAGCGAGGAACTAATACCAACAGTGAGTCTGGTGAGTCTGGTGGCATTTCCTTACTGCTGGCGCTCGGCCTAATTAATTAGGACGATGATAGTTACCCAGGATTATTGGTCAATTAGTCAAAAACACAACTTTGACCTTATCAAGTACAGCTGATGGAAACTCCAGCAATAAAGAATAAATTTCTACTTTTCCCCAAAGGTGGTATTGCATATGATATGCATTCAAATAAACGGGTCAGTCATAGGCAGTTCAAGCATTCTAGAGCAGTAACCATTACAGCCTATGGGCTCTCTGCTCTGACTAATAGAGTGGTTCTCAATTCCCAATTATGACATTCATGTGGCTTGTCCTTACCTTTGCAATACATTACTATATACGAAATTAAAGAGCATCTGCCACCAAGTACAAAATGCTAAATGCCATACACATTTGATTCTTGGCATTCCCCTGAACGAGCTGGTGTTTTTATTTTTTAAATCCATCCACCTATTCAAAAGATAAGTCCCCCTGGAAGGTTACCTGTGATCTATCTCTGACTCTTCATGTGGGCGGGACCTTTTTCAGTTTCTCTTTGAAATACAAAAGGTTCCCACCCACTTCTGAATCAGAGATAGTTCACATGTAACTTTCCAGGGGCCATATCTTTTGAATGCATGGATGGATTTAAAAAAAGAAAAACACCAGCTTGTTCAGGGGAATGGAAAGAATTAAATGATTTGATGGAATTTAGTATTTTGGGCTTGGTGACAGATCCTCTTTAGGTTTATTGGTTTTATCCTATTTATCCCACAGAACAAAATAAATTCTGCTTTGATGCTTCCTGGTTCCTGGCAACTCTCTGCTTCCCAGTCCGGTTTATCATGCAAGAAGTCTCCACTCAGCCCATTACTGGCTATAGTAGTGATCCACTTTGACCAATTGGTTAGGCAGTATTTCGTGCATTTGGAGCAGGACCAAAAACAGCAGGGACCTGTGTAGCACTTGAATGGAGAGAGAATGGAAAAAAAAACCTTTTTGTTTCATGTACACATCATTTCACGTTTCTCTTGTCAAGGTTCACATAAAAGTTGTATAGCTGTGTAGAACAACATTATTTTTGGCTTTAATTTATAAAACGACATTAAGGATTGCTGTAAAGTTGTATTCACTTCTGAATAACAGGCAGAGTTGTTAACTAAAGACTCATAGATCCTAGTGCAAAAGCTTAGCTTGGGCCACCCTGCTCAACATCTCCTTGTGAGTGTCAGTAGAGTCACAACTGTACATTTTAACAAAAATTACATTTCCCCCTCCTAAGAGATTAAATTGGAAAAAATTTAAGGTGAACGCTCCTCCCCCCCAAAGACCCCGACTGACCGATGACCCCCCCACACACACACACACACACATTTCTGCACACACTGTTATAGGGCCTAATACTTTGTGCAGGGGCCACTTTGGGGCATAATTTATGCCACATAGTGGCCCCTGGCACAGTATTATGCTCCATAGTGGCCCCCACACACAGTATTATGCCCCATTGTGGATACCATGAGCAATTATTATACCCAGAGACCCAGGGGAGAATACAAACATAAAAAAACACTGCTACTTACCTCTCCCTGGCTCCGGCGTACTCCCCGCAGATGTCAGCCATCTTCAATAACATATGGGACGTCACATGAGCAGGGGCTTGCGTCACAATACATAAGGACGCAAGCCCCGGCCCATGTGATGTCTGGAACGCCACCAACTAGTTCCAATGCCTTCCGGAGCCAGGGGAGGTAAGTAACTGTGATTATTATGTTCCGCTTCAGCTCAATTTAACCACTGCCCCTACTTGCCTGGGCTCAGATATATATATATATATATATATATATATATATATATATATATATATATATATAATATTTCCATGCAAATAAAATGTCCATCACTCCCACATAATACCTCTTTGACTATATGTCGACCAACCGGCATTAAAGCTTAATTTTCTCCTTTCTGACAGTGAAAGGCTATGTGTCATAAATTTTCTTATTTATATAGTGCTATCATATTCCACAGCACTTTACAAATATTGGCAGCACTGTCCCATATAGGGCTCACAATCTACATTAACTATCAGTATGGCTTCGGAGTGTTGGAGAAAACCCATGTATACACGGGGAGAACAAAACAACCCCTTGTAGCTGCCAATATTGGCTGGATTCAAACCTAGGACTCCAGCATTACATTACTGAGTCCACACGCTGCCCAGTGAGCAGGTATGACAAATTTAGAATGAACAGACCGCCATCCATCAAAGGAATTCAGAAAGACGTTCAATCAGCCTTAGTATGGTTAGGGTGACCTCGGGATCCCCCTTCCTTATGGACCCAGTTGCAGATGTGACCACTGTGACTCCTTTATGCCAGCGGTTGCAGATTTCATGATAAATGCCATAGCAAACAGCACTATCAAAAACTTGATAGGCCAATTATAAGGATATATATATATATATATATATATATATATATATATATATATATATATATATATATAGTTCTTTTGGCCACTATCAGTGTCCATCACGTAACAGATTCAGCATACGCATTCAACATAGTATCAGAGATTTGGTAAAAAAAAAATTACTGTTTTTATTTTTTCCGCTCTTTCCAGGAGAAGTAAAGCTGTTTTTCCCACCAGTAATATGCACTATTCATCATGTCATCAGGTTCTGATCATAAATATGATATAGGAGTGTGTTACCATCTCAGATGTCAAGGTTAAATAGATGGCAATGCTTCGGGAAGCTCAGGGTACCAATTACTGATAGAACTTAACTCTCTCCTGGAATGAAAAGGAGTAACATTGTTATTAATTCTCAAGGGAAAGCAGACCCTGGAATGTAAGGAATGTCACATCTACCTTGTTATAGCAGGACATGTTGGCAATGAGAGGCTTCTGTGCAATTGTCAATTTTGTAAAGTCGGGTTTTAGTTACAAACCTTTGCTTGTTCCCAGAGGTTAATACCATCTTAGAAACGTATCTGAGGGCCACGGTTTTTGTTACATATGTTGTTTCAGTTGCTATGTTCATAAGTGGTGGACATGATTTGCAGTCTGGATTTGCAGACAGAGAACCTGCAGCGTATAACAGTAGGAGCAAAGTAGATGAAATTTTAACAAATCTCATCCATGTGTTGTAGAAAAAAATTAGCAGCTTGTCAATTATTTATGCAGATTTTCACCATCAATTTCACCCCTTCACTATAGCAGAGTAGAATCTGTCATGAATCTGCAGCATAATTGGTGACAAAATTGGCGTTTAATTCATCCATACTTCGTTGCAGATTCACCCTGGAATTTGATAGGCGCTGTCACCTTAAGCATTTTGGTGTTTTGTTTAACTACATCAGTTCAGCCCAGGGCCAGCTCCAGATTTTTATGGGCCCTTGGGCGACAGAGCCTCAGCGGGCCCCCTTGTAAAGGAG
The DNA here is from genome assembly GCF_031893055.1 of Leptodactylus fuscus. Taxonomy (NCBI): domain Eukaryota; kingdom Metazoa; phylum Chordata; class Amphibia; order Anura; family Leptodactylidae; genus Leptodactylus; species Leptodactylus fuscus. Next base: position 63,500,981 of record NC_134272.1, read on the forward strand.
GCGGGGGAGTCGAGACACTGTGCGTTGCAGATGAAGCGAGTGACGTCATGCAGGAGTGTGGCGTCACCAACACCATACCTCCCAACTTCTGAAGAGTAGAAAGAGGGGCAAAATGTGCGGCGCGCTCTGCGCACTGCGGCAAATTTAGCTCCACCCACTTTTATGTTGACTCCGCCCATCCTCATTCATTTTTTCATGTGCTCCCACACAGTATAATCCTCCTACAGTCACCCGTAAATTATATGCCCCCCCTCCATCTCTCCCCCAGTTTCATATACACCCTTCCTCTGCCCCCAGTTTCATGTCCCCCCTCCATCTCTGTCCCCAGTTTCATGCCGTTCTCCCCCTTCATCTGCCCAGTTTCATGTCCCCCGTCTCTGCCCTAGTGTCATGCTGTTCCACCCCCCCATCTGCCCCAGTGTCATGCCGTTCTCCCCCCTTCATCTTCTCCAGTTTCATGTCGTTCTCCCCCCCTTTATCTGCCCACAGTTTCATGTCCCCCCGTCTCTGGCCCAGTGTCATGCCGTCCCCCCCCTTCATCTGCCCCAGTGTCATGCCGTTCCCCCCCTCCCCTTCATTTGTCCCCCAGTTTCATTGGGCCCCCTCCATCTCTGTCCCCAGTTTCATGTCGTTCTCCCCCCCTTTATCTGCCCACAGTTTCATGTCCCCCCGTCTCTGGCCCAGTGTCATTCCGTCCCCCCCCCCTCATCTGCCCCAGTGTCATGCCGTTCCCCCCTTCCCTTCATTTGCCCCCAGTTTCATGGGCCCCCTTCAAAACAAACACTTACACTCACCTTCCATCGCTCCCCCACCGCTCCTCTCTCCGCTCTCTCACTCCATTCACATAGTTGTAGGCGCGATGTGACGTCATCACATCGCGCCTACATACGCCGAAGCCGGCCTGCAGCGTTAAAGCAGGAGCTGAGCTCACAGCTCCTGCTTTAATCACCTATGTATTCAGCTCATCGGCGTCCGTCGGTTCAGGTCCAAAAAACCCCATCTGAACTTACCCTTATAGGTGGAGGCCTAGGGGAAGTGACAAAAATAACAAACAATTATACTTGCCTTCACTCACTTTTTATGGCCCTCTGTACAGAGTTCTCAATTATCAGCAGATCTCCTGGGCCTTAACAGTTATATAGGACATGCTGAGTGTCATGACGTCATCATCGCATGGCAATACCAGAAGCCTAGAAGAGTACTTGGAGATGACTCAAGGATGCCCAGAAGGGGTGAGGGAAAATGAGTATCATTTGTTTATTTCTCATGTAATATACAGTGCATGGTCATGTGATATACAGTGCATGGTCATGTGGCATACAGTGCATGGTCATGTAATATACAGTGCATGGTCATGTGATATACAGTGCATGGTCATGTAATATACAGTGCATGGTCATGTGATATACAGTGCATGGTCATGTGGCATACAGTGCATGGTCATGTGATATACAGTCCATGGTCATGTGATATACAGTGCATGGTCATGTGATTATTACTAGTATCATTCATTCTTCTAGATAATATAAGTTATCGGGGAATATGTAGTAATTATAAAATTGGATCGTTTACCTTAAACAAACAAGAATTGCTTATATTTTATGTTTCTGTGCATTAGATTTAGTAATGTATGTAAGTCGGCCATTTTTCGAGCTTTTAATGTAGTTGACGGTGCATCACATAGACTGGAACAAAATGTGGCTGCTATATTTTTTATCAGCAAAATTGTTCTGACAAAGTGTATGCTATGTCTAAGTTTAAAGAAATGTTTAGTCAAAAAATCTAACAGTATTTGTCATTATTAGATTAAAAGAGGAGTCATAATCACAAAGTACAATTGTTGTAGCAAACAAATTACCATAGGACACCTCTAGAGGGCAGTCTGTCCTCTGTTTACAGGGCTTGATGCCTCTTTTTCCCACCTTGTGTTGCAGTAGTCCTGTAAAAGCATCGCAACAACCATTGGCAATGGTTAACAAGGTTCTCTCATTGGTGTCTTAAACATTTATGGCTTGGATTATAGATGGACATATGAAGTGAAATGTCTAACAAAGCCTAATGTATGTTACACTGTATTGAGTGCAACAGGATTCCAATACAATACTACTTAAAGAGAGAGAAAAAAAGAAAATATTAATACCTGGTTATCAAGTTGGGGGTTTTGATAACTGGGACCCCCAATGATCACAAGCGTCCTTAAGTCCCCTCTTTCAATAGAGTGGTTGTACATTTGTTTTGTTACTTGCATTGACTTCTATAGCAGTGCTCCAGAAGTGAATGGAATGGAGCAACAGTCACTGATACTACCGCTCTACTCACATGGGGACCCCCTGTTTTTATAATCATGGATGTCGCAATGATCAGACACCCAGAAAATAGGTGATCTGGTTTCTACCATAGGCCATCAATATTAGTTCTGCAGGGGGTCCCGCATGTCAGACTCCGGCAGATCTTATATTAATGGTAAGGTAATGCTAAGGGTAGGCCATCAACTACAGAAATCAGATATACCCTTTAAGGGTAAATCACTTTGCAGACTTTCTGCCCTTATTATACGTATAGGGAAAACGCCAGTGTTTCCACAAGTATAATTGACATGCTTCAGGCGTTATTAATTTTTTTCCTGCAAAATGTGGTTGTGGCATTTCCACAGCTTCAAAAATGCTGCAACATGGGGCTTCAGCCTACAGGGAGTTTGCTTGACTTCTATAGTATAGGTCATTATTAAGTGATTGGGGGGATCTGACCCATCTAGGACACCCACCGATCTGCTGTTTGAAGAGACCTCAGTGCTCACGAGTATGAGACATCAGTCACATGGTACAGCTGCAGCTCAGTTCCATTCAAGTGAATGGGGCTGAGCAGCAATATCTTGCACAGCCTGTATACTATGTTCAACACTGTGCTTGGTATTCAGTGGCTGCAGTACTTGCCCAAATGCCTCTTCAACTGAGCTGTGAGGTCCCAGATGTCAAACCCCACCAATCACATATTTATGACGTACCCTAAAGATGCAGCTTTGCAGACAGTGATTTTCTTCAGTGCATGAAAATTCAACTTAATGACCAAAATGCATACAAAAGGGTTTGTGATATAGTTAACTCACCATAAATAAGGAGAGATGAAATTATAGGGGTCAACCATGTACTTGATGATAGTCATGATGAGGTAGATACCTGCGTATTGGAAAGTAGGCAGGAAAGTTCCTATTAGATAATGGTAAATTGTATCGCCTATAGTTCTGTGACAGTTTTCTTTACAGAAATACACTATAAACCTAATACATCCAACCATATGAAGTCCAGTGCACCACACACTTTTCATGACACCTGCGCTGGCAAAGGATTCACTATATTCATGAATCTCTACCAAGCCATGCACCTTGACAGAATTCTACACAAGTCAGAGCTGGCATAAAAATTTTTTGTCATTTATGCCAGGAAAGTGTGGCAAATGATAGTGAATAGAGATGAGCGAACACTAAAATGTTCGAGGTTCGAAATTCGATTCGAACAGCCGCTCAATGTTCGTGTGTTCGAACGGGTTTCGAACCCCATTATAGTCTATGGGGAACAGATACTCGTTAAGGGGGAAACCCAAATCCGTGTCTGGAGGGTCACCAAGTCCACTATGACACCCCAGGAAATGATGCCAACACCTCTGGAATGACACTGGGACAGCAGGGGAAGCATGTCTGGGGGCATCTAACACACCAAAGACCCTCTATTACCCCAACATCACAGCCTAACAACTACACACTTTACACACTCAATACCACCTCTCTGACAGTAGGAAAACACCTTGAAACATGTGTATTTGGCACTTGCAGTGAGGAGAGCTTGTCACCAGCAGTGAATTTGGCCCTTGTAGTAAGTTGAGGTTGGCACCAACATTTGTTTTGAAAATCAGGGTGGATTGAGCCTCTAACCAGCAGAGTTTGGGCAAATTCATGGTGGAGGGAGCCTCTAAAAACCCCAGTTTGGACCAATTCATGGTGGAGGGAGCCTCTAACCAGCCCAGTTTGGGCAAATTCATGGTGGAGGGAGCCTCTAAAAAACCCAGTTTGGACCAATTCATGGTGGAGGGAGCCTCTAACCAGCCCAGTTTGGGCAAATTCATGGTGGAGGGAGCCTCTAACCAGCCCAGTTTGGACCAATTAATGGTGGAGGGAGCCTCTAACCAGCCCAGTTTGGACCAATTAATGGTGGAGGGAGCCTCTAACCACCCCAGTTTGGACCAATTCATGGTGGAGGGAGCCTCTAAACAGCCCAGTTTGGGCAAATTCATGGTGGAGGGAGCCTCTAAAAAACCCAGTTTGGACCAATTCATGGTGGAGGGAGCCTCTAACCAGCCCAGTTTGGACCAATTAATGGTGGAGGGAGCCTCTAAACAGCCAAGTTTGGACCAATTCATGGTGGAGGGAGCCTCTAAAAACCCCAGTTTGGACCAATTCATGGTGGAGGGAGCCTCTAACCAGCCCAGTTTGGGCAAATTCATGGTGGAGGGAGCCTCTAAACAGCCCAGTTTGGGCAAATTCCTGGTGGAGGGAGCCTCTAACCAGCCCAGTTTGGACCAATTAATGGTGGAGGGAGCCTCTAACCAGCCCAGTTTGGACCAATTAATGGTGGAGGGAGCCTCTAACCACCCCAGTTTGGACCAATTCATGGTGGAGGGAGCCTCTAACCAGCCCAGTTTGGACCAATTCATGGTGGAGGGAGCCTCTAAAAAACCCAGTTTGGACCAATTCATGGTGGAGGGAGCCTCTAAACAGCCCAGTTTGGGCAAATTCATGGTGGAGGGAGCCTCTAAAAACCCCAGTTTGGACCAATTCATGGTGGAGGGAGCCTCTAACCAGCCCAGTTTGGGCAAATTCATGGTGGAGGGAGCCTCTAAAAAACCCAGTTTGGACCAATTCATGGTGGAGGGAGCCTCTAACCAGCCCAGTTTGGGCAAATTCATGGTGGAGGGAGCCTCTAACCAGCCCAGTTTGGACCAATTAATGGTGGAGGGAGCCTCTAACCAGCCCAGTTTGGACCAATTAATGGTGGAGGGAGCCTCTAACCACCCCAGTTTGGACCAATTCATGGTGGAGGGAGCCTCTAAACAGCCCAGTTTGGGCAAATTCATGGTGGAGGGAGCCTCTAAAAAACCCAGTTTGGACCAATTCATGGTGGAGGGAGCCTCTAACCAGCCCAGTTTGGACCAATTAATGGTGGAGGGAGCCTCTAAACAGCCAAGTTTGGACCAATTCATGGTGGAGGGAGCCTCTAAAAACCCCAGTTTGGACCAATTCATGGTGGAGGGAGCCTCTAACCAGCCCAGTTTGGGCAAATTCATGGTGGAGGGAGCCTCTAAACAGCCCAGTTTGGGCAAATTCATGGTGGAGGGAGCCTCTAACCAGCCCAGTTTGGACCAATTAATGGTGGAGGGAGCCTCTAACCAGCCCAGTTTGGACCAATTAATGGTGGAGGGAGCCTCTAACCAGCCCAGTTTGGACCAATTAATGGTGGAGGGAGCCTCTAACCACCCCAGTTTGGACCAATTCATGGTGGAGGGAGCCTCTAACCAGCCCAGTTTGGACCAATTCATGGTGGAGGGAGCCTCTAAAAAACCCAGTTTGGACCAATTCATGGTGGAGGGAGCCTCTAAACAGCCCAGTTTGGGCAAATTCATGGTGGAGGGAGCCTCTAAAAAACCCAGTTTGGACCAATTCATGGTGGAGGGAGCCTCTAACCAGCCCAGTTTGGACCAATTAATGGTGGAGGGAGCCTCTAAACAGACAAGTTTGGACCAATTCATGGTGGAGGGAGCCTCTAAAAACCCCAGTTTGGACCAATTCATGGTGGAGGGAGCCTCTAACCAGCCCAGTTTGGACCAATTAATGGTGGAGGGAGCCTCTAACCAGCCCAGTTTGGACCAATTAATGGTGGAGGGAGCCTCTAACCACCCCAGTTTGGACCAATTCATGGTGGAGGGAGCCTCTAAACAGCCCAGTTTGGGCAAATTCATGGTGGAGGGAGCCTCTAAAAAACCCAGTTTGGACCAATTCATGGTGGAGGGAGCCTCTAACCAGCCCAGTTTGGACCAATTAATGGTGGAGGGAGCCTCTAAACAGCCAAGTTTGGACCAATTCATGGTGGAGGGAGCCTCTAAAAACCCCAGTTTGGACCAATTCATGGTGGAGGGAGCCTCTAACCAGCCCAATTTGGACCAATTAATGGTGGAGGGAGCCTCTAACCAGCCCAGTTTGGACCAATTAATGGTGGAGGGAGCCTCTAACCACCCCAGTTTGGACCAATTCATGGTGGAGGGAGCCTCTAAACAGCCCAGTTTGGGCAAATTCATGGTGGATGGAGCCTCTAAAAAACCCAGTTTGGACCAATTCATGGTGGAGGGAGCCTCTAACCAGCCCAGTTTGGACCAATTAATGGTGGAGGGAGCCTCTAAACAGCCAAGTTTGGACCAATTCATGGTGGAGGGAGCCTCTAAAAACCCCAGTTTGGACCAATTCATGGTGGAGGGAGCCTCTAACCAGCCCAGTTTGGGCAAATTCATGGTGGAGGGAGCCTCTAAACAGCCCAGTTTGGGCAAATTCATGGTGGAGGGAGCCTCTAACCAGCCCAGTTTGGACCAATTAATGGTGGAGGGAGCCTCTAACCAGCCCAGTTTGGACCAATTCATGGTGGAGGGAGCCTCTAACCAGCCCAGTTTGGACCAATTAATGGTGGAGGGAGCCTCTAACCACCCCAGTTTGGACCAATTCATGGTGGAGGGAGCCTCTAACCAGCCCAGTTTGGACCAATTCATGGTGGAGGGAGCCTCTAAAAAACCCAGTTTGGACCAATTCATGGTGGAGGGAGCCTCTAAACAGCCCAGTTTGGGCAAATTCATGGTGGAGGGAGCCTCTAAAAAACCCAGTTTGGACCAATTCATGGTGGAGGGAGCCTCTAACCAGCCCAGTTTGGACCAATTAATGGTGGAGGGAGCCTCTAAACAGCCAAGTTTGGACCAATTCATGGTGGAGGGAGCCTCTAAAAACCCCAGTTTGGACCAATTCATGGTGGAGGGAGCCTCTAACCAGCCCAGTTTGGACCAATTAATGGTGGAGGGAGCCTCTAACCAGCCCAGTTTGGACCAATTAATGGTGGAGGGAGCCTCTAACCACCCCAGTTTGGACCAATTCATGGTGGAGGGAGCCTCTAAACAGCCAAGTTTGGACCAATTCATGGTGAAGGGAGCCTCTAAAAACCCGTTTGGACCAATTCATGGTGGAGGGAGCCTCTAACCAGCCCAGTTTGGGCAAATTCATGGTGGAGGGAGCCTCTAAACAGCCCAGTTTGGGCAAATTCATGGTGGAGGGAGCCTCTAACCAGCCCAGTTTGGACCAATTAATGGTGGAGGGAGCCTCTAACCAGCCCAGTTTGGACCAATTAATGGTGGAGGGAGCCTCTAACCAGCCCAGTTTGGACCAATTAATGGTGGAGGGAGCCTCTAACCACCCCAGTTTGGACCAATTCATGGTGGAGGGAGCCTCTAACCAGCCCAGTTTGGACCAATTCATGGTGGAGGGAGCCTCTAAAAAACCCAGTTTGGACCAATTCATGGTGGAGGGAGCCTCTAAACAGCCCAGTTTGGGCAAATTCATGGTGGAGGGAGCCTCTAAAAAACCCAGTTTGGACCAATTCATGGTGGAGGGAGCCTCTAACCAGCCCAGTTTGGACCAATTAATGGTGGAGGGAGCCTCTAAACAGCCAAGTTTGGACCAATTCATGGTGGAGGGAGCCTCTAAAAACCCCAGTTTGGACCAATTCATGGTGGAGGGAGCCTCTAACCAGCCCAGTTTGGACCAATTAATGGTGGAGGGAGCCTCTAACCAGCCCAGTTTGGACCAATTAATGGTGGAGGGAGCCTCTAACCACCCCAGTTTGGACCAATTCATGGTGGAGGGAGCCTCTAAACAGCCCAGTTTGGGCAAATTCATGGTGGATGGAGCCTCTAAAAAACCCAGTTTGGACCAATTCATGGTGGAGGGAGCCTCTAACCAGCCCAGTTTGGACCAATTAATGGTGGAGGGAGCCTCTAAACAGCCAAGTTTGGACCAATTCATGGTGGAGGGAGCCTCTAAAAACCCCAGTTTGGACCAATTCATGGTGGAGGGAGCCTCTAACCAGCCCAGTTTGGGCAAATTCATGGTGGAGGGAGCCTCTAAACAGCCCAGTTTGGGCAAATTCATGGTGGAGGGAGCCTCTAACCAGCCCAGTTTGGACCAATTAATGGTGGAGGGAGCCTCTAACCAGCCCAGTTTGGACCAATTCATGGTGGAGGGAGCCTCTAACCAGCCCAGTTTGGACCAATTAATGGTGGAGGGAGCCTCTAACCACCCCAGTTTGGACCAATTCATGGTGGAGGGAGCCTCTAACCAGCCCAGTTTGGACCAATTCATGGTGGAGGGAGCCTCTAAAAAACCCAGTTTGGACCAATTCATGGTGGAGGGAGCCTCTAAACAGCCCAGTTTGGACCAATTCATGGTGGAGGGAGCCTCTAAAAAACCCAGTTTGGACCAATTCATGGTGGAGGGAGCCTCTAACCAGCCCAGTTTGGACCAATTAATGGTGGAGGGAGCCTCTAAACAGCCAAGTTTGGACCAATTCATGGTGGAGGGAGCCTCTAAAAACCCCAGTTTGGACCAATTCATGGTGGAGGGAGCCTCTAACCAGCCCAGTTTGGACCAATTAATGGTGGAGGGAGCCTCTAACCAGCCCAGTTTGGACCAATTAATGGTGGAGGGAGCCTCTAACCACCCCAGTTTGGACCAATTCATGGTGGAGGGAGCCTCTAAACAGCCAAGTTTGGACCAATTCATGGTGAAGGGAGCCTCTAAAAACCCGTTTGGACCAATTCATGGTGGAGGGAGCCTCTAACCAGCCCAGTTTGGGCAAATTCATGGTGGAGGGAGCCTCTAAACAGCCCAGTTTGGGCAAATTCATGGTGGAGGGAGCCTCTAACCAGCCCAGTTTGGACCAATTAATGGTGGAGGGAGCCTCTAACCAGCCCAGTTTGGACCAATTAATGGTGGAGGGAGCCTCTAACCACCCCAGTTTGGACCAATTCATGGTGGAGGGAGCCTCTAAACAGCCAAGTTTGGACCAATTCATGGTGGAGGGAGCCTCTAAAAACCCCAGTTTGGACCAATTCATGGTGGAGGGAGCCTCTAACCAGCCCAGTTTGGACCAATTAATGGTGGAGGGAGCCTCTAAACAGCCAAGTTTTGGGAAATTCATGGTGGAGGGAGCCTCTAACCAGCCCAGTTTGGACCAATTCATGGTGGAGGGAGCCTCTAAACAGCCCAGTTTGGGCAAATTCATGGTGGAGGGAGCCTCTAAAAAACCCAGTTTGGACCAATTCATGGTGGAGGGAGCCTCTAACCAGCCCAGTTTGGACCAATTAATGGTGGAGGGAGCCTCTAAACAGCCAAGTTTGGACCAATTCATGGTGGAGGGAGCCTCTAAAAACCCCAGTTTGGACCAATTCATGGTGGAGGGAGCCTCTAACCAGCCCAGTTTGGGCAAATTCATGGTGGAGGGAGCCTCTAAACAGCCCAGTTTGGGCAAATTCATGGTGGAGGGAGCCTCTAACCAGCCCAGTTTGGACCAATTAATGGTGGAGGGAGCCTCTAACCAGCCCAGTTTGGACCAATTAATGGTGGAGGGAGCCTCTAACCAGCCCAGTTTGGACCAATTAATGGTGGAGGGAGCCTCTAACCACCCCAGTTTGGATCAATTCATGGTGGAGGGAGCCTCTAACCAGCCCAGTTTGGACCAATTCATGGTGGAGGGAGCCTCTAAAAAACCCAGTTTGGACCAATTCATGGTGGAGGGAGCCTCTAAACAGCCCAGTTTGGGCAAATTCATGGTGGAGGGAGCCTCTAAACAGCCCAGTTTGGGCAAATTCATGGTGGAGGGAGCCTCTAACCAGCCCAGTTTGGACCAATTAATGGTGGAGGGAGCCTCTAACCAGCCCAGTTTGGACCAATTCATGGTGGAGGGAGCCTCTAAACAGCCCAGTTTTGGCAAATTCATGGTGGAAGGAGCCTCTAACCAGCAGAGTTGTGGGAAAGCAGGGTGGAGGGAGCCTCTAACCAGCAGAGTTGGTGGAAATCAGGGTGGAGGGAGCCTCTAACCAGCAGAGTTGGGGGAAATCATGTTGGAGGGAGCCTAGTATTAGCAGAATTGTGCAACGCTTATGGTGGATGAGTATGAGGATGCGGAGGAATTGGAGAGGTTGAGTACAGACATGGAGTTTCATGTTGGGGTGCTTTACACAGGTGGGCACAAAAATGAAGGCTCTATCCAGTGGTGGTTCATTTTTATCAAAGTGAGCCGGTCGGCACTCTCAGCTGACAGACGGGTGCGCTTGTCAGTGATGATGCCACCGGCTGCACTGAACACCCTCTCAGATAGGACGCTGGCGGCAGGACAGGACAGCACCTCCAAGGCATATAGGGCAAGTTCAAGCCACAGGTCCAACTTCGACACCCAATACGTGTAGGGCGCAGAGGGGTCGGAGAGGACAGGGCTGTGGTCGGAAAGGTATTCCCGCAACATGCGCCTATACTTCTCACGCCTGGTGACACTAGGACCCTCCGTGGCGGCACTTTGGCGAGGGGGTGCCATCAAGGTGTCCCAGACCTTAGACAGTGTGCCCCTCGTTTGTGTGGACCGGTGAGAACTTGGTTGCCTACTGGAGGAACTGCCCTCCCTGCCGCCAACGTCACATGCTGGAAACATCTCCATCATATTCTGCACCAATTGCCTGTGGCAAGCATTGATGCGATTGGCCCTCCCCTCTACCGGAATAAAAGACGAGATGTTGTTTTTATACCGGGGGTCAAGGATAGCAAAGATCCAGTACTGGTTGTCCTCCATGATTTTGACAATACGCTTGTCGGTTGTAAAGCACCCCAACATGAACTCAGCCATGTCTGCCACAGTGTTAGTTGGCATGACTCCTCTGGCCCCACCGGAAAGTTCAATCTCCATTTCCTCCTCATCCTCCATGTCTACCCATCCGCGCTGCAACAATGGGACGATTCGAAGTTGCCCGGAAGCCTCCTGTATCACCATCACATCATCGGACAACTCTTCTTCCTCCTCCTCCTCCTCCTCCATTAAACGCAGTGAAGCGGACAGATGTGTGGACCTACTCTCCAGCTGTGACGGATCGGATGCTATCCCTAACTCCTCTGTGTGATCTGAGTTATCCCTGATGTCAATCAGGGATTCTCTCAGAACACACAAGAGCGGGATTGTAAGGCTCACCATCGCATCCTCAGAGCTCACCCTCCTTGTGGACTCCTCAAAGACCCGTAGGATGTCACAAAGGTCTCTCATCCATGGCCACTCATGGATGTGAAACTGAGGCAGCTGACTTTGTGGCACCCTAGGGTTTTGTAGCTGGTATTCCATCAAAGGTCTCTGCTGCTCAACCACTCTATTCAACATCTGAAACGTTGAGTTCCAGCGTGTGGGGACGTCGCACAAAAGCCGGTGTTGTGGCACATGCAGGCGTTGCTGGAGAGATTTTAAGCTAGCAGCGGCTACTGTCGACTTGCGAAAGTGGGCGCACATGCGCCGCACTTTCACCAGTAGCTCTGGAACATTGGGGTAGCTCTTTAGGAAACGTTGCACCACTAGGTTGAAGACGTGGGCCAGGCATGGAACATGTTGGAGTCCGGCAAGCTCCAGAGCTGCTACCAGGTTCCGGCCGTTATCACAAACGACCATGCCTGGGCCCAGGTGCAGCGGCTCAAACCATATTGCCGTCTCATCGAGGAGGGCATCCCTCACCTCGGAGGCAGTGTGCTGTCTGTCCCCCAAGCTGATCAGCTTCAGCACAGCCTGCTGACGTCTACCAACGCCAGTGCTGCAACATTTCCAACTCGTAGCTGGGGTCAATCTAACAGCGGAGGAGGAGGCGGTGGCGGAGGAGGAGGCGGTGGCGGAGGAGGAGGCGGTAGAGGAGGAGGAGGAGGGGGGTGTTCTTCTCGTGTCCCTGCCAGGAATGTTAGGCGGGGAGACGAGGTACACCGGGCCAGTTTGGGAAGCAGTCCCAGCCTCAACTACATTCACCCAGTGTGCCGTCAGTGAAATGTAGCGTCCCTGTCCGCATGCACTTGTCCACGCGTCGGTGGTCAAGTGGACCTTTGTGCAAAGCGCGGAACTAAGGGCCCGCCTGATGTTGAGTGACACGTGCTGGTGCAAGGCGGGGACGGCACACCGGGAGAAGTAGTGACGGCTAGGGACGGCATAGCGAGGTGCCGCAGTTGCCATCAGGTCCAGGAAGGCGGGAGTTTCAACAAGCCGGAACGCCAACATCTCCTGGGCCAGCAGTTTAGCGATGTTGGCGTTCAAGGCTTGCGCGTGTGGGTGGTTAGCAGTGTATTTCTGCCGCCGCTCCAATGTCTGAGAGATGGTGGGTTGTTGTAAAGAAACGCCTGATGGTGCCTTTGATGGTGCAGGAGAAGGAGATAAGACAGGACCAGGGGAGGATGAGGTAGAAGTCAACAAAGTGGCGGAGGCAGATGAAGTGGTGTCCTGGCTCGTCCTCTGGAGTGCATCGCCAGCACAGTCAGCAGTGGCAGTGGCAGAGGCAGAGGCAGTGGCAGAGGCAGTGGCAGTGGCGTGAACGGCAGGCGGCCTTTGTCCTGCCGTTGCTGCCTGCCACTGATTCCAGTGCTTGGATTCCAAATGACGGCGCATTGAAGTGGTGGACAGGTTGCTCTTCTCAGAGCCCCTAATCAATTTCGAGAGGCAAATTGTGCAGACAACACTATATCTGTCCTCGGCGCATTCCTTGAAAAAACTCCACACCTTCGAGAAACGTGCCCTCGAGGTGGGAGTTTTTCGGGGCTGGGTACGAACTGGAACATCTTGGGAGATTCCGGGTGTGGCCTGGCTTCGCCTAAGCTGCTGACCTCTGCCTCTGCCTCTAGCTACCCTTTTTGGTGCTGCACCTGCCTCAACATCCACACTACTTTCCCCGCTTGACATCCCCCCTGTCCAGGTCGGGTCAGTGTCCTCATCATCCACCACTTCCTCTTCCAACTCCTGTCTCATCTCCTCCTCCCGCACAATGCGCCGGTCAACTGGATGCCCTGACGGCAACTGCGTCACATCATCGTCGATGAGGGTGGGTTGCTGGTCATCCACCACCAAATCGAACGGAGATGGAGGAGACTCTAGTGTTTGAGCATCTGGACACAGATGCTCCTCTGTTAGGTTCGTGGAATCGTGACGTGGAGAGGCAGGTTGAGGGACAATGAAAGGAGCGGAGAACAGCTCTGGGGAGCAGGGACAGTTTGGGTTATTGTTCTGTAAAGCTTCGGAATTTTGGGAGGAAGGAAGACAAGACTGTTGGGTAATAGGAGGAGAGGAGGCAGAGTCTGACTGGCTGCTGGACAATGTGCTGTAAGCGTTCTCTGACAGCCATTGCAAGACCTGTTCCTGGTTCTCGGGCCTACTAAGGTTTGTACCCTGCAGTTTAGTTAATGTGGCAAGCAACCCTGGCACTGTGGAGTGGCGCAATGCTTGCTGCCCCACAGGAGTAGGCACGGGACGCCCTGTGGCTTCACTGCTACCTTGCTCCCCAGAACCATTCCCCCGACCTCGCCCACGGCCTCGTCCACGTCCCTTTCCGGGAGCCTTGCGCATTTTGAATTCCTAGTTAGAAATTGGCACTGTATACCAGTAGTAAAAATTGTGGGTGCACGTAACCCCAATATATTCTTTGAATTCCCAGTCAGACACTGGCACTATATGGCAGTAGCAAGAAATGAGGGTATTTGTATTCCCAATATACTCTTTAAATTCCCAGTCAGACAATGGCACTGTATACCAGTAGTAAAAATTGTGGGTGCACGTAACCCCAATATATTCTTTGAATTCCCAGTCAGAAACTGGCACTATATGGCAGTAGCAAGAAATGAGGGTATTTGTATTCCCAATATACTCTTTGAATTCCCAGTCAGACAATGGCACTGTATACCAGTAGTAAAAATTGTGGGTGCACGTAACCCCAATATATTCTTTGAATTACCAGTCAGAAACTGGCACTATATGGCAGTAGCAAGAAATGAGGGTATTTATAACCCCAATATATTCTTTGAATTCCCAGTCAGACAATGGCACTGTATACCAGTAGTAAAAATTGTGGGTGCACGTAACCCCAATATATTCTTTGAATTCCCAGTCAGAAACTGGCACTATATGGCAGTAGCAAGAAATGAGGGTATTTGTATTCCCAATATACTCTTTGAATTCCCAGTCAGACAATGGCACTGTATACCAGTAGTAAAAATTGTGGGTGCACGTAACCCCAATATATTCTTTGAATTACCAGTCAGAAACTGGCACTATATGGCAGTAGCAAGAAATGAGGGTATTTATAACCCCAATATATTCTTTGAATTCCCAGTCAGACAATGGCACTGTATACCAGTAGTAAAAATTGTGGGTGCACGTAACCCCAATATATTCTTTGAATTACCAGTCAGAAACTGGCACTATATGGCAGTAGCAAGAAATGAGGGTATTTATAACCCCAATATATTCTTTGAATTCCCAGTCAGACAATGGCACTGTATACCAGTAGTAAAAATTGTGGGTGCACGTAACCCCAATATATTCTTTGAATTCCCAGTCAGAAACTGGCACTATATGGCAGTAGCAAGAAATGAGGGTATTTGTATTCCCAATATACTCTTTGAATTCCCAGTCAGACAATGGCACTGTATACCAGTAGTAAAAATTGTGGGTGCACGTAACCCCAATATATTCTTTGAATTACCAGTCAGAAACTGGCACTATATGGCAGTAGCAAGAAATGAGGGTATTTATAACCCCAATATATTCTTTGAATTCCCAGTCAGACAATGGCACTGTATACCAGTAGTAAAAATTGTGGGTGCACGTAACCCCAATATATTCTTTGAATTACCAGTCAGAAACTGGCACTATATGGCAGTAGCAAGAAATGAGGGTATTTGTATTCCCAATATACTCTTTGAATTCCCAGTCAGACAATGGCACTGTATACCAGTAGTAAAAATTGTGGGTGCACGTAACCCCAATATATTCTTTGAATTACCAGTCAGAAACTGGCACTATATGGCAGTAGCAAGAAATGAGGGTATTTATAACCCCAATATATTCTTTGAATTCCCAGTCAGACAATGGCACTGTATACCAGTAGTAAAAATTGTGGGTGCACGTAACCCCAATATATTCTTTGAATTCCCAGTCAGACACTGGCACTATATGGCAGTAGCAAGAAATGAGGGTATTTGTATTCCCAATATATTCTTTGAATTCCCAGTCAGACAATGGCACTGTATACCAGTAGTAAAAATTGTGGGTGCACGTAACCCCAATATATTCTTTGAATTCCCAGTCAGACACTGGCACTATATGGCAGTAGCAAGAAATGAGGGTATTTGTATTCCCAATATATTCTTTGAATTCCCAGTCAGACAATGGCACTGTATACCAGTAGTAAAAATTGTGGGTGTATATAGCCCCAATTCTATTGCTAGGGGACTTGCAGGGTATTTCTGGGGTGAAGGTGGGGGGGCACACCGTTGGAACGGGTATCGGGGTATATATCGGGTATACGGGAATACACTGACAGTGTATTCCATTCAGGATCCTGGGAAAGCTGGGTTGCGGCGATTGAGCCCGTCAGTGCCACGTTACACTGACAAGCTTCTCCCTGGAATTTAGCTCTTACAAGAGCTGTTGGTTGTCTTCTCCTTCCTATCCTAGCCTGTCCCTGCCTACCCAGAATCTAAGCCCTAGCTAGCTGGACGGAAACCTCCGTCCTCGGTGAATTGCAAGCTCAGAATGACGCGAACCTGGGCGGCGCTGTTCTTTTAAATTAGAGGTCACATGTATTCGGCAGCCAATGGGTTTTGCCTACTTTTTTCAACGTCACCGGTGTCGTAGTTCCTGTCCCACCTACCCTGCGCTGTTATTGGAGCAAAAAAGGCGCCAGGGAAGGTGGGAGGGGAATCGAGTAATGGCGCACTTTACCACGCGGTGTTCGATTCGATTCGAACATGCCGAACAGCCTAATATCCGATCGAACATGAGTTCGATAGAACACTGTTCGCTCATCTCTAATAGTGAATAAGGTACAGATGACGTCCTGCTCACTTTTTGAAAATGCCACTTATAACTATTAGAGATGAGCGAGTACTGTTCGGATCAGCCGCACAGATCAGGGCACAGATCGGGAAAGCCGACAGTGCGCTGAACTCAGCGCACTGTCAGCTTTCCGGCAGTATATAGAACTGCCTGTGGGCAAAATGGTGAAAGGTCCTCTTTAAGAACTGTTTTCAAGAGGAAATCCACATCTGGCCTTGCTTTGTTTACAAATAGTATAAAGTAACTTTGTATCTTGTAATTGCAAAAAGTATCTAAAAAGAACCCCACAACAATCAAGGAAATGGATAAGAACATTTATTGTTCCAGGAAATACGCAGTGTTTATACAATTCATGAAATATAATTCATGGAATAGTCTTGCTAAAAAAAAAAATACATCAAATATTGACTATACAACTATCCCATTATGCAGATCCATGTATCTTTGTGGTTACAAACTACAAACTCTATCTGATCCTCTACTGAACTCCATCCTCTGTCCCCTGAACCTTCTTAACATACATTTGGTAAGTGATGAAGAAATAGAAGGGAGTGTACATACAGAGGCCAGTGTCGGACTGGGATGTCTGGGGTCCACCAGTGGAATTATTTTTAAGGGCCCACCACCAGGACCTTCTAATAGCCTACACTAACTGAAATCTTACTTATGTGCTGATTATCTGGTGCTACTGAGTATATTCCAGTATACTCACCCCCTATAGCACTGTGCAGGCCCTAGTAGCGCCATGGCTGTTTCATGCACAACACTGTATGGGGAATGACACCACCATGGAGCACTAAACATATGTTTAAGGTTATTGTGAGGGAGCTGTGATGCAGGCAAAGCACACAGGGCCGCCAGCAGGAATTTTGAGCCACCTCTATAGTATAATGCTCCACATGGTATATAATGCTTTACAGTTCCCTCCACAGTAAATACTCCCCTGAGCCACCCCCCCCCCCCCATGGTAAATAATGCTCCACATATAACATGCTCCCCAGAGGCCCCTCAGTATAATGCTCAAGTGACCCCACACAATATAATATGCTACCCTGAGACCTTCCCAGTATAATATGCTAACTACAATAGCCCCACACAGTATAACATGCTCTACAGTGGCCCCCAGTATATTGCTCCACAGTGTCCTCACACAAGATAATATACTCCCTAGAGGCTCCCAGTATAATGCTCCACAGTGGCCCCACACAGTATAATATGCTACTGAGATGAACCCGCAGTATAATAGCCTCTCCACAGTGGCCCCAGACAGTATAACATGCTTCCTAGGGGGAACCCTTGTATAGTACTCCACAGTGCCACCCCAATATAATACTCCACAGTGACAAAAATGGTGCACATATCTCCTACATATACTTTAGGACCCCCCAAATTTAAGGGATGCTGTTCTGGGTAGAAGAATGTGGAATCTATCTTTCGATTACCAGGTAACGTCAGTGCAGTTGCACACTGGCCATCACTCCACCAGAACATCAGAGCCTCTTCTATTACCCTCAGTCATGAAGTTCCGGCCATTTAATTCAGCACGAGTCATAAAAATAAAGTGCCTTAAAACATGAGATGTCGCTTAATATGCGTCATGGCACTCATGGCATTTACTATAGCAGATATTTCTCAGAACATCACTCGGGGAGGTCACTTAGATGCATTGCAGGGGGCCCTAGCTGTGTGTATAATGTGTATAGCTGTAATGCTAGCTGCACTGACTGAATACAATACTGCACAGCTATCCACATCAGACATGCTGGTAAATATCTTCCAGAAATGGTCACTCGCACGTCTGAGCACAGTCTGGCTCATAGGTCACCACCAGCTTCTATAGAACAATGAGGTTACAGCAGAAAAAATGACTCCAATTTCCCTATTTTATCAATTGACCTCAGATATCTCTGGCTCTTCTTTACGCCTGCAAAAACTTTAGATATGTCTTGAATGTTATTACCTGGAGGGACATTCCTAATATTTCTAGTCCCTAAGGCAGTACACGGCAAGTATCCTGCAAATACCCACCCCCTGTCTTCAACATAATTCTTGTCTTTTCTTCCTTCCAGCCAATTTCCAACCCTGTTCTTCTTGTTTATCATTGGTCATACTATGTTGTAGAAATCCATTGGAAAAAATGGCGCGCAGTTATCAATCTATATGCACTAGATGGATGCTAATGTTGTGCATCATTGGTGCACGGCTCCTTTTTTGGCCAAATATGGGGCACATCTCCTGTTCTGTGCCTTAGTCGCCACTTTCTGTGAATGTGGGTGGAGCAGGGCAGAGAGCGGGCCAGGCCAGGGGCGTATTTATTATAACTTATCTAGAAAACTGGTATGCGTCATATAGGAAGTCAGGAAATTGCATAGAATTGTATTAAGGGGCACAGGTGTGTGCCGGATTTAGTGTTCTTGATAATTCAGACATGCCTCGCACCAGTTGGCATAGGCATCATTTGACTATTGTTAGTAAAGGAATTTTCAGAAGAAATCCATTTATTTTCTCTTCACAAGATAGGTGCTAAATATTTGATTATTGGGACCCCCACCTCTAGGAACCCTACTGTACATTAGAACAGGGTGTTGTGTTGTCTGTTTCACCTACTACCATGGCAAGGAAGGGAGTGACAATGTGTATGCTCAACTATTACGTCATTGAAATCCCTACTCACTTTGGGGCAACATGGTGAGGGGCAACAGGGTGTTCCATCTTCAAAAGGGAGTCTTGGGTAATGGATATTGAATAGCCTGCCAACGTCAGAACGGTGTGGCTTTGACACTCGGTACATGCGCCAAGTCATCTGTCTTAGGGACCATGGAGCTCAGGAGAGTGTTTGGCCTCTTCATTTTTTGCCCCATCCCATCTACCAACATGAAGTAAATCTAGTGGAAAATGTGGAAGGTGTTGCATATTCATTTCTATTTAATAAATGGCACATATTTAGAAAACAATAGAGAAGCCATTCTCAGTCATCTGATAATTGGTGAGGTTGGTGAGAGTCAGACCCTCCGATCTGATACTGACGACCGACCTCATCAATAGGCCATCAGTATCTTTATTCCAAAAAAACCCATTTACATTAATTAAATTATTCTATCCACCAATATAATCCATTTGTTAGTCCAGTTTTCAGGTATGATAAATTATGCTATAATTCTATCTATCGATTAATCCAGTTTTAAGGCAACCAAGACCTTGGAAGGGGTCCATGGGGTAGGAACCTCATTGATCTTCAATTCATGACCTATCCATATATGTAGTTTACATATATATTATATATATCTATATATCTACCACACAGTCCAGGATAACATAGATATCAAAAAAGCAACAGGGTGCAGCAAGTTTGACCAGAGCTATGCGAAGTCTTCAAATGACCCAAATGACCTAATTAATTAGATGGGCAACTATTAAAAAAATAGGTCCTAATAGAGTCTAAAGGTATTGGGATTGAAAAAATACTCATTAATATTGTGAATTTCAGAGTGTCAGGATTCTTCGATAGGCATTTTGTGAAGAGCTCTTAATGGCACATAGTCTTAGTCTTTGACCCTTCTTTCTTTGAAGTTTGACATCTTCAAGTAGAATAGGAAATACCCAAAGAAAGTTGTATGTGTGTGTGGGATCCCAGGATGGACTTTAATATTAGCTGAGCTAATACCAAGAGTTCTTTCTCAATGAGCTGGCACCGAAGGATCAGCTCAGGGTCATTGACCATAATCCTCTTTGTTATGTAAAGAAGGGTCTATTCAACCAGATGCAACAATTCACTTCCAAAAAAAATTCAGTCTAGGAAGTTTCATGTCAACTCGAAAACCTGATATTTACATTTGACATTATACATTTCTAGCATCGTTGAATGGTTAATGTTGTCATTCTAAGCCGACTATACAAAGCTGGAAAAATCACCTTCATTCAAGCTAGGCATGTCCAGGCGAAGATCTGACCTCATCTCTGGAACTTGTTCTGTCTACACGTGGGCCTCTAGCCCCCAGGTCTTTTCCAAGTACGGAAAGTGTAAAGCTTTTCCAGTTTAAGGTGATTTTCTATATCACAGACACCTGGAACAGGCTGCACATTGCAGTAGGTGAAGCATAAAAATCAGCCGCACCCAAGCTAACTGGAAACTTATTCTGTGCCCCAGAAATGTTCTGATATCGCTAAAGAATATTTTACCTAAGTTTTTGCAGAACTACAACTTCTTTACTTGATCTAGTGGTCGGTAACCCTGGGTGAAATGGATTTTTGAAACATTGTTACACCTCAAACATATTATCATATTGCCAGTCCTTAAAATGTTGACTATTGGCCCATATTGTGCATCTTTGGGCCTTGTTATCAGCATAGATCAAGGGTTTGACGGGTGCTTTGTAACTCAAAAGGGGTCAGAGGAAAGGTAAGGGAGAGGAGAAGTGCAATAGTGTTATAACTAGAGATGAGCGAGTAGTACTCGATCGAGTAGGTATTCAATCGAATACTACGGTATTCGAAATATTCGTACTCGATCGAGTACCACTCGCTATTGGAATGTAAAAGTTCAATGCAGAACCAGCATTGATTGGCCGAATGCTATACAGTCAGCCAATCAACGCTGGTTCTTCTCCTACCTTTAGAAGTCTTCTCCGTGCAGCTTCCCCGCGGCGTCTTCCGGCTCTTCATTCACTCTGCCAGGCATCGGGCCTGGGCAGAGCCGACTGCACATGTCCGCTTGTAGTGCGGGCATGCGCAGTTGGCTCTGCCCAGGCCCGATGCCTGGCAGAGTGAATTCAGAGCCGGAAGATGCCGCGGGGACGCTGCAAGGAGAAGACTTCCCGGAGGATCCAGCCCGACCCTCACTCGTGGACTTGGTAAGTATAATTTGATCAAATGTTGCCTACCCCTGAAACGAGCATTTTCCCCCCATAGACTATAATAGGGTTCGGTATTCGATTCGAGTAGTCAAATATTGAGGGGCTACTCGAAACGAATATCGAACCTTGAACATTTTACTGTTCGCTCATCTCTAGTAATAACTAGAGATGAGCGAACACTAAAATGTTCGAGGTTCGAAATTCGATTCGAACAGCCGCTCACTGTTCGAGTGTTCGAATGGGTTTCGAACCCCATTATAGTCTATGGGGAACATAAACTCGTTAAGGGGGAAACCCAAATTCGTGTCTGGAGGGTCACCAAGTCCACTATGACACCCCAGGAAATGATACCAACACCCTGGAATGACACTGGGACAGCAGGGGAAGCATGTCTGGGGGCATAAAAGTCACTTTATTTCATGGAAATCCCTGTCAGTTTGCGATTTTCGCAAGCTAACTTTTCCCCATAGAAATGCATTGGCCAGTGCTGATTGGCCAGAGTACGGAACTCGACCAATCAGCGCTGGCTCTGCTGGAGGAGGCGGAGTCTAAGATCGCTCCACACCAGTCTCCATTCAGGTCCGACCTTAGACTCCGCCTCCTCCGGCAGAGCCAGCGCTGATTGGCCGAAGGCTGGCCAATGCATTCCTATGCGAATGCAGAGACTTAGCAGTGCTGAGTCAGTTTTGCTCAACTACACATCTGATGCACACTCGGCACTGCTACATCAGATGTAGCAATCTGATATAGCAGAGCCGAGGGTGCACTAGAACCCCTGTGCAAACTCAGTTCACGCTAATAGAATGCATTGGCCAGCGCTGATTGGCCAATGCATTCTATTAGCCCGATGAAGTAGAGCTGAATGTGTGTGCTAAGCACGCCAATACAATGCATTAGCCAGTGCTGATTGGCCAGAGTACGGAATTCGGCCAATCAGCGCTGGCTCTGCTGGAGGAGGCGGAGTCTAAGATCGCTCCACACCAGTCTCCATTCAGGTCCGACCTTAGACTCCGCCTCCTCCAGCAGAGCCAGCGCTGATTGGCCGAATTCCGTACTCTGGCCAATCAGCACTGGCTAATGCATTGTATTGGCGTGATGAAGCAGTGCTGAATGTGTGTGCTTAGCACACACATTCAGCTCTACTTCATCGGGCTAATAGAATGCATTGGCCAATCAGCGCTGGCCAATGCATTCTATTAGCGTGAACTGAGTTTGCACAGGGGTTCTAGTGCACCCTCGGCTCTGCTACATCAGATTGCTACATCTGATGTAGCAGTGCCGAGTGTGCATCAGATGTGTAGTTGAGCAAAACTGACTCAGCACTGCTAAGTCTCTGCATTCGCATAGGAATGCATTGGCCAGCCTTCGGCCAATCAGCGCTGGCTCTGCCGGAGGAGGCGGAGTCTAAGGTCGGACCTGAATGGAGACTGGTGTGGAGCGATCTTAGACTCCGCCTCCTCCAGCAGAGCCAGCGCTGATTGGTCGAGTTCCGTACTCTGGCCAATCAGCGCTGGCCAATGCATTCTATTAGCCCGATGAAGTAGAGCTGAATGTGTGTGCTTAGCACACACATTCAGCTCTACTTCATCAGGCTAATAGAATACATTGGCCAATCAGCGCTGGCCAATGCATTCTATTAGCTTGATGAAGCAGAGTGTGCACAAGGGTTCAAGCGCACCCTCGGCTCTGATGTAGCAGAGCTGAGGGTGCACAAGGGTTCAAGTGCACCCTCGGCTCTCCTACATCAGAGCCGAGGGTGCGCTTGAACCCTTGTGCAGCCTCGGCTCTGCTACATCAGAGCCGAGGGTGCGCTTGAACCCTTGTGCACACTCTGCTTCATCAAGCTAATAGAATGCATTGGCCAGCACTGATTGGCCAGAGTACGGAATTCGGCCAATCAGCGCTGGCCAATGCATCCCTATGGGAAAAAGTTTATCTCACAAAAATCACAATTACACACCCGATAGAGCCCCAAAAAGTTATTTTTAATAACATTCCCCCCTAAATAAAGGTTATCCCTAGCTATCCCTGCCTGTACAGCTATCACTGTCTCATAGTCACAAAGTTCACATTCTCATATGACCCGGATTTGAAATCCACTATTCGTCTAAAATGGAGGTCACCTGATTTCGGCAGCCAATGACTTTTTCCAATTTTTTTCAATGCCCCCGGTGTCGTAGTTCCTGTCCCACCTCCCCTGCGCTGTTATTGGTGCAAAAAGGCGCCAGGGAAGGTGGGAGGGGAATCGAATTTTGGCGCACTTTACCACGCGGTGTTCGATTCGATTCGAACATGGCGAACACCCTGATATCCGATCGAACATGTGTTCGATAGAACACTGTTCGCTCATCTCTAGTAATAACGTATGATGAGGTTCAACATGTAGCCTCTATGTTTTCTATGTCAGTCAGTCTATGAACCAATAGTCCAGAGAACTGGTCTATGACCCCAAGCTGTATGTGATCAAATTAACCAAATTACCCTCTATCGAAAGGGCAGGGTGCGGGTTTGACCACTGAGAGCTCCATGATTCATGAGAACTGGGTTGCTTAGCACCTCAGTTTTCAATGGAGTGGTAGGTTGAACATCACGGAGTGTTCCATTAATTTCAATGGGAGCAAAACACAATACTTGGTTATCTCTGGTGGTTCCATTGAAATTAATGGAGTGGGGTGTGCTGTCAAAATTGGGGTGCTAAACGACTTTCATGAATGGTGGGGGTCACAGTGGTCATATCCCCAAGGATAAGCACGATAACCCTCACCCTTTAGATAGGGGGTAACTTTCTGTGACTGGAATACTTCTTTAAGTGTCTATATTGGGGGTCATTAGATTATAACAGGAATGATTTGTCTCAGAACAGTAATACAGTAGGCACTGCACTTGGCTTTCTTTGTCAGTCCTTCTCTGGACCATGATTTAGTGATCCTAGTGGCCCCAGACGTCGGATCACCAGCAGTCATACATTTACTACTTAGCCTGTGTATAGGTGATAAATGATATTTTTAGAATATGAGATTTTTTTTCTCTTTCATAATATAACAAGCTGCTAAGATGGTTCAGGACCAGTTCCTAAATCACCAGAAGTGTGGACTCTCTATATACCCTCTTCATCCAATACCATTAATTCTATATAAGCACCTTGTGTACATGATACAAAAATGGATGGATTAAAAGATTGATTTATATGGTCTTGTACATTCTCTGCATATTCTGAGCATTTACAAAAAGGAACGCTATTACTTAACCTTGAATTATACCTACAAATATAAGATGATTTATAAACCAGGAAAGCTGAAGGGACTCTGGAGGTGGCCTTGCACCCTTAGCATGAGAAAGGGAATTAAAGGGATTCTACCATTAAAAACTTTTTTTTCTAACTAACACGTCAGAATAGCGTTAAGAAAGGCTATTCTTCTCCTACCTTTCATTGTCTTCTCCTCCCCGCCGTTTGGTTAAAATCCTGTTTTCCGCTGGTATGCAAATGAGTTCTCTTGCAGCACTGGGGGTGGGCCCCAGCGCTCAAACAGCACTGAGGGCATCCCCAATTCTGCGAGAGAAATCTCCAGTGCCGCCTCAATCTTCTTCTGGAATGGGGTCTTCACCACGTCTTCTTCCGGGAGTGGCTTCAAACTTCTAGGCCTCGAGCCTAGGGCAAAGCCGACTGCGCATACTCGCGGCCACAAGAAAAATGGCCACTTACACAGTATTGTAAGCGGCCATTTTCTTGTGGCCGGTGGGCATGCGCAGTCGGCTTTGCCCTAGGCCCGAGGCCTAGAAGTCTGAAGACTGCGCCAGAAGAAGACGCGGTGAAGACCCTGTTCCTGAAGAAAATGGAAGCAGCGCTGGAGAGTTCTCTGGCAGAATAGGGGATGCCCCCAGTGCTGTTTGAGCGCTGGGGCCCACCCCCAGTGCTGCGAGAGAACTCATTTGCATATCGGCAGAAAACTGGATTTTAACCGAACGGCGCGGAGAAGACAACAACGTGTTAGTTAGAAAAAAAAAAAGTTTTTAATGATAGGATCTTTTTAAGGTTGGAATCCTGACCCCAGAGTTCAAGAGGTAATAAAGCTGCTGGATTCGTGGTCTGTGGGGCCAGAATGTCTAAGGGGTTGTCCACAAGGAGGTTTTTTTTTTTTTTTTACACTGATTGTGATGTAGAAATTAAAGCTACATTCCATTGTTTTCAAGGTGAATCAGTGATAGCATCCTGCCATATCTTGCCATGGTTTTGGTTCTGGTAATATTGAACATGGCTAACCAGAGTGGCAATCGATCATGGTAAGTCAAGGCTCAGTCTTGGATTTCTGGTGCATTCTCCACAGCAAACATATTTGACAATATTTTTTCAATGTGTATTTCTTGCTTCTTAAATATACCCTAATGGGAGGGAGAGGCAGTACTGTTCTCACCTGACTAGGTATGAATTAGAGGTAGAGCCATGGGAAGATAGAGGAAAAGTGTTGGTGGATTACAATAAGGCCTGGGAGTACCCGTATTTTCCGGACTATAAGGCGCACATAAAAACGTACGATTTCCTCAGAAATCGTAAGTGCGGCTTATAGTCCGGTGCACCTTATATATGGATGGAAGCGGCGGCAAAGTCTGCATGCCGCTTCCATACATACATAAAAGGCACCGTAAGGGGGCATTCACACTACGGAACGCCGGCGTGTATCACAGCCGTACACGCCGGCGTTACAGCAGGGCTGCCGGACACTTCCTATTCATTTCTATGGGAGCCGGCATGCGAGCGCTCCCCATAGAAATGAATGTACAGACACTTCCCATTCATTTCTATGGGAGCCGGCATGCGAGCGCTCCCTATAGAAATGAATGGAAAAAAGCAGTCCATTCATTTCTATGGGGAGCGCTCGCATGCTGGCTCCCATAGAAATGAATAGGAAGTGTCCGGCAGCCCTGCTGTCACGCCGGCCTGAAACAGAACGTGAAACTTACCGAGCGGTGCAGGGCGGGCGGGCGGGCATTCAGGCCTCCTCTTCCTCCGATGTTCCGTCCTTCTCCTCCGGCGCTCGCTGATAATGGCCTGGGCGCATGCGCAATATCATAATGCTTCTACTACGGCTACTGCGCATGCGCCCAGGCCATTATCAGTTAGCGAGCGGCGGAGGAGGAGGACGGAACATCGGAGGAAGAGGAGGCCTGAATGCCCGCCCACCCTGCACCGCTCGGTAAGTTTCACATTCTGTTTCAGGCTTTTATTTTAAAACGGGAAGGGGGGGGGGGGGGTAGTTTAATCTAACTTTTACGGTTGGGCTCTATCAGCATGATTTTGCTGATAGAGCCCCTCCTCGCCTGCCGAGCGCTTCCAATAGAAGCGGCTGGCACTTGGGGGGTTAAGCGGCCGCTGGCAAAGTCTGCCTGCCGCCGCTTTCAATAACATATAATGCGCACCGGACTGCAGCTTATAGTCCGGTGCGCCTTATATATGAACCGAGACGGACTATAAGGCGCTCATGGGCAATGCGGCTTATAGTCCAGTGCGCCTTATAGTCCGTAAAATACGGTAGTTGGGGATATATTAGCTAGTTTAGGAACAATGAGGGTAGTCCTTGTTGGAAATCAGAAAAGCAAAACACTACTGACTTTGTAAAATTAGGAATGTTGTCACAATACATTTTGTAGCATTTAAGAGGTAATTCTTTAGTGTTAGTTTGTGGCATTGCACTCGAAATTGCTGGCGGTATGGGGACCATCATCTATGTCAAGTGTCCTAGCCCCAACTTAGAAGAAGATCCCACTTGTGAGGTACAGTTTTGGTCACACAGCCATGGTGGACAGTTGGTAGGTTCTTGGATGGGGATTGGTAGGTGAACTAGATAAACATAAAAAGACTAGATTTACATTATCAGCAGGAGGTGCTGAAAGGATCAGGGTTAGGGTTGAGCGATCGGGTTCGGAAAAGATCAGATCCTAATAAGCGAGCGAGCAAATTTCACGATCGCGATCGGGATTGACTGGAAAATGATCGGAAATCGGATTTTAAAATCGATCCTGACATCTCAAGATCGGCTCAACCCTAATCAGGATCAACAACAGTCTTTCATTTGTCCACACCTATTGTAGTTTATATGCTGCAACGTTACACTACAAAGTTAGACAAAGGCCCCACTTAGTGAAACGCAGCTAAAAACCACTACGTACAACATTTTTCTCTGCATTTTTTTCATCCCCCTATCAAATATATAGTGCAAAACACAATATTTTTGCGAAAATTAGCATACTTAATTTTTCAAAAATGCATGGTTTTTTGGAAGAGCAGCTTTTCCACAGCTCTTTTATCTGCAAGGTGGGATTGAGATTTACCAAAATCTTATTCACTTTGCTGGTATTGTAACAACACAGCATTTTTCCCGCTGCTTTTCCGCAGCACCCACAAACGCTGAGTTTCAGCAACATAGGGACTTAGCCTTACGGAGTTTTTTTAGCCATGCAACACTAAATGAATCATGTCTATCCTGCTTCATCTTTGATGTAATGAAACATCTCAGTCCCCCTTCAAAATACTTAAGAAATAATATGCTAATTGGTGTAAGAAAGGTCAGAGTGTACAAGTGGGAATAAATCCAGATGGTTCTGTATAATAAATGCATAATACAAATCCAGATGTCACATACAGCAAAGCCATTAGGAGGAAATATCATGGGTGACTTAAAGGCACAGTTGAATAGGTCAAGCATGGATGATACATTTGGAAACACAGTCAGTGGGAGCCAGGATCGGTGACATTTTCCGGACAGATCAAAACGGGCAAATTTTATTTATGACTAATTCAGAGATTATAGCGATCTGGAATAAATCGGTGACCAAGGATTTATTACCATATAATATTAGGAAAGTGGCTTTTGGAGTAACATCTTAAGGTAGCCACAGCAGTTAGGGAAGATAACGTAAGAGTTGCAACTGTTGCTGTTATTGCTATTTTTGTCGATACGAAATGAGCACTTTGGAGCATTGAGGGCGGTGATGCTTACCTTTCTGGAGCAATGGCAACGCCCCCCTTGTTCCAAAGTGCTCATTTTCATGTTGACAAATCACTATGTAATTTCCCGTCCATTGCCCTGAACCGTCATTGATCTGAATGGCCCTGAGCACCTTCCTAATATACTTTATACCCTGAGCTATCAGCACCAACATTCCTATTATCTGTGAGCGAACAGAAATGTATCAGCAGCAGATATTTGGATAATCTTTTAGTGTAGCAATGATAAATAGGAATCTATCTATGTCATTCTTTCTATTTATATCTATCTATCTATCTATCTATCTATCTATCTAACACTCTCTCTTTATTGATCGATTTCTAAATATGCCATATATTCGGCTAATACCCTCAGAATATTGTAACTGTAACATCCATGTTTTGAGTTCAAGAGGGTGATCTGACAGGCATAGTTGTAAGAGAGATTAAGTAGAGTATCTGGTATCCTTCTCAGACTCCCACTATAAAATAATTTAGCAAATCTATTTTCTCATTACTGAGCTCCTTCCATTTACCCTCCAGAGACCTGTCAAGTTATGCTAATGGTTCCAGATACCATAATGTTTGCGGAGGTGGTACTGAGAAAAGCTTCAGTTCACCAAATAACCCTGGGAATTTATCAACTTACAATTTCAGGGCTGACATAAACATTATTTATTACAGTCTGTGCAAATATGCAGAGACAAAATGTCACTGTCAGACAAGCCCAGCGCACGGATCAGACACACATCATACTCATCAGATAGACATATTACAGCTCTATGCATGAGCAGAATACTCAAGATCAGGATAGAATACCATCAGAAAAAAAACCACTACATATATGGACAATCTAATAGCCTTGGCACAGTTTCTGAAGGATACATATGCCTGACTAAGAGGCCTAAACAGCCTCGAAAGCTTGCAATCTGTTATCATTTTAGTTAGCCATTAAAAAAGTTATCAACTACTGAAGACTCTCAATTTTTTATAATTCATATCCACTGGCTAACACGGGACAAAGATATCGCTGGAAAGCGCTGAAAAGCGCTGAATTCAGCACACTGTCGGCTTTCCCGTTCTATGCCCCCAGTGATTGAGCTATCGGTGCCGGCACTGTAGCTCTTCACTGTCAGAAGGGCGTTCCTGACAGTCAGTCAGGTACGCCCTTCTTCACAGCAGCGCTTATAGTGCTGTACTGTGAGAGCGGGGAGGAACGGCCCCCTCCCCTCCTGATAGTACTCATCCATAGACTAGTACTGGGGGGACGTTCCTCCCCGCTCACACAGTACAGAGCTATAGGCTCTGCTGTGAAGAATGGCGTTCCTGACTGACTGTCAGTAACGCCCTTCTGACGGTGAAGAGCTACGGCACTGGCACTGATAGCTCTTTACCTGGGGCCCAGATAGTGATAGCCGACAGTGCGCTGAATTTAGCGCACTGTCAGCTTTCCAGCGTTATAAACCGCATGTGCCCCAACTCATGAAAGGTCCTCTTTAAGGGGCTTTGTGTAGATGAGGACAATATGGGTTGGTTACCAGGAGAAATGAGGAGTCAAAGATGTCTGTGTTGCAAACTTCACAGAGACAAATCACCTGCTGGAAGAAGTGGTCACGTCGGTCCAAAGGGAAGAGACGTCTCCGGTAAGTCACCACAAAATGTTACTAACTGTATTCACTGTAATGTTACCACTAGCAACCCTCCCCGGTATTCAGTCCAGCAGAAGGGGCGGGGGCGCCGCCTTTCTGTCGTCCGCCTCAGGCAGCAGAAAGGCTAGGTTCACCGCTGGCTGCCCCTGTAATAGCCCAAACCTGATTAGGCGGAGATAACAGAGGGCAACTGACACCACAAGTCATACAGAATAATCTTATTGAGATGGGGAGACATTCATGGAAATGTCTCTTATTCTTAAGTTCTATAAATGATGGAGCAGAATAATGTACAGAGGAGATCATGTGAACAGAGACTAATACTGGACATTTATTAACAACCCCCCTCCCCCCAATCTGTAATATGTTCTGTGTAATGATCGATCACGTCCTCAGAGTTAGGATCAGATCCTCAGTGTTTGGTGTATCAAGGGAATTTTCTTTTATTTTTGAATGCAGACATTAATTCATAATAGCCCATTGAATACATACCTCATGCATGATGCTGAGTAAATTCTTTTGCCCTTTTTTTTTTTTTTTTTTTTTTTTTTTTTTAGGTTTTTTGCAATTGTTTAATAAAATACATAGAATAATATACTTGCATACACTTTCCTGGACAGTGGCTAAAGATCTACAGCAGGTCCTACAAAAAATAAGTCCACACACAACTGCATTGATCAAATTTCAAAAAGTTATGTTTAACTGAAGTAGAGGTAGTTGGTAAACAAGGTTAGCTCTGAACAGGATTAAGAGGTTAATATGCACTTAAAAATATGAATCAAATATATTATTATTATTAATAATAATAATAATAATACATTTTAAATATTTCCAGAAAAATAACATTTTTGTCTTTTCCCTGTATATAATAGAAGTAACTGCACCTACTTTTAGTTGTGCCCGTGGTCATTACATCCTTACATCCGTGCGGGTCCTCAGGTTGGTCACATGATCTGCATTGTGACCTGACACGTCACACAGAGTCTGCTGTATGGGCCGAACGATAAAAACTCAATGCACTTCATTTAGCCAAATCAGTTTAGGATCAGAGAGATTCCTGGATTCACCTGGTTAATTTATTTCAGAGAGATAGCAGACATCCCGATGAGTTTACACCCGTTTAAAACTGTCAAACAGATAAATAACATGGAAGTTCAGAGAAGTGTATGATATAATATATGCCATTGTCTAAGGAATTTGGCAACACTTTTGAGTTATGAGATAAGACTTTCTGTGTGGGAAGTCAAATGTGTTCACAGACAAGTTTTTGCATTAATGTAGAGGAGGTAAATAAATTATATAGAAAATTGCTAAATAGTCTCAATAGCAAAAAAATCTTAAAGTCTCCCTATACCTACATGGTGGTCTCCATGTCAGTGGCCAACCAAAATCCTGCTCTGCACTCTGCTCTGATCTGTCCGTAGATGGGTGTATTTCGCTTTTGGAAGAGGTTTTCTGTTTTGGATTATATCCCAAGTCACGTTACAAGACTCTTCTGAAGGTCAGACATTGACTCATAGGGTGTCTACCTTCCTTAGTACTCTTTTCTCTCATTTGACTTGTAATTGCACCAGTCTTTTTCAGAATCTGAATAATGTATATGGCTTCTGTTTTTTTTAGTTTGGGCATTGTGAGAAGGTGACAGGCAAAGCGCTGGAGTTCTGCTAGATCAGCCCCAGGTTTCTGACATAGGTGTAGTCCAGGGCGAGTCTATAGGCCTCAGCCCCAGCGGTGGGTCATAGTATCATTATTGGCCCATAAAGGCTGAAGAGTCTGCACTTCAGGGTGTCCCTGTCTTTGACTGGTTGGGTCAGCGCTACTGATGCTACCGAGCTACCTTCCCCACAGCATCTATAGGACACCTATATGGTATACCTAATTCTGCTTAAGGGCCTCAAACTTGCTTATAGGGGTCCATCACAATGACAGAGCCCTACTGATCAGTCTAATGCGGTAAGAGGCAGTATCCTCCACCTCCATAGATTCATTATTATTATTATTTATTTTCTAAGGGAATATCATAAATGTCCAACAAGGGATCTGTGTCCTGTCCTTCAATCTAATAAATCCATTCAAGAATTAAGTTTCTGCACCTCGTGCACACTCTGCTTTGTTCCTTGTCTGTTTGAGCCTGTAACAGAGGATTAGATCCTTGCATTTTACTCATTGTACCGCCATTCTTCCTCTTTTCATGATCCCTTCTCATCTACCTATGGATTACTCTGATCCTCAAGAAGCCATGTCTTTCTAGCAGTCTTTTTCCGACCCTTTGTTTGATAACCCTTTTCAATTTTATAAGCCCTTCCTTACTAAAGTTTTTTTATGGACTTCTTGGCCTTATAGTTAGAGTTTGCTTTTGTGTGGCTGAAGTTTTTTTTTAAGGAAATAGAAGTGTACAAATAATTTCTCATAAATAGAAGAGAACAAGCTATATGAACCCAATGCTCCAGTTCTAATGGTTGCTATACACATTAGGCTCTATTCACGTTTGTTCTAATCCCTATAGACCAAACTGTTGGGTTTTTCATCATGGCAGTCGCAGTATCATCCGTTGACCAACAGAGAGCTGACCCAGCCAGCAGTCTGTTATCAGAATAACTCAGAATAACTCAGTTATCAGAATAACTCTATGCACACTCAGCCCAATGCATAGTTAGGGCCCCTTCACACGGCTGATACGCTTGCTGCTTTAGAACGTGTAAACGTTCCGTAGCAGTGGCGTCTAAAGCAGATCACATTGTTTTCTATGGGAGTCGGCAGACGCGCGCTCGCCATAGAAATGAATGGGCTGCTTTTTCCAT
This sequence comes from Leptodactylus fuscus, assembly GCF_031893055.1. NCBI lineage: Eukaryota > Metazoa > Chordata > Amphibia > Anura > Leptodactylidae > Leptodactylus > Leptodactylus fuscus. The sequence continues at coordinate 63,533,465 of NC_134272.1, forward strand.
TCATTTCTATGGGGAGTGCACCCATAGAAAACAATGGGAACTGCTTTAGACGCCGCTGCTACGGAACGTTTACACGTTCTAAAGCAGCCAGCGTATCAGCCGTGTGAAGGGGCCCTTAATCCTATCCGTAGATGAAGGAAGTGATAAGTTTTTCCTAGACACCACTAAAAATGACTTGTCTTGCACAGGAGTAAAGTTTAAACATGTCTGATCCATCTCCTCCGCCTTCTATTATCTCCATCCGTTGACAGTCGGGAAGTCTTCTGTTTGGGTTTTTAGGAAGCTTGAAGCTAATCTGCCCCAAAACGTACGATAAATGTCACTCGAAATAGCTGATTTTGACTGATGGTCTTTTAGAAACTGTACACAAAGAATTGTTCGCAACGGCCAACATCAAACTATTTTTGGATTAGAATTTTCTGCAATTTTTGCTCACCATTTGAAACTTTAATTCTGCTGGGCTGGTTTTCTTGACTACAGTGAAAATGAACCAATAAATGATTTACTGCATTCTGGATGACCAAAATCTTTTCAATATGTCACAACCCAATATTTGGGCAGCACCAATCAATAAATGTGTCCATTGGCTATGAATTGGGATTCCATGCTACAGATGAGGAACAAGAGGAAAACAGTGCTGAGGGATGCCATAATGGAGACAAGGATTGAAGGGGGGAAACCATGTTGGCTACTAGGAATAAAAGGAAAGACTGATGGAGCCATCTTGAAGTATGAAATGTGCAGGTACAAGGGGAGTAAGAAAAAGTTGAGGCCCCCTGTGGTTATGTGTGTGGGTTGGTGTAACTGGTGTACAGTGCCATGGTCTGTCTAGGCCTGGTTCTGTGAGATATGCTGATGTCATACATGGTTCTGTATAATATGCTGAAGCATAACATACATGATTTTTGGATAGTTCATCATTATTTGGGGCTTTGGGAAACTGTGCATATTTTCTCACTCCACTAGAGACTTTAACCAGCATTCTGTATACTTTTTTCTTTAGGGAAGCCATTCCCTATCAAAAACATTTTCTGATGTTCACAGTATTATTTTTCAGATTGCCTTGGCCTATTGGATGGATGGATGGATGGATGGATGGATGGATGGATGGATAGATAGATAGATAGATAGATAGATAGATAGATAGATAGATAGATAGATAGATAGATCATGAACAATAATTCATGTAATAGTAGTCATGATGGTGGTGGACTTTAGTAAACGGAGAAGTGCTCCGACCTCTGTGGAGATCCAAGGGACATGTATTGAGATAGTCAGGACCTATAAGTATCTGGGTGTGCTCCTCAATAATAAACTAGACTGGGCTGATCACCTGGAGGCGCTGCACAGAAAGGGCCACAGCAGACTCTACCTGCTCAGGAGGCTGAGTGCCTTCGGAGTCCAGGGGACACTTCTTAGGGCCTTCTTCAACTCTGTGGTTGCTTCAGCCATCTTTTTCGGTGTGGCCTGCTGGGGGAGCAGTATATCAACCAGGGACAGAAATAGACTTGACAGGCTGATCAGGAGGGCCAGCTCTGTCCTGGGGAGCCCCCTGGACCCAGTACAGGTGGTGGGTGACAGAAGGATACTGTTTGTGGTGACCTCCATGCAGGAGAACAAATCCCACCCCATGTATGGGACCTTGATGGGACTTGGCAGCACTGTAAGTGACCGTCTGCTACACCCCAAGTGTGAGAAGGAGCGCTATCGCAGGTCCTTCCTTCCAACCGCGACCAGGCTATATAATCTACATCAGACCAAGCGAAGATCACTCTGCACAGAAAACTAATGGTTATGACGATGACCATGAAGTCTTCCTTCTTTCTCTTCCGTTCCTTAGCTGCTATGGACTCCTAGTATATCTTCTCTTCTCAGCATATGTGTGTCTGCGTCTGTATTATATTACTGTGTATTATCCCTGTATCTGTATTACTATGCTGCAGCTACATGCTGAAATTTCCCCAATGTGGGACTATTATCTTATCTTATCATGCACTATCATACAGCATTTTAATAAAACAGCATTAAGGGTCTTATTTAGCTTCTGTTTAATAGAACAGATGGTGCAGGAGGTTTGATGTGATATGACAGGTGAGGGATGAGCCATTGTACCAACAGAATAGAGCTCATTGTCTGAACACATCTGTTTTTAGTTAGATGTGTGACTATCCCAGAGTCCGTCCAGGCCTACACCATAACTCATCCATCATAAATAGAGATGAGCGAGCACTATTCGAAACAGCCATTTCGAATAGCACGCTCCCTTAGAAATGAATGGACGTAGCCGGCACATGGGGGGTTAAGCGGCCGGCTGCCGGCAAAGTCTGCATGCCGGCCGCTTCCATTCAATTCTATGAGAGCGTGCTATTCGAAACGTCTGTTTCGAATAGTGTTCGCTCATCTCTCATCATAAACAATCCATTGTCCATCTATTAATGTCCATAGTGGATTCCTATTTATAACATATCGCAGTCTTACAGTTTATTGTTTTATACAAACCAGATATGAACATTAACGGAAATTATTGATAATGTGGAGTATTGGCAAAAGTCAGTAAGAACAGCATAGTCTTTTTCAATCTAACCTTATTATATTACTATAAGGTTACACAACTACCAGTTTGCCAGATGATCTTGCAGACATAGAAAGCTAATATTTTGTAGTAATATATGGATAAAGCTCAAATGAGTTTCCCAAGACGTAAAGCATACCTATACTGTAACAGTAAGCCTTGTAATGTATGTTATTAGCCTTCCCTTCCCTGCAGTGTTGTTATCCATTGTGATCAATAAGATTATAGTGGGAAGAAGAAGAGTCATTGCTGGTAATGGACATCTGCTCATCTAGAAGGATCTATTCCTCAAGTGTGAAATGGGAGAAAAGACTTTGCTGAATGACAGCAACAATTTATTATTAATCCGTAGTAATAATACTCGGCCTCCTGAACTCTGGTCAGAATTTATAGAATAGATTTCTGTGTGTGAGATTCTAATGACATAAAGATTCTTGTTATTCGTTCTAAGAGAAGAGCTTGGATGGTGCTTGAGATCCAAGAGTCCGCTGGAGGCCCCGGTAAGTACTGCACTCTTTGTATAATGTTATAAGGACCCCTGCACACGGCGTAAGCATGCCGCTCATTTAGACACGTATACACATGTCCGAGTGCGGCGCTTTAAAACAGAGCCCATTGATTTCAATGTGAAGCGCGTGTATATCAGTATATATGCGCGCTTCCTATTGAAATCGATGGGCTCTGTTTTGAAGCGCCGCGCTGGGACACGTGTATACGTGTCTAAATGAGCGGCGCGCTTACGCCGTGTGAAGGGGCCCTAATACTGTATAGTTCTTCCTGCTTTCTTCCTCATAGAACACAATGGTTGGTAATGACTGCAGGTTGAAAATAGAAGGATGTCCATTTCAGGCCTTTGCGCGGATGACCGATCTGCTGCTGGATTATAGAACGGTCACTAAGCGTTTTTGTATCTACCATATTTATTGATTAGTAGTGACTGTCCACATCAGAGCACTTTTCTGTTTTCCCCATTAACCTGTATGGGTACGCCATTGATCAAACATTGGTGCTACTTTAAATCGATATGCTTTGTTGCCTATCCTGATCCTATAATGTAGGAGGAAATGTTGTGTAGTACAATATTGTGATATTTGGCTTTCCCCCATCCCTGAGAGCATTTATTGAGAGGTCCAGGTTTGCAGAATACATGTCTAGACTAAGGATGGGTGAACCGATTTCATTAGAACCATATTCAAATCAAAAACTGGCCAATCTCAAAACTTATGGGGTTGGTCTGAAGAGACCCCAGTGCATAATAGGTGGAGGCCCGGTGAAGCTTAGGGAAATAACAAACACTTATACCCACCTTGCTCCACCTCTCCTAGACATCTCTGTGGTGTCTGGTGATTACCAGCATCCTCTTCATGCTTCTCCTGGCCTCTGTTTGGGGTCACCTCTGAGACCTCTGATTGGGCTTCAGTGGTGTGGTGGTGTGCCCTGAATGTCATGATTTCACAAAACTTGGCACACCACATGTGATTATAATAATAGTACTTATGGTTCTAACCAAACAAGTTTGTAAGGAAACAAATGGAAGGGCCAAACCTCGTTAATATTCGCAAAATAAATCTTATGAGGTTTGCCCATCTCTCATTTTCTACAGTCCTTGGTCCTAAAAGGCTTGGTTATGGAAACCAGAGGACTATCCTGGTGATAACCTTTAAGCCTAGATAAACTTAGGCAGCGACTTCTCCTAATTCCTTGTATAATTATATATAATATTTAGTATAGCATAGTTTAGTATAAAAAGCATAGTATAGTAAAGTATATGTAGGCAAAAAACTGGATAGAAGACCGATGCCCAATCAGACTTCAATAAAATGTAACTTTTAATTCTCATTAGCATATGAGTAAAAACAGACTTATTCAGAAACCACTGTTGCAATCTACATACTAAAGGTAGGTGTGGAATAGCATTTCTAAAGACTATGCATGGATGTGATTAGTTGAAAATGACATTTCCCAGTGATAGAGCCCCTTTAAGAGTGTGTATCCAAGACATGAGAAGCCCAAGATGGAGCCTACCCTCACATCGCTGAGTGAGGACAGGCACTTATCAAGAGGAGAAGGAGACTTTGAAACTATTGATTCCACAGACAAAAACCCCCCTAAAAAACGTTAGTTATTGAGAAGACATTCCATACCAGTCTCAAAGTACTTTGGCTGAACAGAGACATCCGAAATAGCCAATAAAGGATTTGGAAAATCACTCTCTGTAACTAACTTGTCTGGTGGGACTTCCGGATAGTTTCAAAATATTCGAGCTACAAAATATCTGAGCGAGAGAGAATTATTCAGAACTCTTAACCCGAACTGGAATTCTGGCATTGAAAAATTACACCATATACTGGCTGAATAAGCAACCCAAGGACAGTTTCAAAAGAAAACTGCCTACAGCGCCATCGTCAGTATATCATGAAATGTCTTCACTTCAATACCAATATCAACAGGAAAGGGGCTGGTTACAGAAGGGGGTATTAATTCATTTCTTGCAGCTACAAACTTCATCTATTTGAAGATTATTAACCATCAGTAGCTAAAAGAAGATCTTTTTTCCTTATATTATCATTCAAAATTTTTTTATTCCACATCCCTGAAGGTGTTGCACAATAATTGAGTTCCAAGTATTTTTGGATGGGGGCCTATTGCAACATCCAACTAGACACAGACTCAACCACTTTTCCTTTGACTGAGCTAAAGAATGAATATTAACATTAACTTCTTTCTCTTCTGAAAGCTAAATGGCCACCAAGACAAAGAATACTTAAACCTCTAGAGGTGTAGAGGGGAAGTTTTTTTATACGTCAAGGCCCGAGTTGCAGGCTCACCCTCTCCTACTGCTGTAGTTATGACTAGAGATGATCGAACAGTGAAATATTCAAGATTCCATATTCGTTTCGAGTAGAGCCTCAATATTCGACTACTCGATTGAATCCCATTATAGTCTATGGGAAAAAATGCTCGTTTCAGGGGAAACCACTGTTCGACTAAAGGAGAGTCACCATGTCCACGAATAGCAGGAGAAGAGTGTTTAGGACTCGGATGAGCGCTGTGCAGTTAAAGCGCACAAACTCCATTATAGTCTATGGGGTCCGTGCTCTTTAACTGCACAGCACTTGCAGTTGCGCTGATAAAAAGTAAGCTCGCTTGTAACCGCAAGCTGCCAGCTCTCCCAACTAGCAAAGCGAGCCTGCGGCAAATCAACGCTGGTTCTGCAGCAGGCTCGTCCTTGCTAGTCAGGAGAGCTGGCAGCTTGCTGTTACGAGGGAGCTTACTTTTTTGTCATAGGAATGCATTGACCAGCGTTGATTAGCCAGTGTACAGCATTCGGCCAATCAACGCTGGTTCTCCTGGAGGCTCGTCTGTAAGGAGGTGGAGTCTAAAATCGGACCACAATGGAGACTGCTGTGGTCTGATCTTAGACTCCGCTTCCTCACAGACGAGCCTCCGGCAGAACCAGCGTTGATTGGCCGAATGCTGTTTGGCCTAGGATAGTTTATCCCTGGGGTACACTTTGGTTTGGGCCAAACTATACCTGGGCTTAATCTGGGAGGGGGTTAATTTGGCCTGTCACAACGGCATTAAAGGTATTAATGACAATTAACATAGTCAGAAGCTTCCTTTACTAACTCTGTAATGTAAAGCCATCCAGCTTTCCAGAATAGTTTACAGCATATTTAGCAATACTGATGGATAAGAATTCATATTCTATGCAGTGTGTACGTCTCTGTTTCAGTTCCTATCTGTATCTTCTCAGAAAGTGAAAATATCTCCCTAGTATTCCTATATCGCATATTATGGACTCTCATAGGACTTTCAGGTCAAAGGCTCAAACCTGTTAATTCTAAGAACTTGCAGTATATATATCTTTAGTTTATCACAACCCAGACAAATACTTAATCACTGAATGCTTGCTCACACCATATGTAGTATGACATCCTAACATAACCTCTAACCACACACTGTATATACTACATGTCTGCCATTTGACATACTGTACTTGCTGCTCGCAGGGTCATTATAAGCAATGAATACTTGCCAGGAAATTTCTTTGCTATACCCCATGTCTCAGATTCACTTTAGGCAAGTCACTTCTTTCATTTATCCTTGGCTGTCTCACAAACCTGTGAAACGTGAAGCAAGCAGAATATGAATTCACCTTTAATGTAAGAAAGTGACATATTGCTCTCCTTGGTCTTATAGCTCATAGTGCTTGGACCATGCAATGAAATATATTCAGAATAATATAACTGAAGGATAGATTGGACCAAATTAATATAAAGCTGGCGAGAAGTTAGACGAATGACAATTTGGTCGTGTCCGAAATTAAAGGGTTGGGCATATCGAATTTCAGTATGCCCAATCCTTCTATTTTTAGGGGAGGTAAAGCCACTATTAGAAATATCTGGCACCAGCATACTCACCTCAAACAGATAAATTTCTTGTTCTACCGAAATTTATCAGCCATCTTAAGATGAGAGAATTTTCGTACTTTATTAGGAGACATTGAGAAGAATATTACAAGAGGTAATGGACTTTTGCCAGAATTTCTGTAAAGTATTTAAGAAAAACCTCTTGTATATTCAGCATAATAAATCCACTCACCTGACATCTATCTTTTTATGTTTATTGGTAAAAATAAATCAGACCATCTGTAGACTGATAATACTTGAAGAATTACAGTACTTTTTATTAAGGTCACCCAAATAACTAAAACCCCGAAGCCTAAACCTGACAACTTGCCAAACAGCAGTATATGCAGCTCTAATGGGAATACAGATAACTAGGAAATGATATTTAGATATTTTTATATGGCCCACGGCTTCTGCGCTATATCAAAAGGTGTCATGGATGAAGAACAGTAAGAAATAAAACCTTCATAAAGATCATATCAACCACCCCCGGCTGGAATAATCGTCCCGAGGAGACTCAGCAGGTGAGACGTTTGTCTGCATTCTTTGTGTCCTTGGCCTGCCTCCATTACATGTAATAGATTCTTCAAGGCAATAGATTTGACTTGGTGATATACCTCATATGTCTTATCTATTTCTGTCTTTGCAAAAATGGTTTTTTGGACAATCCTTAATATCAGATTGTTGGGGTTGCTGGTATCTGAGATTCCTACCTACCTACTATTCATCAGACAGGTTCCTTACTATGGCAGTCACTCTTCTTTCCTCTTTTGGTTGTTAGTTAAAGGGATTGTCTGGTTTTGAAACCTCTTGTAAAGGAGCATCCATCATGCACTGTATTGCACAAATAATCCATTCATTTAAAGGGGATTTCCAGCCCCAAATATATCCACAGGTCATCAGTATGTGATCTGTGGGGTTCACCACCCACACCCTACAAATATCTGTTGATCTGCTGTCTATGGTTCCTTTTGGGCGTTGTAAGCTATAGCAGTGGAAAGAAAGCAAGTAATAGGAGTGAATCCATAGTTTCCCAGTGCCACCTCTATACAGTGGACGGACTGTTGCTCCCTGCCCATTACTTAAGTAGGAGAAGACCTTCTTCCACTCCCTATCCACTGCTATAGCCTCTGATGTCAAGGCAGCTGGATCAGTGGGTGTGTGGGGTCTCCTCATTGAACCCCCATAAGTCAGATACTGCTAACCTATCCAATTAAAAAAAAAATGATCAAGACACTTCCCCTTTAACAAGTCATAACCTCTTTTGGAACCCACCCACAGTGCCTTATGTGACCCAGAGTGTACCCTGTCCCCATAATATAAATGATGGACCGGTATATTAAACAGGTTATCCACCTTTCTAATACTTATAGCCTGTCCTTTTTATGACATTTCCTGTAGTTAAATTTCTTTCAGACAACCCCTCTAAGAATACATATTTTGCCCCCACATGAGAGTTTTATTTCACCTCCTCTGGTTTACAAGTCTCTTGAGGTCTTGCAGGAAGAAGAGTATTGGAGGCGCCTCCATGGCCAACAACTGCTTGCGGCACACTCTTCTCGCATGGAAATCACCTAACGGATTTTCTTGATATTGGGCTACAGAATAAACATGAGCCTTGGCATCAGAAATATCCGTTACTTATACCCAGGGAAATAATTATAACGTTAAACTTGCTTTAGGGCAGACAAGGGGGTTAGACTGTAATACATGGAAGGCAATCTGAAAGGATATAGAATAACAGTAGCATAGGGAAATCAGTGTAAATGAACATATAGTCATATATATAGTCATAGCAAAGGTGAACGTAAAGCAAAATGGAATTGTAATTCCAGAAAATACTTCAAATATTATCAGGTGTATCCAGAAATGCAAGGAAACACATAGAAAAATAAATTAGAGTCAGAATACTGACTCACATACACAATAGCTGGTTATCTTACTCGTGGGCATCAACTAAGTATTTGATGCCCTTTAACAGTTAATGTACTTTAATGCACTGTTCGGATACCTGGATTCCTCTGCCATCTGTGGTGCAGTTTGTTTACAATATTCATGCTGCAGGATGGCTATATAACTGATATATACATATAACACTGCAGGTAACTCACATCCAGGTTGCGATGGTGCTGCTCTTGAGAAGATACTCTCACCCTATTGCACCCGAGACTGTACCCCATATAACTCCTGCCCTTACAAGGTCAGTACCACACACTTAACCCTAGGTACACCCTAGTTCTCCATAAGAACTCATCAGGGGTTTCAAAATGCACAAAGTATCCTTCTGTTATTCCATGTAGCGCTATACAGTGGTGAGCAGGACTTCTTGTCTCACAGTGGTAAGTTTCAACTACTCAAGTGACAGTAGTATAACACTTGTATAGTCTCACCACATCATCTGTGCTTATAACGCACCTGTCATTCCATGTGTCTTTTCAGAATCAGCTACTATGTGTGTGTAAAGGAGGAATGGCACTATTTCTGATCATGATATGGCTGATATTTGCTAGTTTTAGCAGTTTTGCTCTTTGTAGATTATCCCTATATTTTACAGCTCTACCTGAGCTAGTGAGTGGACACTAGCTGGATAACACTGCACACAGTAAGTGGAGAAGAATCTGCAGATTAACTTCTTCCCTTCCTTCCTTCCTTCCTTCCTTCCTTCCTTTCCCTGCTGCTTAACTCTCTTGCCCTCCCTTCTGCATAGATTTCTATTGTAATCTGATACATGTAACATGCAGTCTGTCTTGGATATAGTATTTTTCACAGTAAAAGTTAGTTTAAGAGGAAAACAGTCCGATGAGAGGAAAAAATGGCATTTTTCTGTTAAGATAAAGTTCTGTCAAGGATGCACCTTCTAGAAGATAATATCTTATTTCACCTTGTGATATTGGCCTCACTTTAGTCTGGAAGTGAGAAAATGGATAGTCAAGGACCCAGCTTTATATTTGGTGCAGTATTTTAATCAATACCTAAGTTAACAGTCAGTCCATACAAACAGGACTAGATAATACTAAGTATTGCAGATGTGCCCCTGCTGATTTCTGAAGATGGACAAGTATTTAGCAATTATAATAATGTTATACGTCTTATAGAATACTGATAATCTGTTCCTAGGATTCTAATTTTGTCTGCCAATACGTCTTGGGTAAAGTGTACAGAAAATCCAAAAAAGTGGGTTGACAACACTGGTTAGATGTGACTCACCTCTGTATCTATATAGCAGGCTTTATTTTAAAAGTTATTTAATAATCTATTTATAATCCAGTAATCCAGAATCCATCCCTATAAAATTATACAAAATCCCAGCACTTTTATATGCATATACCATGGTATCTATACAGTACATTCCTCTTACCTGTGTCTTATGAAATTCCAATTTCTGTTGCTCAACACTTTGTAATTATTGTAATTATGTTACAAATTGTCAGACTGTAACCTTTGAAGAATGTCTTGTCTGGTGCCCTAAGGATCCATAAATTCCCGCGTTTGTTGCTATTTATATACTAGTAGTCAACCAGTAATGTACTTCAAAATTGAGGGAAAATTAATATAAACTCATTGCAAACCACAGACTGCTGAACCCAAAGCTACAAGGTTTATTTCCATAAATCTATCACTTCTGTGGTAACAAGTAGTAAGAAGCCAGTGTTCTGGGTTACCGTCAAATTCATTGGTCCGTGTCTTAAAATGCCCATTCACATTAGAAGAACAAACTTGGTTGACTATCTGAGTATGTCCTGGCTTCCACCAATAGATAATTCTGAGGGAATGTGAATCAGGTATGTTGAATTTTACATGGCCGATCCTGGCAAGGTTCACAATAAATTTGAATGGGCATACAGGGACCAAATTCTAATGTGCAATTTATTATGCACCTTGCTATGATGAGAGAGTAGATTAATACATAACACCGCCAAAATGAGGGCGCTTTATATTTTACTTTTGCCTCCCAATTAGAAGTCTGGATAATGAGTGGTCCATTTGTTGAGATTTAGCACACTTATTTTGTTATAGTGGTAATGGCCTTTTACCATAACCCTGGTTTTTATGGGCCCCCCCACAGTATAAGACCCCTTTCTTACGCCACCTCCACATTATATGACCCCTTTCTTGTCCCCCCCACAATATATGACCACTTTTTTCGCCCCACACAAGGTATATGACCCCTTTTGATGTTCCCCACACAGTATATGACCCCCTTTTTATGGCTCCCACACAGTATATAACCCCCTTTTTAACCCTCCACACACAGCATGTGATCCCCCTATTTATACCCCTCACACAGTATCTGACCCCTTTTTATGACTCCCACACATTACATGACCCTTTTATTTCCCCCACTCACAGTATATAACCCGTTTATAAAGTCCATGCACAGTATATGATGACCCCCTTCCCCCCCCCCCCCCCACAACAGATTAGAGGATGATAATTTTTACTCACCTGTCCACACTCCAGTTCTGGCCGCCCTCTGTTGCCGCCTCCTGCGTGCGCTGTAGCTGATGCTGAAGAACTCTGGGAAGATGTATATAGCGTCTTGACGTTCACCAGCATCGTGACATAAGTGTAGCGCCACCTAGAGGTGGCAGCTGAGGGTGGCCAAGACAGGAGCGTGGGCAGCTGCTTATTGCATTAACACAATCAGTAACTGAGATGCATGTCACCCAAAAAAGTCTTGGCATGTCACCTTTGACATGTGTCATAGGTTTGTTATCACTGCCCCATACTGAATGTTATGCTTAGGGAATGCTGATATCTCTGAAAGCTGTCGCTGAATGGATAGGATATAACATCATACATATATACACCCCAGGGTTATAAGCATATAGCAGATTGTGTACCCTGGGTAATAGTTGATTTGGTGGTTTTATAAAGTGATGGCTATATTGTGGACACTATAGTGTATTCTATTCCATAGCAATAAAGGGTATTTTATAAATATATTTTGATACTTCCAGATATTTATTCAGTAATATGGTAACTACTAAATCATAGATCTCCCCTTCTAGTATTACACTAGGGAGAGCTCGTCTGCTAAAAATGCGGTTACCCATGGACACCCGTGGACCCTATAGACTATATAAGTCTATGATGGACTCTTCTCTCTGCCAAGCCTATGCAGACTCAACGCAGATGTGAACCTAGCCTTCAGCATCATTCAGACTGCGCGTATATGGTGCAGCAAACACAGACCATCATAAAACAGCCTGCTGCATTATGCAATGTATGCAAAATCTGTACTTGAAAATATCATATGAACTTACTGTGTACATTGTGTAAAGTGAATATGCATTTGCACAGATACAATGTTATGTTTATGCATGTACAGTAATTGTGCATATAGAAGTGTTTTGCGTACATGTATAATATGTATATGTTTAATATTATATGTATGTAATATTACTGTAGGTACATGCATGTGAGCACATTTTCTATGTTTGTGTATACGTATGTATTGTATTTATGTATGTGTATTTCGTACATACATGGATAATGTGTGTAAATAAGTCTATAATGTACAATCAGTATGTATGTAATGTATTGAAGACAGTAAGAGATCTATTACAGGTTAGACACAATCTAACAGGCTTCCAACGCAGATGTGAACAAAGCGTAACGTGTATAATGTTGCATAATGTGTTTATGTCTGTGTAATGTGTATATGCATTTTAAGGGCCTGTTTTATATACATGTCTGTGTATCTGAAAGAGAAATGAAGGAAGGGGAGCTTGGATACACATCTTGCATAAGATCCTTTGCAGTCAATGTCCGTTTGTGATGCATATTTGTGATCTAGGCCAACTTTGCAGAACGCAGTTAAAAAACCTTTTTTTGTGTAGTGTTTTTCATTGCATTTTTTCGGAAGCGTTTCCACAACGTGGGACTTTAGCCTTATAGCTGCACCTGCCATAGGCATTCATATGCGGATTCTGTCAGATTGGGATTATTTCCTAAAATCCACAAATTACCTCCAGGTACTTTGATTGCCTCCTCTACTCCTGACAACATACGGAATAGTTAGTCGGCTTCTTATGAGAAGACCCGAGACTGTGGCAGTCATATGGAGAGTAGATCATACCCACCAGAGAGCGGTGACAATCCATATACAGTTGTGCAATAGATTGTCACTTTACAAGCAATGAAAAATAAATTGCAGTGTTACAGTAAAGTGTCTTTATCTTTGTCTACAAATGTGAAGGCATAGACATCTCTATATTACAAAGTAGGAGGCAGTACATCATGTCTCTGACACTCCGGACAATATATTGTTATATTACAATAGCAGAATTGTGTCTCTAGAGCCATGAACTATGTGTACTCTCTGACATATCCCTAATATATGATTATTCTTTTACACAGCATTCCTTTGGCATGATATTATTCTTGTTAAACAATTAACTGAACAGATGAAACCAAGTCTGACTTTCCATGCCCTGCCATCCTACATACCCTTGTAGTTCTGGATCTTAACCTTATGTGGGTAACAAACCTAAAGGGAAGGCGTAGCCAGAAAATGACCGATTTTTTTTAAACCAAATATGCTAAACATATTTTTAAGAATTTTTATTTTTAACTTTTCAAATAAAATAACTGATATGGTATCAGAGGTGTAACTTGAAACTTCTGGACACCAATGCAAAATCTGTAATGGGGCCCCTACCTAATCTGTGCCATTTAGGGCAGAGGGGATGAGGTTCCTTTGGGGCCTCCTCAAGGTCCTGGGCCTGGTGGTAACTGTTACCGCTACCACCCCTATTGCCATTCTTCTGTTTAGCAATGACTAACCAGAGTGCTAGGGACCCTTATGAATTATTATAAAAACCAGTGCTAAATGACACAAAAGATACATCTAAGACTGTGGCAGTCTCCACTGGAGACTCCATTGCAGGGAATGCTGAAAATCATTGGAGAGAAGAGTTCACAACGGAGGACTTTCCATTTGAAAATGGTGGAATCCCAACAGACCCAACTATAGTTGACAGGGTATTCCGGTGTCTAATCGCTTATAACCACTGTTTTAGTTTTTTACCGTAGCAATCCGGCTGTCTTTCATTCAAGTCCCCTGGCAGACCCGAACGATGAATACCACAATGCTAATGTGAACCTAGTGTAAATAATAAAATAAAGATCTTATGCCTAAGCTTTAGGTTTTCAAGTGACTCGGGTCTGTAAGTTAGATATTTGGAATAATGATCATATACAGTGCTTATAGCCTGCAGTTCTTTTATCAGCAGACAAGTCTTTAGATCCATTTGGGGTACCAGGTTTGATTCCAGTTTTGGCAATCCCTATAGCTATATCACTGTTGAAATGTCATCACCCCAATAATCATGTATTACATATACAGTTTTATGTTAAGTTCATTGGCTATTTGTCATTATTATTATGGTTTATTTATAGGGCACCATTAATTCCATGGTGCTTTATAGTTGTTGTCCTGGATAGACCGACACCCAAATAGCGGTTACACACAAAGCCCGACAGACTGCATTGACTATAATGGGCCCTATCAGGTGTCCGTTGTTTTAAAATTGACACGGACGGATGAAAGAGCCATATATACAGGACTTTTTCGTCCACCTATTACAGGCAGATATTGCAACGGAGTCTGCAACAGAGACTCTGTGAACGTAGCCTGAGAGGTCTGCATCAGCTGTGGATACGGAAGATGAATAATATACAGAGATTATTCCTTGAACAATTTAGGAGATGATGCGAAGACCCTTAATAAATGAGACACTTTAGAAAGATAGAAAGGTAAAAGCAGGTCTTGAGTTGCAGCCGGTATGGGATTTTTAGCTGAAAGGTCTTTAGGCACAAAGTAGCTGATGCTTCAGGCTCAATCCTTTAATAAAGTCAAACCCAAGCCTCAGATAACCTAAGATAAGTTTATTTTGTTGAATAAGAACCTTGCATTAAGTGGATACTTGTATTATAGCTCAGATTCTTGGCTGTAATATGCAACTAGAGGAAGAATGCCTAAACATCAGAAATGTATACAACATGTAATGAGGCCTGGCAGTAGCGACTCCGTCATAATGTGTGATGTGCCATTGGAGGGACATCACAATATTTGATGGGTCACTGGGAGGACAACCTAATGAGTGATGGGCCACTCAAGGAAAATCTTAATGTATAATGGGCCACATGTGGGACATCTTAATGCAAGATAGGCCACTTGAGGGACATCGCAATATGGGATGGGCCATTGGGGGGACAACATAATGTGTGATGGGCCCCTGTTAAATCATCTCATTGTGTGGTGAGCCACTGATTGGATATTTTAATATCTTATGAGCCACTAAGGGGACATCATATTATATGGGGCCACTGCAAGGACATTTGACTGTGTGATGAGCTTCTGAGGGCACAGTATTTTATATGGGGCCACTGGGGGGGGCAATATTGTATGGGGACTACTAAAACAGCATTATAGTGTGCAAGGTCACTAATCGTCATTATACTATGTGAGCCAATGAGGGGGTATTGTACTGTAGGGGCTACTAGCAACGCATTATACTTTAGGTTCATTGCTCTTCCTTGGGTCTCTGTATGCCCACAACTGGGGGGGGACATTTTAATGTGCAATGAGCCACTGGAGGGGCATCTTAATGTATCATGTAATACTGTGTGAATGGCCACCAAGAGGTCATGTTAATGGTCTGTATGTGCAATGGGCCACTGAGGGGATATTTGAATGTGTTGTGGGCCATTGAGGGGACATTATATTGTATGGGGCTACTGCAGGGGCATCTGACTCTGTGATGAGCCATTGAGGGGTCTCAAACTATATGGGGCCATGGCAGAAGCATTGTACTGTTTGATGGCATTATATTGTATGGAGACTACTAAGAAGGTATTATAGTGCACAAGGTGACTAATGGGCATTATACTATGCGGGATCACTTAGGGGTTATTATACTACTAGCTGGTACCCGCGACTTCGTCTGCGGTGATTGTAGAAGTGTGTATATACAGGTGTGGGTAAGGTTTTCGTAGTGTGTATAAGGTATGGGATATGAAATGTAAGTTTGTATCTTGTTTTTGCTGTAATTCAGAGAATACGTGAGACTTTTGTGTTGAAGTTAATTTGTATTTGAGCCGCTATATATACGGTGTTGTGAGAAACTTTACATAGTGACTTTGGGACAGAGGTATTTGAAGTTAACCCTTTCCCGCCGATGGCATTTTTTGATTTTCGTTTTTGACTCCCCTCCTTCTAAACCCCATAACTTTTTTATTTCTCCGCTCCCAGAGCCATATGAGGTCTTAATTTTTCCTGGGGCAAATTTTTCTTCCTGATGCCACCATTATTTATTCTATATAATGTACTGGGAAACAGGGAAAAAATTCAGAATGGGGTGGATTTGAAGAAAAAATGCATTTCTGCGACTTTCTTACGGGCTTTGGTTTTACGGCGTTCACTGTGCAACCAAAATGACATGTCCCCTGTATTCTGTGTTTCGTTACGATTCCGGGGATACCAAATTTATATGGTTTTATTTACATTTTGACCCCTTAAAAAAATCCGAAACTGTGTTAAATTTATTTTTTTTTTTTAAAGTCGCCATATTCTGACAGCCGTAACTTTTTTATACGTGCGTGTACGGGGATGTATAGGGCGTCTTTTTTTGCGGGAACGGGTTTACTTTTTAGTTCTACCATTTTCGGGAAATGTTATTGCTTTGATCACTTTTTATTCAAATTTTTATCAGAATCAAAACAGTGAAAAAACGGCGGTTTGTAACTTTTGACCATTTTTCTAGCTACGGCGTTTACCGAACAGGAAAAATATTTGTACAGCTTTGTAGAGCGGGCGATTTCGGACGTGGGGATACCTAACATGTATGTGTTTCACAGTTTTTAACTACTTTTATATGTGTTCTAGGGAAAGGGGGGTGATTTGAATTTTTAATCCTTTTTATTTGTTTTTATATTTTTTTACTTTTTTTTAAACTTTTTTTTTTGCATTTATTAGACCTCCTAGGGGTATTGACATGGGTGGGCGGTGTCGCAGATTGTCAGAGCGGTGGGGGTTGGCAAACATGGCTGCTCCGGAGCGTTAAAGAGAGCCTCCTGGAGTATCGTTAAGGTGAAGGGCAAAGTGGTAAAGTATATGTATATGTGATTGTGTGGGGTTAGGGGCAAGACTGTAGAGGGCAATAGGAATTTTGTGGCTTGCTATGGTCCAAAGTGTGTGAGATTGCAGAGATGGTGGTGTGAGTTTGGGTTTTGTGGGGGTCCTGGCACAAACGTATGTGCGCTATTGTGACGAAAAGTAGCCTATTGCGCAATGCAGTGTAGTGACTATATTTGTGGAAAATTTCAGCCAAATCGGTCGAGCGGGTTTTGCGTGATTGACTAACAAACATCCGAACACACAAACCCACAAACATGCAAACTCACAAACGTTCACATTTATAATATTAATAGGATGTGGCAACTAATGAGGGGGCATTATACTTTGGGCGCATTGCATAGGGGATATTATACTGTGTGGTGGAGGCATTATCACTGTATGCTATAAATTGTATACTAGTATTGTGTTACAGCGCAAATACATTGTACTGTGTAGGGAACCAACAGCACACACAACACAGAGAATAAACCCATGAAATAAATGGTATAAACCCGGAGTGGGTCCTTCTACTCTCCAGTCTCCATGGTGGAGGTCCTCTAAGGTTGGAGTAATATGAATTGAATATTCTCACTCTAGTAGTGATATAGTGTAAGGATCACTTTTATCTTTAGAGACAGTCACAGGAAGTCTCTAGAAGTGTTGACAGAGAGGGGCAGGTGGGGGTCTGCGGATGTTGAGGGAATTGAGCCCAGCAGCAGACAAGTCATACCGCGTGGAGTCTTCTGAGCACTAATTCTGTATTGATGAACAGTAAAGAGTCTATAACAGAAGACATCTATATCCGGCCGTGAGCTCATGGCAGATTATTTTTGAGAGATTGTATTAATAGGGACTGGCTCAGACAGATGGTCTCTGTGCATAAACTGCACGGTCTGATCCTGTCCCTATGACAAAGTGAGCCAAGATTAATCAAGTTTGTCAGGTCTGTTTTTTCCAAGAATAATGACAACAATGTGAAGCTCCTTATCAAATAAAAAACAGAAAAATGTGAATCACGTTATGTATTTACACAGGTCATGGTGACACGGCTTATGGAAATATTGTAAAGGGCACATATTATATGACATCATGAAATCAGTGGGATGCTTGATAATTCCCAACTTTCACATGACAGAAAAAAAGGACAAATCTTGTGGTACAAACACCATGCTACAGCAAAAATCCATTTGTCCCCTTCACCTCTTTGATGATCTCACCCAAGTGCTCCCTTAGTGCCCCATACCATATAATGTCACCTAGGTGCCCCAACACAGTATAAAGCCACATTAGTTCCCCTATACAGTGTGATGCTCCCTTAGTGCCTCCACACACAGTATGATGACCACCCTTAGTTCCCCCATGGAATATAATGCACCCTTATTTCACACAGTATAGTTTCTCTATAATTTATAAAGTGCTCCCATGTATTATGTCCCTTAAGTGTGATCCACAACCTATAAAGCTTCCTTATTGACCTCCCCCCCCCAACACACACACACAGCATATTCCCTCATAGTGCCCCCTCCCACAGTATAATAATTCCACATGGTACAATGGCTTCACACGATTTAAAGGGGTTGTCCCATAACAAGGATCCTATCTATACTGCTAGTTTATGTAGATTTAAGATTTTTTCTAAATACATTGCTTTATCAAAACTGCTTTGTTTGGCCACTATCTCAATTTATTCACTTCATTGTTTACACTCAGTTTCTATGGCCATGGGGCTTATCTGCTCATTTCCCAAGTGAGGTAGCTGCCTACTCTCAGGGAGGGAGGGAGGGGCTGAGTGCTCTGCAGCAGCTCTGAGCTGTTTATGTCTGACAAGTCATCAGATAGGGGAGGGGGAGGTGAGAGCTCCGGGATTTCTGAACTCTATCTTCAGCTCTTCCACTTATCAGCCAGTTTAATTGAATTTAAGGGCTGAGATAGGGAGTCTGGTACCTCTGTGTGTAATGCAAGCTGACTCAAATCCAGCTCTGCTACATCAGCCTCTACATCAGCTTCATACTGTGGTAAAGCATTTACAACCAATCCCTCATTACTAACTGCAAACATAGCAGATAGCAGAGCAAGTGAAACCCCGCCCACCAATGTGCTGAGAAAAGCAGTAGGTGAACAGAGCACAGAGCCTGCAGTTTGGTGAACAAGGGTTATGGGAATACCCCTTTAATGTCCTCTTATGTCCTGCGAGTTTACCTATTAGAATTAATGAAAGGCAAAGAGCGGTCACAACAAATATTAATGGAATGCTGATTTTTTTTCTTTTGTTCATTCACTTCACTTTGCTAATTAACAAAAATAGACTATTAACACATGCTACAGATAACACATATAGTGTTTGCCACAGATGTCTCCACTAAAGATAAAGATGTTTACAGGATACCCCTTATATCTTGTGTCAGACTGAGACTCACCAGATAAGATTATTCTGGGGTCCACCCTCCAACAACCCCAGAAAATAGACCATAGTACCCTTCAAGTTTGGGTACCTTCTTCTGGACCATTACTATGTTAGAGCTTGAACCCACTGGAGAATGCCCTGGTGGACCAGACTGGTGTCACAATACCTGACTGAAGATACATCACTTATGACTTATCACTTTGTACAATAATAATATCTAAATAGCCAAGTAGAAAAGACAAGAATGTTCTGAGAAACAATTGTAATTCAAGGGTACAATATTTCCCACAAGAATGTACATGAATATCAATGTTCCTTTCTTACATACCTCTATTCTTCATGAATGTGAAGACAATTTTAATGCCCAAGATCAAGTTTCCCTATCCATTGCCCTCTTTATTCTGAACGTACCTCTTGGCACATATTATGTATATTCAGCCCTCAGTAACTCTGAGCAGTCACAATGATTTCATTACCAGTAGTCTACAATGTATGACCTCTACTGTGAAATAAGGAATTTCTGTAACAATGGCGGAGCCGACTTTCCACTTGTTGGTGTAAGTATAACTAATGACTGGGCTATTTGTCATAGTCGTAGACGGTTAAGCTGGGAAATATCCATGTCAAATCTGAAGCGGGTGATACTTATTGTGTTTTATCCAATTGACTGAAGACATGACCTTCATTAGGAATAAAGCAAACACTTGGTGAATGGATATGTGATATCTTATGATCTAACATTACAGTCAGTCATTAGGTCAACCCCATTTAGATGTTTGTTGGTGTGTATGGAAATGCTGCTTGCCTTAATAATGTAAAATGAGTCCCCGTAAATCACCAAATCCCAGATTCTCATGGAATCTGTTTATTAAACAAATTTTAGAACCCGGAGATTCTTTTAAGTTCAGGCTCATTTCAATGACATTTACTGTCTCTAAGGTTACTGTTATTGTAACAGGTTTTCCACTTTGTGTCCTGGTTTTATGACATTCTGAACTTGTTTTCAGGCTGGAATTTTACATCAGTTCATCTTGGCGAAGGTTCCAATTGTTGTGCAGTGCGGTGGTGTGCAGTGGACCATGTCTTCTTCTCCTCCCAGCATTCTCCAGCTCTTTTGATTTCTCTTCACATTGTTTATTGAACCCTCCTCTCTTCCTCTTGTACAACAAATGTATACAGTTTGTTAGTGCGCCATGGGTCAGACATGACCGCCTGCCAAGCTTCCATGGGGTCTTATAAGCAAATGCCTGAGTGAGTTCTGCTAGAGGAAGTGAAGCAAATAGATAATCTTGATATTTGTCTAATATTAACTATTCCATGTGGATTAAATTGAACTGTCTTGGCTGCTGAGTTTGATAGACTCGTATTACTTTTATTACTTTTTGGCAGTTGTCTCTTATGACTTATGCATGCTAGTCCATGTAGGGTGGTGGCACAAAGTTAATGTTGGTCCATACTTAATGATTGTCTACTGCCTCCACCAAGCATATTCAACTACTGCCACCATATTACAGAGAACATTACAGTAATAAACAAGATACCCATGTTATGTTTGTCACTTTTGTAGATTTGGAGAAAAAATACTTTGAATTCTTTTGCAATTGAGGCAGTTGGTGCTGTGGGGAAGGTAAATTAGTTGCAGCAATTATGCAGACCCAACCAGTCAGGGACAGGAACACAGAAGTGTAGCAAACAGGTTTATTTAAAACCTTCATGTCAGGCTAAAAAAAATCCCTGCAAAATAAAATACAGCCTTAACTACAGGCAAATACAGTATGAACCACAATCCTGCTCGTCTGAGCGCTAACCAACAGCAAATACTAACTGTACGTGTGGCTTACTACCAGCCACATGAATCAACCAAAAAGAGCACAAAATTGTTTCAGCAGACTCACAGTGTCTGGACAGACCCAGGCACTTCCTCTTGCTCCCAGGATCTGCCCTGAAGTTCAGGCTCTGCAGCCTTTTATGGCTCAGTAACCAGCCTAGGACCACACCTGGAGCTGAATCCTGCACTGGACCACACATAAGTTAGAGATCTTTGGGAGATATACTGAGACTCCAGCACTCTGCCTGTCACCTTCTCACACTGCACTTGGGACAGGCTTTCAGCCCTGGGAGCAATGTTCGTGATGCTCAAGTAGGATGTATGATATCATAGCAGTAGCAAGATCAGATCTCACTGCATGGGGTTGTGCAGACAGGAGATAGTAGAGGTCTGACAGACAAGGCAGGTGCTCCCAGGCACCTCTAGTGGTCCAACTGCCTCATTTGCATAAGATTTCAAAGTTTTTTTTTCTCCAAAAAGTTATCGTGTTTATTTCTGTAATGCAGTGGTGACATTTGAGTATATCCTACCCTCACAGCAGTGTTGATGGTCAGACACCATCAATGACATGCCCACTTTTCAAAAAAATGGTGTGCACAATGCAAATACACCATAATTTGCACTTTTTGGACCCCACACTATTCTGAAAAATGGACATATCAAGGCAGGACTTCTAGGAAGGAGAGTGGCCTCCCAGTGGCCCGGCAGCTCTGCTATGATTGTCTTTAAAACTGTTTTACGTTACAGCTCAAATCTACACCAGCCCTTGTGGAAGGTGAAGGTGAAGGCGATGCCCCTGATTTATTAGCCCCTTAATTAATTAGGTACATGTTCACTCTGGCAATTAGAGGATCATGAGTGGCACATGAAATGGCAGTCTTAATACATCTCCCCATATGACATGTATTGTGTGGGCACCTTTGTTGGTACATATGGGCTTGCTGGGAGTTGCACAAGCTGCAAGATGACAATCATTACCGTAATTACCATAATCATTACCGTAGAAGTGAACCCAGATTTTGATCTGCTTTAGCCTTATACCTCTATGGTATTCATCGAACCAGTCACATTTCATCGCCCCAGTGTCTCTTGTTCCTTTACCATGATGTCATCTTTACAAATACTTTGTAGATCATTTGTAAAAACTTAGTTACAATATAAACATTAGGCAAACCTGTTCAAAAAGTGACAAAAATGAGTCACTGTAGAGCAGGGTGTATCAGCAAATCCCTGCATAAATACCAATAAAATGAGTAAGCAGTAAAAATAAGTTTTTTTCTCCAGATCTACTGTACTGTGCAGACATTTTAGGTAGGGAAAACGCTGCAAAGTAATTAATCTCATGTAACAAAATGAAGTGAATGAACAAAAGTAAAGTCTAAATCAGGCCTGGTTCACATCTGCACATGGGTTTCCGTTTAGGGAGTCCACTTGGAGACACCTCGAATGGAAAACTACTCCGCATAAAAAAGCGGCTACCTTAGGAAACTCACGGAACCCATAGGCTATAATGGGGTGCACGTGGTTTCCGCACAAAAAATGCGGAGACAAGTGCTTGCTGCAGCACTTTGCTCTTCGCATTTTTCATGCAGAAAGAGGAACAAAATGGCCCAAACGCAGATGTGAATCGGGCCTCAGATTAATATTTGGTGTGAGCGCCCTTTGCCTTCCATCAATTCTTCTGGGTACACTTGCAGACAGTTTTTAGACATCTTGGAAAACGAAGCACAGATCTTCTGTGGATGTAGGCTTGGTCAAATTCTTCATGTAATCCTAGACAGACTGGGTAATGTTGAGATCAGGGCTTTGTGCAGGCCATATCATCACTTCCAGGACTCCTTCTCTAAAGGGCAGCCACACCAAATATTTTTTTAGCTTTATTCTGTTGGTTGCCAAAAAAATCTATTATCACTTTGATTTTGAAAGCATTCTTACGCTAGGTTCACACTTGTGCTCAGGTTTCCCTTCTTTGGGTCAGCTTGGTGACCCGAAAAACGGAAACCAAATCCGCTTGAAAAGTGATTACCCGCAGAACCCCATGGACCCCATAGACTGTAATAGGGTCGGCTCGGATTCCACCCAAAAAATGCAGAGACAACAGTTCTGTTTGCAGGACTTTTCTCTCCGCATTTTCCTAGCGGACTGGGGGAAAGAATTGGAATCCCCTAGCGGAGTGGTGGACTGAGTGCAGGTGTAAACTTAGCCTTGCTTTGCACTTTTGCATGGGAGTGTACTTTGTAGTGACCATTACACACCAGTGATGCCCAACAGACCCAACTGACCTATAATGGGGTTCTTCTGAGTTTGACAGAAAGAATAGCACTGTATAACGGGAACTGCAAGGAAGGCTTGAAATGGAGCATCAGACACAGATGTGAAGAGCCTTAAAGGGGTTGTCTCACCAAATAAAGGTGAAAGTATTTTGCGCTTCACATTCAACCTGGTGGCAGTACGACTGATTGTGGGATGGACTGGGTGGAACTGGTGGTGGTACAGTCCTCAGCTATCTCAGGTGCTCCCTTTGAAGTTAGCAGAAGCACTGACCAGCACCAGCTCAACCCACATTCAGCCTGGCTGCTTTTGGGTTGAATGTGGAGCACGAGAAAGGTCCTTTTCACTTTTCTTCATGGGACAACCCTTTTAAATGAATGCTTTTGCTTGCAGGTTCTTCAGTACATTCTTCAAGTTTCTGTGGATAGTGTAGTAGCCCCTGTAGCTGTAATCCAAGAATAACACAAGAAATGATGAAATATCCAGTAATATACTATATTAACAGTCACCACAAACAGTACTTAAGCAATAGGCTTTACTTTTAGGCTGGGGCTACAGAGCAATTTTAGATGCAACTACAGTTGCCCAAGATTTCCATGTCACCCTGTAACTCCTTCACTATTGTACTTGCTGGGTTTTTTTGCAGCTAGAAGCCATTGTTCCAGAAGGTCCATTTTAACATTTGCAGTGCATTAAACATTTGATGTTCACTTCAGTCCTATATACCTATTGATCTCTCCTGCACAGGAGATGCACAGAGAAGTACTTGCTTATAGTTAATCTCTCGTTGATCTGCTCTTCTTTTTACAACTGGGAAAAGGGGGGGAAGGTTAGTCAATGGTGTGAAGCTTAAAGATTTTTCACCCTATTCATGAAAGGTCAGAGGGGAGAGGATCCTTCTGCAGGATCAGTCACAAGATAGTGGGGAAGAGGAAAGTTGGCATGGCAGAGATCCTGGGACACATAGAGATGTCGTTGTATGGTTCTTGGCTTTAATTGCACTTGAGAAAAACTAGATCAGAGAAAGGACTGGATTGAGAAAGGCAGTTCAGGAATGTTAAAGGTCTGTTAAAGAGTATCTGTCATTTATTTTTTTACATTTTTTTATAAATTAATAATTCGGGTTACTATAAGAAACTTTGTAATTTACGTTATCAGAGGTAAGTGCTTCTATCTTAGTTATCAGTGGCTCTGCTAAACCGCTTAAATTATTGAGGTATCCATCTTGAATGAAGACTTATAGACAGATCATGTTACACAGAAGTCTATGGAGAAGGTAATAGGAAGGAGGGAGAGCCCAAAGAGAGTGAAACAAGCACAGACACAAGCTGGTACAGGATACTGTAGGGTCTCTAGCAGTTTTTAACAGTTTTCAGAATGCCTTTACGGTGCTGAGCAGCATAGATGTGAATAAAGATTTAGTGAGATACAGCAGATAGCTTAGGCTTCATGCATATGTGTGCTTTGTCAGTGTGCTAACCATGTTTTAACCCATTATTATCTATAGTCCCATATACCCACACATGTATTATAATAGGTCTGTGTAGGAGGCCACAAGAATGGGGCAAAATTCAGTACAGATCCTATATCTGTCCATTTTGTAGCCTGGGCTCATTGCATTACGTGAATGGGACTGTGGCGGCCATGGATGGTATATGTACATCACCTATGTGTTGTCCATGCTGTTGTCTCATGAATCTACACTTACAATTGTTCGTGTGCATGTAGTTGTTATCTGCTCCAGAATACCTACTTTCTCATTCACCCCTACTCCTCACTCCCCTCTCCATAGAATTTTATGCAGTCTGTCTGTGAATTGAGCAGGTTAGCAGATAGGAGAGGAGCTGATAACAGCAGAGAGGAGCACTTTCCTCTGATTACAGATATTGCAATATGTCTTCTATTGACCTTAATTATTTATTTACAGAAAAAGATTTTAAAACAACATAGGTGTGAATAAATCCTTAGATGATGGGACTAATCTTTGTGTGGTCACTCTCCACAGTTTTAGGCCCTGTTCACATCTACATTTGGGCCATTCCGTTCCCCTATCTGCATTAAATATACGGAGAGAAAAGTTCTACAAGCAACATTTTTCTCTCAGCATTTTTTGTGCGGAAACTGAGCGGAAACCACATGGACTCCATTATAGTCTATGGTGTCCGCTGATTTCCTAAGGTACCGTATTTTTCGGACTATAAGACGCACTTTTTTTCCTCCAAATATGGGAGGAAAATGTAGGTGCGTCTTATAGTCCGAATGTAGTGATAGGAATGAGCGGAGCTAGAATGTAGTGGGCGGGAATGTAGTGGGCGGGGCAAGCACAGCGCCAGTTTAGTCCCGTCAGTTAGAAGGAAAGCAGGTATGTTACGGTAATTGTCTGCGAGTGGTACCGAATCCTGCAGAGCGTTTGCCATAGCTAACAGGTCTCCGCTGTACATGAGACCCGATAGCTATGGCAAGCCGACCTGTTCCTGAGTTTCAGAGCTGCGTGGCACAGGAACAGGTCGGCTCTGCGGGAGCTGGCCTGCAGCATTACAGGTAAAAGTTTCTGGCCGCTCTTACAGAGAGATTGCAATAGCCATCGGGTCTCCTGTACAGCGGAGACACGCTAGCTATGGTAACCGCTCTGCAGGAGCGCCGGCCATCTTTTAGACCTGACATCTTAGTACAGGTATCATGGGCACTTTTTTAGCTCTCTGTGGGACATTATCTCTCACAGAGAGATTGCCATAGCTATCGGGTCTCATGTACAGCGGAGACCTGTTAGCTATGGCAAACGCTCTGCAGGAAGGGCCTTCATAGTACGATAATATAGTGAGCCTCTCCCATAGACTGCAATACAGGTGTATTGCAGTCTATGGGACTTGCAATCAAATGATTGCAGGTTCAAACCCCCTAGGTGGGTGAAAATAAAATATTAAAAAATTTTTTTTATAGCTATGAAAAAAAATATATAAAAAAAAAATTCAAATCACCCCCATATCCCTAGAATACATATAAAACAAAAACATTACTGTGAAACACAAACACATTAGGAATCCCTGTGTCCAAAAACCCCTGATCTACAAACTTATGAAAATATTTTTCTTGTATGGTGACTGCTGTAGCAGAGGAAAAATTGGTACTATTCCGTTATCGGGCCAGCAGAGCTGTTCAGCACCAGCATCGGGAC
The DNA here is from genome assembly GCF_031893055.1 of Leptodactylus fuscus. NCBI lineage: Eukaryota > Metazoa > Chordata > Amphibia > Anura > Leptodactylidae > Leptodactylus > Leptodactylus fuscus. Next base: position 63,560,250 of record NC_134272.1, read on the forward strand.
ATGCTGAACTGCTGACTGCTGGCCCGATGCTGGCTGGCACTGGAGCTGTGTAAAGGAGCAGCGGATCACATGGTTCCCTGATGATTAGAAGAGTTTCCATACTTAAAGCTTAAAGTCCCTAATGGTTGTTAATGCTGCTGTTGAGTTCTGTTTACATTGGTGAAATAATATGTTCTGTTATTAAATATTTTACAATTTTTTTGCTTCAAATTTTTTTTTCCTATTTTCCTCCTCTAAAACCTTAGTGCGTCTTATGGTCCGAAAAATACGGTAACCGCATTTTTATATGGATTAGTTTTCCATTTGGGGGCTGCAGGAAGCGTTTATACACTGTCAGGGTCTGGAGTTGCTAGGAGGGGTGGCATAGACACACAAGTCCAGTTTCTTTTAGTCCAAAACAAAGGTAGAGTTTTATTTTCACTCAAAAATATAGTGCAGCAATAAAAGGAAACAATACAAAAATAAATACCTGCCCGGCTAGACTGTAACTAAACATAGAATAGGTTACCTCACCTAGAATAACAGAAGTCCAAAAGCCAGTAGAATCCTTCAGGACACAGCTCCAAAAATATGACCTCTTTGTTGGCTCTCCAGCAAAACTCTTCCCCAAAGTCGGCTCCTGGAGCTGACTTCTTAAGCCTCCTTGACGAGGAGACTCTCTACAGCTGAGTCGCTGCAAGAACATCCCCAAAGTATGGACTGGAGGGGGGTGGAATGACAGGTCCCACTACCAATCCTACCTGCCTTTCCTAAAAATCCAGCCCAGTACTGAGCATTTACCGAAATGCTCAGCAGACGAAAGTTGTCTGCTGAGAACAAACATTCCTTCTGGAGTTTTCTCATCTCACCCACCTTAGAAGCCTGGGTGAGATGTACTCCCCCTCCATTACCTGACAAGCCATCGGCTTACAACACACATAAATATAAGAGAGATTGTGTACTAAATTTGCACATTAAAATGCAATCTCAGATCTTTGCTACATATATATAGATGTGATCTCCGCCGCGCCGTTCCTTTGAAATACGGTTTTTACCGGTATGCAAATTAGTTCTCTCGCAACGATGGGGGCGGGCCCCAGCGCTGGAAATGCGATGGGGGCGTCCCCACTGCTGCTTGAGAACAGGCTCCAGTGACAGCTCTATCTTCGGCTGGATCCTCGCCTTCTTTCGTCATCTTTCTTCGGCGTCACCTTCGACACCTGCGCAGTTCGCTCTGCCAGTGAGACACTAGTAGAGCCGACTGCGCATGCCGGCCGGCGGCCATAGTTCCGAGGCCGCGATTGCGCACATGCGCAGTACGTTGCTCAGTACGATCTGTACGGCCCTCCGACGCGCGAGTGAAGTCATCCAGGCTTCGGAGGGTCTGTACAGACAGGTAAGTATCAGCAGTTCGGCAAAGACTTCGAGGAACATACCGCGCATGCGCGCAATTGCGGTCTCGGAACTATGGCCGCCGGCCGGCATGTGCAGTGGGCTCTACTAGTGTCTCACTGGCAGAGTCAACTGTGCAGGCGTCGGAGGTGACGCCGAAGAAAGACAACGAAAGAAGGGGAGGATCCAGCCGAAGATAGAGCCGTCACTGGAGCCTGTTCTTGAGCAGCAGTGGGGACACCCCCATCGCAATTCCAGCGCTGGGGCCTGCTCATCGCTGCCAGAGAACTAATTTGCATAACGGTAAAAACCGGTATTTCTAACGAACGACGCGGCGGAGATCACATCTAAAGGTAAGAGACGAATAGCCTTATTCCTACGTCTTATCCACACAAAAAAGGGTTTTAATGGTAGAATCCCTTTAACTAATGTACTTCACTTTGCTGACTTTTTGCTTTGTTTTATCAGCTACCCAATGCTAGTCTTTTTCCTAACAAATGATCTTGCACATATACTTGTTAGTGACCTATTCACAGCTCGTTTTATTAAGCAGATCCTGACAGCTAGTGTAAAGAATGCAGGCACTAATAGGCTCTGCCTTATGTAGATGAAAGGAGGAGTGTGGGCGCTAGGACCCTGCAGCCTCTAGCTCCGGTGCCCTGCACCCTCCAGTCTTATCACAAAGCAGTGCACAGCCGGGTGTGAGTGAGTGTGTGCACTGCAAAGAGTGTGTGTGGGTGCACCAGGACTCCTCCAAGACCCCCTGATCTTACACCCTGGAGATGATTCTCAGGTAGGAAGCTGCAACTTATGCATAAGGAAAGAGGATTGTATCAAATTGTATCAGAGATCATTGCTGTATTTACCTGTACTGTAAGAAGTTACATTGTATGTCCCACTATATTAGAAGATGTAGCTTTCAGGTGCCTACTTAGACTGTGCCCTCTGCCTGGCATCTTGTAACATCCATACAACTCTGTGCCCAAGTCCTTGTATTACATGTCTGAGCACTACTTGTTGAGACTCCTTTGTATGAACTTCTTCAGCAACTTGCCCCATGTTCTGCGTCTTATGCCCCCACCTACTTAATATGATCCCTATGAGCGGCATGAGGTTATGTTATGCCCCTGTACATGTCACCATGGTTTAAGACATTTTCTCCTTGCAGGTGTAAGGAGTTCTCGCTTCTCTGTGTTGCATATCTGGCCCTTCTGGTCTCATGCCAAGACAAAGGTAAGGAGAGCCTTAGCCTACATCTCAGGCTGGAGAACAACTCTTCATTCACTGGACTCTTCTCTTTTTTTTTCTTGCTTTTGAATGTCTTGTGAAGTAAAGTACATTGAAACTTCAAGGAGTTATTTAAGGATTAGGGGAGGTGATGGTGTGGGACATTGAAAGAAGTAGTGGGGGTGGGGTGACACTCATGTGATGCCCCCTTGCTGTGTTCTCCTCGATGCTAAACTCACCACTTCACCTGTTTCGCTGGTTGTGGTATTTTGTATCTAGTTACATACAAGTTCAACATAGTTGCAAGTTCAAGAAGTGTTAAAATGTCATAGGCGATGTGTATTTGTATGATCTGGGTAAAGTTTTGTGTTCAGTTGTCAGATGGGTGTCAATGACATATATCCTGAATCTATAGATCCTGAATTTGCAGATTTCCTTTACCTAGAGTGATGTAATGTGGCTCTTCTATGTGCAGTGAAACCTCTATCAGAGGACCACCCAAAACTATAAAAAAGTGGTCTTGGGGTAGGGTGGGGGTTCTTACAGAAGATGACCAGTATGTATAATATACATATCTGTTACAGCCTGGTCTGGATAAGGGAATGGTCTTCTCAAAGAGGTGGAGAAGTCTCGTGGTAACTTCAATTCTGGAATTTGTTATACACTTTTATGTCTATGCTGCTTTACTTTATTGGTTGTATCCATTGAGGATATGTCTATGATGACATTGAGCTTATCGATGACTACATGATATCTTAAGATAACCGCCAATATGCCATCCATACACCCGGCATCATTGTGTCACTGACATGTTTGGGACATGCTTATTCTTGCTCCTATAACGCCTTAAACCTGATATTCCATGTGCATTCATAGCCGAGATCCTAGCTCGTGAAAGGCCCTGTGTAGACAGATTGGATTACTTGCTTTTTCTTTTATTATATCCCTAAGCAGTAATGGACGAGTACAGAGCAACACCCGGTCATGGGCAATTTGCTCTATTCTAGCAGCAGTTTACAGGCGGCCATTCTAACCTGGTTCGGGATTTGATTTTCGCTCTCAAATAGTATCATAGTCAGTATTGCTGGAAGAATGAACTAAAAAATCACTGCAATGGTGTAGGTACACCCAGGAGACCAATTGGTTCCTTATGGTCAAACTGGATCTGTACCATGCTAAGTCTATCCATTGAATGAGTGATGTCTACCAAGGCTCGCTTTAAACATTATCATTCTAATCTGACCAATAGGTGGCACTTTTCAACTGTATATAACTGGATACCTTTGCGACATGATGATGGCATGTAGATACCTTTCCATTTTAAGCAGGCATTTCTGTACATCACAGTCTATAATTGAAATTATTTTTGGTTTCCCACCATCTTTATGGGTTAGACCAAGAATAGAGCCAGACTAAAATGGCCTATGTTTTTAGTTGGTCTCTGATAATGTACCACAATGGCAGCTGGAGTTGTCTAACTTGTCTCAATATCTGATCCTGGCTTGGAGACTAGATTCTTGTTGGTCAACCATTCTGGTTGCAAAGTGATCTACCCACAATTGTGAACATTTTGCATTGGATACCAAAACAAGGATCTGGTCAGATGGATTCTTTCTGCCCAATTGTCAGCTATTTAATAACTTTTATATTTAGCCAAGTGGATAATACATATTAATCTGCTGAATAACCGCCCCTATACTGTACCTATGGTTGGAATAATGAAGAATCTTCTGTTTTTCAACCAAATCACCTTTAGAATGCTAGAAGTCGAATCAGTTTACATTGTGTCATGTTACTGGATTATTCTTTTTGGCAGAAGAGAAGGATTCAGGTAAAGTAAGAGGGCTGAGAGATGTGTGCTGAGATTGTCACAGTGCCGGTGGGTTAATGTTTCCTGCAGAATAGGATATTATCACAAGCACTTTGAGGACTTGTAAACTGAAGAATCCATGTAAACCTGACAGTCAAATACAGGCCATGTTTTATAGTGGCTTGAATAGAAGTGAAGGTATATATTTTATATTTAGCTGCGATGCAATATTCTATTCTATAAGGTTTGTTGCAGTATTATTTATTATGCTACATTACCTATATATGCCTTGGTTTACTATAGCAAAACATTTAGACTGGGATTACTTATATTAGTTGCATTTGGCCCATTTTATGTCTAAGCTAGGTGCAGCCAATGACAAAGTTGTGTACGTTGTGTGCCATATACCGTAACTGCAATAGTGAGAATCATATGTTGGTGAACATTACTGTGCTTAATGTTTCAGTTAGGTTCACATCTGCCCATGGGTTTCTGTTCCGTTCTGCTTGGGGACCCCCCAAACGGAAACGTAATCCGAATAAAAAACCAGTTACCTAAGGAAACCTGGAGATCCCATAGACTATAATGGGGTCTGTGTGATTTCCGCTTGAAAAATGCGGAGAGAAAAGTGCTCTTGCATGGAATGATCTGAACGCAGATGTGAACCGGGCCTTACATATACATGTTGTACTTATCACTTCTCCTAATATGTGTTATTTAGTAAATACTTGAATTTCCTCTGTAACTCTACATTGTGCTGTTCCTCTGTTGTTATTCTTCTTAGAAAGTTGTGAATACATTTTCAACTGGGTGTTACCATTCTTTTTGTAAAATTGGTGTCACCATGCACAATGTTAGATTGCATAGGGACCCACCTCCAACTAGTACCACCCAGTTATCAGTTTATTCCTACATTTCTAGGAATTTCTAGGAACAGAATATATATTCCAGGATTGTTATTTCATAGGAATTACAAGTATTTTACTGCCATTGAGCATTCTACGTTACAGGCCACCCAAAATTTAGCAATTTTGGAATGGGTTGCCTGATTCTATTAGATGGATATACAGATGTAGTTGTGTTTATCTTAGGTGTGAAGTTAAAGTTTGCTACATCTGTGCATGCATTGAATGTATTTAAAGTGAACCTGTCACCATGAAAATCCAGTCTAATCTGGGGGCAGTCACCACTCCCATGACTAAATGACTGTTTTTAAGCTTAGGCTAAGGCCCCACGTTGCAGACACGCAGCATTTTTTTGTTGAAGATTTTTTTAAATTTTGTATCCAAAGCTAAGAATAGACTTTGGGGCGTTCACACTGCTGCCACTGTCCGCCCTGGGGTTTCCATCCTAAACCCTGGGGAAAACGGACAGGGGACAGCTTGCTGGCGGTCAGCTTTAAAACCCATTCATTTGAATTGGTTTTTAAAGGTAACTGCCGGTGTCCATATGCAGCCTCTCCGCCTGGAAACTGTTTTTTTTGCACAGACACAAAGTCTTGCATGTACGACTTTGTGTCCGTGCAAAAAAAAATAAACAATAGTTTCCAGGTTCCAGAACTAAGGTTCTTGACTGAGTGCTGTTTGTGATCTGTCAAAATGATAAAATGCTCTACTGTTTGGTGACTTTAAAACGCAGCTCCATTTTCACGGACCTGACTCTCCCATTGATAGTTAATGGATCACTGATGGTATTGACTTGATCATGCAGGACACAGCCAAGAATGTGACTATAGCCTAAGTCATACAGATACAGGAAGAATGGACAGCACAGATTTAGAAGGTCATCCTCCGAATACCACCTTGTGGCTATATGGCCTTATCTTGCTGGTAAACTATTTGCACTGCAGGTTACACATTTCAGGTCTTCTTGTCCCTAAAATACCTCCGAGCACCTTATTATAGCTCCATCATTGCCTGAATTATACGCACCAGAACATTTGCCATTACATGGAGGAAAGTAATCATTGCTATTTACGTAGCCACCAGGCTTGTACAACAACATACGGCCTATTGATTTTAACAAGATCTTTTACATTGCCGACATAAAACAGTTGAATGTGAGAAAACTGACCTATAAAATGGTTGAAAGGAGGCCAAATTAGCACGGAGTAAGCAAAGGATTTGGAGTCCTCTCCTCGGATCATAGTTTATGAGTTATCCGTGGATTTAGGGCATATAATAAGAGTAGACAACTTTAGTGGCTTAGTCATCAAACAAGTTGTCTGGAAGGGAAGGTAAAATGTCTGTTTAATTCACACCAAGGAGTGGCAGCAAGTGTTAGCTTAGAGGGTGCTTGTCTGGTGTGCGTTACGTCTGTGCGGTCTGGCTTCATTGATGGATTTCATTCTATGTTTACTGCAAAATACTTCTCATGTGCTCAGTCATAAAGCCACAGGGGCAGGGTAGACCCCACACAGGGAAATATGTGATGGCATGGTGTTTAACTTCAATGCAGGTGGTTTTACAGCAGCTTTATCCCTTAAAGTGGTTGCCTCATGGAAATAACCTTAGCCTATATAGACTATTAACCACCAGTCTCCTTTTTAAAGGCCCCTTGAGGCAGAATGGAGAGAAGCTCTGTAAGAGTGTGTCCCATTTTGGAGGACTAAGGTCAAAATGTCATCAAATGAGTCAACCCCTACCTACCGAGATTCACACCAGTAATTGTGTTAGATTAAATTACGTCTGATGGATCAATAAAGTTTCAATAGCTCTATTATGTATACCTAGCAAGTCACACATGGCAACACTCTCAAAAAGTGGGGAGACCTCCTGGAAGAGCGAGCTTGGGGCTCTCTCATTTTGCACTTCACGTACCAGTCACGACCCTAAAAAAGTGGCTACAATATTGGCTTGCCCACATCACAAAAAATGGTACGGCCTTTGCCAAGGAGGTGTTATGTTGCTGACACTTGCAGTGCTCCGAGAAAAGTAGAAGTCTGATGTTGATGTAAGATGTTTCACCAGGCCCAATAGGCAAACAAATATCTAGTGACTGATCTAGTGAAGAGATATGGTCTTTCTTGTACAGTATGCGAATCAATACCTTTCCTGAGGCCCGGTTCACATCTGGGTTCGGGTTTCCATTCGGGAAGTCTGCTTGGGGACCCCCAAAATGGAAACCTATATGCATAGAAAAGCGGTTATCCGGAAAACATGCAGACCCCATAGACTATAATGGGGTCTGTGTGGTTTCTGCTCGGTTTCCGCATGAAACATGCGGAGAGAAAAGTCCTGCAAGCAGCACTTTTCTCTCTGCATGTGTCGTGCGGAAACTGAATTGAAACTACGTGGACCCCAGTATAATCTATGGGGTCCGCGTGTTTTCCCAGATAATCGCTTTTCTATCCGTATAGATTTGGGTCCCCAAGTGGACTCGAAACCCGAACGCAGATGTGAATCGGGTCTGCGTCAAGAATTCTAGTAGGACACAAACTATTTCCAAGATGAGATAGAGTTAATAAAATAACTAGAAGAGTTATATAGAGCTGTATATATTGTAACATGGTATTAGGTTGTCATGACTTGCATATTATCTGGTCCCAGGTATTACCGTTCCCAGCTTTACTTGTAGGTATCAGTCTTGTTAAACCCTAAATTAGCATGAATTAATTCAAGGTGGTTGTTATGTCTTATGTCTTCCAGTTGTGCAGCTGGATATTAAACCCAAACACATCAGAGTCTTCCCAAGCCTGTACTAATCCCATAGTCACTGTCTTTGTTATGACCTCTGCCGTGTAGTCATTTGTCCCATATTTATTAGCCACAACCACCCTGTGTGATTGGAGAGAGCTGGTAAAGACTTTCGGAAATGATCGAGTCCACACACAGATATGCTCACTTGAGAATCCCTTTTGATGTGGTTTTTCCTTTTTTGTTAATCTGCAATTATCGAGCTGGATTCCTGAGTAAGCATTCCTGGAGGAGGTACAGGCTGTGACATGGCCTGTGGAGGGAAGAATGTGAAGAATTGTAAACCTGTCCCCTCCATACTGAAGGAAGACGTTTGGAATACAGATAATAGCATCATCTACTTGATCTGTCTTTGTTAAGTCTGGCTTTTGTAATGCCTCGGCAGCTTCCTATTCTCCGTTCAGTGCTGGTTGGCTCTACAATGTGGTATCTTAGTTGATGGACCTCCTTGTTAGGTGTCTTAGAACCTAATAGCTGTGCCTTAAAAAAATGATGGACTTCACATGTAGAATCCACTCCGATTTACAGCATGAGGTATAAAAGAGAAACCTATGAATAACTAAGACATTATATGGCAGTCAGAAGTGTGGGGAAATATCTGGCCAATGAGAAAACCTTTCTTATCAAGAATCTACAAACAAGTACTTTGGATCAGCGAGCAAACGAGAGAGTGGAATAACTAGACAGGTCTAAGACCTGATGGGTAATAAAAAGCAAGAACCAAGAAGGTTGACCTGCTTTACTTCAGAAAAACTAGATCAGGATGTGAACTGTGATCTATTGATCCTACATAAAATGACTATTGGACAATACAGTAATACTTGGATGTGTACACTTTTAACATTTGTGTGAAGATCTTCTGGGCCCTACCATTTACTCCTAATTTCTATGGTTGAGCCGATCTTGAGATTTCAGGATCGATTTTAAAATCCGATTTCCGGTCATTTTCCAGCCGATCGCGATCATGAAATTTGCTCACTCGCCGATTGGGATCCGATCTTTCCCGATCCCGATCACTCAACCCTAGTCAATGCTTCTCTATGAGAAAAGTCACTTTTAGGGTTCAGCCGATCTTGAGATTTAAAAATATGATTTCCGATCATTTTCTAGCCTATCCCGATCGTGAAATTTGCTCAATCGCATTTCCGATCCCAATCGCTCAACCCTACTAATTTCCAAAAACATACTGCTACATTTTTGTCCCTACGGTTTATCACCGCTCTTACCAGTTCCTGTGGACCACGTTGACCAAATTCACCAATTTCATTGGGACAGGCCACCATCTAATATGCTGTAGACCAGCTGACTCTTCTCCAACCTCTTCTCCAACGGCAGTTGTTGAGGGAAATAAGTATTTCAACTATCTGATTCTTTTTTTTTATCTGTCAAGGAGATAAGTCACTACCTGAGGAGCCAAGCATGCATGTGTATAAGAGAATCAAGAGACAGAGATGTCGGCTGAACCAGTGTTTGTCTAACAGCTATTTAATAAGTATGGCCAGCTTTAGGCAAGTTTAATAAAATCCCACACAATACCTTCAATGTTCTCTACCTGTACATTATAAGTGAAAATCCTACAGATAAGGACAATGGACACTGGCGCCCTTTGTTGATGGCTTGTCACGTACAACCCCCTGGTACAATTGAAAGATAAACAAGCCCCCTGGAAAGTTGTCAGTGCCAGCAATTGTATGGCACCTCTTCCTGACAAATGACTTGCTTTGGCTCGGGTCCATGGAGCAACATTAAACTCTACATGTAGATAAAGGAAGTGTGTTATTAACAAACAGGGCTCCAAAAAGTGATTCTCAGGCATCTATTGGGTCTTATCCAAAAAAAGGTTAAGAACCCCAAGACAGATGAGTCATACCAAGATAGAGATCCGGCCCTACGGCTTATATTTATAGTTAACAATTTCAATGAATTTGAGTTCTTTTCCCAGCCTTTTAGGCACATTTATTTGTTTTATTTTATTTTTAGCAGAAGTTTTCCATTATTTGAGGAATCTGCATAAATTGTCATAAAAGTAAAAGAAAAATGTGACACAATCTCAGATGGTAAAATGTCCCTCCATGGTTATATATTTAGAATACATTATGTAGTCGGCGCTCTCTGATTTGGATGTGTGCCAGGAGCTATTCAGTCGTGTGACACTAAAAAACTACCATATACAGTATGGACAAAAACATAGTCTACATTTTTCAGTAAATATCTAATTCGTGTTTCAAAATTCAGAACTAATTTCTGTAGGTATCAATGTTAAATGTCTACGGTACTGAAAACAGTCAATTCCATATCTGTCCCATCAGGCAAAACATGTCTGGTCCTTCAAAATTTGTCTTGGTTCTAAATGTTTCATTTAGGCCTGGTTCACATCTGCATTAGGGTTGCCATTCGGAGAGTCCACTTGGGGCCCCCAAGATGGAAACCTATATGCATTAAAAAGCGGTTACCTTCAGGAAATATGTGGACCCCATAGACTATAATGAGGTCCGTGTGGTTTCAGAAACATGCAGAGAGAAAAGTGCTACTCGCAGTACTTTTCTCTCCAAATGTTTTGTGTGGACACCGAGTGGAAACCACACGGACCCTATTATCATCTATGAGGTCCATGGGTTTCCCAGGTAACCGCTTTTTAATGCATATAGGTTTCCGTTCCAGGGGGTCCCCAAGTGGATTCCCCTAACGGAAACTCAAACGCAGATGACATGACATGAGCAGCGACATGACATGAATGATTGTCCTTGGAAAAAACAATCCATATGGAGGAAAATACCTATTCATGTAAATTGTGGCATCTACAAGTCTATGGTGACCCATAAGGTACTCATCACCTTCAGATATCAACTGAGAGTTACTCCTTCTGACTCCTTCATAAGCATGCACACTTTTTGAATAGGGAGAGGGGACTATGTCAGTGGCCTCCTCTGAGAACAAAAGTATCAGGCATGAAAACTTCAACATTGACTGTCACCCAACATCTACCATGAAGAGAGAGTTTGGACAGTACCAAACATGAGTGTGTTGGCTGTCAGGATCAGCCTGCGTTGCTTTATTTTATGAAGGTAGTCATCTCGTAAAGATTGGATAGGCAGTGTACTTCAAGACAAAAATTGAAATGTTGGGTTTAGTCATACTTGGCTTCCCACCACCTAAACCCTTACCATTTAGAGTTCATAAAGTGGGTCCCTACCTGCTTTCTACAAGGCAGCGACTGCTTGAAGCAATCACCTGGTTACAGATATTTTGACTTGGAAATAGTACATTCAGTCCCTATGAAGGGTTAGACTAAAAAGACTTCTTGATTTATCCACTTTATTTTTCTTTAGAACACATGCCCAGTTCTCCATACATTGCAATATCTATAGTTCCAACTATAGGAGCACATTGCGGCGCTTGCACGGACCTGCATATGGCAGACACCATCTTCTGTCCTCACCCTTGCTTTATAGTTTTGGAATGAATTTGGGACCGCACGGTATGAACCCAATAGTGCCTACCTTTTGCAGTTTTTTGGTATGTTCTACCTTGTTCTTATTGCCTCCATATTCTGATCATTTTATTATCATCAGCAATAGAGAAACTGTATTAAATAGAATTCTACTGTTCATTTACCATATTGGCTAACAACTATTGATTTGTAGCTTTTTACAACCTACTAAATCAGATCCTTAAAAATTGGCTTTGATTCATAGAATATTTCCGCCTGGCTATCTAATTCTTGGCTCTGCTCTCTTTTATTCGATAAAGACTTGCCACATGAATGCCTTTGTAGGGAAATGTGTTCAGGTGTCGCCACCAGACTACTATGTCTGCCAGTTTCTAACTTTTTACACCATCTTTGGGTTAAAATAATCTCATGAGTCATGTATTGCTAGACTACAAGAAAACAGATTCTAGTGTACTTAGCAATGGGATTTCCTTTACTGATCTAATAGATGCCTGTGGGACTTAACTAGGAAAATCAGAAGGACATTACAATTTAGTATGCAAAAAAACAAACACTAATTTGCTCTTGTAGTTTCCATGACAATTGCCAATGTTTAATTATGACACAATGGGGACCACACACAATGAGCGGCTTGTTTGTAGAGTTCACAAGAGATTGGACCATTTTTCATTAGTCATCTTCCAGTTTATATAATGGACAGCTGCTTTGGTCATTATATCAGAAGATCTTCTACTCAAGACATTTTTAGCATGCTATTCCTGATATGATAAACATAATATATTGGAACATTGGGTCAGGATGAGAGATGAGCGAACAGTAAAATGTTCGAGGTTCGATATTCGTTTTGAGTAGCCCCTCAATATTCGACTACTCGAATCAAATATCAAACCCTATTATAGTCTATGGGGGGAAAATGCTCGTTTCAGAGGTAGGCAACATTCAATCAAATTATACTTACCAAGTCCACGAGTGAGGGTCGGGCTGGATCCTCCGAGAAGTCTTCTCCTTGCAGCGTCCCCGCGGCATCTTCCGGCTCTGAATTCACTCTGCCAGGCATCGGGCCTGGGCAGAGCCGACTGCGCATGCCCGCACTACAAGCAGACATGCGCAGTTGGCTCTGCCCAGGCCCGATGCCTGGCAGAGTGAATTCAGAGCCGGAAGACGCCGCGGGGACGCTGCACGGAGAAGACTTCTAAAGGTAGGAGAAGAACCAGCGTTGATTGGCCGACTGTATAGCATTCGGTCAATCAATGCTGGTTCTGCATCGAACTTTTATATTCGAATAGTGAGTGGTACTCGATCGAGTACGAGTATTTCGAATACCGTAGTATTCGATCGAATACCTACTCGATCGAGTACTACTCGCTCATCGGTAGTCAGGATCCAAAATGCCTTTTTAAAGGCAGCCCATGGCAATTCTATATAGGCATACTTCTGTCTCTACCTTGAGCTCTACCATTTCAGGTGATCCTGCCTAATATGAATTTAGTCTAAACCAAGTATCACTTCATGTATGAAAGGGCTCAGTGTTGGATTCTACTACATTCTTCCCACTTCTACTCTTATGACTTTAGACCTTTAGATAGTCTCACTTTTATCTCGTAAACTCAAGGAGGTCGCTGAAAATTTTGTCCATATCCCTCCCCCCTTTTCCAAGTTCTCATGTCTTATCTTTATTAGTTTCCTGATATCAACCTTGGGGACCAACATACTGTATAACCTCCAATAGAAAACCTTATGGAATAATTTTGCAAAAAATTCAGTAATGGCAGAAAGTTCATACCGATGTATGACAATAAAATATTTATTACAGATATATAGTATATTATTTTTATTTTAATGTTGTCTTGTATGTCTGGTGGAGATCATTTGGCTGTTATCCTATGGAGTGACAGATGATAATTGAATGTAAACAGTGAGATAGTGATTTGTCACATTGTTGTCAAAGCCTAAGACAGCAACTTTAGATCTAAAATCAATGATCTACTCGGGGCTTTTGCTATCTGTTTGAGAAGTAATCTTGTACATAGTCCCACACTTGGTGACTGACCACACGTTCCCGATAGTGGACTAAATGTTCTTTGTTGGCTAAAATTACTTAAAATTTATTATCATTGAATATCCTCTGTTGCCAAGTAAAAACAGTACTTGACCTCTCCACAGGGCTCTAGATATTAATGTGCTACACATTTTCCCAACCACGTCTTCTCAAAGAATTTGAAAGGACAAACCCTGGTCAGAAGAAAAGGTCCCGTTCTGTATTCTGCGAACAGTGGGTGTCCTAAAGCTGGATCCCTTTTGTTTTTGCTCATTGAAGTATTAAAAATGATTTCTCAACATTCTTATTATAAGCCACGTGATTGTTACTAGTGTATATGTGACAGGACATTTCTTATAACCTAAGAAACTGGATCTGTCATACAATCTTTTGCTTCGGGTTCATTGGTTGGGTCAAATGTCTTGATGGCTTCAAAAAGGGGCAAACGTGGATAGGTTTGTGTCTCTCAGTAAAATTTGTCGAAACTTAGGAGAACCCAATATGGCCAAATGTTACCATGTTTTTTGGCATATTTTATTAATCTCATGGTGGCCTGTGAATGTATCCTTCATGATAAAAAGAGAAGGTCAAGTTATAGGGATGGCACTCTTAAAGGTGTTAAATTTCTATCCGTGATAATTGGATAAATGGTTGTCTGCCTGGGAATAGTCAAATCTGTTCTAAAGTCAAAGAAACTCAATCAAAATAGGCTTTTGTTCCTCGCAATATGACAGAGCCGCTCTTAGGCTACTACAGATTTAGTTACTGATCTCACTTAGCACAAAGATAAGCTGTAATATACTACTGTTAGGACTAAGGCCTTTCTCTTTCTTGAGGTCACCCTTGACAAGCCCAGTCGATGTTGGAATGCTACTTATTTCAATACAGCGTCTTGGAAAGGAAGCTTTCTCAGAGAGAACAAAGCAAATACAACTATTTTTGTTTCTTTTACGATGGTAGTAGTTTGTATAGTTTTTTACTCTAGACTTAAAAGCTGATGCCTATCTCTATTGCAGTTTACATGTCATGAAAATATTGGACCCCCTTAATGTTTTCAAAAGTGACAATTGACAGTACTAACTGTGATCTTCTTAAATGGTTTGTTGGTACTTTTAATCCTTGGCCTATCCTTAGGATATGACATCAATGTATAATTGGCAATGGGTATAAAGGAAAAAGTATGTTTTTGTACTGTGTTAGCCAGTGGGTACAAAATCTAAAAAAACTAAAAACTTTTTTAATGACTAACTTAATAATGATGACAGATTACAAGCTTTCGAGATAACTCTGATCCCTTCCTCAGGTATACCTGAGGAAGGAATCAGAGTTATCCTGAAAGCTTGTAATCTGTCATCATTATTAAGTTAGTCATTAAAAAAAGGTATCAACTACTGAAGACTCTCAAGTTTTTTGTTTTTTATAATTGGCAATAAGTGAGTTTGAGCTGCAGTACCACACCTAGCCACACTTATATGTATGGCACTATACGTAGACAAACAATGAAGGGTACATGATACTTCAGTAAATGGTGGTGATTAGAGATGAGCGAACAGTAAAATGTTTGAGGTTCGATATTCGTTTCGAGTAGCCCCTCAATATCCGACTACTCGAATCGAATATCGAACCCTATTATAGTCTATGGGGGGAAAATGCTCGTTTCAGGGGTAGGCAACGTTCGATCAAATTATACTTACCAAGTCCACGAGTGAGGGTCGGGCTGGATCCTCCGAGAAGTCTTCTCCGTGCAGCATCCCCGCGGCATCTTCCGGCTCTGAATTCACTCTGCCAGGCATCGGACCTGGGCAGAGCCGACTGCGCATGCCTGCACTACAAGTGGACATGCGCAGTCGGCTCTGCCCAGGCCGATGCCTGGCAGAGTGAATGAAGAGCTGGAAGACGCCGCGGGAAAGCTGCACGGAGAAGACTTCTAAAGGTAGGAGACTGTATAGCATTCGGCCAATCAATGCTGGTTCTGCATCGAACTTTTACATTCGAACAGCGAGTGGTACTCGATCGAGTACGAATATTTCGAATACCGTAGTATTCGATCGAATATCTACTCGATCGAGTACTACTCGCTCATCTCTAGTGGTGATCCCAGGACTCAGACCCAAACCAAGAGTGTGTGACACTTGAGTGGTTCTGAATTGGTCAGGGTCCAAGAGGTCAGGTCCAGTCTCGATGTCCTCTTTGCCATTTGGTGAGACTGAGCCTCATAACAAAATAGGTGCTTACCACCTGACGCCCCTGGGTCTAAGTGCAAATCTAGGCGCAATCATTTTTGTGTCGTAACTGAATATGGCAGAGGTGGTGTTCACCCCCATGACCTACCAACTTTACCTATTGTAGGACAAGTGACTATTTTATTCCCACGTAGTGTTTTGATAAATCCCACCATTATTATTTCAGGCCATGATTTATGTTTAGATATTTTATGTGTAGTATTATATGAGTTTTATAGATCTTTTTATTTGAGTAGATAGATGGACGGATAGATAGAGAGATAGACAGAGAGATGGATACATAAATGGATAGATAGATGACCTCATTTTTATTTTTATGAAATATATATTTTTTCTTGTAGTGGAAAGTTTTGATCTGTATCCTAGCAATCCAAGGCTCCCTTCTAAGGATTACAATCTGCTCTTTCTATTCTAAGTCGGTCTCTGAGTCATTTATCTGTGGTGAGTGAGCGTTAAATAAAATTCTAAGGGTTCATCTATCCCAATAAGCCCCAATGTGCTAATAATCTTCATTCAGTTCCCTCTACATGATGGAAAAGGCTGACATTGTCCTTGCGATGAATGGTGCCTTTGTTTATTTGGTTGCCGGGTAAATCACAAGTCTGTCTGGTCTCTGAGACAAAAGTTATATTAAAGCAGGTGAAATGACCCTAGTGCATGTACTCGGTTCTCTTACAAGAGATTTCAGTTCTTGGGAATGAGACTAGGGGTCAGGACTACGGGGCTAAGAAGAGGTTAGCACATGGCATGAAATACATGTGAAAATACTGTCTGTGAAGGCCACAAAGTGCCATTGTCTGGATAATCAGCTTAAGGTGAAGCTTCGGCCTTGGAGTCACTTTAAAGAAAGTGCTGGAAATGACACAAATACTTCTCATTCTAAAGATGGGCCTACACATTAGATTTGTGTCAGCTGGACCACGCTAGTTTTACTGCGACTTGCTAACCATTTTATGTGTATTTAGACCTTTCGATGACGGATGTGTGGATAGAGATGGATTAGGCTGTTGGATTTCAGTATGCCCAATCATTTGTTCTCTGGAGGCGGCAGAATAAGCTGGTTATATAAATTTGATAATTGTCCAGCTATTGTTCTTTCAATCAACAGCTAGCCCTTCTATCTGCCCCAGATACATGCACACTTGTCTTGGCCAAGTCTTGATGCATTCAACAAAGGAGGAGTGTAGGCCATGTCTGATAGTGATTTATATTCCCGAGAAGAAAAGAATCACACATGTTGAAATCCAACTGCATGATCCTTATCTCCTCTTACGTCTGCAATGGGGGATGAATTAAGAGTCCACCATATAAATAGATAGCCAGCTGACCCTGCTGAAATTGGCAGATTCGGGAAGTGTCAATGTAATGTGTATGCCAAGTTTACTCCCCGCTCCTTATACTTGTCTTTTTTTGGGTGAGAAGGAATGTCTGCCAGTCGATGGCTACAGTTGATGGGTAGTCAATCCATATTGTATGGCAAGCCTAAGACAACTGTTCCTTCTGACATTCTCTCTTCCCTGCCATGCATAAACACAGCAGAGAGTGCATGTATTTTTAATAGAACAAAGACAATACGCTGATATCCCCACATATATTCACCCTATCCCACTGAAATCTGCTGTTTGGGTTAGCATTCATCTGTTGTGTATAGTCCCCTTATGGCCACACCCAGAAAGTTGGAATCTATACATTTATAATATACATATTATGGCTGCCAATCCTGTCCCAAGACTCCAAACCGTGGATATAATGGCCCAAGCTAGAAGTATGCTAGTGATCTATGCTACTTTGTAAGTATGAGCCCTTAGACCCCCTGTCGGACCATTTAATATGGACACGCCACCACCATCTACATACAGTCTGAGAGTTTCTGCTTTAAGCCTTAGAAGCTTCTCAATAACATCCTACGGTGCTGGGAAATTTTGACTAGTATTGTTAATGGAGGCTACTTACACAATACTGACATTGTGACTCGGCTTTAAGTTGTGTCCCTTTTATTTTGTACTGGAATGTGCTGGACTGAGGTTTGTATGCAATGTTATCTGAAACTTGTCTACCACAAATACAAGAGCAGAGTTCCAGATTTCTGAAATGCAAGTGCTTGCATGGGCATGTTGTGAATTGTTGCCTCTACAAAATAGCCATGTAACAATGACCTAAAAATGGTTGGCTGGGTTTGAGTCAGCTTTGGCAATGTCCTGGTCTTCTTCCCAAACTCCCCATTCAGTCCCTTTGAAAGATTTTAGGTTGCTATGAGATCATGGTTTTTTAAGATGGTGGGATGTAAAAAGCCAAAATACATGAAGGAAATGTTAATTGGTGAAATAGTTCCACAGAATGAGGACCTGTATCCATGAAGTCGTAAAATTAGTGATTTCTGATCGTGCCGATTTGCCTAGTGAAAATACAACACCGATATTTGATAAAATTGTTTTGTTATTGATAAAAATTCATTACATACAAAACATTATGCATTTATTGGCATCATATAATTAGAATTAAAAATATTCATATTATTTTGAAGTCGGAGTCGGTAACTTTTTGATCAATTTCGGCCAAAATTGGCCCTGACTGTGCAACCCTACCTCATAGTCTTGGCTATAATCAAAGTTCAATTAAAGATGGCAGTATATGTAGGACGACTGTATTGATGGAAATGTTCATCATTTGTCAGTGGCTCTAAAAATTGTTATAATGGTATTAACTTTCCAAAACCATCTTTTTCACAAAAGATAACCTGCAAATTTCTCATGGCTGATAGCTATGCAAGGTATATAGGAAACTTAAGCACCTCCACCAACTACACCTCTTTTTATTCTTCAATAGGCTCTGCTCCACCGATTCTGGTTCTGTTGGAATTTTTTCTCTTGCCCCCACCATTCCTGAGCAATTCTTTCTGGTAGTTTCAGCACAGTTATGCCCTCTGCTGTCAGGTGGGCGGTTCCAGACTGTCCCCTCCAGACCCGGACCGCCTTCCTGATAGTAGAAAGAATATAATTGTGCCAAAACTACCGGAAATGATTGCTCAGGAATGGTGGGGGCTAGAGAAAAAATTCCAACTGTGCCAGAATCAATGGAATGACGACTATTGACAGATGTATTGCGTTGGTGGTTAAAGGTCCTATTAAAGGAGCATATATAGAATGCTAAATCTATTTTTATGTATTTAACCCCATCACATTCCATAGCACTTTACAGATATTGTCAACACTATCCCGTTTAGGACTCACAATCTATAGTCTTTGGGAGGAAACCCACACAGACATAGGTGGACCATACAAACTCCTTGTCCTTGCCTCAATTCGAACAGAGGACTCCAGCGTTTCAAGGCATCAGTGCTAACTAGAGTTGATTCGAATAGTATTCGAAACATAGTTTTGAATACCTCGAATGGGAGCGGCCGAACAGCAACAGCGCGCCGGCAGCTTCCATTCATTCCTATGGAGCGAGGTATTCGAAACTAGAGTTTCGAATACTATTCGCTCATCTCTAGTGCTAACCACTGGGCCACCGTGCTCTCCATGAACTATTATTCTTGACCAACATAAAAGTTATGTGCCATATGCCAATTATGGCTTTAAGACCTATCTATGTTCATTGAACAGAATGATGACCTTTCATGTATATACAAGAGGTTAGTCAAAATGTTTCAAAGTAATTTTTTAATTAGTCATTTAAAAAAAAAAAAAAATTCTAAATTGTATGAAATATTAACCAGTAATAAGATATTGGGTGTATCATTTATTTCCCCAGAAGGAACATTTGAAGATACGGAAATGAGTTATCTTTGATCATAGTAAAAGAATAAACATATTTTCCGGGTTTGTCATAGAAATTCTGCAGCTGCGATGAGGACTCAGTGGGGGCACTTACTTCTCCTTGTCATGATCTCCGTAGTCAGGAAAATGTATTGTTATTGTTTCCTCTCTTTCTTTTTTGTCTAGAAATAATACATGAAGTAACAACAATTTCAATAGTCTTATAACATCTCGAGACTGTAAAAACATTTTATGCCATAGATATGTCCCTTATCCATTGGTGAACCAAAACATACCCTGCAGCTGCAGTAATGGATCAGCCCTTGGGGACTGAATTATTAGAGAGGCTGTATAAGCTATTATGGCCAAGGAACCTACTAGAAAGGGTTCTTTACTTTTAGCAACTAGCATTGATCTGAAATTTGGCAAGAGTCTGTAAGTTATTTGCTATACCAATTAGGACCCTAGGTTCAGATCTTGGGGCCACGGCTGTATAAACAGTTTGCGTTTGCTTACATACAGATGTTGGAAAGTAAAATCTGTATTTCAGAAACGGTTAATTTTTAAGGGTGCAAACTAGCTCTCCTCCAAATGGAAAGGTTACAATTCAGTTGTAATTTTTTCTCTAATGCCCTCCATTCCTGAGCAATTGATGCTGTTAGTTTCAGCACTCAGTATTAGACTCCCTACCATCGGATACGTATTCTCCAAATGTCTGCTCCAGCCCAAAACCAAACTCCAGACAGCAGAATCTAATTAGCATATTAGATGCTTAGGCTAACAGCACAGATTGCTCAGGAATGGTGGGGACTAGAGGAAAAATTCTAACTGCAGCAGAAACAGTAATGCAGGACCTATTACATGATGCAAAGTATTGGAAAGGACCTCTCTTCCTAAAATAGATCACCAATTGAAGATCAAAGGGGTTCGATCAACTGTTTGAAGAGAATGCAGCGATGGCATGAGCACAGCAGCCTTTTCACAGAACCTTACATTTTACAGCAGCACCACTACTGGCTCACACAGATGATCTGCAGGGGTCCCTAATGCGGACCCTACTGATCTTCATTTTATAACCTGTCAGAGCGCAATGTCATCATTGATTCTAGTGCCACTTCTGTCTTCTGATTCTGACGTTTCGCCTCCTCTTCGGCAGACTATTTGGTGATGGTGTAAGAGACCTCCACAAAATCACGACGGTGAATATTTATGAATTTGTTATCCCTGTAACACTTCCACGAACGCAGTTTCTAAAAATTGCCAAGTATGGTGTAAGAAGCGATGGAAGACTGAATTAAGTACAGGCGTTTGCTTATGTCAGGATGTTAATTATTCATGGACTGAAAAACTTTTTTGCCTCCAAATATCTACCCAACAGATGCTGGGTCCTTTGTATGGACAGGAAATCAGTTTCATTCCTATGGGAACCTCAATGGAATTCCCATAGGAAAGAACAGAAGAAGTGACTTCCTGTCCATGCACAAGACGCTGTGTCAGTGGGAGAGTCTTATCGCAGGTCACATGACGTAGCTGAGGACCAGAAGAGGTGGAAAACTCACAGATATATCTAATAACAGACCACAGTATAACATTTTTTGTGAGAGTGCTTCTTTAAGCGAGTTATCTTGCAGTTAGGCCGTATTAAGATAAATAAGACATAGATTGATGGCTTGTCTTTTGATCGCATGTACGACTAGTCTTTTAATACATGATCTTTGCTCCTTTTCGAGATTCCTCTTTAAAGTGAATGCCAGCCTGGCATAGACAGTGCAGCGGGTGATTCATTCTCTCCTGGTATGTTTCTTAGGCAATGGCGCAGCCAGATAACAAATAGCATTTTATTCTCGATTAGCTTGACGTGGGAGCGGGGAAGGAATGCTTGTTAACTCTGTTGTTAGGTAAAACTGCTGAAGTAAGCATTGGCTGAGTCCTGTGCACATTATCCAGCTGTAAGTGCTCGCATGTTACAACTGGTCCGGTAGCAGCAAAGACACATTTGATTATAAGCGCCATGTATATATTATGTGTCATGGGGATGACTTTGCCATTACATACTGTGCTCGGGAATTGATTGCTGATCTTCTTAAAGAGGACCTGTCAGCTCTACGGACGAGTCTATCCTGGGAAATACTTGTACTGCATTAAAAAAAACAACCCTAAAGTAACTTTTCTTAGGAAACTTAAATCGTCTATTATTACTCTCGAAAATGTATTACTAAGGCTAAAGGCCCACGTTACGAAAATGCAGCGTTTTTGCCGCTGTGGATATGTCATAGCAGAAAACGCTGCATTTTACAGCACCTACAAGGTGAATATTGATGAAACTAGCCAAAATCTCACATTACGGAAAAAAAAATCCGCCGTAGAAAAGCTGAGTTTTGCAAAACATTTTTTGCTGCGATTTTCAAAGATCCGGGCATTTTGGAAAATGTAGCTTTTCTACAGCGGATTTTTTTTCCTGCAATTTTAGGTTTAATAAGGAAAGAAAACCTGCTGATAAAAATTCAGCAAAAAAAAAGTGATGTTTCTGTCACAGTTTTTTCGCTGTGTTCTACAACGTAGGGCCTTAGCCTGAATAAATATGCAATTGTAACTCAAGTGCAGTGCGGTGTGTCCGAGCCTCCAATGGATCTGTGTTCAGGTACCTCTATGGGACTATCTGAAGGTGTGATGGTTCTCAGCATAATGTCCTCTACAGTGCACTGTAGTTAGTTTAATACTGAGTTTCGTGATGACAGACTCCCTCAAAGGGATTTTGTGGGGAATAAAACCTTTCAGTAGCGAACCTGCTTTAGTAGATAAGAACATTTATTAATATACATCCCATTCCCCAATATCCTGATTCTGAGCTATTTATACTTCTGCAGAGAGGTAGAAATCTTCTAATCCAGCTCCTCTGCAGATGTTCCGACTCTTCATTACATGACCAACCCTACTGCAGGACCTGAGGAAGGTCACATGACCAACCCTGCTGCAGAACCTGAGGAAGGTCACATGAGCAACTCTGCTACTGGACCTGAGGAAGGTCACATGACCAACCCTGCTGCAGGACCTGAGGAAGGTCACATGATCAACCCTGCTGCAGGACCCGAGGAAGGTCACATGACCAACCCTGCTACTGGACCTGAGGAAGGTCACATGATCAACCCTGCTGCAGGACCCGAGGAAGGTCACATGACCAACCCTGCTACTGGACCTGAGGAAGGTCACATGACCAACCCTGCTGCAGGATCTGAGGAAGGTCACATGACCAATCCTGCTGCAGGACCTGAGGAAGGTCACATGATCAACCCTGCTGCAGGACCCGAGGAAGGTCACATGACCAACCCTGCTGCAGAACCTGAGGAAGGTCACATGACCAACCCTTCTGCAGAACCTGAGGAAGGTCACATGACCAACCCTGTATAGGACCTGAGGAAGGTCACATGACCAACCCTTCTGCAGTACCTGAGGACAGTCACATGACCAACCCTGTGTAGGACCTGTAGAAGGTCACATGACCAACCCTGCTGCAGTACCTGAGGAAGGTCACATGACCAAGAGTCAGAGCCTCTGCAGAAGATATTGAGCTGCGAGATTTTTGGCTTCCTACAGATGAACAAAAAGCTCTAAAACGGTCCAGCAGGGAACCAGCATGTAGGTGTGCTTATCCATTGCAGCGAGTACATGGCTGAAAGTCTTTATCCGTGTATATCCCTTTAAGGGCTAGCATTC
Organism: Leptodactylus fuscus; assembly: GCF_031893055.1. Classification (NCBI taxonomy): domain Eukaryota; kingdom Metazoa; phylum Chordata; class Amphibia; order Anura; family Leptodactylidae; genus Leptodactylus; species Leptodactylus fuscus. The sequence continues at coordinate 63,583,557 of NC_134272.1, forward strand.
CACATACAATATACTGAAACTTTTAGTTATTTTTGTTTCAAATATTTACCTCAAGTAGCTAAAAAGGAGCTGAATTGTGATGTGAATACCCCTTTATGGAGGACCCCAATGGTATCTCTAGGAGCCTCTGTATATAATAATAGATTACTAGAAGCAGTAATAGAGTCCTTGAAGCATTTACTCTAATCTGAGCGGTTCAGTCCGGCCTCTTATTGTATTTGCACAGACACTCTCCTGTTTCCTGTGCAGATAAAGCTACATTAGAGTATGAGTGCTGACCTTCTATGGGACCATTACGTTCCTGTGTTACATTACATGACACAGGTCCACTTCAGTCATTTTAATGCAAGTATATGCATTCAGTATAATGGCATATTGCTTTTTAGCCATAGGGTTTTGTAGTATAGTCAGGACTCACAACTAATTTTCTCAGGTAAATAGACTACTGCCCCCTACTGCATCCTGGAGGCGCTTGACACGCTTGCTTGGATGTTTTTGGCAGCACCCATAGACTTGTTTATGGAGACCCCTCCATTCAATCTGCATGGTCTCCTCCCCTGGCGTGACAGGGTTCTCCCAAATGTGGTTTAGCCCATAAGCCCATCCAATCAGCCAATGACAATATACCCTTGTATATATAGAAGTGTTGTCCCAATTGTTACACGACTTCAGAAGGTGAACACTCCCTTGGCTCTCCATGTCAGTGACCTGGATTGAGCTTTCTACCCTATGGTGCACCACATGTTTTCTTTCTTCTGTCAGTAGGTGGTAAATTGTAGATATGAGACCCCTACCTATTCCTGAATATGCCACTTATGAATATACAATGAATACCTGTGGTGGGAATCCCTTAAATACATAAAAACGTTCTTTATTTGATCCGGGGAAGGAAAAGAGAACATTGTTCTAAAGACAAATACAAGCATTCTTTGTGCACAGGATGAAGTCTATCCTCACTCTTGTTAAATCTCAAGAATCAATATACATTGAAGAACTTTATATCCGGTCTGTCAAGAACTTCTAATTGTAAACCTAAAGACTTTAAACTGATGAAACACAGACATGTCATGCTGAAAAAAAAAACTTTTATGTTCATAGTATTAACTTTTTTGTATGTTTTTCTCTAAACTGTGTTTTTTCCAGTCTGTTTGTTCGTAACGTTCTAGCTGCTTTAAAAGAAATGTCCAGTCCCTATAAATTTGGAACACCTCAGGCTCGGTTCGCATCTGCGCCCGTTCTCTGTATGGGCATTCCGTTTGCCTCTCCATGGAGAGAAAAGCGCAGCAAACAGCGCTTTTCTCTCCACATTTTTCGCCCTCTTCTTGTGGAAACTATTATAGTCTATGGGGTCCACAGGTTTCCTAAGGTAACCGCTTTTTTTTTGTGGATTATGTTTCTGTTCGGGGGGTCCCCAACCAGGCCCCCCTGAACTGAAACCAGGCCTCAGAATGTTTCAACATAACACCTAGTAATTCTTCACTTCTCCTGGTCCATCAGGTCCCCTGCTGGTTTGTGTATCTTGGCCTCCATTAATGACGTTTTGACATGAAGATGTGACATGTCAAGTCACATGTCAATGTCAAAAATGTTGTCCTTAAAGGTCAGGACACAAAGACTGGCAAGGGACCTGGGAATTAGTAACCTCAGTAGGAGCAGGGAAGCCATGACCTTAGTGGCTTGTGCTGCAGCAGTTACATATCCATGTGAAATCTCGAGATGCCAGGATACAGAGACTAGCATGGGACAGGGAAGCAGCCGTGCAGGATCAGTAAAGAGACTAGTATTCGCTTTATTATTTTAGACTTTTTTAAGTTAAGAATTCAGTTAGCATGATAGTTGTCTATATGCACTTCAACTCCTTTAACAATGCCTTAATGCAATGCAGAAAGCAGATCCTACACAGTCTGGGGCAGGCCACATACCATGTAGGGTGCACTGAACTTCGGCCTTATATGGTGCACTCTAAGCTTTAGTATTTATGTGGTGCACTGAGCATGGGTCACAGACAATATACAGTGCTATGCAAAGGTTTTAGACAGGTGTGAAAAAATGCTGCAAAGTAAGAATACATTCACTATAGAAGCGTTAATGATTTATTTCTGTCGATTAACAAAATGAAGCGAATGCCGAAAAGAGAAATCTAAATCTCATCAATATTCAGTGTGACCTTTGCCCTTTCCTTTCCATCAGTTCTTGCAGACAGTTTTTGAAGGAACTTGGCAAGGAGGTTGTTCCAAACATCTTGGTGAACTAAGCACAGATCTTGTGTGGATGTAGACTTGTTCCAATCCTTCTGTCTCTTCATGTAATCCCAGATATTCTGGATGATGTTGAGATCAAGGCTCGGCAGGGTCATATCATCACTTCCAGGACTCTTCATCTAAAGGTCACACCAAATATTGATGGGATTTCGATTTCTTCTATCTTACTTAAGAGCATTTCTCCCACACCTGCCTAAAACACTTGTACACTACTCTATGGTGCACTGAATATACGCATACTGTTTATGGCCTATTTTTAGCTGTCTGTGAACTGCCCAAGGAAAGTCAATGAGGAAAGATGAGACCTTCTTGTCTCTTTGCTCTAGGGGTCAGTTCCCAGAGGTCTTCCCTACATGTCACAATTTATGACCAGGACTGGTGGCTGTAGAATGAAGCTCTCATGTTCCACATTGAAGTTTACTGGGGGCCTCCATGGACTGTAATCCTATAATTCAGGGATGTTTATGTCTAATCTTATGTCATTTTAGCTTATGTCAGCTTTCTTTGTGAAGTTATGCAGCTTGTCTTCAATTTACATCTTCATGGACACATGGATAAAGATCTTCACTGTCTTGCAGAAGTATCTGTGTTGTGTGTTAATCCATTCTAATAATCTGGCATGCACTTTAGCTGTCAGAATTGTTCACGTGTTACCTGCCTGAAGGAGAATTTCTTTATAAATAGGTGATTTTTGTTGGCATTTCCAAGCTATCTTGGGATTCACATAGCTGGGATGTCACACTAGAAACTGAAGAGCGCAGGGTTTATTATGTTCCCTTTTACAGAAAACCAAGGGAACAATGAAATACAAGCTAAGATATACCTAATTTATCTTCTTAGGGCCCCTTCACATGGTGTAAGCGCGCCGCTCATTTAGACCCGTACACGCGGGCGCTTCAAAACACATCCCATTCACTTCAATGGGAGAACGCTTAAAGCCGGCTTTAAGCGTGCTTCCATTGAAGTGAATAGGATGTGTTTTGAAGCGCTCGCGTGTACAGGTCTAAATGAGAGGTGCGCTTATGCCGTGTGAAGGGGCCCTTCAAGTCAACAATTTCCTCATAAAATAACATTAAAAGACCCTATACTTTATTGAATCCCCACCACTCTAGCAGGGCTCCTCTTATGGTCCAGTCATTGGTCTTGGTGGCCACATGCCATGCATACTACTAAGGCCAGTAATTTGGTCACATGGCTGTTTGGCACCTAATGTGAGACCAGTGGGGGCCACCACTAGCATGGCGGCGTTGGTGTGTGGAGGGGTCAATTTCTGTCCAAGTAAAAAATGAATAACACTAAGAATAAGGCCACTGTGTCCATTATGGCTAAGCCTGTTAGACTGTCTGTCTCTCACTTTGCTATGTCACTCTGAGCAGGTGTAAGTGTCACAGCACCGTTCATTATATATGACTTAGTGTCAGTCACGGTCACAACTGGCTGCTCATTCTGTCTTGGTATGAAGTCGACATTTTCATGTCAGCAGCTGATGGGAGTTTTTGTTCCTTGGCTCTGACATTCCTTAAAGCCATCCCACACATATCCTGCCCATACATTTATTGTGCACTGACAGCGATACAAAAGCTGCTATTATTTTATAGCAAACTTTAAATCTATATGTCCTAAAGACTGGGGTGATCATTTACAACTTGTTATATATTGTTTGATGATGATAACTTTTTGGTTAGGAAGTTTTTTTTTAATACAAACTCGTATTACTTCTTTCCTATACCTATGACCACTATATGCAGTCATATACACTGGGCATATATATTGTCATATACAGGCATACGGTCATACACACTGAGTCCAATCTTCTCCCGACGTCCCATTCTGTCCAGACTCTTTCCTAGTAAATAGCGTCTGTATAGACACGGGCCTTTACAGTACAGCTGCCCAGTGGCCATGGCTCTGCTTGCACAGGCTAATCCACCGGGGAAATTCAGATTGTGGGCTTTACATGTGTTATAAATAAGATTCACTTAGACTTTTCCTAATTTCATTTATTTCACAGTCATGGGAAGATACCATCGACTGAAAAAATATTGCATTTTATTTATACTGTATTCACCAAGGCTACGGAGGCAAAAAAATTATTATATTATCATTACTGCAAATCAGATTGAATGTTGGACATGGGAAAGTCAATATAAGTCGCGATTCCCGTGACCTAAAGAAAATTATATACACTTTATGACGTGTAAAAATAACCAGTTTATTAGAAATATCCATGAATCTCCCCATACGCATGTATGGTGTGAACAGCTATCCAGGCATGCTTATCTCCTATAAGGGATCTTCCACAAAAGAAATCCATGAGATATCTGTGAAATCCAGATTGTCTGCAATGGTTGGGTTTTACAGCGTACCTCCCTAAATGTGAATGGTACATATGGAAACAGCGCAGAACAAGGAGCCATGTTGTTTCTGTAACTCCCATTTATTTTATAGGGGTTATGGAAATATCAAAGGTCAGAGACCTACACTGTTTTTGTAAAATCCATCCAGTGAGGACAATACGGATTTCACTCTTTCGTTGGAAGGTAGGGCCTAGGTTTTTATTACTGATAAATGTGAAGCCCAAAGGTGGGAACAGTCTCTATCAAATATGGATATGCCATAAGTATCTTTTGTGGACAAACCCCTTAAAAGAGGGGATAAGCAAGTTCACCTGACATATCCATATCGGGCAGCATTTATTAACCTTGGAAACAAAGTATAGGGCATGTTGAAATCCATGATGGGAAACACACATTTATAATCAGCAAACCTTGTGCCGGCGGCTGTTCAGGATGACGCTGTTTGGATCTTTGCTGGGTTGGTGTACATGGGTACGGTAGGGCACCATGATTCCCGTACAACACAGGGCTGTTATATAATTGTGTACAGGAGGCCTAAACATGGTGTATTAAGCATGCTTTGTATTATATAAGAGTGCACAAATTGGTATAATAATCCTCCTTATTTTAGGATGTTACCCTATCTTACAATGAATGAGCATGAAATCCCAGTATATGAATACACCTCTTGCAGAAGCTTCAGGAATAGTAACACTTGAGTTTTTGCCAGGTGCTAGACCAAGATAACTTCAAAAGCAGCAGAGGGAATAATATGGAGTATGTTCTATGGACTTTGTTCGCCTTAAGGATTTACTGGTTAAATATGAATTCACTTCACAGCCAACTACATCCCCTTTGTAAGACAACAGAGCACTTTAAAGTGCAGCCCTTTACCGCCATGCTTGTGTACAAATGGTTTTGTGCTTGCTGTCTGGCATATTATATTCTGCTTGTTAAGCTTTGAACTTTGTATTTGCTCTAGAAATACAGCTGGAGGCTTTGTCAGGGACATGGAAAGGAGCGTACACTCCCTGATACCTGTATTGGCCGGGCTCATGGACTCTTACATGTCATCTACGTTTGGACTGTGTGTTGGCATAACAGATGTTAATGATGTCATTACTTCAGCCCGTGGCATATTACCAATTGTGTGGGTTTTCTTTGTTTCTGTTTTTTTTTTTTTTTTTTTTTTTTTAATGCCAAAGGCCAAAATGTGCCCTATCAATGTCATTTATGTTTCTACAGAGAAGCAGTTGAGTGATTTTCTAAACTGTGTACTTAACTCTCTGTATGTCAACTAGGACTCTTGTTAATCTGAACAAGTACTATGATAAATCAACTTAAGGCTGAGACCCCACATGGCGTAAACGATTTGGCGGTGGAAAAATTACCGGTGTCACCAACACCATTCCCCTATTGTCAGGAAGGATGGCACTGGTCATAACTTGTGTCCATGTTATGTCTACAGTTATCTCAAAAGGAAGCCTATAATAATGCATTAGAGAAGTCCATCATCACCTTCGGCCTCTGCAGCCCACATGGTTTGATATTCACTATTTGATCGCTCATGTGTACATCCTGCATATGTTTTTACTTGCATAGGAGAATACAGCTCTGTAGGTTATGTGCAACCGGCAAAGGTATTGCAAGCTCAGTCCTATTTACTTAAAGAGAACCTTTCATGTCCTCAGGCATATGTGGTATTACATACTGCTAGAAAGACGGCTTTCCCGTTATGTGCCCCTAGTGAAGAGCTATCGGTGCCATTACTGTAGTTCTTCAGTGTCAGAAGGGCATTTTTGCCAGTCTGTTAGAAATGCTATTCCTGGCAGTAGAGTCCATACTGCTATATTGCCAGAGGGGCCGTTCCTTACCACCCAGCTGTGACACCGAGCTCACAGCTTAGCGTCATGGCTGGGCGGTAAGGAACGCCCCTTCTGACAGTACAGAGCTACGGACAGACTGTTAGGAGGGGCGTTCCTCACAGACTGTCAGAAACACCCTTCTGACAGTGAAGAGCTATGGTACCAGCACCGATAGCTCTTCACCAGGGGCACATAACGGGAAAGCTGATAGTGTGCTGAATTTGGCGCACTGTCGGCTTTCTAGTGATATATATAACCGCATGTGCCCGAGGACCTAAAAGGTCCTCTTTAAATGGGACTGAGCATACAGTAGATTTGGTGGCCGCTATACAGTATACTGTAGCTCCAGGAAACAGCTTATTGGCGAAAGGCCGGGAGTCCAACCCATGCCAATCTACTAGTGATGTTACATGGTGAGGGGGGCTGGTACAGATTTTGCATTACTTCATGTTATGATGGCATCATCAATAGGCAAGTCATGGACCACCCCTTTACTTTAAAGCAGTGCATTAGAAATACAGGGAACAAGGGAGGCTATATCAGTATATCAGGAGCTATAGAGTACCACCACTAATATGGTGTAGACTTGGTCTGACTTCAGCGATTTCCCATACTACTAATTATACCGGCGCGCCATACAGAGAATGTATTCATGCCCATCCAGCCCTCCCCTCGAGGAGCTTACAATCTAATCTCCCGACCACACAGTCTCCATAGGAAGCCAATTAACCTGCTAGTAACTTGTGAGAAGAAAACAAAAAAAAAGGAATTGTTCAATAGATGTGAGATAAAACCTAGAAAAAATATAGTCTTGCGTGAAACGCTAAATATTTGAAGCCGAAATTTAAAAATCCACACGCTGGAAGGTCCTTTATCTCGGTGACAAAAGAAAGAAAACTTTGAGGTGTTAATTTACTTCCTCCGAACACCGCCCCCTGCCCCCTCATGTGAATGGTCGCCTTGGTGGTGTCATTTACCCTCTCCCTAATCTTTTGTGCGGTCATTCATGTCTCTGTGTGACAGATCTATGTGACTGAGCTTGTGGATGTCGTCTCGGAGCCTCTGAATATGCCGTGTCACATCTCAGGCCCGGACAATGCCCTGATGCATTAGCCTTTTCAGCGTCCCTGTCAATTTACTTATTATGTCCCCATCAGTACAAAACAAATGGTCTGGGTTTGCATTCCAGATGGCAAGTTCTTAGGTGAAATATATAACCACAAATCCAGAATTGGTCGTGCACGGATCCTATCAAGCCTGTGACTATTGGAATACCTTTACCATTCTGCATTCCTAAATTATATGTAATAGCTTCCTCCCTTGCTGTCAGGGTGCAGGGATTGGCACGTTCATAGGTGTGAAGGAGACAGGTCCGAAGTCCAAAGCTCAATATCTGCCAAGATGTGTAAAACGCAAGCAACGTTCATGTTACCATAGCAATGTATGCAATTAAGGAGAACCTGTAACCTAAATAGTAACAATAGCTGTATCTAACACATGCATCAATACAACATTGCGTAATAATATAGGACTGCCCATATATCCAAAATAAAAAGACTTCTTATACTTATGATCTTCATTCCTAAACATTCAGTTCATAAATTTACTGCAAATGTCTCCTTTACCTCTTCTCTTGGTTCAATATATGTCAAGATGAGTTGCACAGGATGAACAGCTTTGAAAAACAACACGATTTCACAAAACTCTGTAACAAGATGTCGATGTTACGTGAGGGGTTGATGGCCCATCCATAGGATAGGTCACCAGTTATAGACTATCAGGGGTGCTACACTTGGGCCTGGCTGATCAGTTGTAGCATTTGCGTGAGTGCTGTAGCCTCTGCAGTACTCACCATCGACCCCATACAATTGTGGGTGGTGGGCATGGTGTAGCAGTAGGTGTTCTTGGTATTGCAGCTCAGTCCATTCTCTTGACCAATGAGTGTGACATCACCAAGTCACTCGGGGAGCATTGCCACCACTTCAGACAACTGATCTTCAGGAGTCCCAGATGTCAAACCCCCACGGAACTTCAAATGGTGACCTATCATAAAGACAAATACTAGGACATGTAAGGACATAGAGTGGACACATCTGTAAAACGCATGGGCATACCATATGTAGACACAAAGGAAAATCAGAGTTTTAGGTTTAAGATTTGCTCTTGGGGTCTGACTTGCTACGTATTAACAGAACTGTAGATTTGTCTTCGATAAAGTGGCTATGGTGTCTCAGAGCTAAATATAAGAGTCTGCAGGGAGCAGAGGAGGCGTTGAAGGTAACAATGTGCAAGTCTTAAAAGTCTTGAGGGCTGATTTAAAGGTCAGCAGGGCAGATTTATAGCAAAAGGAAGATTCTGAGGCTAAAATAGGTCAAGAAGGATCCCAGTTAGGCTATATGCTACCGTGTACACATCTAATTTATTATATAGATGACCTGACTTGTCTTGTCTTGACTTGTCTCGAAAGAAAGATTTATGGCACATTCTTAGGAGATAGTAAAATACCATGAAACACTTTTGTTAAATGAACTGCTAAAATTCAGCCCTGGGTTTCATCATGTATGAGTGTGTATGCAAAGGGAGTAGACTTATACATGGGTGCAACCAGTGTGTCCATGGTTCAGTTTGGCAAAGTGTGAATTCATTCTTGCTGTGACCTCATGGATTTCTTCATTCCTATAGATCACAAAATTTGCACTGATGGTAAAACCATAGCTAGTCTTAACCTCAGAAACAGAAAAAGTGCTAAATCCCAAAAGGGTGAACAGATTTATTTGATGGAACCCAATAACTATGTTGATGTCCCACAGGTTTCCAGATTGCCCTTGATTTTTGCCAGACTGTTCAACGTAGATCTGAACACAGTCCAAAGGGAGATAATTCCTCTCGTAATGCAGGATTGCAAAGGCAGAATATTATCCTGCTACATGGAAAAGTCACTTAGATATATGACAAGATCATAGAGAACCATAGAGGCACCACAAAGCGGAGCAGAGATCATCTAACCGGCTGATCAGTATGTTGAGTATTTACTAGCGTTTAGCCCTAACCTTTATTCCACCAGCACCTCCACTTTACAGTTTGTGGTGTGATAGTACAGTAAAGGATGGTGCAATGAACAATAAACTAGTAAATATAGTAATATAACGCTTTTCCGGCGCCTTCTATGCTGCCCTTTCATAGAGAAGTGTCAGGTAACATTCAATCACCAGATAACACGGCCCAGGGCTCCGTCTTTCTAACAATTACTGAACATTCCGGTTGGAAATAACTTGCCTTGAGAAATAGTATTTGCTACCACACCCAGCAAACAGGAGACTTCTGGCCAAAGCCTTTCTTCTCTCGCGGTTAATAAGTCACCACTTTAACACATTGCTTTACTGTCACTGGCTCCATTTCTACATCTGCTCTATCATTGTTGTGCATGTACACTTTCTGTTACAATTTTATGGTACCTTATAGAATATGGTCTCCAGTACATCACATCTAGCAAATATATGCATATACAGTGTATATTGTTTGCCGTTAATAATAAATATTGCTATTGATAACATATACAATACATTTGTGTTTTATACACTGGGTCCACACCATTGTACCAAACTAAAATTAAGCAGGCTGTGAGTAGATGTATGGCAACTGCACCCGCAGAGTTTGGGAGGACAAGTTGATCTAATGTGCATGGGGCCTTCAACTCTTCCCCAGTGACGGTTTTCAGAGGAGTGACGCATCAGACATGTTGGTTTTCAACATGCCCAATCATTTTGTTCTTGGCAAGAGCTGACTGGCAGTGGCTTTCTCCAATCTCCCTAGAAGCTGGCAGAGATTACAGCACAGGGCACATCTGTGTATAAATGAGGCGGCTCTTCAGCCAAGGATATCAAGATTGGCCTTGAATGTGCCAGACTTCATAAATACCTCCCACTGTAAGCTGCGGGGGCCCTGGGCAATTGCCCAGTTTGCCCCCCCCCCCCCCCAACACCGGCCCTGACTGTATACACACCCAGTCAGTTTTTGTATACATTGTATGAACTTTTGGCTGAATGATATGCCCCCATTTATCTCAAGTGTATGGCCAACCGCAGATCACTACCGAGTGGTGAATTGTCCATGTGATGGCGACACCTTCAGCTGTCAAAATTCGGCCATATAATCAGGGCTGTGGAATCTATAGGCCCAATCACCCATCTATTTTTCCATAGCCTGACTCCGACTCTTTATAAATGGCTGACGGTCAAGATCAATCAGCGTAAAAATCCTGAAATTCGTTAATAAGCTAGTGATTGAATTCCTATGAAAGTAAATATGTAAAAACAACACAACTAATTAAGTATATGCCGTATTATAGAAAATTGTATAATATAATTAAACCTAATGAGTCATTTTATTTAAAAATTTTTCCAATTCCACCCAAAATTGATTTCAGCTCCTCAGCCCTGCGTATGGCTAAGGCCCCACATAGTGAAAAAGCGCTGCAGGAAAAACTGCGGCAGAAATGCATTGTGATTTTACCACAGTGCTTCTCATAAAAAGATTTATTTCGGCTGACTTTCTGTTTCAATTATACCTATAGGGAAACGTTTCCATATGTATAACTGACATGCTGCGATTTCCAAAAATACGGCGGTTTTGGAAATCGTAGCATTTCTGCCGTGCGTATTTTTCTGCAATGTATGGATGGGATTGACTAGAATCCCATCCACTTTGCAGCATTTTTGTTGTGGCCAAATCGCAGCGATTGCACCACAGGGGGTCCCGGCCTATAAGTATAACGCCAGCCTAAATACGGTAGTAGATGCTGCTACTACTATAGAAATATACCAGCGTTTCATGCTTGGTAGCTGCAAGTTTTATACGCTTTTGTCCTGTAGATCAGCCCCATAGTACCTAAGCACACCGCCTGGTGCCATGTACTGTGTAGCTAATTGGTTAATTACACGTTAATTGTCTATCCCAAGGCTAGTGGCCCCTGAAGGGCTGAGTTTCTCAGCAGTGGCTTATTTAGATGCTGGATATGTCCACATATCCAGTGTAATCCCAACGCTAATATCTCTGGGGCTGTTTGTTCTGGGCTCAATAGCTTCTGTTTTACAAATTTTTGGAGTGAAAAAGAAGAGCTTTGGAACAAACATCGGTCCCCCTCCCTGCCCTGGCCTGCAGACCCTCTAATGTACTCAACTAACAAAACTTGCTGACAGATAAGAAAGGAAAATGAAAAAAAAACAGCCCCACAATCCAAATATTAAAAGTGCTGTGTGGGTGTCAGATTGAGCGGGCCATGTGCTCCAAACATCTGTGTTTGTCATCGTAAATTTCGAGACAACTGGAATATCCTAAAACAAACTGGCTCTTTTCATAGGAAATAATGGTAAATGACATTTAATTAGAAAGGAATTGAGTGGTAGTGACAGAGGAAGGGACGGCGACGGACATCTGCCTCTATTATGTACATTACACAACTATATTGTCTGGTACTGCGGCCCGGCTTGGCAACGTATGTCGCAGTTGCTATGTAGAGGCAATTAATGTCTTTCTTCAGTTCTAGAGACTGCCCGGTAAATGCCAAAAATACAGACAAGTATTCACAGACTCTCCTGCAGTCTGCAGTCAGGAGAGAAGGCCACAGAGTTTATCAGTTTTGGTTTTTACAGACATAATATACACATAGCAAGACGGCGACATTGCAGAAGCGGCTTATGCAACATGGTTAATAATCTACTTTCCAATGGTCACATTCCTATATGTTTTATGTAATGTATTCTATAGGATACAATAGATGTTAATATGTTGTGTTATGCCTGCATGGCAACTATTGGCCACCTTACAATGCAAGGTGTGTATATAGGGCATTGTATATGACACCGTATACCCCAAGGGGACACACACTGACCGGCAGTCACAACAAGGGGGCAGTATACTATGGATGACGCACTTTTAGGGTGAGTTCACACAGAGTAATGTGCCGCGTGATGTGGCACGTAGAAGCCGTGTGAGCTTTTGCGGGCCGTATACGCTCCCATTGATTTCAATGGGAGCCCGGATCGTATACGCGGCACTATTTTGCGGCCGTGATCTTAGGAGTCCATAGCTTGCCAAACCATGTAAGAGGATTATAAAAGGCAGGAGAGTATATAATAGGCCTCCTGCAAATGACCATCATGGTTTTGCAATTTGCAAAAAAAAAATGTCTGCATGCCATTCGCCATCATAGATCCGCAAAAAAACTCGTATGTTTCCCTACATTTGTCAAAAACTGAAGCTATGTGTTGGGGGCCCTTAGTAATGAATGGGTCTAAACCTTTATCCACAATTGCAGATAAAACCTACGGTCATGCGGCCCTAATCGCATTGGCCCAACTTTACTATTGTGGGTGAATGTGACGCATCTTAAGCACATCTTTGGCACTTGTCAGTGCAAATTGGCGTACTTTAAAATAAAAATTTTCGCATTGTGGGTGTGGTTTCTCAGAAAGGAGATGTGACTTACATAACCAAGATTATTCCAAATTGTGTTGTAAAATTCTGGCTCAGTAAATCAGTGGGAAAGTGGTATAAAGTTAATTTAGACAGTCTAAAGATACGCCAGCAATAGTCACTGTGATAAATCTGGTGCATTCTTGAACTGCCTAAGTTTACATTAGTAAATCGGGGTAAATCGGGGGCTCATTGTTCTGTTCTAGACTAGCTTGCAAGTGCATACCTTATATTGGTTATGTGTTTTATGGCGATATGTTGCACTCATAAAATAAAGTAATGCAACGTTAAAGGGGTCAGCCCGCAAGAAATAACATTTATTAGCTGTCCTGTGCTTGGGGTCTTTTTTTAGGCTCTAGAGACTGAATGCAATTCTAGTGCACACGTATGACCACTGCTCCAAACAAGGGATATGGGACCCCCATTCTTGTGTTTAGTGGGTGATTTTACATTTATCACCTATCCTATGAATAGTGCACCTTTTTCGTGGACCAGCCCCTGTAATGAGCTGCCCCATACAAGACTTCCCAGCTTAGCTGGTATCCATATTGGCAAAGACTTGCATTTGTAGATCCACAACTTGCCTAGTTGTGATATAAATCTGCTTTTAATGGCCTAGTCCAATCTCAGTGCAGACAGTAGCGTGTTATAGAAACACTATGAAAAATATCAGCATTATCAGCGCAGATAGCAGAGGAGAAGGTCATGTGTAGATAATATCCAAACTTCTACCAGTGAGACTTGGATTGGAGCAAGGAAACGCTCTAAGATGACCTCTAGTGGTGACAAAGAGCATTGCCAAAAAAACCTGAATATATCCATTATTTAATATAGTTTTCTTTACAGTGTCACTGTCCTTATTATTCAGAAATATTACTTCTAGAGGAAGCCTTATAAAAATAAATGGCATCTAAGTGTATCTCTCTCCATAGATATTTTTGCACATGTATGTATAGAAGGCCTGCAGCTGCTTAGTACATAACGTCCATATTCAGATCAGTTTCCATATAGTCTTTCGTCTTATTTATAAGTGTTTTCTGCGGTTTGGTCTTTCCTTGGCTATGTGGGCCGCTGTATCACATTACTGCACGGATGTAGCTGCAGCCTACACAAGCCTTTGCTTGTCTGCTTGGATCTCTTACAATAGGAATACTCTTCATCTGACAAAGTCATCAGGGAAGCTCTGACTAATAGTCGTATTGTTCTACTTGGTGGTAATAATTGCTAACAGATTGGTTATGTTTTTATTATTACATAATGTGCCGGCATTTTCTATAAAATTATAGAGATAGACTTATTATTTTATTAAATATATTCATTATTTTAAATGTCTTATAGCGCCAACATTACATTATTCCACAAGAGGAATCGAGGGCACGTTGATGAAACCCGCTGAAATCCTGGGAGAAAGTCCGATCCCCCTATAGACTCCCTGACTTAAACCTATGGCCCCTTTGCTGTAAGGCAGCAGTGATGAATAGCACATTTCAGTGTAACTAATTGTTCTTTAGAATCGTCTCGCCCCTAGTCACTGAAGCGTATCCTATAAAGGAACAGGGTCAGAGGTTGCTAGGTCACGGAATTCCTAAGGAACATTTAATACTTATCTTACAGTAGAGCGGGGCCGCCCTTATTCCTTACAAAGCATAGGCAATGACCTGACTATACAGCATATGGAAGTGTATTATTAACCACATTGATGCCAGGGTGACAGGGTTGCGTGTGTACGGCGTCACCACTAGAGGTCGCAGTAACATATTAGAATATCACAGCCATCCGGTAAATGCAACCACTTTAAATAGCTTATTTGGAAAAGTCATTACAGGGAATTAGGTAATTGGGTTGTATCCATTATTCACTTTACTAGCATGAGTAATAATAAGCCTGTGGGGAATAGATTGTATCCTGTAACGTTTCATTCATTTATACAGCCCCGTAAATAGTGTGCACCACTATAGAGAGAGATTGCTCATATTAGCCCCTGTGCACATTGGGGCTCACATTCCAAATTTTAAGTTAACCTATCAGTATGAGCTTCATGTAGTATGAACCTATATAAAGGGGAGAACTTACAACGTACATGAGTTTAATGCACTTGGTCAAATTTTACCCCAACACAGCACAAGTAGTATGCTGCCATCTGTATGATATCGTGGTCATATAGCGACACAGATTTCAATAGCTAGCCCATATTTTGCTCTAATGCACTTGCTGGACATCAGTAATGTTATTTCTTTCCCTATAAACGCTGATGGTCTATTAATGTAAGGCCCTATTCACATCTGCATTCGGGTTTCCATTCGGAGAGTCCACTTGGAGGCTCCCTGAACGGAAACCTATACGCATTAAAAAGCGGTTACCTAAGAAAACCACATGGACCCCATAGACTACTATTCTGTGAGGGCTGAAGATACCCTACAGTATTATACTTTACCGCAATGCATGTCACAGCGGCCATTTTATTTCTACAGAAATGACTACCCAATTGTTCGATTTCATTAAAAACCAAACAATTTGCTATAGGTCGTCGAACCCGTGACAAAGTGTTTCACCCAGCCCTAATTCAAGAGCTTGCTCGAGACCCAGTGGTAATGGATACCATGCATAGGTTAGGTTATCCGTATCTGATCGGTAGGAGTCAATCTCTCATACATTGTATTATTGAAGAAGTTATCTGGATACTGATGACCTATCCACAGAATAGTTCCAACAGTGTCAGTGGGATCCAACACCCGGAGCCCACACTGATCAGGTGATTCAGCGGCTGGAAGCTGTATACACTGTATATGGATGAAATAGGCTCTATTCCTATGCAAGTAAATGGAATCAGAGCTGCAGATTCCCAGCACCAAAGCTACAGAGCTGTATACTGTATACAAATTCCAGCTCTGTACACTGTAGTGGTGGCCCCAGGGAATTGTATTAAGTCAATGGGAGCAGAACTGCCTCTGGCTGTATTTCTTTCTATATAGTCTCTGACAGCCGCATCAGCTGATCAGTATGGGTTCTGGTTGTTGCAACCCCACTGTTGAACTATCCTGTGGATCAGTATCCATTACCCTTAGGTCTCAGAAAACATTTTCAATTATACAATGAAGGTACAAAGTCACTTATAAGCTCATTGGATGCAGAGGGTTACCGGCAGTCAGTATTGGTTTGGGATGAAGTGACCTGGCCGGTGGTGTGTGTGTACAGTAGCCAGACTGGACATTGCCCTTTTTACCCATCACTATAGATAGGCAAAGTAATTATATCAATATTGATTCACTTTTATCTTTAGAAAAGGTTAAAGGTAAATCATGAGCGGAGAAAATGGCGGATGTGGGATTTTATCCACTGGAGATCTGTAGGGGTCAGTACGATTCCAGAATGATTGATATTCTATATATCCAAGTAATTGATGAATGGAAGGAATGTAAAGTGAATCATTCAGCGGATGAGCAAGTGGCGCTGAACTAGTATGGATGGGAAAGTACATGATGTATGGCGGCCTGGTGGTGTAGGTGGTATTCAGACAGCAGCTGCCAGCGTTCACCTCCCAGGTAAACCTTCTCCTCCTCGGAGTTTATACTAGACTTCAATCCAGATGTTGAGTCTACGGCGGCGAGTGCCTAGCTGTGCTGGGACTTCTTCCATATGATAGGTGTCAGTGAATGAATTCCAAAGGTATTTATGGCGAACGACTGAAAGGTTACATTCCAGCCCTATCTGCTGTCTTTTATCTCACAGGCTGACAATTGCAGGGTGTTTGTGATGGCCTGAAGCAAATTGGGGCCATCCGGCCTTTGACTTCCAATCTTCACTCCACATTTTCCCGCACGCCAAGTAAAAACTGCTATGTAACAATTCTCAGTCTAGAATTACGAAAGACGATAAGATGTGAAATGCTTGGGTGGAATGGAGTAGTAAACTGAACGCAACTCTAATCTGACTTTGGATATAGTTTACATCATGGTGCGGGTGGGCCAGACATAGAAAATCTGTGTATAGCAGTTCCCAGAATTCCTGGTTCAAGACACATGTTAGAGTTTAAAGGGCTCCAGTTGTATTTCCCACTTTGATGTTTTCTTTGGATGTAAAGATCCTTTATAATTCGTTTTATTTTGGGATGTGTTCTCATGCAACCTATATATGATGTGACAGCAATGCCTCCCAGGAAACAGAAGCCAAAATATATTTATAGAGCACAGTTTGGAACGGGAGTCAATCTAGGAAAAAATGTGGGTTATGGGTATATGGAGTTCACTAATGAAAGGGAATCTGTCCCAAGTTCTTCAACCTTAAAGGCCACCATGATGTTATATGGAATGAGGGAGAACTTACAATATAAAGATACTGTTCGGTCATACACTGGGTAATGGTGTTCATCTCACGTCTTGGACAGTGCCCAAGGAATACAGTACTAGCCAACCGGGAATCCACAAGATTTTGACAAAGCTGTGACATGCACCATCCAGTAAGATGCGAGTTAAACCTTAAAGTATGGGTCCAGAGACCAGATTTTTTACACTAGCCTCACTGCCCCCTGACTCTTAAAGGGTAATTGACATAAGATATGCAATATTTTTCTAGAGTAGAGGGTAATTTTATAATCATATTAAGGGAGTATTCACATCAGGTTAAGGGGTTGTTCACACTACCATTGGTAATGTCTAGAGATGAGCGAGTAGTATTTGGTTCAGTAGGTATTCGATCGAATACTACCATATTCGAAATACTCGTACTCGGTCGAATACCACGTGGTAAACATAAAGCGGTTTACCGCGTGGTATTTGACTGAGTACAATTATTTTGAATACTGTAGTATTCTATCGAATACCTACTGGACCAAATACTTCTCGCTCATCTGTAGTAATGTCCGTTGCTGTCATCCGTCTGTGTGCGTTTCCATTAACTATAATGTAAACCATATGATGAACACTGTCTTCCGTCATGTTTGTTTACTTTTGTAATGGAAGAAAAATGGAGACAGAATGGAGGGGGCTGCATCTGCATCTGTTATTTCATGTCGCTGTCATCTTGTGATGATGGTAAATAACCGTGGTGTGAATCAGTCCTTACTGATTGCTTTTCAAGATACAAAACAATCGATACAAAAAATGGATTCAAACTGATGTTTATCCTTTTACATAATGTCAATGTTAAAGGAGTTGTCCAGGCTAAAAATTTTTTTAAAAAAACAAAAAAACGTACTCACCTCTCCCAAGTGCCCCGGTGTCTCCAAGTGCAGTCTGGTCCTGAATTTCCATTCTTTTCTTCTGGTGAAAGTCCCCTTCACATGTGACATCTAAGGCCAAGGGACCTACCTGTGATGTCCCCGGGTCCCTTCCTCAGGCGGCTGAGACCATTGATTGGCCTCAGCGGTCACGTGCTGTGGGGACTTCCGCCATAAGAAACCTAGACGCCAGTAACACAGGGCTGAGTTACTGAGGGTTAAGCCATATTTGGCTATGTTTTAGCCCCCCCGACTGTTACTTGAGGAGAACATTTAGTGAGCACTGTAGGTGTCATGGCTTGTGTGAATTGCGGTGTAATATTTCTTGCACTAAGCACTTAAAGGACCCCACACAATATATGCTCTGTGTAAACTGAATGTGTACATATGGATCATTGAATATATTATCTTCATAGCCTCAGTTTTGTTATCACCTTAAATCCTTGTATTCAGGTGCGTCGGCTGTCTGACAGCTCGACAATAGGCTAATTCTGGAGATAAATTATTAGCGCTTAGTAGAGGTGTCAGAAGGTCTCCCTTTATAATCTAGATTAACATTATTCAAGTCCTGGCCCCTCTGTGAACTGCAAATCTCTGTGTTGATATTGACATAGTAAAGCCCTAAAATGAAAAGCGTGTAATTTATAGAGATCCACATACGGAAAACGGAGATTGGCCAACTCTAGTGGTCTCCATACGTCTATGTGAGGCCTAATCCTCCTATTCACCAGTGGTGCATCTGCACTGACCCAGCTGTCCGCCCTGTCCAAAGTTTTCTGTTTCTGTCTGTCTGGATGGTGAGACCAGTATTAATCATTGATAGTGGGGTATGGGAAAATACACCCGGCTCAGATCAGAGAAAGCAAATGTTTAACCTAGAAGGATAAAATCCACTTTTTTGGTAAAGTAAAAGAGATCTGTCTACTCACAGACTAATATTTATCCCCTAGTACCCTGCCCAAACTGTGGGAATCCCATGGCAGCTCCACCCGCCATTCTTAAGCAGTCACATCCTCTCCACATAGGAATTCTGTTTCTAAAGCTGGTCTAAGGGATGCAGTTCTTTGGCACATGTTGATCATATGTAAGAAGAAGACTTATTATTCTCAAGGGGAGAGAACTGTGAAACGTATCACTATCTAGGGGCAACTTAAGGGGATCCTATCACTAAAACTCAATTTTTTCTGCCTACCACGTAGGAATTGAATTCTTCTCCTACCTTTAGATGTCTTCTCCGCGCCACCGTTTGGTATATAATACGATTTCGTTGGTATGCAAATGAGTTCTCTCACAGCACTGGGGGCGGGTCCCAGCCCTCAAACAGCAATGGGGATGTCTCAAATGCTGCGAGAGAACTCTCCATCTTCTTCAGGAACAGGTCTTCTTCGACAGAGAGCCAGTCTGCTAAAATAGCGATTACCCGCAGACATCTTCTCACCCCATAGACTATAGACTACACTTGTTTGATAAAAACACTGGCCGTACATAATGCCTTATTAAGGAATACGGACACGTTAGAGCGGTGTTCTCCAAACATTTTGGCCGTGAGGAAAAAAAAATTACTCCTAGATAATTTTTTGAGATTTTTATTGACAGAGTTTGTGGTGAGCTTCTTAAAAAGGTTGAAAAGCAACAGAATTTAAGGTGTACATTTACACAGACCGGCACACACACAGACAGACTCCTGTATACATGTATATTGGAAGACAAAACAAGTGCATACTAGAGTCCAAGGCTGGAGGGCATGGGGGCCAGCTTCTAATGGGTGCCACCTAAATGATGTGATCACCCAGCACATTGTTGGCAGACCACTAGCATCTTTACACGGGCCAATGATTAGGATCAAGTGCTCGGTTCCTAATAATTGTCCCATGTACAAGGACCTTAAGGCCAGCTGGAGTCCTCCCCTGAAATTATAACCGAACAGTGGTTTGGATATCTTCAGAGAGGGGCTTGTCTTCTCCAAACTGCATGAACGATGTTCTTTATTTCAGTAAATCATTCCATTCCATATGGGATTGGCTTTCTGACATCTCAGGTTGGTGCCTGTCCCATTATAGCAAGGGAATTTCCCACTGGAAAAACCCATCGTGGCCACTAATAAGATCATCTTTCATGTAATGACAAAACTGTCATTGCACTTTAAAAGTATCTATAAATCTCCAGTTATTGTGTTTTGTCATAGTTGACTTTGATATCATAGAGCCAAGCTATAGGCCCAATGGCTAGCCATGTTCATAATGCTGACATCCTAAATGAGTTATGGCGATTACATACGGATATTGTGCATAAGAGTGATTATTATACTCACCATGTGGTTAGCCTGATCAGCATATTTGCTTCTATAATTGCAGTGTTCGGATATTTTGATACTCTTAAAGGGGTTTTTCCGAGAGTCAGCTATTGATGGCTTCTCCATAGAGTAGATCATCAATATGAGAGCGGAGCGGGTCCAACATTGATCTGATAAGCAGTAAAAGATCTAGGTGTATCCTAGTCTGTAATAACTGCTATGCTCCATTTTGACCACTAGGTGGCAGTGATGCTGCAAATATTCATCAGTAGTCAACTTGTCCATTAGTTTTTCAAAGCAATGCTCTAAGATCCATTATGATCTAATAAGTGTAACCAGGACTGTATAATGTATATATTTGTTTATTATATCTATTACATTCCTATACATTAAATTATACATATGTAAGTCATTTCTACACAGTTCACGAATTAATAGTTCAATATCAAAGTCAGATCTGCTACATTTAGGCTAAGGCTACGTTACGACATTTGTCGTGCAAATACAAATCGTATTAAAATCATGTGATAAGAAGTCGCAACACAGTGTCACGCATTGCGATTTTGCTGTGAGTTCGCTGTGAGAGGCGGAAACCACGTGGACCCATTATAGTCTATGGGGTCTGCGGGTTTCCTTAGGTTACCACTTTTTTATGCGGATTAGGTTTCTGTTCAGGGGGTCCCAAAGCAGGCACCCTGAACGGAAACCCATGCGCAGCTGTGAACCGGGCCTGACAAACGTCGCCGTGTAGCCTTAAATGGTATTATATATTAATTTTATACACATAGTTTGTAGGTTTTGTTGAATGTAGAATTGAAGCATCTGACACATTCTAAGCAGATGTTCACATTGAGATTGCACATGTAGAGAAGGCTACAGGTCACAGGGGAGATTCTGTTCTACCGGGCTACATCCGGTACAGAAGTGGCAGATTTTGTTAGTCATAAAAGGCAGACCCCATAACATGACCTTTCTGGTCATTGTTTATTGCTGTCAATGGTTACATTAAATATATGTAATATAAAATCATTTCCCCCATGCACATCTTCATGCGCAGTCTGCAAAATATTTTGGCCTATAATGTATTGAGCCAACAAAGGTTTCCACCGTTACCTTGGCTCAAATTTGGTTAAGGACTCCAAATTCCCATAAAACCAATGCACTACAATATTTTGACATGTTAGCAAAACCCTTGAAAGGCTGCAGTGTGCAACACAACCACTGGGTGGCCACATACAGACACATATAGAATAGTCATCTTGTGACAGAGTATCTTCAAATCACATTGTATTAAAAATCTGGTTATTTCACACACACCTGGACATGTTCAACCAAGGGGTAAGGAAGCACAAAGTTGTACATTTTGTATATAAGAAAATGCGCTGACATGTTCATTTCTGTACATTCCGCTGAGGATTTTTTGGACAGTAAAGAATAGACAATGCCTTGTTTGCACATATTTCCATTTTATTTTTATAAGGTGAAAGTGGGTTTTCGATGTTTTATAACTTTCTAATTCTTTGGCGCTCTATCAAGATACCTCAGTGATCAGAAACTGCAGATGTTTTCTTATCCAAATCTCAATACAATGCAAGTAGTTATTCTGTACAGCTGGTACGATGCAGAAAGCTTCTCATTCATAGACGCTGCAAGGTAGGACTTGTTTCGGTGCAGTCATTGAGGTTGCCTGCTGGAACATGAATGACCTTGATGTAAGATTTGGGGTTGTTCTATACCTCCGCTTTCTAACTGTCAAGATTAGACTGACGATGGCTCTCGTGCCCACACCCAGCTTTGTAGTTTAGCTTGTGGAGACACTGATTCATTTGATGGAAAAAGTAGAGGAACATTTGGCACCTGCTTACTTGCACTTTTACACTTTAAATGGGGGGGAGGGGGGGGGCTAGCCTGAAGATCTGAACACAGAGTGAGAGGGATAGGTGACAACAAGTGGTGATATGAGATAGCAATGGAGAAATCACTCTCCTTCCTGACCTCCACTGTCACCCGAGTACTACTAGTAGTCACTGGTATATGGACCCAACAAAATGTACACTATTCAACCCAAAATCTAGTAATATACTTAATTTCAAGGATAATGCAAGTTTGACCAATGTATATACAGTACAGTTCCTTTAATCTGACATCAGTAGGGCCTAATAGGCGCTGGATTATCATATATTCTGGATTGTCAATAAAATAAGTATATAAACTCAGGTGTAAGGGTAGAAAAAATCCAAACTACAATATTCTCAATCCTTATAATGGGAGGAGGGTTTCATCAGTCTGGGACGGTGGAAAAATAGAAAAGTCGTGGTTTGTCTTACTGACTCTTCAGTAGGACAATCCAAGACTCTTCTATTTTTCCCACAGTCCCAGACTCCTGTTCTTACTCTGACTCCTTCATAAATTGCTGACAACCGGGGTCAGTCAGAGCAGAAGCAGTAAGGATCCTCTAAATCATTAAAAAACTAGTGATAGTAAAAAGGGCTTTGGAGTTGGGAGTCGGAGTCGAGACCAATTTTGGAGGGAGTCAGAGTCAAGACCAATTTTGGAGGGAGTTGGAGTCAAGACCAATTTTTAAGGGAGTCAGAGTCGAGACCAATTTTGGAGGGAGTCAGAGTTGAGACCAATTTTGGAGGGAGTCAGAGTCGAGACCAATTTTGGAGGGAGTCAGAGTCAAGACCAATTTTGGAGGGAGTCAGAGTCAAGACCAATTTTGGAGGGAGTTGGAGTCAAGACGAATTTTGGAGGGAGTCAGAGTCAAGACCAATTTTGGAGGGAGTCGGAGTCGAGACCAATTTTTAAGGGAGTCAGAGTCGAGACCAATTTTGGAGGGAGTCAGAGTCGAGACCAATTTTGGAGGGAGTCAGAGTCAAGACCAATTTTAGAGGGAGTTGGAGTCAAGACAAATTTTGGAGGGAGTCAGAGTCGAGACCTATTTTGGAGAGAGTCGGAGTCTAGACCAATTTTGGAGGGAGTCGGAGTCTAGACCAATTTTGGAGGGAGTCAGAGTTCAGACCAATTTTGGAGGGAGTCAGAGTTCAGACCAATTTTGGAGGGAGTCAGAGTTCAGACCAATTTTGGAGGGAGTCAGAGTTGAGACCAATTTTGGAGGGAGTCAGAGTTGAGACCAATTTTGGTGGGAGTCGAAGTCAAGACCAATTTTGGAGGGAGTCGGAGTCAAGATCAATTTTGGAGGGAGTTGGAGTCAAGACCAATTTTTAAGGGAGTCAGAGTCGAGACCTATTTTGGAGAGAGTCGGAGTCTAGACCAATTTTGGAGGGAGTCGGAGTCTAGACCAATTTTGGAGGGAGTCAGAGTTCAGACCAATTTTGGAGGGAGTCAGAGTTCAGACCAATTTTGGAGGGAGTCAGAGTTGAGACCAATTTTGGAGGGAGTCAGAGTTGAGACCAATTTTGGTGGGAGTCGAAGTCAAGACCAATTTTGGAGGGAGTCAGAGTCGAGACCAATTTTGGAGGGAGTCAGAGTCGAGACCAATTTTGGAGGGAGTCAGAGTCGAGACCAATTTTGGAGGGAGTCAGAGTCGAGACCAATTTTGGAGGGAGTCGGAGTCTAGACCAATTTTGGAGGGAGTCGGAGTCAAGACCAATTTTGGAGGGAGTCAGAGTTCAGACCAATTTTGGAGGGAGTCAGAGTTGAGACCAATTTTGGAGGGAGTCAGAGTTGAGACCAATTTTGGTGGGAGTCAGAGTTGAGACCAATTTTGGTGGGAGTCAGAGTTGAGACCAATTTTGGTGGGAGTCGAAGTCAAGACCAATTTTGGAGGGAGTCGGAGTCAAGATCAATTTTGGAAGGAGTCAGAGTCAAGACCAATTTTGGTGGGAATTGAAAAGTCTGGGAAAAAAAAGTTACTGACTTTAGCTTTCAAATAAACTGATTATTTTTAATGATATAATCCAATTATTGATATTATATAGATTACAGGTATAGTTTGTTGCATATTTGCTTTCTTAAAGATTCATTCACTAGCTTTTTAATGAATTAGAGGATCTTTACTGCTCCTGAATGACCATGAGTGTCAGGCATTTATGAAGGAGTCTGAGTGAGACTGTGGAAAAATAGAGGAGTCAGTGCTGGTGGTTTGCCATATGGACTCCATAGTCCTGAAAGTAAATATGTAACAAACCATGCATCTAATTAATTATACTATATCAATAATTTATATAATGTAATTAAAAATAATCTTTAGATTTTGAAGTCACAGTTGTCAACTTTATTCTGACTCCAACTCCAACCAGAATCAGTCCTAATTTTGACTTCGACTCCCAAGTCTTGATTGTGATTTCAGCCACTGTGAAGGCAGCCATATTCCTGGTGGATGCCGACACACTGCCTCTCCTGTTCCCCCGTATCCATTCGCTTCAATTGAAGTTCCAGAGATAGCCAAAGTACAATACCCATTGATGTCAATGGGATCGGGATTGCATCTGCATCTACTAGGGGTGTGGTTACATATACAAACCCCGTTCTCAGGATTGGTGGTGGTCTCAGTGGTCAGATCCCCTCCAATCTGCAATTTATCTTTTATCATATGGATAGAGGATAAATATTTTTCGTGGCATATAACCCCTTTAATAAAATTTCTGCAACTGTCTCCTACATGCCAATGGAGTTCTCAGGAAATATTTCCATTTGCAAAAATTTCTGCAACAGATCTGTCACATGTGAATATCCACTCACTGGTTCTCGATTTGCTACAAGCAAGAGTCAGATTGTCAGACATTTTGGACTATTGGATGCTGGATAAATGGAATTTCCCATACTTTGTCAGATTATACTTAAGTATTATTATTCTGCTTAAAAATAGTGACATCTGTATCTCTGCCATAACATCTGTATGGAACGTCATGACAATTACTGTGTGTTCCGGAAACTCCTACTCGGCATCAAAGCGTAGAGGGAAATTGTGCTAAATGATGGCTGCAGTGGGTGTCCTCCTCCGGCTTCACTGCTAGAAATAACCTGCTTTATGGCTCATGAGAATTTGGTTTTGATCCCTTAAGATGTCCTGTATTAAATAAGGAACAGACCATCCTCATCCTCGCATCAGCCCATTAGGTTTACACATGACAAAGCAATAGCGGCGCAAAAGATGTTTCTGAGACTGTAATCGCAACCACATTTTAATAATACATATGGAGTCTTCCCACAGGGCAGGTCCTGATAACATGTGAGCTGAATCACAGGTACTTTGTGTCACGTCACTGGAAGCAAAGCGTTCAAGAGCCTTTGCTATATGTCTGAAATTTCTTCCTGGGTAATATCCAAAATGGCTGCCCCTAGATTGTCAGCTAACTTCTTAGATTTGCATATATGCCAATTGGAAATCTGCATTTTATGGTGACCCTCTATTGTCACCCCTCTTCTGCAGAAACTAAAAGAAAATCCCGCCAATGATGGACCAAAGTGCCAGTGCACTTGGGAGACCGGGGCTCCGTTCACTTCTATGGGGCTAGGTCACTGCCAGAAATTACAGTTTGTAAAGCCCCATAAAGATGAATGGAGCGCTGTTCATGCAAATACACTGGTGTTCCATTCACAAGAAGGTTTTACGGGAAATTTTAGTCCCCTGCCCTTCTGATCTCTATGGGACCCAGTAATGGTGCTGCCCCCATCCTGTGAATAAGGAATACCTGTCCATAATAGCACAAACCCTTTAAAAAGGAATGTCCAGTATAAGAAAAACCCAACAATTTTCTTCCATACCAATGACATCTGTATATAGGTATTGTGTGGTATTGCATCTAAGTCCCAGTTACTTCAAAGAAGCTGAGTGTCAGGCCCAACCCATGGGCAGATGTGGCAGTGTTCCTGAACAAAAGCAGCCATGTTTTTGTAAGCCTGGAAAACCCCTTTAAAATTTGCAGTTAAATCTATTGTCATTGACATTGGGGCAGTCGCTATAATTGAAGTGACTGCCCCAAATCCTGGGCAAGCAGGCAAATCTACTAAACAGTCATTTCATATGTGACATGGGCACTTTATATGCTGGTCAAGTTCGAAAAGGGAACCTGAACGTTTCATGCTCATGTCCTGGCGATGTCCATAATGGAGAATGGTGATGTCCAGAAGGGCATGGTGTTATCTGAAAATGTACACGGTACGTTGTGTGCACCCTCCTTTCTCAATGTTGGCAAGTGTGAGTAAGACTCCATACACCGGTGGGGTCTCCTCATTGAGAGGCAGAACCCCCCAGAGATGTCGTCACTGATCAAGTATATGTGCAGTCCTGTATACTAAGAGTAAAAAGCCAATATACTACATGCAAAACTATATTTTTTGTTAAAATTGTGTACAATTGGGAATATAATTTCTTGGAAAGTCTGAAATACCACCAATGGGTTGGGTTCCTGATCTGGCATAGGTTTAGACTGTCTAGTAACAAGGGAATGCTTAAAATATGGCCATGATATCTGTAATCTCTCTGTAGATTTATAGCACTTGTGGGAATACAGATAGGTCCACAGGACTGATAGTCTAGAATTACAGTGCAGTGATGTCACCCTTACCGCAGCGTGCCCGGAGGCGTCCTGTATATAGCCTTGCACACTCTTACAGGCTCCCTTCAACACATACTACATATTTGGTTGAAGGATCACATCAGGCCAGGGTCGTGCCTACGAGTCCCTGCTTGTGAGACATGCTTACAGACTGGCATATTTACCACCTACAGTATTTGCAGATGTTGCTTCTAATACCTTACATACCTCAATAAGGAAACAAAGACATTGACATGACACTTGGAAAAGTGTTTAAATTTACATTAAATGTCCATATACCCCTATTTATTAACGTCGATTTCCCCGTGTATTGGGAGCCATTTTCCTCTATATGTATGTGACGTTTACCTAATAATACTTTCAGTGGCGATTTAGTTGCTTGTAGTTATCATTCTATCCTTTACACACAGACATTCTTAAGAGGAGGAGCTGCAGTGCAAAGTATGGTAGAATGACAAAATGGCAGCTTGAACCTTGAGTCAGAGAAATTCAGGATAGTTAGGATTGTATGAATTTCACTTCTCACTTCTTCTATGAAGATGGTAGAAAGAGTGATGTCCATGAAGAGGTTAAAGGAATCCTATCATACAAATAATTTTTTTTCTCAGTAACACGTCAGAATAGCCTTAAGAAAGCCTAGTCTTCTCCTACCTTTCGTTGTCTTCTCCGCGTCGCCGTTCCAAAGGAATCCTGGTTCTTACTGGTATGCAAATGAGTTCTCTGGCAGCACTGGGGGTGGACCCCAGCGCTCAACAGCACTGAGGGCGTCCCCAATGCTGCCAGAGAACTTTCTCCAGCGACGCTTCCATCTTTGTCAGGAACATCCTCTTCTTCCGGCGCAGGTTTCAGACTTCTAGGCCTCGAGCCTATTGCAGAGCAGATTGCACATGCCCACAGGCCACGAGAAAATGGCCGCTTACACAGTATTGTAAATGGCCATTTTCTCGTGGCCTGTGGGCATGCACAGTCTGCTCTGCCTGAGTCCTAGAAGTCTGAAACCTGCGCCAGAAGAAGAGGATGAAGAGGACGTCCCTGACGAAGGTGGAGGTGACGCTGGAGAGAGTTCTCTGGCAGCATTGGGGACACCCTCAGTGCTGTTTGAGCGCTGGGGCCCACCCCCAGTGCTGCCAGAGAACTCATTTGCATAATGACAAGAACCAGGATTCCTACGGAATGGTGGCGCAAAGAAGACAGCGAAAGGTAGGAGAAGAATAGCCTTTCTTAAGGCTATTCCGATGTGTTACTGAGAAAAAAAAATTTATTTATATGATAGGGTCCCTTTAAAGCAACATAGCAGGGCTCCATCTGTCATATAACCAACGTGCTGTTACATTGGCAGTTTTATCCTATGTAAAGTAAACCCCTTAAAGGAGTTTTCCAGAACCATGATATTGATAGTCTACCCTTAGAATAGGTCATCAATATCAGATTGATGGGGACCTAACAACCAGCTCCCCACCAATGATGGGGTGCAGCAATGGCGTAACTAAAGTCTTGTGGATCCGAGTGCAATCTTTTGTCCAGGACCCCCTACCTCATCCCTACAGCGAATTCTTACCGACGCTAAGGAGTTTAATCATCCTTAGTGTGTTTAAAGGTAATCTGTGGGTCTACTTGGTTTATGGGCCAGATGGAAACTGCAATCTCAATATTGCCAGTGCTTATGGGCCCCCTTAGGTTCCTGGATCCTGGTGAGCCTGCACCCTTTGCGCCCCTTCAAATTTGCATTTGGACAAATGCAGCAGCCTCATCATTGCCTACCATGCACATCATTGGCCATTGTATAGTGGCTGAGGGTAGTATTGCAGCCCAATCCCACTCATTCATATGGGACTAAGCTGCAGCGTGGTCTGGGGACAAAAGGATGTGAGATCACTGACCCAAGAAGAGGAATCAGTGATTGTTGGGGTGCAGGGAGTCTGACCCCTCCAATATAATATTGATCTATCAGTGAGGATAGGCCATAAATATTATAGACATCTTTATCTTATCCATATTAACGGACTTGGATTACAGCTGCAGAAAGTTTTACAACAAACTCTCCACATGTGGATACAGCCTTATACTGTGCTGCAGCAGATTCGCCATGAACATCACTCATATAATATGTCCATATGCATGAAACATTTCATCAGCTCATCTGTCAGACCCGGCTCACATCTACATTGGGGTTTCGGTTCGGGGAATACGTTTGGAGCCCCCCCAAATGGAAACCTATCCACTTTAAAAAGTGCAGATAGGGGAACGGAATGGCCCGAACGCAGATGTGAACTGGGCCTAAAAACAAATACGACTATGTAACCTCCTATATATTACATTCTGTGTGTAAGTACCTAGATACATGTACCGCATCCAACTCACATTTATGCCGCGCTTTTATACGATGCCAGTTATTGTCTTGCCTGGCAGAGCTTGTCTGCACTTGAAGCCTCACTAAGGAATGTTGAAGGAAAAGCTATAAAGTTACTTATAATTTCTAGGCACAGCTCTGTAATATAATAAGCACTTTCATTAATACTCCTGTCCTCCTTACTGCATGTTGGCAAGAAGTAAGGCAATTCATCATGCGGAGGAATCATAATGATGGAATTAAAGGGGTTTGCCCACCAGTACAATTTATCACCTATCTACAAATGGGAATCCCTTGTACTTGTGTCTGAATAGAGTACGGTCGTGCAGGTGCGCTGCCTCCCTATTCATCTATTGTCACTTCATCATGACAAGGGACCCCAATTCTGTGGATTCTCTTCCCTTATTAAAGTTCTTCTAATAGCGATCCAGGGTGAACCAAGGGGCGAGAACCTGTTTAGGTTTATTGCCAATAGTATAGGATTGTACTGAATATATCTTTGTAGTGTACTGGGTATATGTATGTAGATCATATGAAAAATTATTATATCTTATTTATGGAAGTTGTAATTCATTACTGTTTTGTTACAATTTTTTTATTCTTAGACACGGTTCACATCTGCATTCGGGCCGTTCCGTTCCTCTATCTGCGTGAAATATGTGGAGAGAAAAGTCCGACAAGCAACGCTTTTCTCTCCTCATTTTTCGTGTGGAAACCACACAGACCCCATTACAGTCTATGGGATGCAACGGTTTTCTACCGTAACCGCCTTTTTATGCAGATAGGATCCGTTCGGAGGGGGGGGAGCAGACTAACCGAACGGAAACCCGAATGCTGATGTGAACCGGGCCTTAGGCTGGTCTTACACCACTGTAGTTTTGCACCGCAAATGGTCCGCAATTGTGGGTTCAAAATTGCGGACCATTCACGGTCCCATAGTTTTCTATGAGGCCTCTTACACGATCGTAGATTTTGTCAGTGGTGTGGTGCGCCACAACCGTGGTCCGGACAGTATACCGCATGTCTGTAATGGCCGTGCTTTTACGGCACAGCACGGCACAGAAGGTCCAATAGAAGTCTATGGGCGCGTGCATTTTTGCGGATATACACTGAACATACATCAGTGTATATCCGCAATTGCGGATGTCAACATGTGTGTTTTGGTTTTTGCGGATCAGCATAATACTGATACACACGGAACGTTGCGGATGCACTTTGCGGATGTCTGAGGAATTAGTTTTTAAAGTGAAATTTGTGTTGCGGATCCGCAAATTGCGGACCGCAAAAACCACTACGGTCGTGTAAGACCAGCCTTATAGTTGGGGTTTTGGGGGGGAAGTCATCACTCCTGCCTTCTAGTGGCAGTAACAGAGAATCATAAGTATGTAGTAAAGACAGGACCATAACCGTTTCGGGAGAAGAACATCCATCTTATTACTAGTTTTTTAGAAAAAATGTCAAATCGTATTATCAGATCTAATGTCTATGAAAATGATATGGATCCAGTAGCATACATATGGTGATTTTATTGGAACAAAACTCCTATGATTCCCATAGACTACATATCGTATAAAGAATGTTGTTCCTAGTTTTCCTTTCCCCATTTATGTAAGGAGCAGAGCCCAGTTGCTTATATTTCGTTCCTAGCAGATGTTCGCTGTGTAATTTTTGGTCACTGTGACCCCCAGAGAGCCCTTGACAGTATATATACCTGTTTGTTATTCCGTTTGAGCAGATCCACAAACTTCGGCCGGTTTGTTCACATCTTTTAACGCTTTATTTTGCTTTCTTTAATTTGTTTGTGCGGAATCAGGATGTTTCAATAAATGTTGTGGTTTTGGTTAAGAGCAACATCTGCAGCATCTGGTCTTGTTGGCCTTGCTCGATGTACAAGTCTGAGATGTCTATCTCAAGCGTCTTATTTACTGTGACAGACAACATTCAACAACTGTGCAGGCTCTACAAAGAAAAGCAGAGCGCTGTATGAATACATATTTGTTCAGAGTCGATGGAACATAAAAAGACATTATACATATTTCATGGAAGGATCATTGTAAGTTTTAGCGCAGGATTTATATGAACACATAAATTTAATTCGTTTTGGCACTGGGATTGAGTGGTTGACTGCATGACTTGGCCACGTACAAGGGATCTTGTATAATTTTTGTAGCCAACAACACACTGTGGCCATGTAAGGGTCACATTGGCTGCTTTTTATAACTATTTATTTGAATATCTTCAGGAACAATGGGAAGATAGGTAAAACCTGCAGTCAACATACACAAGAATTAGCTTGCAGTTTTTGGCTCACCTGAATTTAGCAGCAGACATGTGGGAGGAAGTCTCCTTCTCCTCCTGCTTGTAGCTTCATAGGGATGTCTTCACAGTGGTTAGCTCCTCTCAGCAGTAGTAACAAGTAAAGTATGAGTCTGAACAGTGTGAATAGATTAAGTCTTGGACTCTCAGGACACAATAAGTACTATCTCTTTAACAAACAGTCTATAGAGCTTAAAGAGATTTCTGGAAATGACTATTGGTGCAACTAGCTTACAGTCCTCTCACTGAATTCAGCTCTCCTCCAGATTATCACAACTCTATATCCTCACCAGCTGCTATCCCGCTCATTGTTGTTGGCTAAGATGGCCTGACACACTCGCTAACAGATACCTGCTTTCCTTTTCCTGTATACTGCCTGGACCCCTTCACATACCATCAGTAATCTGTACTCAGTGCTTACCTGCTGGGTTTACTTAGGATAGTATGGAGCGCAGAGGACATTTCCTTACTTGTGTTCTGCTGATCCCGAACTGCACAGGGATGGAGAGGCCACTGTGGGGAGTATATTATACTTGGTGGGTGCACTATGGTGCATTATACTGTAAGAGTTGCTCTGGGGAGCATATTATACTATGTAGAGCACTTTCACTATTCACATCACACCCCATCTGTTTTATAGCAGAAATGCGATATTATTACAGGCTGTAATTACATTGCACAGTCACTATAAAACAGATCCTGTGCAATGTAAATAGCAAAGGAGTCACGGTGCTTGCAAAAGCACCATGATCCCTTCAAACAGCTGATCAGCAGGGGTACCGATTGTTCAACCTCCTCTGATTCTTAGATCTTGCACTCCAGATCAGCTGTTTCCCAGAGCACGCAGCTCCCAGTATAGTATCCCGTGCGCTGCACTGCTCCCTCTCCATATTATTGATAATCATAGCTGTATTCTTTTCAAGTATCTGAGATATCATTGGAGTACCCATAACCATCGCTATCAGAAAAATGCTATAAGGAGGGGACCCTGGTACAAAGTTTGTACAAGGAATCACAAGAGTTTATTTACGCCACTGCTGCTGGATGAAAACTGTAAGCAGCTTGTTTGTTCTCTGTGTGTATTCACACGGAGTAACGTGCCGTGTGACCTGACACGTATACTCTCCCATTGATTTCAGTGGGAGTTAGTCTCGTATTTGCTGCGTTATTTTGCGGCCGTGATTTTGCGGCCGCAAAATAACGCGGCCGCAAACGATCCAGGCTCCCTTTGAAATCAATGGGAGCGTATACGGCGCTCAAAATCTCACACGGCGTATATGTGCCAGGTCACGCGGCACGTTACTCTGTGTGAATGCACCCTTACAATGTAGACATATTGGTCAGTATAGAAGCTGCAGAAACAAAAAATAAATTTTTATTGCAAAGTTGTTTTATTTGTCATTTTACATGCCTTAGGGCAATAAGAAGCCACTTTGTGAAGTTTGTGTTTTATTTTTGTTTTTAAGCTTTGCGTAAAAAGTTAAAACTAGGGTTGAGTGATCGGGATTGGAAAAGATCGACTTCTGATCGGCGATCGAGTAAATTTCACGATCGTGATCAGAATTCCGATCCCGATCTTTTCCAGCGGGATCGAGGTCGGAGTTATCTCAAGATCGGCTCAACCCTAAAAGTGACTTTTCCCATAGAGAAGCATTGACTAGGGTTGAGGATCGGGATCGGAAAAGATCGGATTCCGAACGGCGATCGAGCAAATTTCACGATCAGGATCGGCTGTAAAATTATCAGAAATCGGATTTCAAAATCGATCTTGAAATCTCAAGATCGGCTCAACCCTTGTTAATGTGACATTTTGTGTGACATGTGAATTCACCTTTAGCTGTCCCTTATTTTGTTAGTATCCATCTAATATTCTCCATATGTTGCGCTATTAAAGGTGTCTAATTGGCTCCTGGACTAATAAATCTATTACATTTTGCTAATCTCTATCCATGCCATACACATATCAGTATTTTCCCTGGTGATAGTCTTTTATCTTTATCAGTTGCGGATGGATATGACCATAAATACAGGATCTTTGTATCATAAATGTGGTCTGAGACTTCTCAGAAACTCAGCCATGATTTCCGTCTTGTGGCCGGATTGTCAGGCAGAGACACTACAAGAATGAGAATAACCCGGACACAGTGAGGAAATCATGACCGGGATTCTGATAAGTCCCAGACCAAAGAAAGTTCCTGCATTCTTGGTTATATCCATTGGCAACCAATTAAGACAAAAGACTCTGACTAAGAAGGTTAGAGAAAATCTCTGCAACATTATTTATATTTGCAACAATGTTAACTTTTAATTATCTACAAATTTATATCTGGTTCTGTTCATGGGGAGACCCTTTAAATATATAAAACTGGTTATGGCCTATTTGACCTAGGCCCAAAGTTGGAAGGTTTTAATGCGTGCCTTCAAGGACATTGTCAGCATTCAGTGGGTGAGTAGAGGCAATTCTCAGCCGTAAAGAGCAGAATAAGTCAAGATTTATTGCACATGTTCCACTTGGTAAACTGACAAATGTAAATGATCGCTTAGCTGCATTTCCAGGCCTTTTCAGAATTTCATTAGCGCTGCTATACGTGTGGAACACCTTGCCTGGGAGACTTGGGAAGGAATTTTTTACTTACTGGTTGAGAGAACAGTAAAACCTAAACAGCCTGTTTGTAGTTAAGCTTTGCTTGCTGATCTGCAACCAAGCCCACTGGATGTGCTGCAAAATACATGTATACTGGAATTGGATGTAGTACAACACCGCAGGCTTGGCTCCGGCTACAAGGTGTTGTCTAGACAAAAATTGGTGCATTGCAAATTCCTAGGAGACATTGAATATAATTTTAATCAATGCACAATGAAAACCTAAAACTATATGAAGCTGAAGAGAACAGACTGCCGATAATGCAAGCATGAGATACATGCAGCACATGCTACGGCATACTGGTAGTGTTATGTATCAGCAATAAAAATATGCAGGATATAACACAAGTATGCAACATTATTAAGCACCCAAGACATGCTTGCATTTGATACTACAACATGGGCCAGGCCTCCAACCCTTGGTGACATGGTGGCTACTTCGTGTAATGATGTGAACTTACCAACCCAAAAGACTTTGCGTACTGACTTCATAAAGGCAAGGCTGTATATAGTTAGCCTTTGCCCCAGCGTAATTCAAGTGTCGCACAGGGACACGTCATGGGGCATCTCCAAGAACGTCCCCATGGTACAACTCCTAGGCACAACCATTTCATCCAATGCACCTGCAAAGGGAACACAACACATTTTCATTGCAGAATAATTAGAAAATGGTCACAAATGAGCATTATAAACACTACTACAAAGGAGCACTAACCTGTCTTGGGTAGGAACTCTACATTTGGCCGCTTAAGGAGGTTTTTTGATGGTGCATCAATAGGATAGGCCTTCAATAGTTTGGGTCCATCTGATTGGTGGAGGTCGACATCCGGCTCCTTGCAGCAATCTTCTGTTTGGGACTGCTGCAGGAACCAGTACTACACAGTGTACAGAGCCATAAACTGAGGGCCCTGTACATTCTATAGTGGTTGTGCGGCATTAATGCAGCTCTGCACCCATTGAAATGAATTGTACTTCATGGTGTCTCTCAACACAAGCAAATGTTTAGAAATCACTGGTCACAGTACTGACCCACCAACGTGTTTGGCTTTGCAGGGATTTCTAGATATTTATCATGTGGAGTTATTGTGACTCTCTGTCAGTTTCCATTAGCGCCATGTAAAAGGTACAGTGAACTATGACATATATTCAGACATGGAACGCAAATGGGTAATTGTATACCCCGGCCCCATGAAAATCTGAATATTGCTCAGGCCAAACAGGTCATTTTTTATTGCTGGCCCATGCAGTTTGAGCCAAGAGCACTCACTGGTCATCTGCCATAGATACTAAGCTGTAAAGACATCACGCAACGGGGTTTATAAAAAACAGATGAAGGAAGAAAAAAAACAATAGTTTTGCTTATTTTTTATTTCATTAGATTTTTTTTTTTCTAAGAAACTTAAGCCGGAAACAGTGTTGTTATTGGCCAATTCAATGTGTCAATGACCTGAACGGAGTGGAGCAAAGGATAGATTCACATCAGTCACTGTGTCAAGAAAATAGGAACTGAATTATAGAAATTCAGCTTAATGGCAAACCATTTTAATGTTTTTTTGTTTGTTTTTCAGATTATTACATAAAATAACAGTCTGTATGCGCTTAGTCATCTTTTACAATCTCTATTTTTTGGAAGGGTTCACAAAAAGTAAAACAATCACGAGGTGTCTTGCTGTTAGGACCATCCATGATCTTCTGTAAGGCTATGTGCACATGACTAAGTGCTATCTCAGTTTTTAATGGATACCACCCAGACCCTTTGCTTTCTATGGCCCCATGCAGACAACCGTGTATTATTACGGGTCAATGTGGGAGGTGATGAGCCTGGGCACGTACTATGGAAAGCATATGGCTAAGCCGCATCCATGCTTTCTGTGCTGTTTTCTTACATACCTGTTAGGGTTGAGCCGATCTTGAGATTTCAGGATCGTTTTTAAAATCCGATTTTCGATCATTTTCCAGCCAATCCCGATCACGATGAAATTTGCTCGATCGCCTATCGGGATCCGATCTTTCCCGATCCTGATCGCTCAACCCTAGTCAATGCTTCTCTATGGGAAAAGTCACTTTTAGGGTTGAGCCGATCTTGAGATTTCAGGATCGTTTTTAAAATCCGATTTTCGATAATTTTTCAGCCGATCACGATCTTGAAATTTGCTCGATCGCCGATCGGGATCCGATCTTTCCCGATTGCTCAACCCTAGTACCTGTACGTGCACACATTCATGTGCATATAGCCCTACTTGCAGGGACGTTTTCAGTATCCCTGCAGCACCACTGCAGGGAAAATGGAGAATTGCATGGTGCTCATTGGAATCAGTGGGCCGTCCCCGTAGCGCTGGGTCCTCCAGAGAAAGAGATACTTTCCGGTGTGGTTGATTTATGGAGAGACTTCAAGAGGCCTCCCACTATTGACTGAGAATTTCTTAGTCCTAGTCTGAAAATATGGTCAATAAGAAATCTTGTGTATCTCGCAGGCGATGGCTTGGGAATGAGACAGTTCCTATAAGACCACATATTCGGAATACAATATGATTTTTGTGTAGCACAATCCCACAGTCATCTGGTGGTCTAATGTCCACCTTTGTGCTAATTTCAGGATTTTCTTGTATTGTTTTGTTTGGTATGTTGTATGTAGGAGCTCTGCATCCAGAAACAAAAGTCTCACAGTGTTGTTTGTCAGAGTTATATCTTCTGCCAAAAATGCACTAAATGCCGACTGCTGTAGATGATTTTTTACTACATTCTGTGTGGTCCCAGAAGAAAGACCCCATTAATGCATTACAATTCTGGGCCTTCTCTTGTGCTCTCACGTCTGCTGACGATAATGGGAAATCCGTGGAAAGATAGAAAGCCAGCTTGAGATATGGAGCTTTACTGTCCTTCTTCTATATACTCAGGTCATGGTGTGTATATCGATGTTTATGCTGTCAGCTAGCTTTCACTTCCCAAACCACCATGAGTATCTCATAGCACCTCTCATGTGTTGGCATTTGGAGTCTATAACGCCAATGCACTGCCGCCATCTGCAAAAAAAGCTAAAACATATACCTTTTATTTGATATACAAATTAGGACCTTAAAGTCAAGAAGGTGGAGAGAAAGTGGAGGAAGTCAAACTCTTCATGCCCCAGCCTGGCCCCACTTCTGTGATTGATGCCCCTCAGCCCCACTAACATGACAACAACACTGGACTTGGATTAAGGGACAAGAGTCACAGCGAACGGGGATGTCAAGAGCTTAAAGGGGTTGTCCAGGATAAATTGACAATTCCTGGCTAAGTCCCCCATGCCCACCTCCAACTTTCTATATTCTGTAGTTTTTGAGTAATATATGTAGGTCATATGACTTACATATAATGCTTTTTTTTACCGTTTATTGTCATCGGAAGAATCCAGATCCTGACCCATTATGTCAGTGTAAAGGCCTTGCACTCCCCAGCCCCATTATACTTACCATCTCCTATGGACCTGGGCCAACGCGTCGTCCACGGATGGCCGCCTCTTCTTCTACTGTGTGCCGGATTTTCATGTTTTCACAATAGTGCCTGGGAAGCTGTCACACAATACTTACCTATCTTCTCTTGCCTCTGGTCCGTTCAGGATCCCCCCCCCCCCCAAGGAACTACCAAACGCATTTGCAAGCACCCTA
Source organism: Leptodactylus fuscus (assembly GCF_031893055.1). Classification (NCBI taxonomy): domain Eukaryota; kingdom Metazoa; phylum Chordata; class Amphibia; order Anura; family Leptodactylidae; genus Leptodactylus; species Leptodactylus fuscus. The sequence continues at coordinate 63,621,481 of NC_134272.1, forward strand.
TAGACTATAATGGGGGTCCATGTGCTTGCCACGAGATCTCCGCAGGGAGATCTCATGGCAAGATTGTGAAAAGTAGTTCACAATCTGTCCGCATGACTCATGCAGAGATCTCGCGGCAAGCACACGGACCCAATTTAAAAAAAAATCACCCCTTGTTCATAATCGGAGACTCTTTTGGCAAAGAGTTACACCTTAATATTATTCCAGTGAATTTTATTACCTGGTCTGTTGACCATTGTAGGTAATGTTGGCATATTACAGTGAATGGACAGCTCACATTTCCCAGCATTCCTTCCGGACATTGTGTCTGTACAGAACCTATTTTGATATTTTGCTTTCCATGACATCGTAGAAGCTCCACTAAGAGAGGTTGAAGTTAAATAATGTAGTGTATTAACAGATTTATGTAGCCAGATATAGATCACTGTATGTAGGTATACTTGTGACTGCTGCCATCATGCTCCTTTTGGCGGTGACAACCACCAGCTCACTTTGAGACCCCGCTCTGCGTTACGTCCTCCTCTTCGTTGCTGCACACATGGTTCCACTATCCTTGCTTTCACAAATCCCATGACCAACGCTGCTTCATTGTCTGTTGGACATTTGTCACCCATCACCTACACAGTACTACTCAAAGAGGTGGCGACCTGGTGTTCTCCTTGTAGTAAAGTCCAGATCCCTGTATAAGGGTTATAGGGTTTTCTGGGACTTATACATTAGATAGCTCACCAATATGAGATTGATGGGGATCCTACACCCAGGCTCCTGACAGTCAGCTGTTTGACGAGGCCAAGCTATTCCCTGTGCTGATGACATTATATTCATTGGTCAATGGTACAGCAGCAGCTCAGTCCCATTCAAGTCCTGGAAAGTATCTTTAAACAGTAAATCCATTTAGGCAACATCCTTTGGACTGTCCCGATAATCATTATAGTATGTAGGCTTGCAACATACCATACATTTTGTTTTTGCAGGCTAGGTTTGCCAACAAGCTTTTTAGACCTACCTGACCAATTATTCCCGATGTTATCTGCAGATTTTCTACGTAACCATTTCAGGGAAATTGCAGACAGTCCTGCAGAAAGACAAGCGTGGGATCAAGATTATCTCATCATTTATTCCTAGACTTTGTGTCAAACATTTGGTTATAATGTGATTTTTCCACCACTAAAACCCAGAAATGTAATTTTTGTCTAAGTAAAAATATCAGGAATTCGGACATCAATATCCCACATTGTATCCGGTACCAGGGTTATAATAATAATCCCATAGATCTGGTAATTGGTTATATCTAAATGAAGTGTCCCATGAGCTCAATCTAGAACTTGATAACTGACGCCCAGCTGAGTTTGTTTAATTCTTCTGGACCCATCAGAAGTGAAATATCCTAATCTAGATGTAACATAAACATAGATTATAAGAGCAGGGTTTAGCCGAATGTCTATACAAATCCTGACATTTCATTGCTCTTTTCTCTAGTAATGTCAGCTGGGAACTTGTAAAAACTTGGGAATTTCAATTATAGGCTACAATGACAATGGGGCAATCTGTATCTCTTATGTTGGGAGTTGCCAAAGCATCTGGATCATTTTCTTTGTGGTTTATTTTCCCATGAAACTTGAGTCTCCCAGTGCCCAGAGGAATCGCTGATTCTGAAATGGGTCCAAGCACTTGCAGCATGTGGGATTTGTCAGAATCCGGTTTCCCAGTTACTATTTGAGTCTCACCAGTGGGGATACCCATGTCCTGAATGACACCATCATAGACCTCTCCCGACAGCATGTAGCCATGAGTTTGAGCTGCGGATATCACTTTTCAATTCCTCTGAGGATAGCTCAGCTCTCATAAATCCAAACCAGTTACCAAGGCAGGAATAAATGATGCGTTTCTGTTTCCTGTTCCGCACCTTCCCAATTCTTCAGATTCCATTATATTACACATACTGCTGGACTGTAATTGCTCAGTACATTACTAGTCAGAACATATGCACTTACTATCAATGTCAAGTCTCATTCATGGAGACAAGTCTGAGCGTCAATAATCTGTGCGTGAAAGACTCTCTGCCCACATCCCAGACTTCATATCTGCAGATGAGAAGAGGAAACTCTACATCCTACTGGGAGAAGAAGAGGCCACTGTGGAGATCGCTGCCCAATACGTGTCCAGCTGTCACCAAACAAGAGGAAGATGAGACTCCACGGACTGTTATATTTATCCCAATACACCCGCCCCACTCCACCTCCCCATATAGCGGTCAATAACTAAGAGGAAGATGAGACTCCACGGACTGTTATACCCCAAACCACCCACCCCACCTCCCCATATAGCAGTCACCAACTAAGAGGAAGATGAGACTCCATGGACTGTTATACCCCAAATCAGCAACCCCCACACCCCCCATACTCTCCCCCTTGACTCCAACTCCCCTCCCCCCCCCACTCTACTAGCTTTGGCAATGCCAAATACCCATTTGGATGTGCCAATAAAGCCGATTTGATTTGATTTGAAAGAGTTATGCCATAGAAAGCAAAGATGTCATTACCAATGTAATAGGACTTGATGGCCAAATGACCACTAACTTCAGGATGTCTATAGGGAGCCCCAGACAGAACTATGGGAGGATAAGATCAGGAAACTGCCTGACTTGTGTGTTCCAGGGTGGAGTGCATATAGTATAGGACAGGTACATCCGTCTGAGTTATATAACCCGGGGGGAAAGGGAGCAAATCTGCTGTGATGTATAGTGTTTAGATGTGTTCTTAATGGAAAACTCATTCAGCTGGTTTCAATGTTACCAACAGTATGGGAAGTCTCCAGATCCAGGAAAATGACTCTTATGCAAATAAATAGCCCCCAGCAAAAAGATTTCTCCTAAGATGTACTTTGTTGTTTGGTAACGTATAGCATTAGTCATGGGATAATTGTGCTGAAATTATACAGAAAAAAGATGGATTTCTGATATCGTAACAACATCGACGTCAGGGTTTAGCTTTTGTGTGGCCAGATTTAAAGGGGAATTAATAATTCTAAATTATGTAGACCCAAACAATCCGGGACAAATAAAGGAGGTCTCCAAACTTCAATATGACGGTTAATAACTTTTACGCCAGGTTCACATTAGCAACGCCTCTCCATCGTTCTGATCCATTGGTTACACATGGAGATGTAGCTTTAGGTAAAGGAAGTCTATCATTGGGATTTTTAAATTTTAATCAAACCCATCTTCTGTAGCTTTTAGAACGGCTACAGTTATGTTTCAGTTATATTGCTGGGGTTTTCATGAAAAAGGTAGTTTTTTTTATGAAAATTAGTGTTCACGGAGTATAGGGGTACAGGGGCGTTCCCACTGTGCTCCGAGCACCCCCGCATCATCACCCTGGATCTGCATCTCCGCCCCTTCTTAATTGTAGTTGATTCCGCTGCCTCCTCCTCTTCTTTACTTCCTTCTTATATGAGCAGGCATATTGCGTTTTCTCATATAAGTAGAAATCCAAGATGGCGCACAAAACAGGTGCTGTAGACTCTGAGCGTACAGTGCTATGCCTACAATAGCCTTTCTGAAGGATACATGAAGAGCGGTTTAGTTAAAATTAAAAAATCCCATTGATAGACTCCCTTTAAGTTTCAACCACACGTGTTATGGTATTAACTGGTCCGATATGAGCAGATGATCTGCTCATGTTAAAGGACCCAATGTCATTGAGAAGTCCTGGTAATACTTACCATTTTTACTTAAGTGGTCAATCACGTGACAGGTGTTATCAAATTGGCAATTGGCTGCCATATTTTTAAAGGGGTTGTTCAGGAGTTACAGCAAACTCGGGGATAGCCAGGGTGTAAAACATACAAAAGCCATACTCACTTATCCCTGGTACTGCATTGTACAGTCCTAGTGGCAGGACTCAGCGGGCACTGAGACCATTCATAGGCCTTTGCAGTTGATGAAAGGGATTGGTGACATCACTTTCATGTATCGCCAGTTCTGCTACGGCCACTGATCGGTCTTTGCAGTCATTTGAGCCTGTCCAGTTCTACTTCTGGCCTGGCAATTCCCAGTATGGGACAAAAAGAGGACCAAAACTGTAAAACGGAGTATCGACGATGGGCGAGTGTGATTTTGTTTGATTTACAACCATCTCAACTTCCCCGAGTTTGCTATAGTTCCTGACAATCTCTTAAAATTTTTGAAGGTTTTCGCAAACTGTACACTGTGTCATTAGTCGACACAACCACAACCTTTACTCCTTATAGGATCCTCCATTTTTACCAATATCACATATACAGACCTTTCATAATAAATTTGGAATATGGCTGAGTTGTAATTCCATATACAACCAATAGATGAGAGTGGCGCCGTTCTGGAAAAAACACGTTTTTCTTCCTTTTACATAAGAGGTGTACTCTTGCTAATGTCTTGTTACAAGACCTTGTCTCCTCTATGGGTTATAGGCAAACAAATATACGTGGAATCCATCATTTTCTGTAAGCTTCCACTACTATCTGCAGATCTCACCTACTTTCAGGTGCCAACCTTTTGCAGTCATCTTTTTATTTGACTGGCTTTTAGTCAAGCCCTAAAAACAAGAACAAACATCGGGAATTCCTAACATTTGTTCCAGTCTTGTATAGGCAGGTTTTTCCCAAACTTTCATTAGAAAATACAAAGGGGAAGCAGGTAACACTGACTTTGACAAAGAATAATAAAGAGAGCCAACGTTTGTATGAACTCGGACTCGATTCTTATCTAATGCTGTGGGAATTTCGGATTGTCTCACCTCATGCCCAGCTCTGTAAGAAGATATCCTGAATGACAGGAGTTGAGAGCCAAATATTCGGAGGCAACAAAAAGAGGATTTCGTAGAATTTGAAGAAAATTGTGATATTCCACATTGAGACGTTACACGTTTTTCTTTAGTTTACGGGATTGCAGTGTAGCATTTGAAGAAAATTGTGATATCAGAAATTGAGAAGTTGCACATTTTACGATCATGATGTTAGGTTGTAAAATTCACCCTTGACTGTGACTAGTGAAACGGGCAATTAAAAGTCACTATGCATTCTCCATTCCTTTCCCCTCAAAATAGCTAAAGACACAGCTTGAGATGCTGGGAGCAACCGAGCAGAAGAGACCTTTGACCTGTGCACTGCCTCCCTCCACTAGCTATTAACTTTTACTTAAGATCTCAAATATTTTCCAATTTGGAAGAGATTTGTAACCGCTGTGAATCTCAGATCTTAGTAAATGTGGCAAGAACCTCCATTGTATGTTTGACAACATTAGTTGCCTACATGCAAGCCTTGGAGCATCAGTAGCTCGGACTATATTTTCTGGCTAGGGTAGTTGTTTGCAGAGTTATGCTAAGTATATAGCTCTTTCATGTTCTTTATCTGTGCCGAGCAGAGGGATCCTCCTTACACTCGCATGCATACTATCTCCCTGGCTTGGCAAGTAACAATATGCCCTTTGTTGACTTTTTTTTTTTTTCATAATTTCTGTCAAGAGTGAGGTCAATTGTAAAGTTTTGTGCAGTTGTTTCAGCTTTTCCACACTCGGTGAGGGGCTGGCGTCTGATAAGGAGGCTTGGTTTGGTATTTCTATGGCCACACCTCTGCTCGTTCTGCTTCTTGTTTGAAGGGTAATGTGTAGTTTGCAAGCTGTAGAGGACAAATCAATGTGAACAGGCAAAAGTTCCTGAAAGATATCAGAGCCTCACTGCCATGGCTCTGACACGGGTTTGGCCTGTGGTTGCTGTCCTGATGGTCACCTTACCTGCATCATCACATGCACAGATGTTCAGTTGGTTTGGTTGGGGACCAAAGCCGACAACTGTTCCTACCACTGTACCTAGCACGAATCCTACGGTTTTGATGACATCTGAAGCAGCTCTTCCACCGGATACATCGGCAGCTGAAGAAAAAAGCTTACTTGAAGCCTTACAAGCTACAGACCAGAAGCAGATGACTACAGATTCAAGTCAGAAGGTATCTTCTACATTGCTTCCTGACCTCACACCTAAAGCGTCTTCTTCACCAGAGCCTCCAGCTACAGCATCTTCACCTGCTCTCAACAAACCTCCTGAGTCCAATAACAACTTCACCCAAGCAGCTGCAACAACAAATCCAAGCACACTGACCACACCAAAGCAGAATCCTATTAAGACCTCACCAGCCACCGAGAAAAACCAGCAGCAAATGACAGAAGCTTCCATAAAAGAGCCTCCTGAAGAGACGTTATTCAGCATTTTCCAGGTAGAGACTCACCTTGAGACTAAAACAGCTGTTTCACAGGATAAAACTACCTCTGTGCCTGAAACGCCAACTCCACAGAGCCTGGATAAAGAGAATATTGCTGGTGTGGGGGCTGAAATTCTTAATGTTGCAGAGAATATCCGAAACATAATGAGTGTTTGGCCAGAAAAACCTGAAAATGATTTGCCGACCTCGAGTGATCCTCCATCTGAAAAGGTGACCAATGTGACTGTCCCGATAAATGAGACCGGCGTCTTAAGTCCAGAGCAGAATGAAGACGTTACCAATGTGACTGTCCCAGCACTTCAGATAAATGAGACTAGTATCTTAAGTCCGGAGCAGAATGAAGAAATCAGCAATGTGACTGTTCCAACTATTCAGATGAATGAAATTGGCATCTTAAGTCTGCCTGGATCTGGGCAGGAGAACATCACATACAGTCAACTTTCCGGTTCCAGTAATCAGACTCTTAACGTCAGTGCAAGGAATCTTACGTCACCAGGTATTTCTCCTTTTCCAGTCTATGCAGCAGTGGAGTCTCGGTCTACACCGTCACCCAACCAATCTCTTTCAGGAACCGGCCTGATGGGAGACCAAAGCTTGGAATTAGAAAGATCATCACTGGACTCGCAGACAATGCACACGGGTCACATGGGCAGCATGCGCACTGCGGTTCCGATGAATATAACCAGCTCTCTTGCCAGTGGCCTATCCCATTATGTGACAAATTCCTCAGTGTTACATCCAAATAATAATATTCATAATGATTCTGCTGATATAGATCAGTCGGATGAGAGAATTGGCCTCCATAAACATTCTGGGATAGCTGCCACTGCTGACCAAATTCATGCTCCTAATACACATGTAGTATATTCAGAGGGACATCATAACGCCAATACTTCTGATCATGATTTACTAACCAGCACTAAAGCTTCTACCTCTACAGCTTTTAGACATAATCGCACAGAGACTGCTTTTCATTCACCCAAATTGACTCCATCAGGTGCTCATTGCTTGCCTGTCCCCATCAACTTGCCATTCTGCCACAATTTGGGAATTGAAACTTTTATGCTACCAAATTATGTGAATCATACCAGTGTGCTGGAAGTTCAGGCTGCTTTGCATGATTGGGAGGGGCTTCTTAAATCTCATTGTCACCGCTACCTGGAATGGTTTTTCTGTTTACTGCTGGTTCCAAGGTGTAATCCTTCCTCCTTCTCCTTAGTGTTGCCCCCGGGCCCGTGCCGGGGGTTTTGTAAGTTTCTACAGGATTCCTGCTGGGACCTTCTGAAGGGAGCACATCTTCCCGTGTCATGTGACTCTCTCCCTGAGGAGGATTCCGGGGTTCCTTGTGTGTATATTCATTTTTCCATAGGTTCAGAGACCATTGAAGTCTCTAATTCTTCTGAGAGGTCAGGTAAGTGGCTTCACAGTAGTCAGTTGTCAGCAGAACATACTGTGTAGAAAGAAGGTAATTTCACTTTAAATTGTTATTTAAAGGGAACTGGTTACATGGCAAATGCTGATGGCAGCGTGTTGTAGAGAAGGAGGAGCTGAGCAGAGTTATATATAGTTTAATGAAGGGGGGGAAAATTAGTATAACCTATATTTATCCATTGAAATCTCTGCTCTTTCTTTAAGAAGTCAAGGAGGCGGTCCTATCCATGACCGACAGTCTCCCTCTATGACTGTGTATACAAATACAGGTGTCAGACATGGATAGGACCGCCTCCTTGACTGCTATCTCTTTGTTAAGAAGTCAAGGAGGCGGTCCTATCCATGACCGACAGTCTCCCTCTATGACTGTGTATACAAATAAAGGTGTCAAACATGGATAGGACCGCTTCCTTGACTGCTCTCTCTTTGTCAAGAAGGTATACCAATCCATGATTGGCACCTGTATTTGTATACACATCAATAGAGAGAGACTGACAGTCATGGATTGGACCGCCTCCTTGACTTCTTAAACAAAGAGCAGTCAAGGAAGCGGTCCTATCCGTGATTGACAGCCTCCCTCAATGACTGTGTATACAAATACAGATATCAATCACGGATAGGACCGCCTCCTTGACTTCTTAACAAAGAAAGAACAGTCAAGGAGGTGGGCCTATCCATGATTGACACATGTATTTGTATACACAGTTATAGAGGGAATCTGTCAATCACGGATAGGACCGCCTCCTTAATTTCTACATAGTAAGAGCATAGATTTCATTGGATAAATTCAATTACACTGAATTTTTTCCCATAAAACTATATATGAATGTTCTCGGCTCCTCCTTCTCTATAACATGCTGCCTGCAGATTGAACACCATTTTTCATGTGATAGGATCCCTTTAAACTTCAGCATCTGCTTAGGCCATGTATTTTTCTGTAACTAAACCTTTAACTAGTTGTAATTACAGGGTGTGACATTATCCTGAAGATGCTGAGCGTTCTCACATATGTCACATATATTTCTGTATGATGTAGAATCAGCCATGTACAAGTCCAGATGCTTAGTGCTGAAACCAGTTATAAAATGAATCTAAATTACAGTGGCCATTTTGAATTGATGGTCCCAAGATTGACATTGGACACCTATCTACAGGATAGGTGGCTAGTGTCTGATTACTGGTGGTTGCATCTCTGGGACCCTCACTGATCATGAGAATGGGTCTGTTTGCCCTCTGTTTGGATGGTGCAGTGAGGTAGGTTAGTCCTTGTTGTGCTGGTGCTTCCTACCATACTTTCTACCTCTCACATCTGTATGACATGATGAGATATTAATGTTACGTTCGGACAGCTATCAGTATTGCAAAACAGATCCCTCCAGGTTTAGTTTGCTGGATTGCAGCGGTGAGTTCCCTGTGTGCCCAGTGTGACCAGTGTGACGTGGCAATCAATCATTGGCCTGAGACGTCTCATGCCATACACCACTGAGGCCAATGATCGGGTGCAATGGTGACGTAGGTACACAGTCATGTCATTGCTGCAGCCAAGTAACAAAAACCAATGAGGACTGGAGCAGGGCATTAGATGGGTCAGTCTAGCTTCCTTTGTTTTTGTATCACATTTTTTTACCTTGTAACCCCATTTTTGATGAACTTGAGATAGATTGTGTGCACCAATTCTGCATTTGGGCTTTGTTCTGGTACTGCAGATAAGCTTTATCCACTTGAATGCAGCCAAGCTGCAATACCAGACACAGCCTATAGACTAGAGTGGTGCTATTTCTGTAAAAACAGACTCTTTTCTAATCTCACCAAACCCAACTGAACTCTTCAAGGGATTTTCTATGTTTATATGATGGAAGAATTATCCAAATAACTAGATTATTGGCTTTAAAGGGGACCCGCAAATCTGTTCTAGAGCAGCAGGAGCTGAGCAGATTGATAAATAATTTTGTAGGAAAACATTCAGTATAACTTTTCATGATTTATCCATTGAAATCGCTGCTCTTTCAAGGAGGCGGGTTTATCAGTGATTGACCGCCTCCCCTCCATGACTGTGCACACAGAGATAGCTGTCAATCACTGATAGGACCTCCCCCTTGACTTCTCTGCAGAGAACAAGCAGTGATTTCAATGGATAATGAAGCTATTCCCATAAAATGATATATCAATCTGCTCAGCTCCTCCTGCTCTGTAACACTCTGCCTGTAGATTTTCCATGTGGCAGGTTCCCTTTAAGAGGAATTACTCTGTATAACTGCACTACTTTTGGTGAATTAATAGAGGGTTCAAAATATTTTTGGATGATTGCTTAGCAAAAAAAAAAAATGCAGTCCATGGGTACCAGTCATATGAGTCTTGACAAGATTTAGACTTGTCATTTACAATGACAATGTGACATATATACACATGTCTCTAAGACTTCTGCATGAAGATTTTTAATTCAATACTGACCAATGCCTTGCACATAGGTAACATGCGCATGCTGGGTCCTCTAGTGCTGGTGCTTGAAATTCATAAATCTTCATTGTGCAATGCTATATTAGAGGTTGGGCAAATCAGTGTCACCTTATATCCAGTGTCACCATGTATAAGTCTAGTTAGCATGCTGCTAGTCCAAGTATAGGGGATCTGATAAGGGATGCCCTGGAATCTGAATTAACACTTTAGACTGAAAGCACATCCGAGTTAGTACTGAATTTGCCACGGAATTAAAGAGGAGCTTTCATGTCCTCAGGCACATGCAGTTTTATATACCGCTAGAAAGCCGACAGTGCGCTGAATTCAGTGCACTGTCTGCTTTCCCATTATGTGCCCCTGGGCTGGAAATATCGGTACTGTTACTGATCTCTGCCCACTGTCAGAAGGGCGTCCCTGGCAATCTAGCTGTCCGAGGGTACTCGTCCATAGCCCTGTACTGTCCGAGAGAGCGTTCCTTACCGCCCAGCCATGACGCTAAGCTGTGTGAAACATCCCCCTGACAGTACTCATCCATAGCCCTGTACTGTCAGAGGGGCCATTTGTTAGTGCTCAGTGATGATGCTAAGAGCTGTGAGGAACGCCCCCCTGACAGTACTCGTCCATAGCCCAGTACTTTCAGAGGGATAGTTCCTTACCACCCAGCCATGACGCTAAGCTGTGAGAAACACCCCCATGACAGTACTTGCCCATAGACTAGTTCTGGGGGGGCTTCGCGTCATGGCTGGGCGGTAAGGAATGCCCCCTATGACAGTGGGGGCAGAGATGGGTAACGGCACCGATATCTCCACCCCAGGGGCACATAACTAGAAAGCCAACAGTGTGCTGAATTCAGTGCACTGTCTGCTTTCTAGCGGTATATAAAACCGCATGCGTCCGAGGACATGATAGGTCCTCTTTAACTAGGATGACTCTTGGTGTAACATCTGAATGTCATCTGAGTGCATTCTTTGATGTACTTTCCTCTAAAGGGGCTTCTGATCTGTTCTCTTCTGATGACTTGGACTAGTATCGGACCTGCTCTATTTTCATCGGAACAGAACATCGGATGCCCCCCACTTCGACATGTGCATGGAGCCTTAGAGGGTGAATCATAGCACAAATGATGTTATTGTGAGTGCTGAGATATAATCACATTGGTATAGCCTGCTGAGTACCCATAGTCAGCTGATGCTGCCCCAGGAATTTGGTCTTTCCGATAATGTGTTGGCACATGATTAAATAATATTAAAGAGGGTTTGTAGCTGACCTTGGAACTGTGTACATCATGTGTGCTAGAACTTTCTGCCAAAACCTCTGTTTATCTGTACAAACAGCAGATCTTCCTGCCTAAGTGGAGGAGTTCTAGCTATTTTTGTGCCTACCTTAGTGTCTGGGGGCAGGCATGGCTCGCAAGCTGTAGATCAAAGTCACACGTTTGCTCCATTTCTAGAGTTCAAAGTGGAAATGATGTGTAGGTTTTACGTAGGTTTAGGCTGAAAGCTTTTAAGTGATAGTTCATCTTTTGGGTAACGTAATAATAGCACGTAACATTTTGCATAAATAGCAATTCCCTGATCTAATAATAGTGGGCGGACGGGTGTGCAGGGCGAGGGCAGGGAAATGGAAAAATCCACTTAGTCCTGTATGTAGGGGCCAGTGTCCATAATAAGATTGTATTTTGGGATTGCTATGTGTACCCTTCCCTGATATACGGTAATCTTTAATAAAGTGACTTTAGGAATGTACAACTTCATTTCCCAGATGAAAAATAGTAAATGGGTCATCTAGGATCTCTCTTTATGGGCCACATTAGGATATCTGATCACTTCGCGCACAAATTAGTTGGTTTGGGAAAGGGGGATCTGATGTCCATACTATACAGTGTCCAGAGCCAGATAGCTCCGTACACTGTGTAGCATATTTGGCATCTTTTTCAGGGTCATGTCCGTCAGCAATGATGCACAACGACACCTCTTTTTAAAGCCATTTTGACATTATGGCACACTTTTTGAATTGTGGTATATCCCCTTTTGTGATGTGGGCACGAAATGTACAGGCCCTACCCCTTTTTTGTAACATGACTGGCACTACCATGTGTTATATGATGATGCACCCAGCGATGCAGGATCATTCTACTTTGTTCGGGAGATTCCACACTCTTCCAGGCCTCTTTTTTTTCAGGAGCCTCTTGGGCATTTCAGGAGAGTTGGAAAGTATGGTGTTTTAATGCATAGAAGTTTCCATCCTCGGTCATGCTGCTTATCATCTGCATATATTAAAGAGAACCTTTTACCACCTCCATTAACTCCAGTTCTAAGCATCTGTTAATAGGTGCTGCTCCATTGATTCTAGCACAGTTGGAATTTTTTTCTCTAGTCACCGCCATTCCTGAGCGGTCGGTACAGTTAGTTTTGGTGCCTGATGTGCTATTTAGTCTCTGTACTGTCAAGTGGGCAGTATCAGTCAGAGGCTGAAAAGGAGGTATGATTCTGAGCTTGACTCAGAGGTGGACATCGCCCCCCATGCCTGCCCCTCCATTAAGCCAGCCACTTGACAGTACAAAGAATAAATAGGATATGAAGCACCTAAACAAACTGCACAGATTGCTCAGGAATGGTGGGGCCTAGAGAAAATATTCCAATGGCAAGAGAATCATTGGAGCAGGACCTATGAAAAGAAGGGATGGACTTGGTAGAGTTGGTGAAAGGTTTTCTTCATGGGCAGGGAGCTCCAATTTCCTACAAAAACTAGCAGCATACAGTATGCTGCAGTACAAGTCTCTTAGCAAGCTACTCAAGGAGAGGACCAAATTTTAGTAGAAGTAGAGAAACAAGTAGGCCCACATAATAATGCCATACTGCACATAAATAATACTAACATACAATAACATTGACAAGCAAATAATGCCATAGTGCACGTATATCAGTGCTATATAGTGCCCAGATGGTGGATTACATTACCGTAGATGGTGGCCTTTCAAGACAAAACACTGGGAAATTAATTATTGTAGGTGTGAATAGGTTTAAGGCTAAGGTCGTCGAGGTACTAAATGGCGCTGGCTTTGTACCAATGAATCAGCCCCTTTTTTCTGTCCTATGACCTGGCAAGGATACTACTGAAGACACTTGGTACTTCAGTTTGTGCTGAAACCTGAACTTTGCCGTAATATTGTTCATATTGGAATTTGTCCTATTACTTAGTTGTCTTCCTTTTCTTTTCAGTATCCAGTGTGTCACAACACCATGTTTCCTGTTATTCCTCAATGTGACTATTGATTTTAAAAAAGGGCGCCACACCTGTCTGCAGGCTGTATGTGGTACTGCAGCTCTGAGCCACTTTTATGTCACTGAGTTGCCAAACCAGACACGGCTACACCTAGTCCTGTACAATACCTGTAAACGCTTATGGACCCCTATCTTATATTATTGGGTCTGCTATGTGATAGTCACGATTTATCACTTTATATAGTAGGTGTCATTTAACCAGGCAAGTGGAGTGGTCTGGAACTTCTCAGCTCTCATCTCGCTATCATCTGTAGGGTTTATCATGTGGAAACTGGCATTCAGTACCAGATGCTGAGCAGCACAAGATGGTATCATGCTTCAGAATGGACTGCGATGGCGTGCATTCCTCTGATATGAACCTCTGCGAGATCTGGCCCTATCCCTGCAGGACTGTATCTATCCTGACATATACTGTACACACATCCCATGTACAGTCTCCGTCCAGTTGCAAACACTTGTTCCAGGGCTCGGTGACTTCTTTTTCCAGGCAGCTGTTTCTTCTTCATCACAGCAATTAGTTCAGTCACTGATATTGCCGCCATGTGCGGGATGTTCTCCTTCTGGGATTTGTGTTCATGCATTGCTGACATCTGTAGGCCACTGTACTTCACAGAGCAGCATTGTAGTCTGAAATCTCTTAATCTGCATTCTGGAGTGTGAATTCTGAGCACATAGCCAAGGAATGATAAGGATTTTCCCAATCACGTTATTCCATTTATGGTGAGCAGATACGGTACTACGTGGTACTAGAGCTCAAGGGATCCTTGTAGTAATACAGTACACAATAGTAAATGCATGATGGGATTGTATAACTAGCAATGTCCCAATGTATCTGGGATTATGTGCTGCCTAATGTAGATGACAAAAATGGTGGACGGCACCATTAAATTCCAGGATCATAAGAAAGCAAAAAGACTAAGGGGTGACGTCTAATATTCTTAATATTACATTAGGGGATTGTTATCTCTGCAGTTCCCTACTACACATTGTCGTATTATTCCAACAGCCCTCACAGAACCATCCATATTATATTAGTTGAAGTGTTTGAAGAATATCACGTTTCCATATTTAGTGTATTGCCCTGTATATTTCCTGGCAGAGTAAAATGGACACAGCGGTCACGACCTCTACATAAATTTAAGTATATTCCCATCAACATCATTCATAATGAATAATAATGGTCATTTATCTTGGGAACTTGCATAGAGGATAAGACATTATGGATGATTTAGCGTGTGCTATAGATGTCAGGATGAACCAACTCTTAAACCAGATGTTTTATATATGGGAAAAATATTTCAGCCCAGATAGCAGAAATACCATTAGATTTAGTGGTCTGTAGGGGATCACTTGCACATCTCTCTGTGGGACTGGTAATTTAAAGCCTAGAGTAAATATCATTATGGAATTACACCGCCATACACTGCTGAAACATAGAATCAAATAGTCACTTGACTCCCTTTCCATGCCAACATCTGTGTTGCCTCTTTTGTCCTTTGGCTTGATCTGCCTAGTTCATCCATTCGTGATGATGTCGCTGTGCCGCTGATCCAAAGTGGGTTGCATGTAAGGGTGAAGAGTGGGGCACGGAAGCCAATGGTTCCCAACAGTAATCAACTGTTTCTGCATCCCCAGGATGGCGATACAGTAGATTGTGGGAGAATAACCAGGGTCTATGCCAGTGGCATAACTAAAGTCTTGTGGGCCCCGGTGCAATCTTTTGTTCATGGGCCCCCTACCTCATCCCTACAGCGAATTCTTGATGGTGATGGTTACAGGTGCTAAGAAATATAATGAATAGAGATGAGGGAGTACTATTCGAAATGGCCGTTTCGAATAGCACGCACCCATAGGAATGAATGGAAGCGGCCGGCACGCAGACTTTGCCGCTGGCGGCTGCTTAACCCCCAGCGTGCTGGCTATGTCCATTCATTCCTATGGGTGCATGCTATTCGAAACTGGAGTTTCGAATGGTACTTGCTCATCTCTAATAATGAACCTTAGTGTGGTTAGGGGTAATCTGTGGGTCTCCTTGGCTTCTCGGCCAGATGGAAGCTGCAATCTCAATACTGATGCCAGTGCTTATGGGCACCCCTAAGGCTCCTGGGCGACTGCACTCTCTGCACCCGCTCAAGTTACGCCCATGGTCTATGCTTTACATCTTTTGTGCTAGTAATGCCCCTGCCCTAACCAATATTAGGGAACTTTTTAGAACAGAGCTACTGTATCTTTTAGGACGGATTTCTAGCTACATACATCTGTGCCCAGTGCAGCAACAGTCCATTGCCCAGATACTTCCACCATATTATAGCAGTAACTGAAAACCATTAATAATGTCACCCCCTTTCAGGATATATGACAGATTAGTGTAGCTTGGCATCAAGCATAGGACCATTGGCAGCAGTGAGATATTTTGGCATTTCACTTGGAATAGCTGAATGACTACAGTAACAAGGGCGATTCGATGTGGATGTACAGAGCACATCTGTACCAGTAAAAGCTTCTTTATACACAGTTAAGTTGCATTTCGTTGCGAGAGTCAATAAATGTCAGCTGTTCCTCTGGCTACACAGTTTTCCCATGAAAACCCTGTAAGTGGCATATCTCCTGGGACAAAATGGAAAGAAATCTAGGAAAAATCTTGGTGGGAAAGGTTGCATCTGTCAGTGTTTTCTGCTGCATCTGCCATTCTTAATTAACATAGCTGAGTCGCTGGACTGTACTGTAAGCTTCTGTTACAACGGGAGGATACATGTTGGCTAGTGACAGTATCAAGACGTGCAAAGAATTACGGACATTTCTCAGGACTTACTGTACAAAGAAAATGCCGTCACTCCACATGTAGAGTCTCCAAGAGTCTTTCAGTTGTTCACTGAATATCAAGTGTTATAGCCATCTCTGGAAAATATGGCAGCAAAGCAGACCCTGTACCTAATCTTAGACAACCCGTTTTACAAGAAAAGGTGTCTCAAGGTCTTCATTTATCAGTAACTTTTTAAATCTTATTTTAGGGGAAAATACTGTATCTTTTATATAAAAAAAAATAGATAGATATGGGAATTATTTGGGATCACAAACCAATTTAATACCTTGCAATTGTGACAATAAATAAACCTAATATTCCACCCCTCTTCGGGTCACCATCCACCAATTCTTAAAGGGAACACCTATATATTTTATATTTTTGGCATTATGTCCATGAACACTATAGATTTTTTTGCAGCTACTGCTTCCCCCAAACATATTCAACTATCACCACTGTGTTACAGGGCACCTTACAGGGATATATAATATTCCTTCACTGTATATATTACTCAATTTTGTAGATTTTAAGAAAAACAACTTTGAAATCTTATGCAGCTGGTGCACTGGGGGCGGGCCTTCATCTCATTGGAGCACTGCTCTTGCAGAATTCAAAATGAAAGCTGGGCTGTGATTGGTTACTAGTAGAGATGAGTGAGTACTGTTCGGATCAGCCGATCCGAACAGCACGCTCCATAGAAATGAATGGATGCACCTGGTACTTCCGCTTTGACGTCGGCCGGCCACTTAACCCCCCGCGTGCCGGCTACGTCCATTCATTTCTATGCGAGCGTGCTGTTCGGATTGGCTGATCCGAACAGTACTCGCTCATCTCTAGATATTAAAGGAATATCTTATCTTATCTTACTAGGGGTGCCTAGGGAAGTTTGGCTTTTGAATCTGCCCCATTGATTTCAATGTGACATCGAAACATAGACCAGGCCCTATCCTTGTCCATTTTCACGAATCCCTGCAAACTATAGGATCAGTGAAAATTGGTCCCAGATGCAGCGTTTTTTTCTGCTGCAGTTCCATAGCGTGGGGCTTTAGCCTGAAACCCATTGAAAGAGTCGAGTTATACTGTATGCCATGGTGTTGTTAATGCCTTATGAGTCATATTATTCTTTGCTACATCTGTCGATTCTGGAGGTCATAGAAGATTATGGTCTAATTTACATAAATGTGAAAATTCTACGAAACCAAAAAGCGTGATTTTTGATCTCGCTTTAGGTACCATAGGTCATAGTGATGAATAATGGCTACCTTTATGTAGCTGAATCGCAACGATTTCTGTTCTGCATCATTTTATAGGCTGTACGTTCGCATACCTGCCTCCATGTTTGTATTCCTTGTATATCGTGTTTCCTATATGGTATTCTACATACTATATGGTTGTGCTAATATTGGTGTATTTCACACAATTGGCCTTTATTCTGTTCAATTTTGTAATTTTCTCTCCTTTTTTGTGTTATTTTTACAGACCGGGCTACTGTAGAGGTTGGTCTCCTACAACTCATTGGAGATCCACCACCAGAACAGATCACCAAGATCTTTGGTCCTGATAAGACTCCTGGTTATGTATTTGGAGAAGATGCCAACACAGGTCAAGTGGCCCAGTACCATCTCCCGAACCCCTTGTTTAGGGACTTTTCTATTCTTTTCCACATCCAACCAACAACTAACAAGGCCGGGATGCTGTTCTCGATCACTGACGCTTCACAGTCCATCATCTACGTTGGTGTGAAGTTAACTGAGGTCAAAGGCGGTAAGCAGCAGATTATCTTTTACTACACAGAGCCGGGATCTCCAGTATCTTATGCCGCTGCCACCTTCACCATTGCTGCACTGACCAACCGTTGGACACGCTTTGCCCTTGGTGTGGAGGAAGAGGAGGTGGTGTTATTCATGAATTGCGATGAAGTGGAGAGGGTTCGTTTTGAGAGATCTCCTGATGAGATGGAGCTGGAAGATGGTTCTGGACTGTTTGTTGCTCAGGCTGGAGGCGCGGATCCTGACCGCTACCAGGTAAATACCATGTTAGGTTGAGGTTGGAATCTGGTCACTCCTAGGAGACTGATGCTTTGGTGGACACAAAATAGTTATTAGGTACGGTAAACGTTGTTAGTGTATCTTAAGCCATAGCTGCTTATATTGAAACTGATTCAGACAACATTTATAAAATATTTTGTTCTATTATGTACTAATTAAGGATATACTATCCTTAAATGTTGTGTCTAGGAGCCACAACTTATCCACTCTCTGCAAAGTTAGTGATAAGTGTCTGATCATGGTGGGACCCGCACCACTCACAAGATTGTCGTCCTCATTTGAATGGAGTACCAGCCTGTCCATTTAAAGTCTATGGAACTGACGAAGATAGTCAAGCATTGTACTCCGCTATCTCTGTCAGTCTGCTAGAGATGGAATGGCAGCAATTATATACAACCACTGCTTCATTTATATTGGGGCATGTGACCCCCTTTCTTGTAAATATTTGGGGTTCCAGTAGTGGGACCACCAGTGACCAGACACTTATCATCTTTCCTATGGATAGATGATAACTTATGATTTTTTTTATTTTTTTAGAGAACCCTGTTAAATAAAACCAGACTTGGTCATTTTGCCATCTGGTCAAATATTTTGGCAGTCTGATTGTAGCACAATGAAACATTCATGTATATGTCCATATTGTCTACTAAGAGGTTACGTTTATTTTCTGATAAAGTGACCTATTATATTATTGGAAGTAGATTTGTCTTCAATGTCAGCACTAGGTACATGAAGTCATTGTTCATACACATAGTCCATTGTAGATAACCATGTATGATATAACCAGGTTCTATGTGTTCTCGTGGGAAATTTTTCTAGCACCAAAGGAGAGGTGTACAACATATTTCAGCTGTCCATGAGCCATATATAATACTAGTGACTAAGGCCTGATTCACATCTGTGTTCGGCATTCCATCTGGGAAATCCACTTGGGGCCCCCCTGAACGGAACAGTGAACGCATTGACAAGCACTGAGCTTATAAAAGCACACGGACCCATTAGACTATGATGGGGTCCATGTGTTTTCCTCATGGTGTCCGCAGAAGTCATGCGGAGGGGAAAGTACTTCATGAACTAAGCCTTGTGTGGTCTCTCAGGCCTGACTGCAGCTACAGATACTCCTGTATCATTATCATCTCCAAATCTTCCTTAGTGTCCCTCTGTGATATTGGGGCTTTGATCATTCTCTACAGGTAAGCTATGAGTCTCACGTAGGGATTAGGGTTGAGCAATCAGGAAAGATCGGATCCCGATCGGTGATCAAGCAAATTTCACGTTCGGCTGGAAAATGATTGGAAATCGGATTTTGAAATCTCAAGATTGGCTCAACCCCAAAAGTGATTTTTCCCATAGAGAAGCATTGACTAGGGTTGAGTGATTGGGATCGGGAAAGATCGGATCTCGATCGGTGATTGAGCAAATTTCACGATTGTGATCGGCTGTAAAATGATCGGAAATCGGATTTTAAAATCTCAAGATCTCAAAATCTCAAGATCAACTCAACCATAGTAGGGATTACTTAGTTGACGTCCTCACCTTACACAGGTCTGGTTCATATGTAATAAAACTCTCATGGATCCGGCCTACTACCGGTAGCTCACTCACAATGGCATTGCTAGATTTATAGAAACCAGAGCAATCCAGTATGGCCTGAAAATATTGCGGATGGTTGTACCCTAGTAATTTAAAGACGGTGTCAGGAAGCTGAATCTCCAACAAAATATCCGAACTGGTGAAAATCACGTCAGTGTGGGGATCTTGTATCACGAGTACATCTTGTTCCGCGAGTACTTAGATAATTAGATGATGTGTAATTTACTCTTGACAGCTCGTCCTCGATCCACTGTCCATGTAGATATATTTTGAGAGCATGTCCTGGGGGTGTATATAGAACAGCTCTGAGTAATATGCTTGGAATCTACCATCTTCAATGTGCGAACAAAGCGGACATTTTCATCCCTTGGAAATTAAGGAGATGCTTAGACAAAGGCGAAATTGAGCATTGAGAATGGGAAAATGTGTGTGTGACAATTATTGTAGTGGGGAGGCCGCGGAGGATACTGAACAGCTGAAGGGATGGCAAGTGAGCGGACTTCATGGAGGGAGATGTCCTTGCCAACAGGATAAGAGAGGTCAGCCTTACTGCCCCGGCAAGCTGCACAGCACACAGCAAGCGGGCAAGTGTACACGCACATTGCGGATACCGAAGGAATGAGATTTATGTCCTCTGATAGGTTTAGGAAGTGGATTAATCCTTTATAATATACCGAGATAGAGCTCATGTAAATAATACTGTCGTAAAAGTCTCATGAAAAGCTTTTATGGCAGGATAGTCTTACATTTATCTAGATAGCTAATCCGCGCTGACACTGTTAGGAAGTTATTCTGCTGGATATCCAGTCCACCAAATGTGGTGACTCTTACAGAGGTTTGGCTTTGGGGAAACATTATAGAGGGAAGACCCATTTTCATCTTTATTCCCCTTGACATTGTACATGTAGGGTATGGAGCGCTCATCTAGAATGATGATGGATATATTTTCTTCATGGGGAAGACTCTGGTTTGGCATATATCCTAAAGCCATACGTGTTCGATATGTAATGACCAAGCCCAAGAATGCCAATGGTTTTGTTTAACCATCCCATGTGTATTGGGGTCTCCTGAGTCATTCCCAGTGGCTGGTGTTGGGGAAGATAAGGATTAGGCAGATGGATTTGAACTGCCCGATCCTTTAGTTCAAGTGGGTAAGCCGCTCCCATAGGAGTCTCACAACGGCTTTCTCCCCCCTCCCAGTTTAGTACACATGCACCACTTGGCGGAACTGGGCCTGAAAACTGTTGGCTGAACAAGCATTTGGACATAAGTTGTCTAAAGTGTATGCCCAACTTAAGTCATGTTACAAGGTATCTTCAAGGGTCAGTCATTGACTTGTAGGGTAGGTGCTTCCACTAGGTGGCACTAGAGAGGCAATTTCTTGCTCCTAAGTGAAAGATAATTTACATACTATTTTTTCAATGAATCATTGTCTGCTATATAAGACTCTTTATGCCAATTGGAGATACAGTACATTCTATACCTATGTCATTGTATGTGTATCCATATTACATTCCCTCCTTGTATTGTAGCAAATTTGTTCTAATTCATAATGGCTCTTATGACCAGTAGGACTAATAATCTGGTTTCAATGTCTGATTGAGATACTTATGATACCTACATATCTCTTGCTGCCTTTATGCATAGTTTCCAACTTTTGAAGCAAGGGAAGACTGACAAGAACTCACACAGATAAACTGATGGTAGATATATAGTGTTTGAACAAGAGCTGTGGCATCTTCAGTGCTTCACTGCTTACCAAGGACAGCGCCATATGTTGTATAGTGGCTGTGCTAGGTATTGCAGCTCAATTCTATTCCTTTGAATGGGACTACGCTGCAGCATGACCATGTGACCAATGAATATGAGGTCACTGGCCTGAATAGAGGAGGTGAAATCCACCCCAATGCCGGAAGTTCTTCATCCAGCTGATCAGCAGGTGTCCTGGGTGTTACACTTTACTCATCTAACGTTGATGGTTTATCCTAGGGGATCATCAATATCATAGTCCTGGAGAACCCCTTTAAGATATGAGGAGCCTATGTGCCATGTGTGGCTGTGCATGTCTATACAGTGGTATACATCTGAAAAATTTGTTGGAGGCAAACGTCAGGAAATACTTCAATGTACCCTGGAAATGCAGTGTGAATACACCCTGTGCGTATCAGCCACACAGTACCTGAGAAGTTTCCCTGTTGTGTTACTGGCCAAGTAATGTTATAATAGCGGTGTCAGCCATATTAGTACACTATTAGTACACTATAATACCATATATTATGTGTGTCATTGGGCTCAATAGTTAGACTTAAACGATATCTTCTTAACTGAAGGGTTAAAATCCTCTGGCGAGAGCCTCCAAGTCCATGTTTGTCTTCTATCCGATTTGTTGATTGTTTTGTACTTGGTGTCCAAGTTTTATTTGGAAATACGTCGTATTTTCTTAAAACTCCACATTATATTGGCAAGAATACAGCTTTACAGATTAGCTGGAGTGCAAATATTAAGACATCAGTAGGACGGGGGAAATACAATGAACGACTAAACAATAACATTTCTTAAATATAATACTGAATTTGGATTTGTGATAAGAAATATGTGAGCAGCCTAAATGTGTTATCTTAGTGCCCCCTTGTGGTGACTCTGTGTAATTTCAGATGATAGATATATAAATGAACATTATAACAGCTGTTCTGCTCTTTGTACTGTCTGTTACAGTGATGTAGCCTCTTGTTATAATAGTATATAGAATGTATAGATTAATATAAACTTGTAACATTATTTTTCCTTTTTAGGGAGTTATTGCAGAACTAAAAATCCTAAATGATCCCAGAGCGGCCGAAATGCAGTGTGATGAGGAAGGAGACGATTCTGATGTGGTGAGTCCATTATCTATCTATCTATCTATCTATCTATCTACTAGCCTCTGCCTGCGACTTCGTTTGTTTGCGTCGATGATCCGCTTCTATTCAACAAATTGCTGCCGTCGATGGTTTGCCTGCTCCGACAATTCGGCAGCTGTGAAGCTGAACTCGTTCCTCACGCCGTGCCTGTGATTATTCCGGCATCTCAGCACCTCACTGGAACGCCATATAATGAGCGTGTTGTTGGCGTTGATGATCCGCATGCGCTGGTGTTTCAGCAACTCTCAAGCTGGCCTGCCGCTGAACTTGTTCCTCGCATAGTGCCTGTGATTGTTTCGGCATCTCAGCAGCTCACTGGGATGCCATATAATGAGCATTTTGTTGGCATCAATGATCTCCCTGAGCTCCACACACCAATTTACATTCTGTTTTAAGGTTCCATATTAATAATGGTACTCTAAAAGATTAGAATTTTGCAGTTTAAGCTGTGTACGAAACAACCTGATGGGTTATAGAGCAATATTGCCAAAATTGTGCCAAAAATTAATTTTAATGTTGATATTCATTTAAAATAAATCTAGCATAGAAGATGCCAAAAAGAATGACTGTAGGTCATTTCATATGATACAGTAAAAATGTATAGCTTGCTGCCCTCTAGTGGTTAATATTAGAATTTAATATGCTTACCACCATCTAGTGGCCATTTTGTAGAATTATTTTTATGGTTTCTGTTACAGATTTCCGGAGACTTTGGCAGTGGCTATTCAGAGAAAGTGGAGGTAAGATGAAGATCAGTGACTTGAGATACAGAAATAAGCTATAATAGTAGTGAAATCTTGGCTGACATGTTTGATGAGCGTATTGTTATCTCAGTATAGACAAGTTAACTAGAATTGGTTTACTGTTGTCCTAATACTTAACCAGCACTATCATAGTCCACCAAGCTAGAAGTGTAAGAGTATCATTCCTAATTCTTTGTCTTGAGGGCTGTTGTACATAGACTGGTTCTTGGAGGAGACGACTGCCAGGGTGTAAATGTTTGGCACTATAAAGATGGAGTGTGACAATGAATGTAAATATAAAATGTCTTTTCCAAACTCTAACTTAGGTGGTGACCAGAGCTCCAACAAGACTCAGGGAACAAGCACCCATCACAGTACCTCCAATACAGAGACCATCTTTGGAAAGACAGACTGTCGTCAAGAAAGAAGAGACTATACACAGAATGGAAGTAGAAGGTCAGGACCAAAGATCAAGCAATATATATGAGATGATGAATTATTAGGAATAATAGAAGTCACTATGGAGTTATGTGTCCATATGTGAGCAGTCATGGATGAATTCTAATATGCTTTATTACCATTAGTTGCAGATTTTGGTGCAGTTTTGTGCTAAAGTCAAAATGTGGAAAGAAATATATATATATATATATATATATATATATATATATATATATATATATATATATATATATATTATGCTCTGTTTCTGGAATATGGAAGCAATGTTCTTCTTATCCTGAACAGCCCATTTATGTTGCTTCTGAGCTCCATATCATAGGCACATTCCTAAAAGTTCCATAGCTTAAAGTAATAGACCCCTGAACTGCTCCGCCATAGGCAGTTGATTCCCTCCCAGTGACTATTATTGACCTTGCACTGAGTCCTTCATTCTCCATAATCTTGGTTTCAGACATGGGGAGCCGATCACCTTGAGCAAATGTTTATCATATCAGCAGTTTGTTCTGTTCTCCATGTATATATGTCCTTATGTGCATGAGGGTAATACTATACGGTATATATACATGTATTATAACTTTTATTATCTCATTTGTACCTGTCAAGGAATTAAGTTTCTTAGGCAAAAAGTAAATATTCAGTACTTAAAGTTGATATGTTGTATGAAGGAAAATGGGCATGTGAAAGGATATGAGAAAGTCTTAAAAGGGCCAAATTGTGATGGTTAGAAAACTGGGTCATACCCTCTGTACCAAAAGTGGTCTAAAGAAGGACAATCTGTGAAGCAGTATGGTCATGGTCATCCAAGGTCACCACTGTATGTGGACAGTGAATGCAGGCTGCTCCTTGTCCAATACCACTGAACAACTATTGTAGGAGAAGTTGCCTCATTGGGTGAGAGGTGTTAGAGAGGCACCATAGGGTCCTTCACAATATTAGGCTATAATACAGTTGGTATTAAGCTACAACTTTTATTACAGGTCAGCCAGGCCAGAAGGGAGAGAAGGGAGACCGAGGTGACAAAGGTGATAGAGGTCCTGAGGGTCCAAAAGGAGATGCCGGAGACAGCTCAGCCACAGGTTCTGGAAGTAAAGGAGAGAAGGTAAGAATGCCAGTGATTTATAGAGACCATTGTAAGGTTCAATAGTAGAACCATGTAGGGAAACATCAATTTATGACCACAACCTGATGCAAGATAATCATCTTTATATGGATATGAAAATCAGCCTGCAAGTGCACTGGGGGTCGGCACGATTTGCCAAATTTGCAATTTCCTGGGTTCTCTGGGAAATCACTGCCTGACATGGCCCTTGTGATTGACAATTTCAGACTTTTGTCTGTACCTGTATTGATAGACATCTTTTCCAACTTTGTGCTTCTGACAAGGGCAGCTGAAAACGTCAACCTTGTCTGTCACTTCCATAGACGTTGCATGCTTGGCCATGGCTCCTCTTATGAGCTCATCTGTTGTCATGCAATGAAGAAGATCAGAAGTCAATAGACCCTTGTACTGGTGATCTATGGGACCTGCAGGATACTACATTTAGCATGTAGCCTTATAAACTGTATTTGTAGAAAAACTACTTTAGGCTAAGGCCCCACATTGCAGAAACGCAGCTTTGTTTGTTACAGATTTTGTTGCATATTTTTGAGCCAAACCCAGGAGTGCAATGAGCAAAATGTATAAGAACGTCTTATATAATTCTCATTCTTTTTGTAGCCATTCTTGGCTTCGGCTCAAAAATCACAGCAAAATCTGCAACAAAAAAGCTGCATTTCTGCAACTTGGGGCCTTAGCCTTAGGCCAAAGCCTCACGTTGCAGAAATGTATCATTTGTTGTTGCAGATTTTGCTGTGGCTTTTTTGAGCCAAAGTCAGGAATGGATTACACAGAAAGGAAATGTCTAAGAGCTTTCTTTATATTTTCCATTCCTGACACCCTTGACTTTGCCTCAAAATAACACATCAAAATCTACAACTTCTACAATCTACAACTTCCCTTCAGGAAGAAAAAAAATGCTACATTTCCGCAACGTGAGACCTTAACCTTATAGTTTTTCCAGTCATATTTTTCCCTTTCTAGTACTTGTGCTTACGAGATACTAACTTTTTGGGAGTAAGGAAGGATTTTACAGGACTATGGCTAGGAGGTAGCTTGCTGCTGAAGAAACCTTCTCATTGTCTGCAATATAGAATGCCAAAGCTAAATCTTGTCCCCTTCTTGCACCATAGCTAAAAAAAGGTGCGGT
The DNA here is from genome assembly GCF_031893055.1 of Leptodactylus fuscus. Classification (NCBI taxonomy): domain Eukaryota; kingdom Metazoa; phylum Chordata; class Amphibia; order Anura; family Leptodactylidae; genus Leptodactylus; species Leptodactylus fuscus. The sequence continues at coordinate 63,647,700 of NC_134272.1, forward strand.
CAGGGGGCAAAATGTGGTTCCTTGTGTGGTTCTGTAGGACTACTTGTCTGAGCAGGCTGCAAATCTCCTATTGTTATATTTAATTCTTGTTAAACATGTGACCAGATTGTAGACTTGATGCACATATATAATGCACTTATATCTGCATGGTTCTGTATCCTACTCAAATATTATTGAATTAAAACAATAATTTTATTATTGTTTCAGGGCGAGAAAGGAGAACTTGGACTTAAAGTAAGTATCCATCGTCTATATGTGAGAGTTTAACATTTACAGATTGATAAATCTCAAGTTAAAAATCCATTCTTCTTTCTATAGGGTGGTGCAGGGTTTGGGTATCCTGGAGCAAAGGGACAGAAAGGAGACCCTGGACTCCCCGGACCACCTGGGCCACCTGGTCCTCCAGGGAAATCTCTTTTACAGACAAGCGATGGCTCCACTGTGTCGCAGGTTGAAGGACCACGAGGACCTCCAGGTCCAGCTGGACCCCCAGGAAAAGAAGGAGAACCTGTAAGTGATATACTTGATAGATCATGCCACACACAGAAAATGGAAAGACTTTACCGTATCTGCAAATGTATTGTCACATGCAAATTAATATAAAATGACTCGCTTGAAAATCATGATTTTTATCCTCAGTGGGGCAACCCATGCTTACTACTTACTACCTTTATATATCACAGATATATATATAAGCAGATACATAGTATCTTATATTTAGTCCTGCTTCACCTGCCCTGGTTAAATATGGAGCACAACCATAGTAAATATGTTTGCAAAATTAAGAACATTACAAAAATTCTAAAGGTGAAAGCAGGTAAAATATCTAAATAAATAGTCACCCATCCCGGGTACTGTAGTTATATACTCCAGAAAGGAACACCTATATATACGTTGTATATAAAGCAACAAATATAATATTTAACCCTATATACAGACAGGCAAAAACCAAATATTTGTATTTAATAAATTCATGTATTAAGGCATTAAAGTGGTTTTCAGCGCTAAAGATATTGATGACCTATACTAAAGATAGGTCATAATATTGGGTCAGTAGGGATCCAATCAGCAGTTCTCTGTAGCTTATATACAGAGAATGGAGCAGGAAGCAGACAGCATTGTTCTCTATGCAGTGCAGTAATCTGTTCTGACCACTACACAGAGAACAGTGCTGTCTGCTTCCTGCTCCATTCTCTGTGTATCAGCAGATCAGTGTGGGTGCTGGCTGTTGGGCCCCCACCTATTTGATATTGATGACCTACCGAACTATATATCATTCTGTTCAGCATCTCCTGACCAGATTAGACCAATGTAAAGACAATCACCTCTTTCTATTATTCTTTTAAATAATTTTGTTCCTGAATATTTCTACGACCATTCATCTTGACTTAACAGTTAGGTCATCAGTAAGAATACTATCCGACATGATCCACGGTATATACAACCTATTATGTTACTTTTTGTGAGGTCTGTTACTGTAACCAGTGTTATATCTACATATTGTATGTGCCATGTTTCTTACTATGTCCTTTGTCTTATTTCAGGGCGACCCTGGAGAGGATGGCAAGGCTGTAAGTTATTTGTTTTATCACCGCTGTGACTTGTTCTTGTGCTCCATGTTACGTATAATAAACCCTGACACGTTTCAGGTTATACCACCGCCAGCATTAACCTTCGCTTTGCTCATTTTATTCCTACATGTTCTGTATAGTATGGACAATATCTTACTCAGATGATTCTACTCAAATATAAAGCAACTTTGTAATAGAATAACAAAAAAATTAGGGATTTTCAAGGACTTTGATATTGATGTCCTATACTTAGCATAGGCCATCAATATGAGATCGGTGAAAATTTGACCACCGGTAACTGCGCTCAGAAATAATAGCTAGAGTAGACAAGTAGATAATGGCCATACTTCTAAAAACCGCTGAGCAACAATAGGTCGTACATTTTATTAAAACATATATACATATATATTTAAAATATATTTTTAATAAAAGTTGTTTTTTTTTTTAGACCTATTGTAACTTCACTCAGGCCACACCCTTTCCTTTTCATAGGCTGGGCTCATTTATTGATCTCATGGCCTGTTTGTAGCTCAGTCGCATTCAAGTGAATAGTTGAGCTTCAATACCAAGCTCAGCTGCTATACAATGTGTGGCGTTGTGCGTGGTATTCAATAATGAGGCCGTGGTGGGCAAACCATCTCCAGACACCTGTGCCTGGTGTTGTTCTAGGGTGTTGGCCAATATCTTTCCGAGACCCTTTTAATACAGGGTTGTTGAACCTTAGAAACTCCTTTAAGGATAGTGTTGTAAAATATTTTTATCTTTCGTCCCATACAGTATTTATGTGTTCAAGCAAAGTCGTACAACTCTCTAATCTACATTGTGTTTCGATTCCTCACTATATTAAGATATCTGTTTGTTATCCGTGAATGAGGACACTCGTATTTATAGGCAGATGTAGACATCTATATATAGTTAGAAGGGGTGGATACAGACAGATGAGGGCCCTTGTGCAAGCGCAGGTGTGGGCCCCTTCTTTTTCAGTATTTCAGAATAGAACCCTCAGAAGAAAGCTCCTGTTAAGGTCTTCAGGTTCCTTTTCCTCCTGGGCCCTGTCTGTGCCCCTACGGGCCCTGTGTCTGCCCCTGTGGGCCCTGTGTCTGCCCCTGTGAGCCCTGTGTCTGCCCCTGTGGGCCCTATGTCTGCCCCTATGGGCCCTGTGTCTGCCCCTGTGGGCCCTGTGTCTGCCTCTGTGGGCCCTATGTCTGCCCCGGTGGGCCCTGTGTCTGCCCTTGTGGGCCCTGTGTCTGCCTCTGATAACTAGTCCTGCTCTCAGCTGAGGAGTTGGTAGCAGTACACAATGCTCTTGAGATAAACAGGAATTTTATTCATGGAGTTCTGCCAAGACTGCATACAATTCTATCAGTTTCTTATCTAAAAGCAGGACTAGGTCTGTACTGACTCTTCAATATCCAGGCATGTCCTGTTTATTTATTGTCAATGTATAGCCTGATATCTGGAAAGTGTAGCCATCATTACATTTGCAATGCAATACAATGCAGTGCAGGACAAAGTGTTTTATTGCAGGCGTTCCCTTGGCTTAACATTAAGGTCTGCTACTGCTTCTGCACTCTGGGCTACCAGAACCTATTCCTGGGTTACCACTGTTAGAAACTGAGAGGTTAAAATTAAATTCTAAAAATTCTAAATATATATGTGTATATCTGTTTGTTGCACACAGGGTGACGTTGGACCTCAGGGATTCCCAGGAACACCAGGAGATCCTGGACAGAAGGGAGACAAGGTACAAACCCTACAGTTACATTCATTAACTTTCACTTGCAAAAAAAATACAAAAAAATACAAAAATAAATGTAAAAAATGTCTCCAGCTATACCATATAACGGGGTCCAGCCATAGTGAAGTGGTCTCGCCATAGTGAAGTGGTCTAGCCATAGTGATGTGGTCTAGCCATAGTGATGTGGTCTAGCCATAGTGATGTGGTCTAGCCATAGTGATGTGATCTAGCCATAGTGATGTGGTCTAGCCATAGTGATGTAGTCTAGCCATAGTGATGTGGTCTAGCCATAGTGAAGTGATCTAGTCATAGTGATGTGATCTAGCCATAGTGAAGTGGTCTAGCCATAGTGAAGTGGTCTAGCCATAGTGATGTGATCTAGCCATAGTGATGTGGTCTAGCCATAGTGATGTAGTCTAGCCATAGTGATGTGGTCTAGCCATAGTGAAGTGATCTAGTCATAGTGATGTGATCTAGCCATAGTGAAGTGGTCTAGCCATAGTGAAGTGGTCTAGCCATAGTGATGTGGTCTAGCCATAGTGATATGATCTAGCCATAGTGAAGTGATCTAGCCATATTGATGTGGTCTAGCCATATTGATGTGGTCTAGCCATAGTGATGTGGTCTAGCCATAGTGATGTGATCTAGCCATAGTGATGTGGTCTAGCCATAGTGATGTGGTCTAGCCATAGTGATGTGGTCTAGCCATAGTGAAGTGATCTAGTCATAGTGATGTGATCTAGCCATAGTGAAGTGGTCTAGCCATAGTGAAGTGGTCTAGCCATAGTGATGTGGTCTAGCCATAGTGATATGATCTAGCCATAGTGAAGTGATCTAGCCATATTGATGTGGTCTAGCCATAGTGATGTGGTCTAGCCATAGTGATGTGGTCTAGCCATAGTGATGTGATCTAGCCATAGTGATGTGGTCTAGCCATAGTGATGTGGTCTAGCCATAGTGATGTGGTCTAGCCATAGTGAAGTGATCTAGTCATAGTGATGTGATCTAGCCATAGTGAAGTGGTCTAGCCATAGTGAAGTGGTCTAGCCATAGTGATGTGGTCTAGCCATAGTGATATGATCTAGCCATAGTGAAGTGATCTAGCCATATTGATGTGGTCTAGCCATATTGATGTGGTCTAGCCATAGTGATGTGATCTAGCCATAGTGAAGTGGTCTAGTTATAGTGATGTGGTCTAGCCATAGTGATGTGATCTAGCCATAGTGAAGTGGTCTAGTTATAGTGATGTGGTCTAGCCATAGTGATGTGATCTAGCCATAGTGAAGTGGTCTAGTTATAGTGATGTGGTCTAGCCATAGTGATGTGGTCTAGCCATAGTGATGTGATCTAGCCATAGTGGCTATCTTGGGTTATACTTAAAGGGATTGTCCAGGCAAAATTGGTAAAAGGGTAATACATACATTTTAGAAGAATGACCTGAAATAGATATGTATTTGTCTTTCTAAACATGGTTGTTTTCTCCTTTAGGGTGATCCAGGAGTTGGTACTAGAGGTTCTCCAGGACCACCAGGACCTCCAGGCCCACCTGGTCCACCTGGCTTAGGTTCCAAAATGGATAAACTGGTAACTAATGTTTGGTTTTTTAACTGGAACATTTTTAGATGAACATTATAGGTGAACTGGAGTAAAGACCTTATGGAGACCTTAAATGTTCCTGCCTGAGCTCACACATTGTGCAAATACAGTAAAACAGTAATTCCCAAAGACAATGCGATTTTACATACTCTCATCTCACCTACCTTTGGATAGAAGGTAATTTGCTGATCCATGGGGGTCCGATTGGCGGGTCCCCATAGATTGATCATGGGAGGGACAGAGTAGACAGCATGTGCTGCTCCATTCATTTCAATGGCACTGTCAGAGATAGCCAAATGCTGTGATTCAGCTTTCTCTGGGAGTCTGCTTGGCGTGCGCTCCATTCTAAACTATGGCACAAAGCACTCGAGGTCTTGGGATCATTGGGAATCTCAGTGGTGGGACCCAAAGATCACCAAGTTACTCCCATTCATAGGACAGGGGGTAACTTGCTGTGACTAAACTACCTTTAAACTAGGAGTCTGTGGTCTTCTGTCTTAGACTGTATTGGCCAAGTGATGCTATATTTTTTGTGCCATTTGCTCTAACAATCTGTGCCATTTGGGGTAAGTTGTCTCCCATCTATGATGCTCTTAAACAGGAGTGTGCAGTAATAGGACAGATCTTCTTTATACTGTCCCCAGTCTCCAGGCACATTAATACACATATTCTTGGCATGCCATTTCAACATTTCAACATTTCAAGAATGTGAGATAAGTAGTTGGCGGACATCGCTGGTTCTTCTTATCTCAGGAATAACAGAATTACTGCCCGGCAACCCCCATACACATTAGATTATTCGTTGTTCTGATATGTGTTTGCTTTACTGACATTATACCATTGTTTTTAGACTTTCATTGACATGGAAGGTTCTGGATATGGGGGAGATTTAGAAAACATCAGGGTAAGTCTGAACTAATGTCATATGAAAAATGAATTTTAAAATTTCTCCATCGAGGGCCAAAATTCCTTCTGAATTTAAAGAGGACGTTTCGACTGTCTTGGCTTGTTTGCTTTATTACATACTTTTAATACCTGTAAAATAACAATTCTGAAAGATCTTAGAATTCTACGTTAGGCTGAGGCCCACATAAGCGGGCACATCGGAAAAGGGCTGTGGGAAAACCATGGTGGAAACGCATTGCACCTTTTCCCGCAGCACTTCTCACAGAAACTTTCTGCTTCCATTATACCTATAAAAAAAACACCAAAATTTCCGTAGGTATAATTGACATGTTGCAATTTCCAAAACTGCAACATATTTGTAAATTGCAGCATTTCCACTGCGTGTGTTTTTCTGAAAAGTGGGGATGGGATTTGCTAGAATCCTATCCGCTTTGCAGTGACTGTAAAACAATACGGTTTTTGCATGTTTTTTGCGCTTACCCCGCTTGGATCCCCAGCCTTATTGTTTCCCTTTGTCAAAGGAGTGTGTCTGTGCATGGACTGGTACAGGCAACACCTGTCAGTGTTCAGGGACCAAGTCCCATCCGATTACACCCAGCTGTCAATGTATGCATGAATTTCTAGGAAGAGTAACAGAGGAATTGTACAAAGCATAAGTCTAAGAAATCATGTGTCAGAATTGTGATTTCATGAGAATTGCAAGAATTTGATATATGACATATGAAGATGGCTAATGAATAGAGATGAGCGAGTACTGTTCGGATCAGCCGATCCGAACAGCACGCACGCATTGAAATGAATGGAAGCACCTGGTACTTCCGCTTTGACGCTGGCCGGCCACTTAACCCCCCGCGTGCCGGCTACGTCCATTCATTTCAATGCGTGCGTGCTGTTCGGATCGGCTGATCCGAACAGTACTCGCTCATCTCTACTAATGAAGCCTCTTTAAAGAAGAAAACTGCGGATATTTAGCTTGAGTCTGTAAATCATGATACAAATTTGTTTCAGAACATTATATGTTTAATGGGATTATCCACTTTCTATCATTGACAATCTATCCAGGCCGTCAGACCCCTTAAGATCTAACGTTGATGGTCCTAAAGATGGGTCATCAATAGTAGAAAGTGGAAAACCATTTTACGTGAGGATTTTAGCCACAAATTCTGCGCCAGCCTTCGGGTCTAATGACCCAAAAAAGATCAGCAGAATCTATGATGCTTCTAGTAGAAGTATGGAAAACTACTCCAGCTTGGAGATCCACAGACTAGTGGTATAGAGCATTACTTAGACCTAGATTTGATGTGAAATGGATCATCACTAGAATATGGGTAAAGATTTCTGTATTGAAGATCTAGAAATTGGACAAGCATCTCAAGGTGCCATTTGGAGAAATCATATGAGGAAGCCAGGCTAAAATTAAAATGCTACATATAAGGTTACAGAAACAGAGCAGATGCCAAGGGGAGAATGTGCTCAAGTGCTGGATTCAGGATTGGCCGCCAGTGCGTTAATCTCGAATGAGAAGAGATACCAACAATAATGTGGCAGCGACTCACGTCTTATCTTTAGGTCAAATACTTCTCTTGTTCATAACCCTCCATTCCTCTTATATTCTGGGTTTATAATATTTATCTGCATTCCTACAACATTAAAAATACACAATACCAACCAAAAATATGTAGGAGATTAACTTGGATATGACGTTTGTTTACTTTCCAAGAATATGCACTAGAGACAAGCCAACTCTACATTGCCAAAAATGTAATTAATAGAATGACCTGAGGGCCACATTTATAGTGCCCAGGGCCACAGCAGCCATTGAAAGATATACTTAAAGGCATGGTCCCTTATTGACAACAACATGAGTGTAAGAGGGGCAAAAGGACTACGGTGGAAGCAAAGATTAGGATCAAGCTTCACTTCTGTGATACAAAGGATAGGAAGAGGGAGAGCGAACAAGCACTGAATCCATCTTTATTAGGATGAGATAAGGGTTTGGCTTTGGGAATAAGCCAAGAAGGGGTTCCCCATTTTGATTTTTGCAATGAGGCTATTTAGACGCAGTTACATTACAGTGCAGTGAAACGCATGACATAGCACAAAAATTGTATTATTGGAGCTGATTTTACTATGATCGTAAACTCCTAGACGTAGCACTGTGACCTTCAGCCATATCTCACTTCTGTCCTCTCCTTCCTTTTGCAGGGACCACCTGGTTTACCTGGTCCACCCGGCCCTCCCGGTGTACCTGGATTACCAGGAGTACCTGGACAATTTGGAACAAACACCACTGGAATACCTGGTCCCCCTGGCCTACCTGGTAGGCCTGGACAAGATGGACAGCCTGGTCCCCCTGGTCTTCCGGTAATGTTTTAAACTGTATAGATGCATATTACTGTATGTTTCCATTATATCTCATCATACTACAAGTAAAGATTGCTCCTCAGCTCATATTTGAATGAAGCTACAAAGTTGCTTCTGCCATGATTGTGGTGTCAGAATATTGTTGTCCATGAACAAGTTACAATTGTCAGCTGAAGGCATACAAGTAGTAGGGTCGCCATGCCATGCGCTGGTCATGGGTTGGCTAGGCAAGTGCATTACTCCTCGCTGTCATAGTCAAAAAAGCTTAAAGTAGAAGGGTTGTCCCAGCTCAGTGCCAGGATCTCTCATATTGTGTATTTATCTGTATACTGTCATAGATAGTGCTCATAGTCCTATCAAAGTTGGTCCATGATGTTGAAATTGCACCCAGAGTAACCTCAATGTAAAAGCGCACATAACAAGGAGATCTGCTTTTTACCCTATTGTAGCCTTTTAAGAATATTTGCTATTTGTCTTCTATGATTTAGGGTCTTCCTGGAAAAGATGGCATCCCAGGGACTCCAGGAACTGCTGGCGAGAGGGTAAGATCGTAATATACTGAAGATGTTCCATTTCTTGACAGCTCTCTGATAGGCAAAGCTTATAATGTCACTCAATATAGGAAGGTGAGGACATAAGGAAGGGAAATGAAGCAAAGATGAAAAGCAACACTCAGTATAACAAGCACATTATCTTATAAGTATTGTCACATCAACAATAATAGATGACGTGAAGCCAACAATAGTTGTTGGGCAAACATTGGACTCCAGACTCCCACAACGTACACATGACACACAGATAAGAACGCGTGGGTTCTCCTAAGGGTGGCAGCTTATCTCCCATAAGAACGAATAGTGGAGCATGTTGGAATTCAACTTGCCCAAGCCTTCTTACCCCAGTACTTGGTCTCATTCTAACCAGATAGCTAGCCATATTTGTGACCTGCCCCGTAGAAACACAACCTAGGGCTATGGACTGTGCTTGTATAGTCTACCATTTATTCAGTTTCTGCTGATTTTTCTCCCATCCAGGGTATAGATGGTGATATTGGGCTTCCAGGAGCTCCTGGACCAAAAGTAAGTGGATTTTATAATATTTCAGCTTTATGTTTTGTCATCGAATTTAGTTCTTGAATTGATTTTTATTATTTCCTGGGAATTATCTTCAATGTCTCACAGAGCACCTTGTCACCCATCCCCTCTTATCTGAGGGAAATTCTCTCTCGGTATTCCCTTGACACAATAATCCAGGTAACAAGTGGCGAGCTCCCAGCATGCATTGTATTATGGTTGTGTGCTTGGCTCTACCAGCATGCAGTGTACGAATTTGGTGCAGACATTTACCCAGCATGCCGTGGAGATTGACCATTTATAGGACCGGCACTATAATACTTAAAGAGGACCTGGCCGCTAGTCCTGGAAATCTATGAATAAATTGAGAACTAGGCTATACCTTTATTCGTGTCAATGGGACACATCCCTACAGATGTCCAGTCAATGCTGGCTGTGTATGGACATATCTTATTGACATGGTCAATGGTAAAAGCCAATTTATTCATACATTTTCAGAAGGAATAACAGAATAGGAGCAGTTTTTATGAAAACAGGTCGTTCTGACAGGTCCTCTTTAAGGTTTTCCTGTGGCTGCCATAAACTTTCAGGCATGTAGTCTATGGATACCTATGTAGTGTGTGATATTTCATGTTGTACATTGCCGTGTTTGAGTTTTGGAGAGATTTCATGTTTGTGAACTGTGCAACTAAAATAGTAAGCTCTATTTTTCAACACAATAAGATTTTAGATCTAATACATATGAAAAAAACCTAAATGTGTGCATTAATGGATTAAATGGACCCCAAATTGTTTAGCAATAGATAATGGAATACCAGTGTGGATCTAAGAGGAAAAGTTCTCCTTATTTCATAGCTCAAGCAGAGATTTGCCATCATTTCAGCATCACTTAAAGGGAATAAAAATATTGATGGCCTATGTATCCTAAGGATATGTAATCCATATCAGATCGATGAGGGTCCAGCATCTGACACCCCCACCGATCAGCTGATACACAGAGAATGGAAAAGAAAGCAGACAGCTCCATGCTCTGTGTAGTGGCTATACCAAATTACTACACATTAGATCCCCTTAATATATCCCACTGATCTGCAGTAACCTGGTCTGACCACTACACAGAAAACGGCACTGTCTGCTTCCTGCTCTATTTTGTGTATCAGCCAGCAAGAACAGCTGTTTAGTGGGGGCGCTGGTTGTCAGACCCCCACCAATCTGATATTGCGGACGTATGTCTAGGATAAGACATCAATATTTTTAGCCCAGCAAACTCCTTTACATTATGACTCTAGGTGGCAGCAGCAGCTTTACAAGGAGATTTTGTGTATTTGCTTTCTGTTGTGCTGAAAAAGTGACAGTACTTAAGAACAGCAGCAGCTATTTCAGATGCTGTAAGTCAAGTAGTGAAATTTCCCCACTGTGGGACTATTAAAGGATTATCTTATCTTATCTTAAGGATCATCTGTCAGGTATATGATAACAGTTGTCATGATTCAGATTAAGGGTTGGACATGCCAAACCTGTGCAAAAAAGTGTCTAAGATTTATATTTAAGATTCATGTCATATTATATGGAACAATTGGACAAGTACGTATACAGGCTCATAGGAACTGGAGGCCCAATTGAAATTTTGTTTATATCATTGATCATCACATACATTGAAGCTGGCCTCATATTTTGGATCTTGTAGTTTTCGGCTTCTTCATCCAACAGTTGCCTCTTCCCGTTGCTCCGTACACACCTGCATGGTTAGTTTGGGGAGAGGAGAGTTAGCTAGTGGTGGCCTATTGTTGAGGAAGAGCCCCCATATACAATAGATGGTTGGAAAGTCTTGCTAAAGTCAGTTAGTTTGGCCTCCACTAATCTGATGTAGCATCTTAATCCACATGTTGGGAAAGAGCAAGTCCCAGACTATTTTAGATATACCTAGACTTTAAAGTTTAAACAGTTTTTTGCCCAATTTGCCTTTCTATAGGGAAGTGCTGGAGAACCTGGAACTCCAGGAGCTGATGGAGAAATGGGATTAGCAGGACTTCCTGGACCAATTGGACCACGTGGTTTGCCTGGACCCCCTGGACCTCCTGGACCTCCTGGAGGTGCATTAGGTGTTGGATTTGTAAGTAACCATTAAAAAAGTGTGAAAGTGGATATGCTAACATAATCATACAAGGTTAAGAACAGGACCTATACCAGGGGTCCTCAAACTTTTTAAACAGTGGGCCGGAGGCAGAGCAGGTCGCACAGACATCGGGAGCGGTGCCCTCCAATAGGTAAAGTGAAGTGCGCTCCATAGCCTGGCCCGAGCTCCCCAGGAGCTTCATTATAAATGCACGCCTGCCGGCATTGTCGGCGGGGCCAGACAGAAGTGCTTGGCAGGGCGCATGTGACCCTCTGGCTGCAGTTTTAGGACCCGTGACCTATACTATTGAAATTAAATGCATAGCTATTACTAAGACAGAATTTGGTTAAGGGAGTTCAACAGTACATCTGACTCCTATAAGGCAATGTTGAATAGGTCTTGGTCAATGTACTTTCTGCATCAATTCCTCACTCGATCTGTGCTTTCTGTCATTCAAGTGGATAAAAATCAGTCTATGGTCATGTGATGGATAATCTATGGTCATGTGACGGACAGTCTATGGTCATGTGACGGATAGTCTATGGTCATGTGATGGATAATCTATGGTCATGTGACGGACAGTCTATGGTCATGTGACGGATAGTCTATGGTCATGTGATGGATAATCTATGGTCATGTGACGGACAGTCTATGGTTATGTGATGAACAGTCTATAGTCTTGCGATGGGCAGTCTATGGTCATGTGGCGGGCAGTCTATGGTCATGTGACGGACAGTCTATGGTCATGTGATGGATAGTCTATGGTCATGTGATGGATAATCTATGGTCATGTGACAGACAGTCTATAGTCTATAGTCTTGTGATGGACAGTCTATGGTCATGTGATGGACAGACTATGGTCATGTGATGGACAGTCTATGGTCATGTGATGGACAGTCCTTGGTTATGTGATGAAACCACAGCACAGTAATCAGAATGCTGCCTGGTAACGAGCTGTGCTCCTGTGTGTCCATCACATGACCATGGACTGACTTTCATCCATTGGGAGTAAACACTGGATGACAACAAGCTGAGATCTAGAAAACTGCAAGGAATTCATACAGAAAGTATATTGGAAAATTCTATAACTTTTTTATTATACAACCAATAATGTTTATTTACTGAAACTAGACAACCCCTTTAACATCTTATGGGGATCAAATGGTGGTTTCCATTTAAAAAGATTTTAAAAAGCCACTAATTCACTCTTTATGTATCATTTAATAGTCTGACATTGCGTAGTTGAACTTTTAGGCCTCGTTGATATTACATTTGGTGGTTGGATATATTTAAAGGGATCAATTTGTTGGAAGATTAAAAGCTGAATGACACTACAAAGTGTAAAACACAACACAGGTATAACGCTATATAAATTTGTTTAAAAGGCAGAAAAACTTTAAACATTTGTTTCCTTTTCAAGGATGACATGGAAGCTTCTGGATTTGGATTTGGTGGTCGTGGAGTTGGGGGTCAACAGGTAATAAAAGCAGCGATGGAATTGTTGGCTCATCATTACATATTATATATTATATCATTGCAAACTCAAGCAAAGATTACGAAACACAGGAACCAATGTATAAATGTATTGTCTGCGTGAATTGTCAGAGTTACTAAGTTACAAGCTGTCAATTCTTGGCACCATTTGCACATTCTGGGTATATTTATATCTGTGCTCCAAGGTATTTTCATTCCACACAGCCAAGTCTCATAGACAAACACTCTACGGCTTAGGTCCCACATTACAGAAACGCAGCTTTTTTTCATGTAAATTTTGCTTTTTTTCAACCAAAGCCAGAAGTGTATTGAGCAGAAGGTAGAAGTATAACAACTTCCTATAGATTTCCTATTCCTTTTGTGGACATTCTTGGCTTTGGCTCAAAAAAATGTAGCAAAATCTGCAAAATAAAATCTGTTTCCGCAATGTGGAGCCTCAGCTTACAGGTGAATTGTGACACGCAGGTAATGTTTAATACCTTTTTGGACACCTTTATAAAATATTAGAATTTACATATACTTTATAGGCTCAGCCCCACATTGTGCACACACAGCCATACAGTATCAGTGTAGTGGATGGGATTGAAAGAAATCCCACCTATGCACTGCTGAAACAAATCTACAGTACAAAGTGTCTTGCATTGTGGGTTTTGAATATTATTGCGGCAAGTTCAACCAAAAATTGGCAAGGCCCAAAGCCAGGACCATCTGCCTGGTAATTGTGGCTGAGAACTGTGGCGAAAGGCCAATGCTTTTGGCTGCCTTCTGCCGGGGCAGGTTTGCTACGGGATGTCTCCAGCTGGCATCCTGCATTGGATCCTACACATGGGAGCTTTAGCCTTAAAGGGGTGTGTTTACTCAATGGTATCCCTGAGCCTTATGTAAAGATACCCTGACTGCAGTACTTGGACGGTTTCATGATGTCCACTAGGAAACTACCATCTAACTTCCATTGAGCGGAAGCGAGTTGGATAGAATCTGGAGTGGGGGAGCCCAGGGAACATTTCTACCCATGTCAGGCACTTCATAAAACTAAACTTTCTCTGAAGGCATTTCCAAGTAATGCTTAGCTCCTTGTAATAAGGGAGTCAGTCAGTACTTCAGTACAGTATGAATCTCCTGACAGGTTCCCCTTACTGTCTCTACTACTTTCTCCTGTGTTTATTGCTATGATATGGTATTAACCAAGTTTTTCTCTTTTACTAGGGCGTGCCAGGAATGCCAGGGTCAAAGGTCAGATTCCTTTACTCACTTTTTTTTGGGGGGAAGAGGGGAATATTGGACTAATTTGATGTTTATTAACTATAGTCTGATTCATTATAATAACTGACCCATGTTGGTTTGTCACTGGTCTTAGAGGTAACCCCATAGTGTATCCCCATGTTATGCCATAATTGTCTAATAGATGCATGTCCCATTTGTACTGCTATTTAGAAGGAGAGTCCCCAAACTCTGTCTCACCAGGTAGATAATGGAGACTTTGGATAAAACTTACATAGTGTTTATCGTTTAGTACAGGGCTGGGACGGCTAACAAGACTCAGGAATTCTTTTTTGTGGTGTTTGACTATCTTGTATTGTCCTCTCAGGCCCTGTACCAAATATAACTCAGTGTCAGTTTTGCTGCAGGTCACCCTCTAGGTCACCCCCTAGGCATGTGCTACTACATTGCATCTTATACATTTTTGTGTCTGTTTACAGGGAGATGCAGGGGTCCCCGGATTTCCAGGAATAAAGGTAACCATTTATTCACACTTCACTTAAAGGGGTATTCTACCAATAAAGTTCAAGTCAAACCTCTAACCTTTCATTGGTGTATTGTGTTGTAAGCTGGTCAAAGTGCTCGAGCCAACAAGAATATGCTCCCTGTGGACTAACGTTCCTAAATGGTTGACATAATTGTTACGTAATCAATATGTCCAGTTGCAAAGCATCCCTGCATTGCTAAAAGGAGTATGTTACAGAACCCAACAGATCAATCCAGCCCAACAGGTGGATTAGGTTAGGATGACCTGAATCAAACAATGTTTTCCCAATGTGAATAGGTCCCTCGATCACTGAGATATCACCGTTTATATCAATATGCAAATGTGAAATTACATAATTGAAACAAGGTCTATATTTCCCTTTAATGCCCCTCTTGTTTTCCTTTATCTTAGGGAGACCGTGGAATTCCTGGTTTGGATGGAAGACCTGGCTTGGATGGGTTCCCTGGTCCAGAGGTAAGTACATGACACCCATTATTGACATTCACATGGACTTTGTGGTGTATGTATTAAATAGAAGCTATTACTTTGGCACACTGGATTATATTATATGTATGTATATTTTTTTTTTACTAAGCCTTGTCTATCTGTATATACCATCAACAAGTATTCTTTCTTCCTTCAGGGTCCCAAGGGAGACAGAGGTGATAAAGGAGAAAGGGTATGTACAAAGAGAAGACAACCAGTTATCTGATCAATATATTTACACATAACCTGTCTAGGTAGACAGCACGAAAAGTAGCCAACTCCTAAACCGCATGTAGTCTATGCGGTGAATGGGAAACGCTGAATTTTTTTCTACGCCACGTGCGGCCCAGAACTTAGACAGACAACACATTTCTCATTGGTAGACCTCTATAAGTTAAATACAAGATCAAACATTAACAAAGGGGTTGTCTGATTTTGTAAAAAATGTTTAAAAGCTACATGCCACTCCAATCCAGCGCAGATGATACTACTAGTCTGGCGTACTAGTGGCATCACCATTTGCTGTTATTAGTAAGTCACATGACTGCTGGAGCGAGTCCTGTACTGATCACATGTTAGTACAGCCTGTCCTCAATGGCACCTTGTAAGCAGAGACTGGTGAGGGGCTACTAGAGCATCTGCACTGGACCTGCAGGGGGTTAAAGAGGTGGAAGCATTTTTTATTATTTTATAACATTGGCAGGCTATTTTTTTAAAGACCTGGACAACCCCTTTAAGAATGGTACTCTTTTCCTTTCGACATATAAATGCAAAGTATATTCCATGTAATCTATGCGTTGGAGGCATTAAATAAACTGTATTTGTAGGGAGAACCTGGACGTGATGGCGTTGGACTTCCTGGACCACCTGGACCTCCTGGTCAAATCATTTACAGTTCTAGTGATCGGGTACGTAGGTTTAGTTTTTACACCGTACCCCTTTGCGTGCATTATATACGTTAACTGCTTGTTTTACATTCAGGACTAATTTTCTGATATAATTCTTTTTCAGGTAATAGCTGGAGGACTCGATGGAGGAGAGGTATGAAGCACATGAACCATTGCTAGCCACTATCCCATTGACAGGCCTTGCCATGAGGCCATGTTTTAGAATATCAGATAATCAGTAGCCAGAGTAGAATGTACTACTTTAATATGGCCATAAACGTCAATGCGTCATTAAAGAAGTACCAAGCATTTGGCCTGGCGCCCTTTATTTGGTAGCCTTTTCAATATAGTAATACACATTGCCATTTTCTGGTCTTTGCAGGGTTTTCTAGTCTTGTCGTTTTACTGTTTTTTGCATTAACACTGGACAATGTCTTGTAGTTTTGAAGACTTTCCAAGATATAATTCTATAGATGTTTGCCCTAGACTTCTATGTTGTGAATCTATAGAGAATAAGAAGATACAAATGGCTCTGTGATAAAGTGAGATATTTTTTCATTAAAATAAAATACTTTATCCATGTTATTTTTAGGAAGGAAGCGTCAGACCTCAAGTAAGTTGAATGTCATGTATGTTTTTCTTAATGTTGCACTCGTTGTTCTGCCCTTGACTACAATATAACATTTATGTTTCAGGGACCAAGAGGATTTAAAGGGGATCAAGGAGATCAAGGTTATCCAGGACTGCCAGGAAGTAAGGTGAGCGCAGGAAGGATGTACATTTAGCTAAGGACTTTGCCACAGAGTCTTGGTCTGCACCGTATGCTATTTGTATGGAGTCCACAACATATATTGGAAATGTGTTATAGCAACTTGTGATGTAGTGATAATGGTTATAAGTATGCATAGCTGGCTCAGGAATAAGGTTTTGTGAGTAGCGATTAGTGAGAATTAGGCCCCGTTCACGCTTGGGAACCCCCGAACGGAAACATACACACATAGAAAAGTAGTTACCTGGGAAAACACGCAGACCCCATAGAATATAATGGGGTCCGTGTGGTTTCCATTTGGTTTCCACACGAAACATGCGGAGAGAAAAATTCTGCTTTCAGGAAACCACACAGACCCCATTATAGTCTATGGAGTCCGTGTGTTTTCCCAGGTAACCATTTTTCTATGCATATAGGTATCCGTTTGGGGGATCCTCAAGTGGAGTCCCTGAACAGAATCCCGAACTCAGATCTGAACTGGGCCTTAGAGACTGAAATCATAAAGGGAACCTGATACTTTGTACCTGATGTCTGATCTGAAGGCAGCTTGTTATAGAGCAGGAGGAGCTGAGCAGATTGATTTATGGGTTTGTCGAAAGATTGAGTAGAAGCACTGTATGTAGGAGTACTTTAGTCATCTAAATTCCAGCTTTTTGTATGTTTAAGAGTCCAGTGGGCGGTCCCAATTAATGATTGGCAACTCTTTGTGTATGCACAGTTATATATGGATGGCTGTCAAGCACAAAATAATACCACCCACTGGACTCCTAAAAGACAAGCTATACTAAATCTGTTCTCATAAGACTATATATCTATCTGCTCAGCGCCTCCTCCACCGTACTGTGCTGCCTGCAGATTAGACACTGTGTTCAACGTCTCCTTTCCGAAGTGTAAAGAACAACCAACACTTTTTATTTAACATTCACTTGAAAAGCTCTTATACAGATTAGATAGCCATGACTACTTCCTTTCAGAAACAATGCCACCCCTGGGCACAGGTTGTGTCTGTAATTGCAGTTTGCCTACCATGAAGAGAATGAGTCTGAGCTGCAATTCCATATACAACCTGTGGACAGGTGTGCTGATCTATTTGGAAGTAAAAAGCTGTTTTCTAATTCATTGCCTTTACCCAAATCTATTGTTTATTGTAAGTATGGAATAAGGGACTGTGTGTCTTGTTTCTAGGGAGAGAAGGGAGAGCCGGGCATGATTCTGGGACCTGATGGCGGGCTACTAGGTGGAGGTGCCAAGGGAGAGAAGGTAAATATAATAGTCAATAAATGTTCATGTATATGCGCCAACATATTCTGCAGAACTTTACAAATCATAGGACTCGCGTACAGACAGAATGAGACGATATAGAGTAATAAACCAATTCACACAATAGTGAGGGCCCTGCTCATGAGAATTTACAATCTACATGTAGGCATGGGTGAAATAAGAGGTAGAAGTACTTATACCATGGTCCAGCCAGTTTTTGGGCCTGTCACCAGTGTTCTTTTATGTACAAATCCAGTATAAAATCAGCAGAGAGAAAAGTCCTACTTGCAGGACTCCGCTGATTTAAGCGGTATCTTGGGCGAAAGCTAATATGAACCTAGCATCAGTAACAAGAAAACAACACTTACATACAGTAACCGGAGCAGTAACATATGCTGCTGCTATGAAGCCCCTGGAAGGTGGAGGTCCAGCTGGTTGGCTTAAGCTCCCGGTCACGGGAATGGGTTGCTGTTCTGTTCTGTAGCCTACAGATTTTACTGTTTTTAGTGCTTAGTGATTTGTGGTACTTACACCGGACTGGTGTTGAAAAAGAAATTTTATTACCGCTGACGCTGGTTTTGCTCGTTTTAGGGAGATTTTGGACCAAGAGGCCCTGCAGGACCTGTCGGACCTCCAGTAAGTACGAGACCATATGATATGAAGAAGATGTCCTACACTTCACTGCTATCATTGCATAGAATCATTGTGGTCGTAGCACAATATCTGTTATATTCTAATATATCGCCATATTGCCATAGGGTACAGCAGGACAGAAAGGTGAAATTGGATTCCCAGGCAGACCTGTAAGTTTTTAGTCTACTTCTATTTTCTTTATTTTTACTATTGTTTTGGTTGCACCCATGTCCTGCCACTGGTTCCTATAGTATCTGTCTCACTGCTTTCTTAGTCTTGGGTTTTGGCCGTAGCTAAGCCAATTCTTTTTACATGATATTATTGTAAACTTGGCAATTTAATTGTTTCTACTACCATCCAATCTAAATGAATATCAATTGGTTTAGGCCCAAATATTTACTCCAAAGCTGTCCATACATAGTACAGTAATGGTGGATGATGATAAAGTCAGTCGGATCCACTGACAGTCTTATGTGCTAGTAGACGCTACTTGCAGACAGTATCCTATGTTTATGGCAACCACAATCAATTCCATAAAAAAAAAATTGGGTCCAATTGGATGCTGTATATGGCAATGCATTCCTAATGAGATGAGCTTTTCTATGTAGGGTCGTCCTGGAGTGAATGGAGTGAAAGGAGAGAAAGGTGATCCAGCAGATCCTACTGGTTATGGCGCAAGGGTAAGTTTTACATATCTCAATAATAACGAATTATTAGGACTGTTTAGTGTGACCCTATAAAGAGAAGTAAACTTTAGTATTTATGGGATAATTACCCAGAGTATATTAAGCCTAGTGCTACACATTGACATGTGTTGCATGATATAAAATTGCACAAAAACTGCACAACTAAAACAGTTTTGCAAATTTTCTGTGACTTCCTGTCCCGCAACGTTGTCACTCTGTAACTGATTTAGTAATGTAAGGGGGGTATCGTCACTCCTTGGGGAGAGACCAACATATTGTTGTGTGGAGACTTATTAAGCCTTTAGCACTCCACTTTGCAAGGGACTATGGGAAGAATATGCAAATCTGTCTTCCATGATGTAATTAGGAAGTCAGGTGCCTCAGTGTTGCAAACCAATAGAGGCCGCTCACTGGAATGTGCACATTCCAGTGAGCGCCCTCTAATGGTTTGCAACACTGAGGCACCTGACTTCCTAATTACATCATGGAAGACAGATTTGCATATTCTTCCCTTAGTAATGTAAGTTAATAGTGTCATATTGCGCCCCCTAGAGGATTTATAGATGCCAAAGATTGAGCCCCGTTGGATTTTTTTGAAGCTAGAAGTCGCAGTCACAGCACCTTCAAGATCGCAATGTGACTCCATTCACCTACGTTTCTGAAGGAGTAGCCGTGTGATGTTTGGTTACATGTTGCGGTAAAAGTTGCTATGTAGCCCTGTCACATGCAAGTCGCAGTCGCATAAGACGCTCTTTGAAGTTTACCTTAAAAAAGATGCATGTGACCTGTGAACAAAATTGATTGCATTTGGAATTTCTACAACTGTCCCATGAGACTGTATGTAGCAATGTAACATTATGTAGATGCATTGAAATTTTTGTTGAGCAACCTCTGCGCGACTTTGTCACAGTATAGCTCTAGCCTTGTATGTTCACACCTAAGGACACGCTATAAGGAACATTATATGACAATTGTGTTTACTTTGTATAGGGACCACCAGGACCTCCCGGCCCACCTGGTCCTCCAGGAAACTCAGTAAGTAACCTTTAATATACACACACAGAATATCATATATAGAATACCTAGGCATGGAAGAAAACCATGATAACAATCCCCTTTTCATACAGTATAACGTACTCAGTAGACTACACTCTATTGTCTTTCTTTCAGGTATACGGTGATCATGGGGGTGTTGGGCCACAAGGATATCCAGGTAATATAACCTGAGGGCTGTTATGTGGTTATCTTTAGATAAATATAGTTTTGTCAGATTGTGGGAGTAGGTGTTAATACAGAGGGAATTGGGAATTTCCTGAATATATTCCTTTGGTATCATTAAAGGGGTTTCCCATTAACATAACCACATTTAAATTTATAAACAATTAAAGGTTAAACTTTTTTGCGAGTTCACAAAATTTAAATTTTTCTCTGACCATCTGAGTAGTGACAGTCTGCTGTCTTGAATGCAGGAACTTTCTATGGTCTGACACTTGTCAGAAACCCAGTCATGGTTATGGTTTTGTTCATAGGAACACCCCTTTAAGGATTTTGTTCTAGAAGATATTATTCATGGTCATGCGATCGCGTCCTCAGATGGGTTTTGACTTGACGATAGGTTAGAGCTGTTGTGATCTGTTGCTGTTGAGCAGCCTCATTTATTGTGAATTTTATTGTATTGTAGGTCAGAAAGGCGAGAGAGGATTTCCAGGCGCAAAAGGTGATCAGGGAGACGTTGGCCCTCCTGGCCCACCAGGTAAGAAAGCAGAATAAGCAGAATAATGTGACAATGTCGATCAAATACAATACACATTATCAAGTAAAAGTAACTTAGTAGAGGCTACTATCCTGAAGTGATGCTATTTAGGTTCAGTCTGTACAGGTGGTGTCATGTGGGCGGTGTCACAAAGGATAGGGGGCGTGATTCAGAGCAGAGGCAGAGGCAGGCAGCGTCAGAGCACAGAATCACACCCCTTGTCTGCTCATGCCTGATACCGCCCTCCTGACACTACAGAGTTAATTTTCAAAAACCTATGCTGTATTTAGTAAAATCCATAAAACATAATAAAACCTATATAAATATGGTATCGGTGTAATCATAATGACCCACCAGACAAAGTTGACATGTCATTTTTAATTCAGATTGAATGCCGTAAAAACCAAATAAATGATAGAATTGTGGCTTCAAAACATTATGCGCCAAAATGGTGCCTAATGAAAATGCAACTCATCACGCAAAAAATAAGCCCTCATATTAAAAAAAAAAAAAAAAAAGAAAAAGAAAAAAAAGTTGTAAATTTTGGAAGGCGGAGAAGTAAAATGTGAAAAAAATTGTTAAACATTTATGTCCAAACGACTCTGTATTAACCGTAAGGGTTAGTAAAGTATGCAGTTTGTATTGTGGAATCTGATCACGGATCATTTTTAATGACAAATACATTATGATACATACAAGTTCTATTACAATAGTCTTCAATCATTTAGGTGTGTACAGAGCCATGAGGTCAGGTCAGACAACCTGTACATAACGGCTTTCTACATGTAATTAAAGTGATTTCAACATTTATATGATATCAAAGTGTTCTTGTGTAGAGTCCATACTATCCATACTCAGATAACAATGGAGATGGCCCAGAGATATTCAGCCCAAATAGACAACCAATGAGTCAGGAATGATTTGTATTCAAATGTCTTTTCTCTGTTGCAGGAAATTTCCCGTATGATTTGAGAAGTTTACAAGTTCAGGTAAGAGTGTTTATATGGATGACAATATAGTTACAGTATTCAGATTTTATTACATTTTAAAGAATTTACAAAAAGATATCTTAATCTGAATGCTGCCCAAGTGCCCCATAAATATGCAAACTCTGCTTGGCCATAATGTGTAGCTTTTAGAGATGAGCGAGTACTATTCGAAATGGCCGTTTCGAATAGCACGCACCCATAGGAATGAATGGAAGCGGCAGGCACGCAGACTTTGCCGGCGGCCGGCCGCTTAACCCCCTGCGTGTCGGCTGTGTCCATTCATTCCTATGGGTGCGTGCTATTCGAAACGGCCATTTCGAATAGTACTCACTCATCTCTAGTATCTTTCCCATATCAGCATATTGAAATCTAGTGTGGTGGATCCTTCTTTCTCTTGACACAAGCAAGAGACCTGTGCACATTAGCTTATCCTCCAGTCCGCATAGGGACCCCCTGAATGGAATACCAAACGCAATTGCAAGCACTGGGCTGTAAAATCACACGGACCCCATAGAAAATAATGGGGTCCGAGTGCTTGCTGCCTGCTGCCCGCACGAATCATGCAGACAGGAAAGTAGATTGGGAACTACTTTCCTGTCCGCAAGATCCCTGCGGAGATCTGGTGGTATGCCCATTATAGTCTATGGGGTCCGTGTGCTTTTACAGCCCAGCGCTTGCAATTGCGTTTGGTATTCCTTTCGGGGGCTCCCCATGCGGACTCCCCCGGATGGAATCCAAATGCAGATGTGAACGAGGGGTAAGTCTGACATTTATCCATTAAGTATGTCATTGTAATATGTTAGCTTTAAGAAGATGGTGTAAGTATGAATGGAGAGTCAGATTTGCATTCACCCCATACCCCATAATAGTCTTGTCCCTGATGTAATGACTCTTATATCCAAAAATCTGTCTAAAATATTTGTCAAGAACAACCAATGCCTGCCCTTACTCATGATAACTACTTTTTGACAAATTTCATTTAGAAATAATTTGGATAGAAGTAAACCTTTGATTTCATTGACCATTATTGTGTTCTTAGGGAGCAAAAGGAGAGAAAGGAGAACCTGGAGGTGGATATGGCCATGGAAATCCAGGTCCTCCAGGTAATCCAGGATATCCAGGCTTGCCGGTAAGTGAACAATATAAAATATCATGTAAATAAATCACCTTTATTTACGTCACAAATTAAAGGTGTATAAAGGGTTGTAACTAAAGACTCGCATGCCCTGGTACAGAAGCTTACCTTATATACCTCATGTAACTAATCCACACCACCGTCAGTCGCATTGATTCACATTATTCCCATCTTGTGTCTGTGACCCCACACAATAACCATGCCCCCTTTTGTGCCACAGCTTCCCCCACAGAATCCCTTCTTAACTATATGCCAATTTACCTTGAAAGGGTTAATTTTGTCCCTTTTGACAGTGGAAGGCTGTGTATCACAAATCTTATCATTCTGAATTAGTGTGCAGGGGTAATAAATTGACTCTAGTGTGTTGACAGTGACCTGTGGTTATGGACTTGGTCATCACAGTTGAGACCACTACAGCCCCTATAGCTATACCAGTCTTTGAAAAATGAAGATCACATTTGCATTTTCAGGGAGCTAAAGGAGACAGTGTCCAAGGTCCTCCAGGTGCACGTGGTCCTCCAGGACCTCCTGGCGTGGGACTTGAAGGAAGACAGGGACCACCTGGACCTCCAGGACCACCAGGACCTCCTGGACCACAGTCATATCCTGGACCCAACAGACCAGGTTAGTAGAGTAACCCTTCTTTGAATATAGGAAAGTCTTCAACAACCAAAACCACTTCTAAACCACTTATCTGCTGTTGGGGGATCCATTAGTGACATAGTGAACATTTGTGTCATATGCAATCCTGCTGCCAAGAACGTTAACTTTTAATCCATATGTAAAAGAACTGTTTGGTGCATCAGGGGCCATGTCTGCCAGAGAACTTGTTTCACTTGTATTTACCAGCCATGGCCACCCACTAAGATGAAGATTGAAAGGTCCAGATTTGTGGTGACCACAGGTGAAAATGGGTGCTCCAGCAGACATGACCCCTCTCTTGCTCCACCAAATTCCTTATTAGCATTCGCCCCTACATCAGAACATAGGTGGTTTGGAAGAGATGTTGGTGCTAGTAAACAGGGAATACATTTTTGTAAAGTCGGTTTACCACTAGTTTATACTGTGTGCCTTGGTTATACACTGAAGATGCTAAATCTCACAGGATGTAACGCTCATTTATATAACACTTTTTATATTTTCAGCTTTAAGCATTCCAGGACCACCAGGACCTCCGGGACCACCAGGATCTCCAGGAGGGTCAGGAGGACATTCTACAGTAAGTAGTAAATATTAGTAAGGCGGATTCACACCTGCACCCTATCTCTGTTTTGCAGGTTTCTGTTTTCTGTCGGCAGAAGATGGAAACCCGTCAGTCAGTATCCACCATTGAGCGTCCGTGAGCGTCTTCTGCTCTGTGTGGCGAAACCGTTTTTTTTTTAACCGGACACAAAGTCCTGCATGTCCGACTAGGTCACCGGTTTCACCGGAGAGCAGAAGACGCTCACAGGTGGACACTTTGCAAACCCATTCAATTGAATGGGTGTGAAAACTGCCTGCCGGTTTCCATCTCCTGTCCAGTTTCTCGGACAGGAAACGGAAACCTGCAAAACGGAGATCGGGCGCAGGTATGAATCCGCCCTAAGAAACATTGGCCTAAAATTTTTATAAAAAAAAGAAGTTGTTGAGCACCAAAACCTCCTACACTTAGGTTCACAAGAATGTCGCCTCTCCATTGTGGATGGCTAAAAAAGCAATGGCACACGGAATCTGGCAGACCCCATTGACTACAATGGCGTTTGTTGGGTGTCTTGTTTTTAAACTGAACCCAGTGTACAGGAGTTTTTCCTCTGTCGATTTTCAGCAGACTCTGCGACGGAGCCTTTAGCAGGGACTCCAGTGCAAATGTGAGCATTAGCCTTAGTGGTCTATGACTCTAAGATGAACCAATGTAAGCTTGGATGCTACAAGACATATGGCAACTAAAAGTAGATCTGCACCTTACCCTTCTTCATATGTAAGACATTTTCATAAATGTAACTCAAGCCTTATGACTTGCTCACCACATATCTGTATTATAGTCTTATAATCTAATATAACACTTATAAACTCTGTATATTGTTTATCTCCAATGCTTAATGTTGTTGGAAGTAATCTTTGCTTTGTATTTGTTAGGCTACAGTGCTGCATACTTATCAGACAATGCTTCACCTGGGCCAGACTTTCCGAGAAGGGACCATTATACTGGTGCTGGAACAATCAGAATTGTATGTGCGAGTAAGGAACGGATTCCGAAAAATTCTAGTAAGTTCAAAATATTTGAGAAATTATGCATTTATTTAAAAAAATTTGAAAAATATATGAAAACAAAAAATAATCCATTGGATAAACCTATTTTCCCAAAAGAGTAGCATTATGTTACTGGCATTGATAGAGTAGTGTATGTGATCCAGCATCTCGTACAGTCAGTATGATCTAGAACATGAAAGAGATAAGGAAGGTATCAACCAGTATTAAGCAGATTCTTAATGGGTCCCACTGTTTTGGACAATCCCTACTTATTGGAACTATCCCTAAACTGATTATAAAGTGTTCCCCTCCTGAGAACCCCAAAAATTAACTGAGGAAACTTGACAGTAAGTAACCAGCTATTCCCTAAGGATAAGTGCCTAACCACTGGGGGTCCTGCAGCTGGGATCCGCCAAACTCAGGCACATGGGGGCTGGAAATTACCCCATTGTCCCATGTGAACGGAGTGGTAATGCAAATGCTTGTCCAGTGTTCCATTCTATGAGACTTGGCAATATCTGGCAGTCCCATGGAAATGAATGGAGCGTTGTTACATGGAGCACTTTCATCCAGTTTAGGGCACTAGGGTCCAGAGGTCGGACACATATTTTCTATTCTGCAGCTAGAGGGTAAATGTTAGGAGTGGGAAGACCCCTTAAAGTGTCTTATTTTTAAAACCTTTGTTTATTTTGTTTTCCCAGCTTGGAGAATATGTAACACTGAATAGTAATGGGCAGGTAAGTCTATGGACTCTGTTACTGACCGGGGTATTTGAATCTCTCAGTTAATCCAAATATTTTTCACAAGTAAAACCAGAAAAGTAAAATTCACGCTAAGCCCATAAACCCCATAACCATATACAGTAGTTTGTATACTTTCCACATTTTATACACATAGGATACTTTATGCAATTTTGTGGAAATTTGTAATTTTTAATAAATACATATAAGTCATTCATGTAGCCATAAGTCTGACCCAAGCTGAATATTAGATTTTCAGAAAGTGTATAGTATGCTTTCTATAAGAATACAGCAAGAGCTTGTAAGCAAAACAATGAAAATTTTACTTTATGGCCTAAAAAATCCTAAGGGAAAGTGCCAACAAATTTTGCAAGGAAATTAAATTGAGGATTATATAGGGGTATTATTTTCTATCCACAATCTGAAATTTAACTCTGACCTAAAAATTGACAATCCCCAAGTGTAATGGCTTTCATTATTCATGAACATTTTCTTAGCTAGGTATCTTATCTAGTGATTATTGGCGCAATGCAACGGGTATCGCTGGAGGACTAGTGTGTGAATGTACAGCTAAGTAACTGGTGCAGACAGAATAGAGACAATGTAGAATGTATACACTGTATTGATGAGTACATACATGCTTGATGCAACGTATTTGACAATGTGATCTGGATGTAGGATGACCACCGATCTTCCGACTCCCTTTCGGTGCTGTTAGCACGCCCCTCTGACCTCCTTGCAGAACTGTGGCTTGAGCTGCAATCTGTCTTCAGAGATAGGACATGTTATATACCATTGGAAAGCTTTGTCGTCTTAAGTTATCTCTGACCGACTCCTCTTTGCAGGGTAATGAAGTTGCTGTAGAAGAAGCACCGGTTATTCACTATCCTGACACCAGAGGATCTCTGCAGGTGAAGGATGAGAATGTCCATCCACAACCTCCGGCCTACCCTCCACCTCAGCGACCACAGCCACCACCTCAAATCGTACCCAGACCTGCAGAGCCAGAGAGAAACCCTTCCGTCCACATCCACCAAGAGTACCAGGCAGCAGTGAGTATAGGGATCATACAGGGAGACATATTGTTATGTTGTGTCCTTATGTTGTAAATTCTTACATACTTTTCCTTCTTCCTTGGCAGTTACATCTTGTGGCACTAAATGCCCCGCTCACTGGCAGCATGCGTTCCATCCGCGGGGTTGACTTCCAGTGCTTTGAGCAAGCACGTAAAGCAGGACTACATGGGACATTCCGGGCTTTCCTATCATCCCGGCTGCAGGACTTGTACAGCATAGTCCGTAAAGCTGACAGGCTCAACGTGCCAATTGTTAACCTTAGGGTGAGTGTGACACTTAAAAGGATTGTGTGGATTTTTTAAACCTAATTTTTATGGTTTTCGTATTTTTTAAGAATGCTAATAATTTTTTAAAATATTTGCCATGTCAATACCTACATTTTAAAAAAATACTGTATCCTGCAATTATCACTCTGGCCACTAAACCTAATAATAAAATGGCACTTGCCAATTTTGTTGGGATTCCTTTGCGCTGTTACCCTGTTTACATCACAGACAAGATGGACAGCATTGCAATAGAAGATAACACATCTATAGATAACACCACTGAGCCATCATTGCATCCACGATTACTAATACATGATGTCACAACTTATCTACTCCCCACCCTGCACAGACTTTAGTGAGTTAGCTCCAATCTGTTCCTGCCAATGGCTATGTGGAAACCCTTCAACAGTCACACTGAGTACAAAGGATAAGGTTATATTGGTCATGTTATATCCATATAAGAAGAGTATTGTAATACCTAAATAATACCGCAGATGCTCATACATAAACAAATCACATAGACATAGATTTGTCTCACTACTATTATTAGTGTTATTCCCTTGTCTCTGTCCTAACACATATTTTCATTTATTGATATCTGACATCAATTTATATGCTTTGCCGCTCTCTTTCAGGATGAGACGCTGTTTGACAGCTGGGAATCACTATTTTCTGGTTCTGAGGGACAGATGAGGCCCGGGGCTCGAATCTATTCATTTGAAGGACGGGATGTTGCATCAGATTCTACTTGGTAGGTCAAGCTACAATATATTTACATATTGATATAGGAATCTTGCCAGAATTTGTGGTGTCAGCTGTAGACAGAGTCAATACAAGCCCTGTTAGCAGATTTCTATATTTATACCATATGAATGGCTAGTGATATAATACAAAGATTATACCAATATACAGGATCAGATTGTGAAGGCTGGATGACTAGGTCAGAACATCTCCAACAACAGGTCTTGTGGCTTGCTCTTAGTATGCGCTGGTTAATGGCTACCAAATGTAGTGAAAATAGAACTGGTGATAAGGCCGTGGGTCTTATGACACTAAGCCAAGAATTAGCACTATAAAATGGATAGATCTGACATAAAGTCAAAGTATAATAAGCAGAAGTCCAGGGGAGGTGAGTAAACATAACATAACAAACAGTTTTACTCACCTCTCCTGGGCTCTATTGTGGTTCCCAGTCATCCCTTAGGGACCTCTTTGGGCCTCTTGTGGCCTCCTGAATGGTATTAGTCCACTTCATGACAGTTGTGCCTAAAATTAAGACTACTATATATACTCACCTCTCCTGGGCTCTATTGTGGTTCCCAGTCATCCCTTAGGAACCTCTTTCGGCCTCTTGTGGCCCCTTGAATGGTATTAGTCCACTTCATGACAGTTGTGCCTACAATTAAGACTACTATATATACTCATCTCTCCTGGGCCCCCCTCCTTATTATACTCCAGGGTCTGCAAAGTATAATAGTGGTTCATGAGTGACAAATCCCAAAAAATTCTGTTGAAGCAGAACTTGAAATTTTTGGAAAATTTGTAACTAATCTTGTTACAAAACTGTTCATTCATTCTTAGTTTTCATTTTTGTACGTGCTTAAACCTCATATAATTCACTGGCCGCTTGTCTGTCTTTCAGGCCACAGAAGATGGTCTGGCATGGGTCAGACACCAAAGGTCGCCGTCTAACTGAGAACTACTGTGAGACCTGGCGTACAGATGAGAGCATCGTTACCGGTCAAGCCTCATCCCTATCCAGTGGGAGACTCCTAGAGCAGCGTTCTCAGAGCTGCAATAAGAACTTTATTGTCCTGTGCATTGAAAACAGCTTCATACCCGCCGGCCAGAAATAAAAGCACCTGTAGCAGCCACGGTGGTGCCTATTCTGGCAGAAGCTGCACATGGACTTCCCAAGATTCCTTCTTGCATCCAGAGACCAAAGAGTTGAAAGCTGCTCTTCTCTGAACACTAATGTGCAGTGTTACTGTCCCATTCTTATGGGGCCACATCACTTGGATACACTGGTTGAGCTATTCCATGCCTCCGCTCAACACAAACACTATTAGTTTTACATTGTAAAAGAGGCTACAATTCCAAAAAAAAAAAAAAAGAAAACCCAACTGAGATCATATTGATTCTAGTTGTGCCAACGTCTACTGAAAATCCAGTCTTCCCCGGAGCACAGGGTTCTTTGCATCCAGACTGGCCTAAGAGGAAGCTAGCCTATGATAGTGAAGCAGTTGTGCAAAGGATGTCAAATGTTATGGGTGCCTAAAACCTTTGCACCAGATTTGGAATAGTCTCTATTTTATTCTGTAATATTTAACCACTTTTAGTTACAGACACACACACATACGTCTGCATTAATCTCTCGTGAATGTCTGTTTCCTAGTTCTGTCTATGACAAATACCTGGTGACTACCACTATATTTATTAGAGTACTCTTAAAAAGAAAAAAATAGGACAACCAAAATGTTTTGGAGCTTCGGTGCTTATCAAGCATTTGTCAACCTACTGAATCATTCCTGGTAATCTTGATTTTGGTCTTTAGGGTGGCCGATGCCCGGTAAGTGCTGTACTCCCTGGATTGAGGCTGCCCTATACTTGATCTGTCCAGCCTGGCAAGGGCATGTTTTACTACTTGGGACCGTTGTAATTTTTTAATCCAGGATGTATGTTAGTTATATTTGTTTTATATCTAGTTACACACGTTTACTTGTTTGGATGAGACAAATGGAAGGAGAAACCGTAGTCATTCAACCCTGAACATTCCCAGCTCTGCCGTGTACGCTATAGGGCACATAGATGAAGCCATCACAGACCAGTCTGACCGTACCATCAAAATTAGTATCTGTCCACCAGAACCTTCCGTAGTACTTGGAGGAACCACGACAGCCGAGAATGGTCTTCTACTGGCGTCTTTCCAGTTCACGTTAGGCTCAGTTCACATCTGCCCTCGTATTTCCGTTTTTGTATTCCGTTATAGGAACAGAAAAATGGAAATAACATCAGTGCCAGATTAATAGGAGACTGACACCATCAGCACCCGACAAACCCCATTGACTCCAGTGGGGTCTGTAAGGCATCTATCATGGTGTCCATCATTGTACTCGACACGCCGGGTCCAGATTTTTTTTGAGGATCCCTATGCAGATGTGGACACAGCCTAAACTAGGAGACTGATGAATTACTGTCTACTGTTTGACATCCAAGACCTTTTTTTAAAATAAATGCTAAGCCAACATGATTTATGGACCATAAAGGGTCAAGTTGACTTTACTGAACCTATACAATGTAGGATACAAGATACTTTGCACGGTTTCATATGGTTAGCTGTATATATCATCTAGGTATAATGCAGTCTGTTGGATAGAGCTTCATACTCATCCGAGTACACGTCACATGTAACCCTTGCACAGCTGGGAATGGACTTGGGTGTATGGTAAAGCAAAGTCACCAGTGAGTATATGAAATCCTCATGTGTCTAAAAGGTGCTAAAAAATCTTTATTTTTTTAAATGCTTTTAGAATATTATAAGACCGGAAACAGATGGAAGTTGTCTACCGTAATCTTTGTATTTTAAAAAAAAAAATCAAACCTTTGGATATTCATTTCTATAAATACTTCCTAGGACTAATACCGTGTGTGTATGTTTTATTTGTACATTGGTCAAAGGGAAGGGGCAATGGTGGCCAAAACCAAAAAATGACATGGGCCAATGGGATTTATCCACAGTATTCTGTTTGGTCCTATATACCGGTATGTATGTTTAGCATTTATATTATTAGATTATTTAGGCACATATTAGAGCTGGAATCAGAGTTGTTGGGTCACTAGGCCAAACCACTGACTCTGACTCCTTCATAAATGGCTGATAGCCATGGTCAGACAGAAAAGGGGACCACCCCCCTCTCCCCCTGAATTCAAGAAAAAAAGGAGTGAATGAATTCTTAAGAAAGTAAATATGCAACAAACTATACATCTAATTAATTATACAATTTATAAAATTAATTGTATGATTATTAGAGAAGAGCGAACAGTGAAATATTCGAGATTCGATATTCGTTTCGATTAGCCCCCTCAATATTTGACTATTCGAACGAGTATCAAACCCCATTATAGTCTATGAGGAAAAATGCTGTTTCAGGGGAAGCCACACTTGGACTCAGGGGAGTCACCAAGTCCACTATGACACCCCAGGAAATGATGCCAACACCCTGGAATGCAACTGAGACAGCAGGGGAAGCATGTCTGGGGGCATCTAACATGCCCAAGTACCTGTATTACGTCACTATCTCGTTGGGATCCCTGTCAGCTTGCGATATGTGGGATGTAGCAGAGCTGGCCATGCGCTGAGCTCTGCTACACCTAAGATGTAGCAGAGCTGAGTGTGCGCTGAGCTCTGCTACACCAGAGATATAGCAGAGCTGTGCGCTCAACAATTCTAACATCTGAGATTGGACCACAATGGAGACTGCTGTGGACCTATCTTAGGCTCCGCCCCCTCCGGCAGAACCAGCGTTGATTGGCCGAATGCTGTACTCTGTATGGCATTCGGCAAATCAACGCTGGTCAATGCATTCCTATGGGAAAAAGTCAGCTCCCGCATATCGCAAGCTGACAGGGATCCCGATGAGATAGAGCACCAAAGAGCTGTTTGAGTAACATTCCCACCTAAATAAAGGTAATCCCTAGCTAACCCTGCTTGTACATCTATCCCTGTCTCACAGTCACATAGTTTATAGTCTCATCCCGGATCTTAAATCCACTATCTTACTATGCAGAGTAGAGTCACAGCTTCGCATTAATGCATAAAATAATAGATAGCTTATTGTCTTACTTTTATCCGACGGAATGAGACCCAAAGAAGTATCCTGGAGATGCACGGAGAACCTTCCGGTAGGTAAGGAGAGAATGGCAATAAATGGATGTCCAGCACTCCGTAACTTCTTTATATAAAAGGTATAAGTTTATTTCGGAGACATGCTCCCTTTAAAAGCCGAGTATATACAAAGCATATGGTGGTGCAGATAGGATGGTAACGAAGAAACCGACGCGTTTCGAGGTTATTCACCTCTTAGTCATGGTACCATGACTAAGAGGTGAATAACCTCGAAACGCGTCGGTTTCTTCGTTACCATCCTATCTGCACCACCATATGCTTTGTATATACTCGGCTTTTAAAGGGAGCATGTCTCCGAAATAAACTTATACCTTTTATATAAAGAAGTTACGGAGTGCTGGACATCCATTTATTGCCATTAAATCCACTATGCCTATAAATTGGAGGTCACCTGATTTAGCCAGCCAATTACTTCTTCCGATTTTTTTTCGATGCCTCCGTTGTCGTAGTTCCTGTCCCACCTCCCCTGCGTAGTTATTGGTGCAAAAAAAGCACCAGGGAGGGTGGAGGGGATACGAATTTTTAGTGCGTTTGTCTCGTGGTATTCGATTGTAATCGAATAACTCGAACGGCCTGATATTTGATCGAATATAAATTCGATCGAACGCCGTTTGCTCATCTCTAATGATATATATATATATATATATATATATATATATATATATATATATATATATATATATCTCATCAATTTAATTTGGAATATTTTATCCTACTCGAACTCCACCCAGAACTGGCTCCAACTCCATGACTCCACCTCCACCGCCCTGCCTAGACCTTATCTTCTGACCCATCACTGTAGTATAGAGTGGCCATAGCTGGTGAGTGATGTCATCATACTATGCTCATTTGCTAGACTGTGTTGTTGGTAATACAGGTTTTTACGTGTCTCATAAATTGTACAAACAGCTTAAAGCTGACCCAATGACCCCCAACTATTTAGACTACAGTTTTCTGAAGACAGTACAAAGTGACTGTCAATATACGACGTATAGCAATGGCTACAAGACCTGTTTTTTCAGACGATGGTCCTTGAATTTTCCACCATTACTGTAGCAGAAAAAAAAAAAATCAGATTCAGGGTGCATTCACACTGAGTAAACGCTAGCTTATTTTGTAGAGTAAAATTACACTTGTAAATTTTGCTATCCCATTGACTTCAATGATATTTTTTTACAAGTGTAAAAATACGCCAGTAAAAAATACGCCTGTAAAAAATACGCCTGTAAAAAATACGCCTGTAAAAATACGCCTGTAAAATGTCATTGAAGTCAATGGGATAGCAAAATTTACAAGTGTAATTTTACTCTACAAAATAAGCTAGCGTTTACTCAGTGTGAATGCACCCTCAGTGTGAAAATGGTTACTAGGACAAATGTTAAAGCTTTAAAGATTTGTCAGCTTTGGCACTTCAGCTGCTTCAATGACCAACAACCTTTGTTACGCGATGATGTCATGTTGTGGTTGGTTAAGCTAAGATAAAGGGATTAGTAGACATCAGCTTATTATTACTGTATGTCCACACATATTGCTGAAAACCCCGGGTGTCCGATAGACATGTCCTGACAAGTAGATATATTTCCACTCATGATACTAAGCTGGGCTAACTTCATGACCACTGGTGGCCGGGCTGACGTTTCTTTGCTGAAGATTAAGAACTGCCTGCAGCTTTTAATAACGGTAATGAGTATATATATAGTGGCAGCCAGTCAATGATTCAACTTGGCAGAACCATCTTAACTGTTTGCAGATCGCCTGTATACGTCTGAGCTGTCCTCTCTTAACACTGCGAGGGGTTGGCTGTTACTACAGCTAGGGAAGGGTTATGGGAGCTGCCATGATGTGGCCCCACTGACTGCTACAGGACCCAGATCAGTTCTGCAGTAAGAGTTATATTATATATAAATACTGTATTATATATTATTACTATATTATCTATTATGTCCAGAGTACAATGTGAAAAAAAAAATACAGTGGAAACCCCCCCCAAAAAAAAACCAAAAAAAAACCAAAAAAAAACCTTCAAACTACTACACCCACGTTCCAGGTTCTAGCCCTGCCCCTGGCAAAACAATTATTATCAATTGCATCAAAATTACCATAACGGAGAGGGATAACTATTTACATTTTTTTTAAATAGCATTTTTATAAAAAGCAAACAAAAAAAACCATAACTGGTCCAATCCTGAAAAGGTTAATAAGCTGCAGTATGCCTACAACCTGCTGAGTATTTTATCTGCTCGAGTTTTTTTTATTTTTATAACTTCGCACATTACTTGGACTCTTGTGCAATTACAGAACAACACTAGCAATGGCTCCCAAGTAGAGATGAGTGAGTACTGTTCGGATCAGCCAATCCGAACAGCACACTCCATAGAAATGAATGGATGCACCTGGTACTTCCGCTTTGACGGCGGCCGGCCGCTTAACCCCCCCACGTGCCGGCTACGTCCATTCATTTCTATGCGAGCGTGCTGTTCAGATTGGCTGATCCGAACAGTACTCGCTCATCTCTACTCCCAAGATCTGACTTTTATCATATTTTCTAACCTTCACGTACATGAAACCAATTGAAGCTTACGGAAACTCATTTCTGGTCACCTGTATAATATGCTGATTAGCATTGATGTGGCAAGACTTCTAATATTGAGCAACATTATGTGACCAGGCAGCCCTGAAACCCAGATACCGCATGTGCCAGGAACATTTGCTATAGTGACTCTAAGCTTCTCTTATTCTATTAGGGTATTGTATAGAAGTAAACCCATTAAATCATATCCAAATTTCACGGCAAAATCACGGCCGCAAAATAACGCAGCTTATACGATCCAGGCTCCCATTGAAATCAATGGAAGCTGTTACAGCGCTCAAAGTCTCACACGCCGTATACGTGCCACATCACGCGGCACGTTACTTCGTGTTAAAGGACCCTTTAGACTAGTCTTTAATATCTACCTGGTAATTTTCCAAGCTTCGATCCCTCATTCATGCGATAACAACTTCATATTTCGAAGTAACTATTAATTAGTAACACTCCAGTAAAAGCCATCATCATCATTTTGAGGAATCTATAATGTAACTTTTACTTTTTGGCAGTAATGTATTTACTTTGGGGTCTAAAAAAGAGGTGACCGGTTTCCTTTAACGTACAACTCTGCAGTAACTTATTTTGTCATGTTTGCTTTTATTATGGAGACCAGTCCTCATAATAAAACTTTGATCAAACTCCAATCCACTTGGAGGTCAGTAAAGAAATGTATAGCTGGTAAATCAGTCAATTGAGGTGTTAAATACAGTTAAAGCAGAACTCCAACGAATACCAATAAATGGAGCAGCTATTTCTTCTTCAGACCGCTGCTTCTGGGAAAGGAATATCTACTTCCTGTACTTTTTATCTATCTACTCTCATGAAGCTCATTTCTTATATAAGGTTACCCAGAAGGTCATCCTAGTCCCCTTCCATATTCAGTTTTTCCAGACAGCTTCTATATCCTCCCAGTATTCTCGCCATACAGAGCTGCTTGGCCGAATCTACATCTGTAGTTATGTTTATACTGCGTGCAGTGGATCTGTTCAGCGTTAGTCGGATAATTCATTTATTAGCCCCCACCTAGGGGGCTTGAACCTGCAGTCATTTGATTTCAAGTCCCCATAGACAGCAATACAAGTGTATTGCAGTCTATGGGAGATAGTGTACATTACTATAGTGACCGGTCATAGACTAGCTGCGATAGTAATATTGCTATGAAAGGCCTGGGAACCTTCATTAGACTCCTGGCTGTCACCGAACAGGTCAGCTCCTGCGACCTCGCCGCGCAGGAGCCTGCCTGCTACTTTAAAGTTATTGGGCCGGTGGGGACTGGCCCGGGGGGGGGGGGGAGGGTTTACACTTTTTTTTTTATTGGGGGGGGGGGGGGGGAGTTTTAATGCCCGCAATTAGAATTCATTCTGTTTGGGGGCATTAGCATTGGGCCTCCACGTATAGCAGAGACCCGGTTTCTATTAGCCATTAGCTTTACATACCCAGCGGATACCGTGGAGGCTGGAGCTGCAGCATCGCTCCACTCCTGCCGCTGCAGGAAGTCAGTGGCAGCAGGAAAATTGCAGTCCTGCTCCACCACCCCCTGCCCCAGCGTAAACCTGCCGTATAAGACGACCCTCAACTTTTCAGAAAAGTTTTGGGGTTAAAAAGTCGTCTTATACGTGGGAAAATACAGTAAGTCATAGAGAAATTGACATTATTATATTCTTCTCTTCAGAGTATAATGGAGGCCCAGGGAAGGTGTAAATAACTATTCATACCTTCTGGTGTCCAGCACGTTCTCTCCACCACCTCAATGGCAGTTGACGCAACTAAAGTCTTGTGGTCCCCGATGCAATCTTTTGCCCGTGCCCCCCTGCCTCATCCCTACAGCGAATTCTTGAATTGATGGTTACAGGAGCTAAGGAGTTTGATCAACCTTAGTGTGGTTAGGGGTAATCTGTGGATCTCCTTGGGTTATTGTCCAGATGGAAGCTGCAATCTCAATACTGATGCCAGTGCTTAAGGGCCCCCTAAGGCTCCTGGGCCACGATGTGACTGCACCCTCTCAAATTATGCCTCTGATCTGGCACTCTCCTGCGACATCATGCACCCGGGGTCACCACTGTCATCATGATGCTTGGCATGCCCATGTAACCACTGGTAGCTCAAACACAGGCCTCAGCAGTGCCCTCGGCGCATCCAAAAAAAAAAAAAAAGGTCTTATAAATGGTCATGAAACCGGTTGTGTTTCCTACGGAGTTTATTTTGGTCCAAAGGTGCAGCAAATATGCAAACAACTTGCAGAGCACATTATACCAAAACCACATATATCAAATCAACTTGTATTATATATTATATACAAACAGTAATAAAAATTGTAAGTGCACTTATACACCCAGTGAGTGAGCCATCCTTACTCCTAACACTGTACATAATAGGGAATAACCGTCTCACTCAGTGCAAGTCTATACGTAGATCTGTCGTAGTATCCTTGGCGGTTCACATTTATGCTAGGCATCGCTGAGTGTACGACGGATCTGAACACAACTTATTAGTTTTCCACTCTTGTCATTCACAGTGATGACGGGACAGGCGGAGAAGTTATTGTCGTGAATGCTAATACAAGAGCTTAATTCACAGACACCCAAGATCAAAAAAACCCTCTGTATTTTGGCAATGCCAAACCCCTGAGATTCTTATTCTGAAGTTGCACTCATCCTCTTCAGTAAAATCAGTTCATTCTTCTCGGACTCAATGCAACCTTGTTTACAAGCAACTCTCGTAGCGATGTAGTGCACGAGGGCGTGATCCCACTTACAATTTGTACCCTGATACTAGCACAACTAGGTTTCATGACGCCTAAAGATTTTCTCCTAACTGCGGTGATCCTGTGCACAATACAGGCTGAGTATGTGCTAATACTGGAACACTGGTCATGTAGTATATTTGGCCACGGACTGAATTCACGCATGTGACTCGACAGTAGTCTTATCTGTCACCACCTTCTGTTCGGTGCTCGCTGGTGTCCTGTTCGCTTCATTTTCTTCAACGTGCTCTTCTTTTTTGTATCTGATGATAACCCAGGCAGCGCCGGCAAGATACAGGACAGCCAAAATGGTGAAGTAGCCAAAATACACATAAAACTGGAAGATAAAAACACTGGGTAAGACAACTAAATGGCTTATGTAACTAACAGCATGATCTTCACATCATCACTTAGCCCTTAAAGGGAACCTGTCACATGGAAAATGCAGTACAATCTGCAGACGGCATGTTATAGAGCAGGAGAAGCTCAGCAGATTGATAGCTTTGTGGGAAAAGATTCAATATGGCTTCTATGTTACCCATAGAAATCCTTGAAAAGTTAAGGAGGTGGTCCTGTAAGTGATTGACAGCCTCCCTTCTACGACTGTGCATATAGATAGCTGTCAACCACTCCAAGAACCATCCCCTTGACTTCTCAGCACAGAAAGAGCAGAGAATTCAATGGTTAAAGAGGACTTTCATGGTTTGGGCACAGGCACAGGCAGTTCTATATACTGCTGGAAAGCTGACAGTGCGCTGAATTCAGCGCACTGTCGTCTTTCCCGATTTGTGCCCCAGGTAAAGAGCTATTGGTCCCGGTACCGTAGCCCTCTCCCTCTGTTCACAATATTCGTCCATAGATGAGCACTATCAGGAGGGCAGGGGGGCGTTCGTCCCCACTCACACTGTATAGCGCGATAGGCGCTGCTGTGGAGAAGGACGTTCCTGACAGACTGTCAGGAACGCCCTTCTGACTGTAAAGCACTACGGTACCGGGACCGATAGCTCTTTACCCGGGGCACAGATCAGGAAAGCCGACAGTGCGCCGAATTCGGTGCACTGTTGGCTTTCCAGCAGTATATAGAACTGCCTGTGCACCAAACCATGAAAGGTCCTCTTTAAATGATAGGGTAAATCTTTTACTACTATACCATACAATTTCCTACAATACCATATATCATGGTCAGATCCTTATGGGAACATTTTTCACATCACAGCCTATGGGACACAGACTTTTTTTTTTTTTTTTTTTAACTTTTTTCTTTTATTTATCCCCATCAGCAGAGTTAGTTAAAGGCTTTTTTGTGGCATGATGAACTCTACTTTTTATTGCTTCCGTTATGGGATAAATGCAACTTTTTGATATTTTTTTTGTAGGCGAGGAGAGGTGTTTTTCAGTTTTTTGTTTTTTTTTTAATTATATTTATAACATGGGATAGAAAATACATTCGTTTTATAGTACAAATCATTGTAGACATGAATATATAGCAAATATTTATTGATTTTTATTGTTTCAAAATGATATATTTTTCTGAAAGGGAAAATTATTTTATTATAATATATCATGAAAAGGGTTATGAGGTATTGCAGTGTATTATGACTGGACTAATAGGCCGGCCTATTAGGTCCTGCTTCTGATCTGACATAAAAGGAAAATAATGACCCAGACATAACAACAGGTCAATTGCGACACTTACTGTATATACTTGAGTATAAGCAGAGTTTTTCAGCACAGTTTTTGTGCGTGCGCCTCGGCTTATACTTGCGTCAATACGGTAATTGAAAATGTCACATTACTGGTCCGCAGTGAAAGACATCTGTGGGAGGCCGCTGGAGCAGCGATAGGTGAGTGGTGAGGCAGCACTGCCTCCAGGACCACCTCAAGATGTTTCTAGAGCATCTTCTCTGCCTTGGAAACATCTTAAGGAGACAGGGCTGCATCACCGACCACCTATCGGCAGCAGCGCTGTTCCAGCAGCCTCCCACAGATGTCTTTTACTGCGGACCAGTGAAATTACCACTTGAGACAATACGGTAATTGACTCGACCGTATTGACTTGCTGCAGCGGGCCTCTGCTCCAGTCCCGGCCCGCTCCCCCGGCCACAACACACGCCGGGTGACGTGGCCACGTTAGCTCAGGCCCACACCCAGCATATGTCGATAACGTCTTACTGCGTCTCAGCACAGGCGGCATCATCATGCCCCCTACACTGAGACGCAGGAGCAGCCGCGGGAGAAGCTGAACAGTGGCGGCAGTGGGAGCAGCAGCGTGAGGTCGTTAAGTATGAGAGATTAATGTTTGTTTGTCCCCGAGCCTGCTCACTGCCGACCCCCGCGTCACCTTATGCTATAGGCCACGGAGGTCGGCAGTGAGTAGGCCTGAGCCCCAGCCGCGATCCCACTGCCGCTATTATTATACTCGGAAGTCTTTTCAGAGCCCCGAGTATAATAATCGGTGCCCCAGGGGAGGTGAGAGAAAATAATAAACAGTTTTACTCACCTCTCCGGGATCCGATTTTAATCCTAGCCGGCTTCAGACCTATATTGTAATATCCCAGATGTCACGTGGTCTGGGATATTACCATATAGGCCCAAAGCCTGTGGTAGTAGTAACAGCCTGTTACTGCTAGCACAGGCTTTGGGCCTGTACGGCAACAGGCTGCTACTGCTACCATAAGGCTTTGGGCCTGTATGATAATGCCCCAGACGTTAGTTAAAAGTCATTTTTAACTAATCACATCCTTGCATAGCCTTTAGAAAGGTTATTCCACACCTGCCTTTAGTATGTAAATCGCCTCAGTGGTTTTTGAATGAGCCAGTTTTTGTTCATATGCTAATTAGCCTGTCAGTGCACCCCGAAAGTCTGATTGTGTATCCTCTTTGCTATTGTCTCCTATGGGTGTATACAGCACAGGCTGCTGCTGCTGATCACTCAGCTTCCTGTTTGCACACACACACAGATAGGAGAGAATAGCAGAGAGGAGGCTGCTGGGAACTTCCTGTGCTGGCTGGAGGCTAATTAGCATATGAATAAAAACGGGCTCATTCAGAAACCACTGAGGCAATTTACATACTAAAGGTAGGTGTGGAATAGACTTTCTAAAGCCTATGCAAGGTTGTGATTAGTTAAAAATGACTTTTCCCAATGACTTTTCCCTTTATGGGGCCTGCCCAGCACTTAATTTCTGGGAAAGGCTCAGAATGGGTTAAAGGATAAAAAAAAAAAAAAAAAAAAGAAGTACACAATATTCAGCTCACTCACGTTTAAAGACTTCCTGGGTCCCTGCTGGTCTCTACATCCTAGTCCCCCTTGGCAAACAGCAAATACTGCTCAGCCAATCAATGGCTAAGGTGAGTTACTATTGTGGCCACTGATTGGCTGAACGGCCATTTCCTGGGTATCAATCAGGAGCTGAAAGTAGAGACCAAAAGGAGATCCAAGCACCATTAGAAGGGGAGGAGAAGGTATCAGCGAGGTGAGTATTATCCGCTGGACAACCCCTTTAATACTACGGTCAACATTGCCAATATTAAAATGCTTAAAATAGTCTTCTACATAAGTATTACTGTCTCACAAAAACTTATGTAGAAAAAACAAATGGACTATGCCATTTCTCTATGGTTGTAAAAGATTAACTAGCAAACTGTTAACCGGACATTCTGCCCATTTGTCAGCTGTTTATACATTTACAGGGGCCAAACATTTCCAGAGACGCCTGTTCCTGACAACTACATTGTGTATTGGGGTCTACATAGGTTCATGTCTATGGCAGAACTGGCCTTAGGTATACTCTGGCAACTCATCAGCAGCTGTATAACTATGTAACTATGTCCCCTGCAAAGGTAATCCTAGTGCTGCCAGGGAAGGGGCATAATCTATAGACTAAGCAAGCTTATACAATGCCTCAAATACATTGTAAAAAAACCAAAAAACCTTTATATGCCAACATTCAGGATCCCAGCACCAATCCATGATGTTGCAGCCCTGGGTCAGTATCTTATAGCTGACACCTATGGCTGATGGTGCAGTCTCAGCTCCGGACTCTGTCCCATCCCCGCTCTATACAAGTGCAGGGAGAATTGCCATCCATCAGTGCTGTAAATAGTAGATTGATATAGAACGTGTTGCCGCCTGGGGCCACTAGAGAGAACTTAAAGACTACTGTGTGGTTGTTGATGAGATTATTGCACAAAAATACGAAGCCGGCATCACATGTATTACTGAAATATCCATATCTATTACCTGAGGGTGCACAGACAGGGCCAAGCCTCTCTTGTCAGCAATAATAATAGTAATGATCGTTTTTAATATTGTCGCAAAGAAAGTATTCATCCCAAACACCAGTGCACAAAGTTCTTTGGACATAGAGCTTGCAATCTGAAAACTAAAGAAAAAAAAAAGCTGAATTTTAATCATCGTGTAGAACATACTTGGTAAAGGAAGCAAAAATCTATAAGTTACTTACATGGCAATGGGAACCAGGAACTGGTATGAACTGCGGAAAAGGATATAAGCCACATAGCACACCCAGATATTTGAGGTTGTATTCATGAGAATAAGAAGTCCTGCCTGGAAAGCAGTGACCAAACCAATAACCAACTCTGACCACAGGCTCCAGCGGATCTTAACATATCCTGCTGCAAACGAAGTGATCGCTCCTGAAAATCAAGTAGAAATAACATTAGTGTTCATATCGTTCCAGCTGTCGCAGTTATATTGATCCAGGTCTATAAGTCATCTCGATCCAGGTATCCAGGACTACTAGTCATTACCGCCCCAGGTCTACCAGTCACGCCGCCCCAGGTCTACCAGTCACGCCGCCCCAGGTCTACCAGTCACGCCGCTCCAGGTCTACCAGTCACGCCGCCCCAGGTCTACCAGTCACGCCGCCCCAGGTCTACCAGTCACGCCGCCCCAGGTCTACCAGTCACGCCGCCCCAGGTCTACCAGTCACGCCGCCCCAGGTCTACCAGTCACGCCGCCCCAGGTCTACCAGTCACGCCGCCCCAGGTCTACCAGTCACGCCGCCCCAGGTCTACCAGTCACGCCGCCCCAGGTCTACCAGTCACGCCGCCCCAGGTCTACCAGTCACGCCGCCCCAGGTCTACCAGTCACGCCGCTCCAGGTCTACCAGTCACGCCGCTCCAGGTCTTTCAAAAGGATCAGAAACATCAAGTACACCTCGCTTCGCATGTGCTGCATGTCAGGCAGTTAGCTCAAGTTAACTATACTTAAAGTGTAACTCCCATTTTATTATTATTTTTTTGCTACTGTGTTGGCAGGTGTGTGGTGAACATTTTTATAATATACTTTATTAGCCCATCAAACTTACTTTTAATAGAAAACAGGCTGTAAAGTTCCCATTAGCAATGCTCTAACCAACCATTGCCAGGGAGAGACTGTCCGTACACATGAAGTCAATGCAGTATGTAGAGTTGAAGGATTTAGCAAAGGGGGTGGTCACTTCAAATGGCTGCATCTCTGATTTTATAACACCTGGAAAAATGGTTCTGGTATCACAAGAAAGATGAGATTCTCAGGGAATCTGTACATTAAGTTTAAATTCCTGAAATTCCCGAATCTTGGCAGCATCTTATTATTTTTCTAGGTGGTATATTCCCGGAGATACAGCCATCTGAAGTGACTAGTCTCACTTTGGTAAATGCTGCAGATCTGTGTATTTACAATATAATTGTGTATGGAATTTCCCAAGTAACAGCTCAGTTAGAGGATTTATAAGGGGAATGTTATAGCCTGTTTTATAATAAAAAGGAAGTTACACTTTAAATCAACATAATGCGCATGCGCCAAGAGCAGTGGCATGGACAAGTGTGGGACACTAAACCACTGGTGCATAAGGACATGCTGGTGGTTTAGAATCTGCAAACCTATAGCCAGTCCCATACACTGTGGCTTGTTCTTAGCATATCCAGGCAGAGATAGTAG
Source organism: Leptodactylus fuscus (assembly GCF_031893055.1). Lineage (NCBI taxonomy): Eukaryota > Metazoa > Chordata > Amphibia > Anura > Leptodactylidae > Leptodactylus > Leptodactylus fuscus. The sequence goes on from NC_134272.1 coordinate 63,691,394, forward strand.
GAATTCTACAGGCCGAGACATGTCACTGCTACATTATTAAATGAGATTATAAAACATTCAATATACAGAACTGAAGCATCTAAAGATCTTAAAGGGGTTACTCTATGAGTCACTTACATGTCAAATGTCGATAACAGAACTCATTTATATGATTCATTCATTAAAAAAAATTGAATATTACACGTCTTATTGTACGTCAGAGACAACCGGTTTTTGTAGGGTTTTTGGAATCCACAAGTTAGCATGAAATGTCCCTTAAACAGTTTGACAAAATATCAAAATGGAAAAGACATCAAAATGCACACGGCATGCGACTGCTATAGGGCAGGTTCACACCTGCGCCCGTGCGCACTTTAGGCAATCCAGCTGGGTTTCCGTCTTCTGCCCTGAGGAACTGGACAGGGGACGGAAACCTGGCAGTCAGTTTTCAAATCCATTCAAGTGAATGGGTTTGAAAAGTGAGTGCCCGTGAGCGTTCTGTACCTGTTTGCGGCGAAACCGTTTTTTTTTAACCAGACGCAAAGTCCTGCATGCCCGACTTCGTGTTCGGTTAAAAAAAAAACAAAAACGGTTTCGCCGTGGACAGATACAAAACGCTCACTTTTCAAACCCATTCACTTGAATGGGTTTGAAAACTGACTGCCAGGTTTCCGTCCCCTGTCCAGTTTCTCAGGGCAGAAGACGGAAACCCAGCTGGATTGCCTAAAGCGCACAGGGGCGCACGTGTGAACCCGCCCATACTACTATGTATTGAAGAGAACACTGCTACCATGACTTACCGTGCTGAATTATATGTATTAAACTGTGCAAGGGACACATTTTTTATAGGTTTTCATCTAGGAATCTTACCAAGAAGTGTAGACGCAGCATCCACACCCCCATTGTATACTTTCCGGTTGTTTGTAGTGGGATAGATCTCATTCCATAGAATCTGCACATAGTACAGCATCAGGTAATACCCGGCAGAATTGAAGATCCACCACAATGACCAGATCCGTAGTCTGGGATGGCGTACAGTTCCTTTCAGTTCTAGGACCATGCGAACAATCACAAAGTCTTTCCACCCTGAGCACCATCCCCCAACTTTGGCTTCCGGGTTCATCTTTTGTATCTCAGACTGGTGAATCCCATTTTCTTGCCTAGAAACCTTTTTATTGAAGAAAAGACTTTTCTTGGGGCGTTTCAGAAAGAGAGTGAGGATCAGTCCAAACATCATGAAGCCCAGCGAGATGTAATTAAGAGTCATATAGGGGACACCGGCCACCGTGACACAAAGTTGTCCTAACACAGAGCTAAAGAAAACCCCCATAAGCACAGAAGATCGGGAGAACCCCGCTGCCCTTTGATACCTGGCAGGAGAAACCAGTGAGAAAATGTATGAAGAATATGCCACTCGGGCCGCCATGGTGATGCCATAGAAAAACTCCATAAACTGCATTTCAATGACGTCATTTCCAAAAATGAGGAGCAACCAGACAGAGATGTGGCTGAGGCTCTGGAGGATCAGAACTGGTTTATAGCGCAGGTAATCCGTCAGAAGAAAAACTGGCACCAGCACCGCCATGTACGAGTAGCTCAACACTGGCGTGATCTCATTAGTAACCTACAAAGACAAAAGGAAAAAAAAAAAGTTAAGGTTGGAGAGTCAATGATGATAAAGGAAAATACAGTTCATCAGGAACCAAATAATGGCAACAGAATATAAAGGTGTGACTAGTCCGAAACCTCAACAGGTCTTCAATGCTGGAATCAGTATATAAAATCTCCCACTGCAGACTTAAAGGGGTTTTACAGAACTATGATACTGAAGACCTTAACTAAGGGGAGGTCATCAACAGGAAATTGTGGTCCAACGTACGGCAGTGCCAACAATTTGTTGCATGAGTGGTTGTGTTGTTAGGACCTCTTCTTTGCTTTCCAAGTACCTTACCTTAGTGTACATGGTACATAGCAGTTGTGCTTCATATTGTAGCTCAGCCCCATTCACTTTGAAGGTGCAGAGCTAAAATATAGCCATGTGACCTATGAATGTGACATCACCCACCTGTGAAGGAACCGCAGGTCTTGGAGTTTCCAATCTAATATTGATGACCTACTTTAAGAATAGGTAAAATTTAAGGTGGGTTGTCCAGCCCAAAATTGATTTGTCATACTGATGACACAGTTCAGCTGCTCCAGCATACAGAGGTGCTAGTGGATGCAGCAAGTCTTCTATTCGAGTAATAGGAGCGGTGCTGCAGTTCCTAAAACCACCGCTATAAAGTGGACGAGGCTGCTGCACCGCTCCTATTACTTGGAGACCAGAGGCGCAGCATGAGCTCCCTGGCCGCTAACAGCTGATCTGTGTGGGGTTCAGTTGTCACACCCCAACAAATCACATACCGATAGGTCATTAGTATGAAAAATCAACTTGGGGCCAGAAAAGGCTAAGGCCCCATGTAGCGTGCAGCAGAAAAGTCGCTACGGGAAAAACTGCAGTGGAAACACATAGTGATTTTTCCTTCAGCGCTTTTCACAGAAAGTCCGTAGAGTTTTCCTTTATCGACTTTCTTTTTCTGTTTCATTTATAGCAATATTGAAACCATCAACAAATCCGTATGGATATAATTTTCATGCTGCGATTTCGAAAAATGCTACATCTTTGGAAATAGCAGCATTTCTGCGCGTATTATTCTACAATGGACCAGTAGCCTAATGGCCAGTTTGGAGTGGAGTTGGAGTCAGAAAAATGTTACAAAATAAAAATGATTCAGTATTATTATTACATTATAAAATTATTAATATTGCATAATTAATTGGATGTATAGTTCGTTACACATTTATTTTAATAGGAATTCAGGCATTGTTTTTTTTGTGATATAGGGAAGCTTTGCAGCTTCCTTCTGACCAAGGCTGTCTGCCATATGTGAAGAGTCAAAGTCAGACTGGGGCTGAGGAAAGTAGAGGAGTCGGAGTCGGAGTCAATGCTTTGGCCTGCCAGCGCCACTGCAGTACAATCCATATAGATGGGGCTTCGAAAACCCCAACTGCGTGAAAAACAAGGGTAATGCAGAATTCATCGCTTCAACATTAGAGGCTGAAACCTGCAGTGAATACACAGAACAACATGTAGCAAACCCACATGTAACGCATCAAGTTGGACGCAGGCCCAGAAAACCTGCTCGAGTGGGCTCAGTCTTAAGGGAATTTCTTTGATACAACCTTACAATTTTCATCTAGCAGGTTCCCTTTAACAAACAGCTAGTTCTGAGTCTTAAACTAATACGCAGGTGGTGAGATGACTGAAGTCTGGGTTTAAGGAATGGCCAAAGGTTACAGTTCACATGCTTTCACAGCAGTTTGCTGCTTACTACATTCCTCACTAAGTAAAGCGTGTGTGACAATCCCTATGTACAAGCTCAAAACCAATTTATTACAGGAGGAAAGCGATTACTCATTGTGCATTATGGAGCACAAGACAAGTGACAGGCGGCAGCCCCGCCATATATCACTGCTGACCAAAGGTTTGTTGTCTAAGGGTTATCAGAAGAAAAATGCCCATTCAGGACATCCTCTTCTAAGGCCCCTGTATACAACTGGGTGTGCTGTGGGATATAACACTCAGAGTGCATTCTGTGATGTTCTCACCTCTATGGGGGCTGTTCTGATGACATGGGGCAGGTTAGGACCTTCTCTATGTTCATTGAAACAGAACAGACCACAGGATGCTCCCTTGAAGGAGCATCACCCTGCACACTCTGTTATATGAATTAGGCCAAACTGTCCATAACTACGTGATATAACGTGTACGTCACTACTCCCTCTTCACTATAGGGCTACATAGTGGCCACACATCATGGCTGAACAGGTGCTGATCTGCAGTAACCTGGCACAACTACTACACAGTGGACTGAGCTGTCTGATCTTGGCTTGGTCCTTTGTGTAGTTCTAGTACCTACTAAGAACAGCTGGGTGCGGGACCCCATCTAGTAAGGAAGAGCTTTCCTAAGGGTAAGTTCATCAATATCAAAAGCATGAAAAAAAAAAACAAAACCCACAAACCCTTTACATAGATGCACACTGCAATTTTTGAGCTTGTAAAAACCGGCACAAATTTTTAAAACACTTTGCAAAAAAAACACAACTGACCCAAAAAATGTAGAGCAAATGTGTCCAAACACATTAAATGTGCAATAGCTAAGCTGCCAATATTGGCTCCTTACCTAATATGTATTTTTTTTATGTAGATTGTGAGTCCCATATAGGACTCACAATGTACTTTGTACGTTTTCACCCCTACTATGTCGCTATGGATTCCCTACCTGCTCTTTGGTGAAATTCATTTCCGGACTGAGTAGGAATGGCGTTATAAAGCTCTCTCCTGGGCGCAACTGAGTCATGAAGCCATAAAAGCATAGGTAAAAGAGCAGAAACTTCCATCCTTTGAGCTCCTCGGTGGGTGCTGGCAGCTCCTCAGCAGGTGATGGCGTATCTTCTACAGCAGTTTCATGTTCCTCCTGCTCCTCTGGAGGTTCGAGCTTCTCTTTGTTTTCACAGTCTGGATCCATCTTAATATTATACCTTGTGGGATGACAAAAAGAGAAATGTTAAAAAGTAAGTTCAGCCAGGCAGCAGAGAAACTAAGTAGGATTCTTGGAGACACCTGTGGAGAAGCCGCCTTGGTTTCTGGGTTATAACTTTAGAGGGGGTCAGCCATACCCAGGTCCAACAGTCTTAGGAGCCCATAAAGGAGATCGGTGCTATCAATGACAGATTGTAGCTGGGAACAATGTACAGATTTTGAATTGGGGATCGGACAACATGTACTAAGTGAAAAGTTCCCTTTAAGCGCACAAAACAGAACGAAAGGGAAATTAGGAAGAAACTATCTGTGATAAAGCAAACATCAGCTGCCAGCAATCCACGTAGTGCCAGTATACAGTACCCTGGACTAGGCCATCTGCGGCCGTTACCCTTAATAACCCGAATAACACCCGCACCGCCTTGGGGTCACTCCTGGGGTGCCAGGCGTCTGCTGCTACGTATCTTACCTGTTGGATCTAATCTGACTTTGCAGCGTCTACCTCTGCATTATATAGTTATATAGATGTGAGTGCCAGTCACAGTCACCAGGCTATGATGTACAGTCACAGATTTGGTCTTGTGACCTCTCACCTGATTTTGTTTTTTGCCTTTGTTCATGGCTGTCAGCGTTACTCCAACCCTCCTGTTGTCCACATATCCATCCCTATCATATACACCTATTCTTTGCAATCTTATCTTCCTAACTGTGACCCCCATGCCTAACTTCTCCCCTTTGTCAGACTCACATGTCACCCAAATATCTCCCAAACTGAGATATCGGTGAAGACTGTCAAATTTACACAATACAGAATTTATTGTAGCAGTTTTGCTTTTGTTTTTTTGAACCAAAGCCAAGAGGGGCATGAAAAGGAAAGCGAAATAAAAGGAACTTCTTATACTTCTCTCCTCTGCTAAATCTAGTCTTAGCTTTGGCTCAAAAAATTCAGCAAAACCTGCAAAAAAACCAAAAAAACTTGACCCATTGTATGGGTCAAAATTACAAAACCATGACTGCTTTCTCCCCAAAAAGAGCGCTACACATCATCTTCAGGTTGCCTGTGGTATTGCAACCTAGCCAATTCACTTTAATTGTAGGGCTACATGGTGACTTTGGCTGCAACTCCCCTCGCACAACCACAAATCACCAAGTCACCCTGCAACGGTTTCACTAATGTTAGTGAATAGAGTCACATTGCAACCCTTATTGTGCCACAACTGTAAGCTCAAGTGAAATATTGTGTGAGCTCTAGCAGTCGAAGTCGCAGCACACCACGGGTCATAATGCAACTCCATTCATAGACATTCGTGTAGTAGTCACAGGGCGACTTGGCGATCCTTGGTCGGGTGACAGGGATATGGTTAATGTCATTGTATGGCCCTAGCCTAACAGCTAAGTGGCAGTACAAGACACAACCCTAAGGGCTAGTTCACACAGGGCTATGGAGGCTGATTTTGATGGCAGATTTCGCCTCAAAATCCGCCTCTATACAATGGTGGTCTATGTAGACTGCTAGCTTTTTTTTCAGGAAATAGAAGTGAATGGGAGGCGGAAAACGCCTAGTTTTTTTTTTTGCAAAAAAAAAAGCAACCGAAACCGTGTTTTTTGGACCTTGCAGCGTTTTTTTGGAGCTGTTTTTGGGGTTTTTTTCCGGAGGAAAATAAGCCACACGTAATTCACGTGTGAACTAGCCCTAAGAGCATGTGTGTCACTACATTTGCAAAAAAAGCCACCATGGTTTTGCAAACCTATGCAACATAATTCACTGTTTGTGCAGCAGTCCATGATACAGAAGGAAATCTGTGATGATTCTCCAATGGACACAAAATTGTAGATTACAATCTCATGTCTTTGGTATCCAACTGTCTGCAGTTTGTCTTTTACCTTAGTGGTCCTTTGTTCCCTTAGGTAATAAGTATCCACAATGGTACCTGGCAGCCGCTTATCTCCGTCCTCATGTGGGTCAGGTGTGCCGAAGTGTGGCAAGATCTAAACATTTGATTTTGGGATTCAATACCCACGCCATGTAGCGGCATCCTGACATCCGCCCATCTCCAGCCTGCGGCTCTGACTAGTCATTGATTCGTGTAGTAGATTAGTGTATGTCAGGAGCTGTCATGTCACTGTCCCATAGACTAACATGGAGTTCTACGCGCTGCTGAAATTGCTTTTAGCCTAGGGGTAGTGACCTGACGTGACCGGTCCCCATACAGCACCATCCCTATAGCTGTGCAGTACCTGACCTGGCCACAATATTACAGGGCAGTAGTCCAAGCCCAGGAAACCTGTGATGTATATGCACATGTAAGCTACACAGCACATGCGTGACACTGCCAGGCCAGGCTCACATGGGGAAAACATAGGAAAACAAACTGCATATAAGTTGCATCATGTGACCTTAGTATACAAAATCGCATTGCAACTGTATCATGTGACTGTGGTCATGAAACACTCCACATGGCACAGGTATCAGCAGTCCTATAGAGATGCCATTGTCTGTGCATCCACATAACATAACGTAGTAGTAGTAGCAGTAGCAGCACATGACAGTACTAGTGACCGACCCCCTGCCATGTGCTTCCCCCCACACACACACACACCTGCAGGTACCTGTGTACAGCTGCCCGTCAGTCACAGCCGCAATGTGGAGCGCAGTCACAGCATGTAGCCTTCCTCTTGTGTCACACGTTTTACAATGTCCCTTCCACACTCACAAGCCAGGCTGCTGCAGATTAGAACTACATTACCCGGCATGCCGCGTCTGACTACATTTCCCAGCATGCATCTCTACCAGGCAAACAGAAAATAAGATGTCATCGGGACGCCAGAGCGCCCTCTAGCGGCTCCCTTCAAGATTTACACTCAATGCTGACTCGTGTTGTTGTGTGTGCTGTGTGGTGCTCAGTGCTGCCTCATAATACTGGGCCACATATACATCTGTAGTGTAAAGTGCCCTATCTAGTTATCTACATATATATATATATATATATATATATATATATATATATATATATATATATATATATATATATATATATATATATTAGTGACACCTGTCCGTTATAGTAATGACAGGCCACATTAAACATACCTCCCAACCGTCCCGATTTCCGCGGGACAGTCACGATTTGGGTAACATGTCCCGCGGTCCCGGTTGGAGGGAGGTATGTCCCGATTTCAACTCAGATCTGCGTCCAGAGGACGCAGATCTGAGTTGAACACATATGCGGCTGAAGCAAGGAGCTGACACAGATCAGCTCCTCGCTTCGCCGCTGCCCGCCTCTCTCCCTGACATATGCGGCTGAAGCTGCTCGCGTGCTCGCTTCGCCGCTGCGTCTCTCTCTCGCTGACACATGTGGCTGAAGCGAGGAGCTAACCTGTGTCAGCTCCTCGCTTCGCCGCTGCCGCCAGCTCCTGGCTTGTAGACGCGATGTACAAGCCAGGAGCCGGCGGCAGCAGCGAAGCGAGGAGATGCCGCATGTGTCAGCAAGAGAGGCGGGCAGAGAGCGGCGAGGGAGCGGAGGAGAAGGTAAGTTTAATGTGGAGGTGGAACGTGAATCTGGGGGCAGATGAAGGAGAGGACGGCATGACACTGGGGGCAGAGATGGAGAGGACATGAATCTGGGGGCAGAGATGGGGGACATGAATCTGGGGGCAGAGATGGAGGGACAGGAATCTGGGGGCAGAGATGTGGGACATGAATCTGGGGGCAGAGATGTGGGACATGAATCTGGGGGCAGAGATGGAGGGGACATGAATCTGGGGGCAGATATGGAGGGACATGAATCTGGGGGCAGAGATGGAGTGGACATGAAACTGGGGGCAGAGATGTGGGGACATGAATCTGGGGGCAGAGATGGAGGGGACATGAATCTGGGGGCAGAGATGGAGGGACAGGAATCTGGGGGCAGAGATGGAAGAGGGACATGAAACTGGGGGCAGATGAAGGGTGTATATGAAACTGGGGGAGAGATAGAGAGGGGACATATAATTTATGGGTGACTGTAGGAGGATTATACTGTGTGCGGGCACATGAAAAATTAACGAGTGGGCGGGGTCAACACAAAAGTGGGCGGGGCTAAATTTGCCGCGGTACGCTATGCGCACCGCACATTTTGTCCTTCTTTCGGTTCTTCAAAAGTTGGGAGGTATGCATTAAACATGGCTGCCACACCTGTGAATAGGTTGTGGCCATACATGGTGACTTTCCCAAAATGTCCAGGAAGATTTTGCTGATAGGGGTGACCAGTGGCGTAACTAGGAATGGCGGGGCCCTGTGGCGAACTTTTGACATAGGCCCCCCCCCATCCCAATTGACGCTGAAGACCTCAACCGACCCCCTCCTCCGCACTCTATTATGTCCCTTACTGGCTCCTGCACACAGTATTATCCCCCATAGTGACCCCTGCACACAGTATTAACCCCAATAGTGGCCCCTGCACACAGTATTAACCCCAATAGTGACCCCTGCACACAGTATTATTCCCCATAGTGACCCCTGCACACAGTATTAACCCCAATAGTGGCCCCTGCACACAGTATTAACCCCAATAGTCGCCCCTGCACACAGTATTAACCCCAATAGTGGCCCCTGCACACAGTATTAACCCCAATAGTGGCCCCTGCACACAGTATTATGTCCCTCTGTGGACACCCATAAACAATTATTATACTCTGGGGTCTTTTCAGACCCCAGAGTATAATAATCGGAGACTGGGGGAATAAAAACATAAAAAAAAAAACACTGTTGCTTCTTACCTGTTCCCCGGCTCCTGTGCTGTGCTGTCCTCCTGTGCTGACCGCCGCTCGCGTCCTTCGTTAATGACGTCGGACGTCACATGACCCGGGAAGCCGGCTGGGTTCATGTGACGTCAGAGACGTCAGACAAAGTAGGACGGAGGCCTGGCAGGATCGCGGAGAGGTAAATAACAGTTTTTTATGTTTCTTACCTCTCCCGATCCGCCGGTCATTATACTCGGGGTCTGCAAAGACCCCCGAGTATAATGATAGCCCTTGTGGGGCCCGCGGTGTCACTTACCGATCCCGGCCCAGCCAGGATCAGCAAGTGAATAGGGCCCGTGACAGCCTATTTAAAAAAAACGCAGCGGTAGCGGCTGTTACCAGACCCCCTAATGGCCCGGGCCCTGTGGTAGCCGCCTCCGCTGCCTCTACGGTAGTTACGCCCCTGGGGGTGACGTCCTGGAGTATCAGAAGAGTGGGCGAGTCTTCATACTTGTCGACGACTCCGCATTGTGTTCCTGAGCTACCAGAAGGGTGGGGGGATCGCCCGGACAGCACCCTATCATTGTCTGACACGGGCACAATCAGAAAGCGGCATAGTCAGCACATCTTCATGCTTGTGACACAAAAAATAGGCATGACCTTGTAGAAGGAAACATGGGCACCCCAAACGCCGGACTGTGATAAATGGCAGGCAGTAGGGTGGAGCCGATCTTGAGATTTCAGGATCATTTTTAAAATCCGATTTCCGATCATTTTCCATTTGATCCCAATTCCGATCCTAATGCAAGCCAATGGGATTTTTTAATGATCGAAGATCGGATTTTAAAAATGATCCTATTCACTACACAGCATGGAGTCCAAAAATTGAACGCTTCAATTTTTGGACTCCACGCTGTCTAGTGATTAAATTAAAAATCCTCTGGCTACTTAGTCCCCCTGGTGTCCGCTTACCTGCACAGATCCCCATTCTTCTCCATCCGGTTCTCTCTTATTCACATGCCTTCAGAGCACCATGCGCGCCCCCACCTCCCTAGGCTAGTGTTACTGATGCTGGGAGTAGGCGGGGCTTGTTGTGGCTTAGGAGAGTGTGGGTGGGTACAGAATTCTGTTCCCGATCTATTTTAGGCAGGATTGGAACCTGATTGTGATAGTGAAATTTACTCGATCGGGATCTGATCTTTTCCGATCCCGATCGCTCAACCCTAGCAGTGTATACAGTGATCACATGACTCTATACAATAGTCAGAGTATATTTACATCTGTATTCTAATAAAATAGCATCTACTAGAAAACCCATTTTCATACTGCCTCAGGGAATTCTGAGGTAATAGAGTGGGGTCCTCCAGTCAAGACCACCAACTATTAGCCAGAATGGAAAGGGATTAAAAGAAGACCCAACACGTCCATGGAGAACCCAGTGATGTTAGTGAGAAGTGTGTTATACTTTACTACCTCTAGAGGCGCTGTAGAGAAAGTGAACACTTGCAGTCAGGTCCGACCACAGGTTACAGAAAATGGTAAAGAGCTGACAACCTGTTTTAGGGGCTCTGTACAAACCACCTATAGATTTAAGTAAGATTGGAAACCCCTGAAGATCCCGAGTGCTGGGGAAAGGACATTGAGGCCTGTACAACATTAACTACAAGGACATCCAATGAGAATAAAGACAAGGACAACGATGTAAGAGGTAAAGGGGAAATTTTTATTTATAGATGGGGGTGGGTCATATTATATTAATATATTGCTATTATATATACTATGTCTATAGGTATGTGTATAATACTAATCTTATTTATAGATGGGGCGGGGTCATATTATATTAATATATTCCTATTATTATATATACTATATGTATATGTATGTGTTATAATACTAATCTTATTTATAGATGGGGGCGGGGTTATATTTTATTACTATATGAATGTTATATGTACAGTAACTACTGTATAACTAGGTGTATATAGATATACTCTGTCACGGGATGGTTAGAGTCTATACTATAGGCAATGTGTAATATATATTTCATGTGGAATGTATTCTCTAACCTGTTGTAAACATCAGTGTGTAGTTGGCTGATTAGGGTCTAGTGTGTTAGCACATTGTATGCAAATCCCTCTAACTAGTGAGGACCAGTGAGGACAATGGGTGGAGATAATCTGATCCTTGTCTCCAAGAAGATGTTGGACTGTGCATTGTTCAAAAGAGACAGGGAGTCTGCTCTCCTTGGCATAGGTGAGGGGGGAAGGATCTGTGACTCAGCCCTTCCCACCCCCAGATATAGGAAGTAACAGTTTAGTATATAGTTGTAGCTGGAGTTAGTATGTGTTAGCCGGCCTGTGCACAGCTCTGCAGAGAGCCAGGATATAGTTACAGGACCAAGGAACCAAAGTTATCATTGGATTGTGACTTCTGTGGACTTATTGTTATTACGGTTGATGTGACCGCTGCCGGCTACTAACTTTGTGGATTACAATAAATTGCTGTTGTCTCCCGACCTCTTGCGTCCGTGTTGATTCAAAAGACCATCCGGAGGAAGACGTATACCTTTGCTCCGTGACATACTCATATATATATATATATATATATATATATATATATATATATATATAGTGGGGCAAAAAAGTATTTAGTCAGTCACCAATAGTGCAAGTTCCACCACTTAAAAAGATGAGAGGCGTCTGTAATTTACATCATAGGTAGACCTCAACTATGAGAGACAAAATGAGAAAAAAAATCCAGAAAATCACATTGTCTGATTTTGTAAGAATTTATTTGCAAATTATGGTGGAAAATAAGTATTTGGTCACCTACAAACAATCAAGATTTCTGGCTCTCACAGACCTGTAACTTCTTCTTTAAGAGTCTCCTCTTTCCTCCACTCATTACCTGTAGTAATGGCACCTGTTTAAACTTGTTATCACTATAAAAAGACACCTGTGCACACCCTCAAACAGTCAGACTCCAAACTCCACTATGGTGAAGACCAAAGAGGTGTCAAAGGACACCAGAAACAAGATTTTAGCCCTGCACCAGGCTGGGAAGACTGAATCTGCAATAGGCAACCAGCTTGGATTGAAGAAATCAACTGTGGGAGCAATAATTAGAAAATGGAAGACATACAAGACCACTGATAATCTCCCTCGCTCTGGGGCTCCATGCAAAATCTCACCCCGTGGGGTCAAAATGATCACAAGAACGGTGAGCAAAAATCCCAGAACCACGCGGGGGGACCTAGTGAATGAACTGCAGAGAGCTGGGACCAATGTAACAAAGCCTACCATCAGTAACACACTACGCCGCCAGGGACTCAGATCCTGCAGTGCCAGACGTGTCCCACTGCTTAAGCCAGTACATGTCCGGGCCCGTCTGAAGTTTGCTAGAGAGCATTTGGATGATCCAGAAGAGTATTGGGAGAATGTCCTATGGTCTGATGAAACCAAACTGGAACTGTTTGGTAGAAACACAACTTTACGTGTTTGGAGGAAAAAGAATACTGAGTTGCAGCCATCAAACACCATACCTACTGTAAAGCATGGGGGTGGAAACATCATGCTTTGGGGCTGTTTCTCTGCAAAGGGGCCAGCACGACTGATCCGGGTACATGAAAGAATGAATGGGGCCATGTATCGTGAGATTTTGAGTGCAAACCTCCTTCCATCAGCAAGGGCATTGAAGATGAAACGTGGCTGGGTCTTTCAACATGACAATGATCCAAAGCACACCGCCAGGGCAATGAAGGAGTGGCTTTGTAAGAAGCATTTCAAGGTCCTGGAGTGGCCTAGCCAGTCTCCAGATCTCAACCCTATAGAAAACCTTTGGAGGGAGTTGAAAGTCCGTGTTGCCAAGCGACAGCCCCAAAACATCACTGCTCTAGAGGAGATCTGCATGGAGGAATGGGCCAACATACCAACAACAGTGTGTGCCAACCTTGTGAAGACTTACAGAAAACGTTTGACCTCTGTCATTGCCAACAAAGGATATAGAACAAAGTATTGAGATGAAATTTTGTTACTGACCAAATACTTATTTTCCACCATAATTTGCAAATAAATTCTTACAAAATCAGACAATGTGATTTTCTTGATTTGTTTTCTCATTTTGTCTCTCATAGTTGAGGTCTACCTATGATGTAAATTACAGACGCCTCTCATCTTTTTAAGTGGTGGAACTTGCACTATTGGTGACTGACTAAATACTTTTTTGCCCCACTGTATATATATTCTATAAGTGTGTGCATGTGTGAACTATAACCTATGTTTTTTTTTTCTTTTATACTATGCTATAATATTAAAACTACATACTGTATTACCCTATTTTTTCCATACTAAGCTAGCATGTATATATCTGTATATACATTCTATATGTGTGTGTGTGTGTGTTTATATGTGAACTATAACCTATATCTTTTTTTTTTTCCTTAGATTTCTATTCTACTATTTATGTTTCCAGCTTCTTATACATTTATCTAATCTTTATATTTTTGTAACTATATTTTTTTTATTAATTCCTATTTTTAGCTTATTATTACTATTATTTACTTCTCATCTAATCCTATTTAAGGCCGTGTTTTGATCCTAAGGAAGGCGAAAACCCTGTGAGGAATGGGCCAATTGTCCTCAGCATAGGGGAAAATTCCTTCCTGACCCCAAATCTGGCAATCGGAATAAATCCCAGGATCAATGGCCGTTATGTCTATGTGTCTATGTGTGGTGCCTATATCTATCATATAGTGTATGTGGTGCCTATATCTATCATATAGTGTATGTGGTGCCTATACCTATCATATAGTGTGTGTGATGTGTGTTGTGCGTCATACTTACCGGGCCTGTGCTGAGCCGAGCACAGGCCGCTCCTGGGGACGCAGAAGATCAGGACGCTCCTAGGGACGCAGAAGATCTTTACGCTGGCCTGGCAAGTGTGGCATGAAGATGGAGAGAGTTCGTGTGTTTCAAGGCAGCCGTGGTCTTACAGAGCAGCAGAGACATGGAGGTGTTGTGCAGTTCTGGGCTGTGGGCGCCAGTTCATTCTGCAAAGCATCCCAGCTTGGTGACGTGTAGTTATGTTGGTTCGTGGGATGAAGGGCGCTCCTATCCTCCGGCCACTGTAGATGTTCCTTCTCCAGAACTGGCTGAAACGGTGTAAATGGTGGCCTTGCTCTCCTCTGCTCCAGTTCCTCCCAGTCGATGTTAGAAAAGAATGGATGCTCTCGGATGTTCCTGCACAAACCCATGCGCTGCCTAGGATTCTTGCATAGCAGGTTTTCAACAAGATGTTTCAAGTCCGCATCAACGTCAGGTGGAAATTCGGGCTTCTTGGTGAGCTTGGCGATAAAGGCTTCTTGTCGGATCGAACCTTCATACAACGGGTGGCGTCCTGTTGCCATCTTGGACACCACGATTCCCAAGCTCCACCAGTCCACTGCTATGCCATATCCTGGTTTGAAGTGCACCTCTGGGGCCATATAGTTGAAGGTGCCCATCACGCCACAGATTTTGGTGGTGGCGGTGATTCCATCTAGGGCCAGCCCCAGGTCGATGATACGGGTGTGGCCTTCTGCATCCAACACGATGTTCGCTGGCTTGATATCACTGTAATGAAATAAGAGAAGAAAATGACGATCTGCCCAGTGACAATGGAGACGGGGGATGGGTAAATACAAGACCAGGCAGAATAGCCAGGCAGGACCCTAGGAAAGCTGGGTGCATGAAATCCAGAATGTAAAGGAGAGACATAGAAGGAAGAAAGTTCTTACCGGTGGACGATGCCTTGTCCATGGAGGAACTGAAGTCCGCAAATAATCTCTGCCGTGTAGAATCTCATGGGAAGAACAAAGAGAAATCTCAGTGTTAGCAAAGCCCTGACTACAACCCTCGACCTCAGCTTTTATCTTCTCCCCCTCCTCCCTTGGTATTTACCCCTTTTTCTTACCTTACGTTGCCGATGTTCAGGCAGCTGCACATCTTGATCAAATCCGCCAGGCTGTCTCCAGACAGATACTCGGTGATGAAATATGCCCGCTGCTCAGAGTGGTGTGCGGCATAGAGGTGGCATATAAAGGGGCATTCTCTGGCAGCGGCGAGTATCTGCTGCTCTCTCACGATGGTATCCATATTGTCCTCTGTTTTCTCGATGGTCTTGATGGCCATGAAGGTCTGTCGGCCAGGGACTGATGCCAGGAAAACCTGAAGAAGACAAATAGAAAATGGTTGTAACATCTAAAAGGAAAAGGGGCTAATTCACATCATGTAGTGTCAGCTCTGGGATTGTGTATGGAAAGGCCATAAAGGGGGACTCTACTATTACCATATGGGAATGGATAGAACAGGCACAAGATGGCTGGGTGGATCGGTTTGCGATCAACATTCGGCTCAATTTAGATCACGTTTTTTTTTCCATCTGTTTTTTTGATCCGTTTAATGAATGCAAACAGATGGTCGTGCATATACATAGAGATCAATGTTAAAAAAAAAAAAAAAAAAAAAAAAAACTATAGAGAAGGGTAATCTACCATACTTATGTCTCTGTACAAATAAAAAACTGCAAGATATGGATTACATGATCAGAATAGAACCTTATTCACATTAGGTCAATGTATATATTGTATAGCATACACCAGGACATGGATATAAACAGGCCGCCCCCCACAGCTCTGATCCTTAGATCCTCCATGAGTCAGAGTACCCCTTTATATTAACACTAAACCTAACTATGGTGATACACAGAACATATGAGATATGGGGCCTACAACAGTGGTCATGGGGGCAGGAAAGTCTCCTAACAGTCGCCCCATAGAACCAGACTACAATTAATGTCTACCCAGTCTGCAATGTTGACATCAGGAAATAAAATGGGGTCAAAATGAATAAGAAGTGATAAAACTTACTTTGCCAAAGCTGCCCCTACCCAACATCTTGTGGAGGATGAAGCGGCTGATGTTAAAGCCGGGGTAGGGGCCTGATGTTGTAGCATCGTGGCTGCTGCCAGGGGTCGGCTCTTGGTCCTCCGATCCTTTATCCTCAGATCTTCTCTTCTTGTTCTTCTCCTTTGGTCCATTATCGCTGTCCTCTTCCCTCTTCCTCTTCTCTTCTCTCTTTTTCTCTCCTCCATCACTCTCCTCTTCCCTCTCGTCTTCTCTCTTCTTCTCTCCTCCATCACTCTCCTCTTCCCTCTCGTCTTCTCTCTTCTTCTCTCCTCCATCACTCTCCTCTTCTCTCTTCTCTTCTCTCTTCTTCTCCTCTTCATCGTCTCCTCTTCCAATGGACGCCATTCTGGTCGTCTCACTAGTCCAATAATAAATCCAGTAATCCAAAAAATATCCGTAGAAATCCATAGAAATCTTTAGAATCGCTTCTTCTCTCCGCCGTCAACAGTTAAGAACTGAATGTCAGTTGGCCGTGCGCAGGTGACATGATGTCATGGCCGTGAGACACTCAGGTAGCTCCTGCCTGGCAGTGTTCCATTGCCCTGCACTGACATATACACTGTCTGGTTGGCATCATGGGAGACAGTCCAGTGTCCTGAAGATTGGGAGAGACCTTTATGGCGACTTCTAGTGCTGCATTATTAGTAGATGGGGAAGAATTGAGCGCTATATGAGGGCCGGCCGTGCCCATACTCCATTATTATTGAAAGTGTTACTACTAATATGTATGGAGAGAATAGATGTGTAATACATGTTCCTGGGTGTCTATAAAAAACATAATCATTTTAAAGGGCTTGGACAATGGTCATTGGGGCACTCTACTCTTCTTTATGGGGGCACTGTAATCTTTATAAGGACACTAATCTTTATGGGGGCACTCTAATCTTCTTTGGGGCACTCTAATCTTTATGGGGCACTCTAATCTTCTTTAGGGGGCACTAAGGGTACGTGAAAATTCTGCCCCCTCTTACAATGAGCTTTACTCTAGATTTAGTGTATCCGGGATAGAGAGGGGTTAACCATTTCATTGTAATAGCACCCCTGGTGGTTACACCTACAGACCTGGGTTTCATGTATTGTATACAGACCATTGATGCTATATATACATATAGGGTTCATCCCCCTATAGGTACAATGCTTTCCTATATCTGCAGTGTATCCTGATCTGTGTTTCTCATTCTGCCCCATGTCAGTTTATTTTGCAGGCGTCACCGAGGATTTACATAGGGTGAAATCTGCACCTCCCCCACCGCTATTTGGTATGAATACCACCAGAAACGCCTCACCATTTGGTATGATTTTTGCTACTGTGGAATTGGGCAAATATTCTAGTGCTTTGGCCAACTGTGGGTGTAGTAAGATGGCTGCTCTTCTCTTGAGCCACAGCCAGGAGTGGATTGACAGAAGAGAAGCGTCTAACACAGAGGTGCTCACACTTTAACAGCATGTGAGCTACTTCTTAACATGACCAAGCCCTACGATCAACTACCCACTTCTTGTGGGCAGGACCGAGGTGGGCCTGTGGGCGGGACCGGGGCTGGCCCGTGGGTGCGGCGTGTCTGTGGGCGGGGTGGGGCATGTGGGCGTGGCTGGGCAGATCGTGAGAGGTGGCCGCCCATGCATCCCCGCTATCTGCTTCTTCACAGCGCAGACAGAGTTGGGGCTAAATTTGCCGCGGCACGCCGCACATTTTGTCCCTCTTTTGGTTCTTCAAAAGTTGGGAGGTATGTATATATACAGTGTATATACCTGTACACACACTGAAAACTGCTGACCATGGGCCTCTGTAATGAACCCCTACTTATTATGTGTTGTCTCTTAAGTTGCTGAGAGGACTTTGGGCCCCATGAAGGTCAAGGGCTCAGTAGATTGCTACCTCGGCAGCCCGTATATCTACACATATGGAGGTGACAGCCTCTATGATTTCATATCATAATTACCTCCTATACAGACCGGACAGGGGCATCGATATAGGGATTGCAGAGGGGGCCGTTGTTACTGGGTCCTCAACCCCGAGCGGGCCCCTAAAGTTCCTATACCATATAAAATTTAACACTATTCTAACTACCTTAAGGTGGATTGGGCCCCAATACAGATTTTGCATTTGGGCCCAGGAGCCCACTATATATATACGCCGCATAATTTTGCGCCCGTAATTTTGCGGCTGCAAAATTATGGGCGCAAAATTACGCGGCGTATACGCTCATAACTCCCATTGAAATCAATGGGATCTTTTTGAGCGCGCAAACTGCTGACAAGCGTATACGTGCCAGATTGCGCTCCACTTTAGTACGTGTGAATTCCCCCTAAGTTTGTGTTTGTAATTGTAAGGTGACAAAATGTGAAAAAGTTCAATGGTGTACAATACTTTTGCAAGCTACTGTATGTCAATGAAGGAATTAAAAAGTGATGTCTCATGAAACACAGCGATGAAGAAAACAAGCTGGTGCGTCCTCATGCCCATAACTGTATCCTTAAGGGGTTACAGTTATGAACTAGTCATGAGAAAAACACCCAGGGCAGTATACTCTATGTAGATACTGTTACCCTAGGCAATGACATCAAATACACCCAATTTAGACAATAGATGGAATTTAACTCCAGATTTTATAAGTAAATTTGCTTTCATTGCTGAGACACACTGTCTGGTGTCTGGTAAGGAAGAAGTCTCCTTCAGATTTCTTAAATATTCTCCTTCACTTGTCATTCTAGAGTTGTGATGTTAAGCAAGGCCATATGTGTCGGTGTTAAATAGAGCACTATCTATACCTTTAAAGTCGTGTTCTTTGTAGAAATCTCTACCCAAATGTTTATCCTAGCTCAAAATAAAAGCAATGTCAAAGACACGTCAACCAATAAATGGACAATGGATGTCATTATGGTCTCACCTTTTCAGAGAATTATTGTAATTCCCTCTTTCCAGAAGGTTCCATACTTTGACAGACTCATTAACTTTGGTTGCAGAAAACACTTATTGTGACAGTGTTACAACATACAGTGCAATAAGTCATCATAAGCATATACAGTGTAATACATATCATAGCATGTACCATGCAATGCACAGAGCTCAAGTAAACATGCAAAACAGCCTTGGGTAAGGATCTAAGAAGGTGGTTCTGCCACCTTACAAGTGTCAGATCGATGGTTTCAGATATCTGGACCCAACACAGATCAGCTACTCTAGGCAGTCTCCCAGAGCCAGTAGTATACAGTGTATGGAACCAGAAGGAGAAGGCTCTGTGCACTGTCTAGTGGACATGCAGTTCTTGCTTTCATTCAAGTTACCCAGAGGAGAGCTGCAGTACTTCAGTATGATCTTCTGCATCTAGCTCCATATAGTCCTAGTGCCTGGAGATTTGGCACTACCTATCTGATACTGATGACTAGTCATCAGTAATGCCCCCCCCCCCCAAAGACTAGAAAACTTCTTTATCGAAACACTGGCTCAAAAAATGCAAGCTGTTATACCTAAAGAAGGTTTTTGCATTTCTATGCTGTCCCCAGCACTTTTATGAAAGTAGGTAGAGCTTAGCTACCATGGGCATAGCCTCGCATGACCCAATACATTTATTACAATTGTTAGAAACAAGTGTAAATTATGGCTTAAATCTACGCCTACAAATTGGTTTCTAGCAGGGCTGGAGATGTCTAGAGACATGTAACAGAGACATGAATCAGGCGTAAAGTGCTCCAGCACAGGGAATGAAGGCTGGCATATATCACTCCAGTCTTGATGAATTCCCACCAAGTGTCCCTGTATTATGCACAGTGTCACTTTAGACCCTGAATTAGGTATAGCTAAGGCTATAATATTTCTCTTACGTGGTCCTTATGCATTAAGTTATCTGTGTATTTACCTGCTTTTGTTTCTCTGGTGCAAACAAAATTGAGGGAAAGAAAGAAAAATCAGATCCACAACCTCTGTTCATGATTGTAATGTTAGTTATGTTGCCTAGATATCCAGGCGTACATATATCATCTATAGAATAACATTTGTATGATGGCTCATCATATCCAGTGTCATATCTGATGTGAATATCCAGCGCTAGCTATCATTTAATGTCCTGCAATTTCTGCAGACAAGACATAAGCAGGTCAACTAGTGAACAGGTCACAATCTACAGAGCCAGACATCATCTACCCCCATGTAAGCTCCCTCTCTTCCCCCCTCCGCCCCCTCCTTCCCATCTGTCTCCCTACTGTCATATCGGTTTTTAACTCCTACTTGTTCTGTCACATAGAGCTGGGCACATGACCAATTTCAGCTATGATAAAAATTATGTTGCTGGTTTATGCAATGGATTTCAGTGCTGTATCATGTCTATACTGTATATATAATGTTGGACTATATTGAAACCTTCCCAGTAAAACGTTACAACATTAAACCATCCACTGTAGTATTTTAACATTTCTCCAAAGAGTATATATTTTGGCCCAAATCAAAATATCGTCCCAATATTTCTTTCACAAATAATAAAGAGGACCTGTCACCCCTCCTGAGACAAACATTTTAGGAAATACTTGTATTACCAATGAAAAAAATAAATCTTGAACATCTTTTCTTAGGCTAAGATCACACAAAGGAACTTGAAGAGGAATTTGAGGTAGTCTTCCTAAAATTCCTTTCCAAAAAATGGGCCTATAGAAACTGTGATGGAAAGCTGACGTGAAGTCAAGCTTTGACTTTCTATCAGGTTTGCACTCTGATTCGCCTTTAATACAATGGATTAATCAGGTGTGAACCTCAAACTGTGATAATTCAGGCGCAGGGAAGGAATTGAGAAGAATGAAAATTAAAAAAGACATGTCCGTCACTGCCTTTCAGTGAAAGCAAAAAGATGCAAATTTCAAGAGGAATTGAGACCTCATTTTGAGGTGGAATCCACCTCAAAATAAGATCCAAATTCCTCTGTGTGAACTTATCCTATTTCTGTAGTGTTGTTGAATGGTGTCACCATTCTTCTTGTCAAGGGATGTGTCCTCGTACAGTCAAGACACTCTTACCACTGATTGGACAATGTCAGCCTGTGTAGGGTAACCCCCCCCAACTGGTAACACCCACTTGTCAACTTAGTCATGAATTTGTAATAGGAATAACAGAGGAACTAAACAACACAGAGTTATGTAATAAAAGGTTCCAGACGTAGTATGGGAAAAAATATAGATATTTCCTTAGACTTGTCCGGAGAAGTTTTCTTGAAGTCATATTTACTCCATATATACTATCACGCTAACAGGAAAGCTGTGCCAGTGATAGGTATTTTCATTAGTTCATTCAGATCTAAGGGCCCCTTCACACGGCGTAAGCGCGCGGCTCATTCCGAGCTGTACACGCAAGCGCTTCTAAACACTTCACATCCACTTCAATGGGAGCGCGCGTAAAGCCAGCTTTACGAGCGCTCCCATTGAAGTGAATGGGAAGTGTTTAGAAGCGCTCGCGTGTACGGCTTGGAATGAGCCGAGCGCTTACGCCGTGTGAAGCGGCCCTAATTATAAACCCATCCAAAGCAAAATACAGTGAGCAGAAAACTTTTACATTAAGTTCACTCTTGCAGCGTTCAATCTAAACTGAAAAACAGAAAAAAATTGGACAGCAATGTACCCCAAGTGACCCCATTGACTGTGGTAGAGTTTGTTGAGTGTCCATTATTTTTTGACAGACATCACTAGATGAAAAAGCTGGATTTTTGCATCCGGGATTTCGACCAGACCCTGAGTTACAGAATCCAAACGGAGACTCTGATGCAGATGTGAATGTAGCCTAACGGTAATACAGTTACATTGCAGTCTTTTTCTATGATAGCTAAAGTTACGCAAATGTTTGATACAGCGCCTACAGGTTATATTACAACTCCTTTATCTGAACTCTGAGGAATCTTTTTAGTCTTATTAATTTCCAATTATAATGTATGATCTGTATTTCTTGCACTTGTAACGTTTAATGTTCTCTGTACCAGGCCACAGAATACTCCAAATGTATTATAGATGCCTATTCTTGTCTGGGCACTACGGCCATGTCCTATTCAGCTCACATTCTTATCCCCCAGCATGGTGTTTTAATTGATGCCCACTTATTGCAGTCTAATTGTTGGTATATAATGAAAAGATAATGACTGGGAGCATTGTCATGCAGTGCTATAAGTAATACATTGTTACCCATCCATTGCCGCCGCTTCATTAGCAGCTGAAGGTTAACTAGAAGGTGCAACATTGATTTGGGATGGAGGCAGCATTGTTTCCTGCCCGGAGGATGAGAATCCTACGACATGTGTTTGGATTCCCACTCTTCTCTCCTCGCTCCCCTTCACGCCCTTCTGAAGGGATTAATACAACAACATCAGGGTCACCTCCCTCTTATAGACCCGACCTTGCTGAGGGACATGGCCGAGGTTACTTATAGGATGACAATACGATAGGTCTTCTTCAGCCTCGGATGTCACCCACCCTGGTTACAGATCAAACAGAACTTGGTAAGTCAATCTAATGGGTTGCTTGGTTATAATGTGTCCATATATGGCTACATATCTATCTATCTATCTATTATCTATCTATCTATCTATCTATCTATCTATCTATCTATCTATCTATCTATCTTTCCATCTTTCTATCTATCTATCTATCTATCTATCTATCTATCTATCTATCTATCTATCTATCTATCTATCTATCTATCTTCATATACAAAGAAAAAAGTGTTTTTTAAACTTTTGAGGTCAACAAATTGAATTAAAAAAAACTCTGTATTTACTGCAATTAACATTGTTTATTAATACAAAATAATTTAATACATAATTTTGAAAAGCTATTTTTTTTTTTTTTTTTTAAAAAGCCAAAAATAAATGCATAGATTCCATAAAATTTGTGTACAACTAGGAGGTGTCTGTTTTCTAAAAAAAAATTGTTGGCCTACAATCACAAGTACAATGTATTTTTTTTATTTATTTACTAAAAATCAAAAAATAAAGTAAAATATCTGACATTACTTTTGTTGGAGAACCTTCTTTTCTTGTGCCAGAACCTTGTGTATTAATATTTATAGAAGAGCATCAAAAGCAGTTGAGAATATTTGGCATGGTTTGAAGAGTTGGCCACGAGGTGGACACACTTTATAACAAAATATTACTAAGATAATACGGCCAAATAAGTATTTTTGGTGTTTTTGACTCAGTTACAGGCAGTGGATCTACAGCCTGGAGATATTTAGAAGTCACGAGATGCCTGACTACAAGGAATCGTGTAGTCAGGCCCAGCGAATAGCCATGAAACACCGAGCAGATGTCACTTTACTGTATTGTTGCGAGAAATATTAAAATTACGGAAGATTCAGTTTCTGGCTTTTGTACATAGATTATGACATTTATGTATTACATGTGCATTACTGCAGTGCGGTAACAGTTGCTGTGGGTATGGGGGGAGGGGATGACAACAGAGTGGTTTTAATCTGGAGGTTTTAATCCTGATTTCTATCCATCACTAAAACTGAACACATTTGATATGAAAGCCAGACTGGCGGTTAACCCTTTGCCTCCTGCGGTCTTATATGTGCTGTGTCATGAATGACCTTGATCTGTCATAGCATTTTGGCAGACAGTATTAATCGATACCCGCTAGAAGATCTGTTTCATCGTTCATGTATGATACGTGTATATGTAATAATTTATATGTAGGGTATGCAGAATTTCCATCAGCATAGATAACCTCAGAAGATTAAAGGGTATTAGACCCCTCCTTTCTCTTTAGTACCCATGAGGATGTGCCAGAAGAATTTATGTGCATCAGATCACCCGCAGTGCCAGGCTGAGATTTGTTAGTCCCCAAAAATGTAAGTGCCAGTTAACCACAGCCATTAAGCTGCACCGTAAATACAGCATTGGCCATTACTATTATCTATATTGGCTGAGAATATAGAATTTGTCCGAAATCATTACACTCCCCTCGTGCCAAAGACCCCTTTCATGGACTCTGCCGCCTGTGGCACTTGCCCCATATATGCCTGAATGGAGTCCAGTCATAGCAATCAGAGGCAGCTGTAGGAAATATTGTGCGAGCACCTACAGCGGTGAATCCCATTTACAGAAAATAAGGGTTTTGGGAAGAAAATAGGTCACATGCGCAACGCTGCTGGTCATGTGGCTTCCTCGTAGGGCCAATAAGGTTTTTTCGTGTTAAGAGCTCGGAACAAAACCTCTATTGGAATTTACTTTTTTTTTTTTCTCTTGGCATTTCTGATTTTCTCCAAGCGGTGAAAGGACTGCATCCCCATCATTCAACCCCCTGCCAAAGGAATCCGTAAAATATCGATCGGCCAAGATCCACCAACGTGTAGTCAGTACGGTAAGTGGGCTGAAGGTGGATTTTGTTCATGGTCATAGTCATCGATAGAAAAATGGAACAAATAGAATGGAATATAATGGATGGGATGTACATTGACGTTGGGATTTTAGATGGTTTATGGAAATCTCAATAGATTGTAAGGTAATGTGCTTGACTTACCCTGCTGCCTGGCTAATATGCATGAAATATTGTATTTGCATTCATTTTTCTTTACGTGTATTTATCATTATATTCAATACTGCTTTTACTACCTAAAATATTAATGTATTTCATTCAACAATTAGGAGTGATTTCGTTCAATTAAGTACATTATAATTAAGTATATGGAAAAATGTTCTCTTTAATAATGCAAAATTTTTCGATATAGTCCATATCTGGTGGAAAACCCAATGATATCATATCTCTCAGCCCCTAGGCATCCATTTTGTGAGACAAATCCAGTGCGCATTTTTTCCCTTTTCCTCCATCTCACAAGTGAGATCATAACCAAACTATTATTATATCACCTTTACTTATATACTCGACTCACGAAAGCTCTAGGATTCTTATAATGGTGTCAGCGTCATCATATGCATGTGTGGGATCTATAGATGACGTTTTGTTCCAGGCTAATCCATAATAATTCCATACCTTTACATTTGATCTGATGGATGTCCTTAGCATGTTCCACATTTTTTTGCGTGTATTATTATATAGTTATTTTTAGTAAGTGTTTAATTGAAGGCTATGTTGTATCCCTACCATTATATACCCCTCCTGTGGGATTCAGCCATGATATATTTAGTACTTGAATATACAGTAAATGGCTCCATGATTATATTGTATATAATAAGTATTCCTATCGGTCTGCTAGTGCAATGATAGACAAAAGATTGGATACATTTGTTTTACACTATATATACATGACATGCCGGTGAAGGAATTCCAAATACAGTGTCAATATGTTGATATTAATATTGTATTTTCTTATATAACATTAAGCTGAGAAAATTCTTGAAACTATTGAGCAAAATGACAGACATTTATTTAAGCAGATCTAATATTGAGGCTTAATATTTGCTATGTATATGATTGCAAAGACAAGTGGATTGAGGTCAGTGGATGACAGCGGATCTAATGTAGAATCTATGGCTGCATCACATAAAGGATCCATGATGTTGTGTGCTGACATTACCTCAATATCCATCAAAGGGGGGGGGGGGACTCTTCTTTCAGTTCATATGAATTAAATGAATATATCATACAACTGCTATCTAAAAAGAAGTCGATCTGACGATCACCATGGCTCCAGGTTCTCTAACCATTAGCAACCAGTAGTCATTTCCGGAAGAAACTGGAGTCACACATTTCATTGCAGTGACGGCTGCTGGGAATAAAGTATTGTAGGAATAGATGACTATCATAATGAACATGCCATGTCCATCAGGATCTCCTCTTTAAGAGTACCTCTCTGGTCCAACAGAACAGGATCCCATCTTTCTGAGTGCCTCTGTGATCCAACAGCATGGGATCTCCTCTTACCATGCCTCTATGGTCCACCAAAAAAATGATTCTGCCCTACTGAGTGCCTCTCTGATCCACCAGAATGGGTTTTCCTCTTACAGAGTGCCTCTGTGGTCCACCAGAATAGGATCCCTGTTACTGAGTGCCTCTCTGGTCGACCAAAATTTTATCTTCTCTTAATGAGTGCCTCCCTGTTCCACCTGAATGGGATCTCCTCTTACTGAGTGTCTCTCTGGTCAACCAGAATGGGATCTCCTCTTATTGAGAGCCAATGTGGTTCACCAAAATGGGATCTCCTCTTACTGTCTCTCTGGTCAACCAGAATGGGATCTCCTCTTATTGAGAGCCAATGTGGTTCACCACAATAGGATCTCCTCTTACTGAGTGCCTGTCTGGTCCACCCAAATGGAATCTCCTCTTACTGAGTGTCTCTGTGGTCAACCAGAATGGAATCTTCTCTTACTGAGTGTCTCTCTGGTCATCCAGAATAGGATCTCCTCTTACTGAGTGCCACTGTGGTTCATCACAATGGGATCTCCTCTTACTGACTGCCTGTCTGGTCTGCCCAAATGGAAGCTCCTCTTACCGAGTGTCTCTGTGGTCCACTGGAATAGGACCTTCTATTACTGAGTGCCTCTCTGGTCAACCAGAATGGATCTCCTCTAATTGAGTGCCTCTCTAGTCCACTACAATGGGATCTTTTCTTACTGAGTGCCTGTCTGGTCCACCACAATGGGATCTCCTCTTACTGAGTGCCACTGTGTTTCACCACAATGGGATCTCCTCTTACTAAGTTCTGAAACATAGAGAGAGGTCTTGATTTGGGGATCCATCTATAGACAGGAGTTCTTGTTGTGTGAGACAGTTTTAATACCACATTTATGGTGTAGCTGTAGATATCATTTCATTCAAATAAAAATGTATATATAAATTCAAAGGTGACAGATAACATGCATAACTAGTATTATTACATTGTTATTCTATGACTGCAAGTTCTGTACCCTACAGCATGATGGCAGTTGTTCTGGAGAGTCACATGAGGACAAGCGCACACAATACTAAAGCAATGGTAAATCATCCCACCAGACCATATATATGGAGAAGACATAGTTATTGGCGGTACAAAGGTAGCTACTGTGCCCTGTAGCAATAGAGGGGCCAAAGTCCTCTCTACAGTATAAGAAATCCCCAGAATTTAGATGGTATATGGGGCCCCCAATGCAAAATATGCAATGGGGGGCTTCAGGTTATGCATTTGATACATAGCCACATGTTACATGTCCCCGTGGTACAGATCAGCAATATGATACCCATAGATATCTATAGGCTTGTATTGTTTCTTTATGTATCACTTTACACTTAGGCACACAAATATATTTTCCTACAGATTCAATATTAAAGGGTTTGCCAAATAAAAAAAATGTCCCCAAGCAGGAAATGGTTATAAAATAAAGAAATACCCTATACTCACTCATCATTTAAAGGGGCTCTATCAGCAAAATCATGCTGATAGAGCCCCACATATGCGTGAATAGCCGTTAAAAAGGCTATTCAGGCACTGTAAATGTTATATTAAACTACCCCCCCTCCCGTTTTAAAATAAAACCCTAAAACAGAATGTGATAAACCTACCCATCGTGCACAGTGGGCGGGCATTCAGGGTCCGCCGTCTTCCTCAACAACGCCTCCTCTTCCTGCGATGTCCTCGGGTCCGGTCTTCCTCCGGTGCTCGCGAACTGACATTGCTAAAAAAAAAATGGGCTGGGCGCATGCGCAGTAGCATGCTGCTTCTACTACGGCTACTGCGCATGCGCCCAGGCCACTTTTTTTTTATACCAATGTCAGTTATTGTTGGACAACCCCTTTAATATAGCAGATTTTTCATTGTACTTCATATTCTCTCATCCATTCAGTGTGTTCATATTTGTCAGTGCGTTTTTACATAATAAAGAAACAATTTAGAAAAAACTAATGATATTCATACATGTATGGGGGACATTCTATAGGCTATTGCACAACATCTGCCCTTTGGTTGGAGAGTTGAGACACCTCCATTCACTTTAGATTTTTGGCCAGACCCTGTATAGTATAACTCATTTAGTAATTATGATCACCTTAGCACTATTCCATTCTAAAACAACTGTTATCATTGGATTCTTGAGAGTCGTAAAGTAATCGGAGAAACCTGGAGTGAATTGGAGTAACTTGTCATCTGATCAGAATCAGGGTTGTAGCAATAGGGTGTGCATTGGTAGCAGTCCCTACCTTGATCCTGACCCTGAAGGGGACCCATAACACATAAAATATACCACTGTTTTAGGTGGCCAAGGCTAAAGAGGAGCCCTATTACAGATTTTGCAGCGGGGCTTTGATCAGATGTTTCACTTTTTCACAGAGATGAACAAACAGAAAAATTTATACACAAATGGTTTTGGTTTGGTAGACATGAAATATTGCTTTATATGCTTATCTTTTGCAAGGCCAACTTGTTACTATTTTGGGTGATAATGAATAGAGATGAGCGAGTACTGTTCGGATCAGCCGATCCGAACAGCACGCTCCATAGAAATGAATGGATGCACCTGGTACTTCCGCTTTGACGGCGGCTGGCCGCTCAATCCCCTGCGTGCCGGCTACGTCCATTCATTTCTATGCGAGCGTGCTGTTCGGATCGGCTGATCCGAACAGTACTCGCTCATCTCTAATAATGAAGACTAAACAGGTTCTAAGATCTGTATAATCTACTGGTACAAAATGTAATCCCTGGAGCTGCAGTATAGGAATACACTCTTCCTCCCAAATACACCCCCAGCAGCAAGATATATGTACCTGAAACTTTATTAAATATACCGCCATCACAGTTTTATTATAAGATGTCAGAGAAGGGATGATTATATAGGGTGAAATTAAAATATACAGTATTACAATGGTTTGATGCTTCATTTTCTTAGCAACAGCTCCAAAATCATTTGCCTTCACTGCTAACTAGAGGACATCCAATGTCGGTGGGCAGAGGGCAAAGGTCACCATCGGATCTATTTACCTGGGGGAGCCATAGGCATGTTAACTGGATCTTTTTTCCCCCAAGAGTAGATTTTGGGGGAAAGTCAGGCTGCACCCTTTTGATTGTAAGTAAATCCTGTCAGCGTTGGCATGAGTCATTGATGATGTATGTCTGGGTTAGGTAAGCTAAGTAAGTTAGTTATGACATGTGAAGGCGGCACTTACAAAATATTTTGCCTTGGGGCTTCCTCCAATCTTGATCCATCCCTGACATTGCACAACTAAAGGCTGATTATTTGCAGTTGAATATTAAAAGTTATAAAAGCAATTATGTATAAGAAAATGCCTCCTTAAAGGGGTTCTCTAGCAATCAAAAAAAACATAATGGTTTTATAGGGCTGTGAAAAGAAACTAAACTGACCATTACTGATGTCTATATGGATCAGTTTCTAGTGCTAGTCTCTATTGCTGAGGTCACCAAGCTCACTCAGCATCCATTTATAGACATTTCCTATTTTTCAAGAGACCCCAGGAAGTAGAGCCCAGGAGAGACCCAGGCGGTGTCCAAACATGACCAGCGCTTGGAGTAGGGACAATAGATATCCTTTCTTATCTTTTATGGCCACCATTCTGGGCTCTAGGAAGTCATTTTGATAGATTATTTTCTTGGGCTCAAAGCACTTTACACTACTGTATATAAAACCATTGCACATGTACTGGGTGTATTAGGCATATATAGGCTAGGTTAAATCAATTGTCACATACATAAGGCCGTGTGAACCAATAGGATCAAAGTAAAAATTAAGAATACTTGTTTTAAATATTGATGGAGTTGGATCTGGAGGCAAAATTCTTTGGAAGATTAGTCTATGCCTTATGGGTTCCCTCCATTTTTCTGAATTAATACTGGGAAATTTTCTAAAGTTTTGCCAACCTTGATTGAACTTGATGGGGAATTTACGCCAATCTTAACCAAATCCCTGCGGCTCAGGCCTTTTGGTAATTGAGGTGCATTCTTGCCAGAATTGAAACATATGCCCATCAGGAACTGGCGTAGATTTCACATATAACTCACCCAAAACTTCTGGCGTTAGTTGTCTTTACGTTGTTCGACAGAGACGTCTCTACCTCTGGCTCTGCCCACTTAAGTAAAAGTGTGCAAAAGGAACAGCGTGACACATCCTTGGCTCAAGGAAGTGACGTGCGCCAAAGATGTCCCCCATTTACACCCCACAGTGTGTGTCTATCATTTTCCACTGTTGAAACAATAATTATTAATGTGCCACCAGTTATGGCCACGTTTCCCACCAGTGGTGTAACTAAAGTCTTGTGGGCCCCGGTGCAATCTTTTTTTCAGGGCCCCTACTCTCTACAGCGAATTCTTAATAGTGATGGTTACAGCTGCTAAGGAGTTTAATCACCCTTAGTATGGTTTGGGTAATCTATGGGTCTTCTTGGCTTATGGGGCAGATGGAAACTGCAATCTCAACACTGACACATTATTCACTTTATGTATAATAGTTTTACTATACACGTTATTACTCTGACTTTGTGCATTTTTAAGTTTTTGCATGTAGAACTAATGTTAATGTGAAAACAAGTCAGTTCAGGTCATGGTATAATCTTAAATCCTCTGGCTGTGTTAGCAAACCCATTATCATTATACAGTATAATATAGATCTGGTTCATTGCATCCTGGTATAAAGCCAAGAATATTTGATTCAGTTCTGATATGTATTTGTGTGTGTTTTATGCTTGTTATACTTATCGAGTCAAACCTTAAAGAGGACCCTTCATGGTTTGGGGCACATGCAGTTCTATATACTGCTGGAAAGCCGACAGTGCGCTGAATTCAGTGCACTGTCGGCTTTCCCGATCTGTGCCCTGGGTAAAGAGCTATTGGTCCCGGTACCGTAGCTCTTTACAGTCAGAAGGGCGTCCCTGCAGTCAGTCAGGTACGTCCTTCTTCAAAGCAGAGCCTATCGCACTGTACAGTGTGAGCGGGGGGGGGAACGCCCCCTCCCTCTGCTCACAGTGCTCGTCCATAGACGAGTATTATCAGGAGGGGAGAGGGTGTTCCTCCCCGCTCACACTGTACAGCGCGATAGGCTCTGCTTTGAAGAAGGACGTACCTGACTGACTGTCAGGAACGCCCTTCTAACTGTAAAGAGCTACGGTACCGGGACCAAAATCTCTTTACCCAGGGCACAGATCGGGAAAGCTGACAGTGCGCTGAATTCAGCGCACTGTCGGCTTTCCAGCAGTATATAGAACTGCCTGTGCCCCAAACCATGAAAGGTCCTCTTTAAATGAATTGTACTTATATTTGCTGATAATATGTACATAATAATACGCACATTAAAATCTAATTTCACATCCTATTTTAGGTAAATCCACATAAGATGTTGTCTATAGCAAAGAATTAGCTTTTTCTCTTCTCTGTTTCTGACTCAAATAAACTACTTCCTGTCAGCCATCTTGGCTGTCATGCTGAGTATGTTTATCACATGGTCACCTAAAAGTCTGTAAATTCCTCATACTTTATCCTTTACTCGTTCCTAGTCATTTCTATTTTCATCCTTGTCACTTTGACCTGCCCGATTAAATGTATGCCAAGACGCACAGAGTATCCTAAATTTTTAGCAACAAACCCAATAAATTTTGGCATGTCCCGATTGAAAAGGGGTAAGGGTTACAGAAACTGTTCCTAAAGCACAAACCCCAACCAAGATATGCATTCCAATATGGTTTGGGGCAGATTTGTGGAATTGTCCTGTAGGACGGGAATTAACGCCCCTATTCCTGGAACTTATCACTCCAACACAAAGATAGGATATGTTTGTATTTGTTTTATTTTGTGAACAAACACAAAGAGAGGATTTTATTAAGGACCACAACTGGCCAGAATTACTAAGACGCTTTGGACTTTTAGCAATTCTTGTGCGTGTAGGTATGACTCAAATCTACGCCAGTCAGGACCCATGAGGACCCTCATTCTGGAGATGGGTGCGGGTTCTTACATATCATAATGGCATGGTGGTATCATGAACTTTGGTTGGCCCTTCAGTAAAGAGTAGATTAAGGGGAGAGATGGCCATGCTTGTATACGACAAGGCCATTTCAGAAACTCAGAAAAACTACAATACAGAGAGACACCTCATTTCTGTTGTGTGAACAAGGGTGAAGGAAAACCCGATCCTTCCAATAGGTGGGACCCCTGGAAGTGGAATTAGCGCCAACGTACATTTTTGGCATAGCCGCTGGATACATCATACATGTCATAGACAGGAATATTCCTCTTACTATTTTAGGAACAAACCATTTTACTTGGTTCAGGTCCAGACACAGATATTGTATTTTTTTTTGTAAATGCAGGACTATAATATATTTTTCCTTTGATTTATTCAAATATTTTTTGTGATAAATAGGATTTAATTTTTATGTTGTCTTTATTTTTTCATGCTTTTATTTGTGTTAATATACAAGCAAATGTCATCAAAAAGGAGGGGACATGTGTTTTAAATAGTTTTCCCTATCCGTTACAGTTATTTTTTTGATGTAGGCTGTAGGGCTAGAACCTGTGACATGGCTGTGATAGTGGTATTTTTTTTTTTTTTTTTTTTTAGATTGGAGCGCCATCATTGAGTGTTGTGCAGCGATTGGGAAGGGAGGTACAATAATAAACCGTCCCTGCATTTTCTATAAAAGGTCTGGCTGTAGTATCACCCATCCCCCTACTTCTTCGGTTGCACACTTTCATGCAGCTGCTTAATAGAGATGAGCGAGTACTGTTCGGATCAGCCGATCCGAACAGCACGCTCACATAGAAATGAATGGACGTAGCCGGCACGCGGGGGGTTAAGCGGCCGGCCACCGTCAAAGCGGAAGTACCAGGTGCATCCATTCATTTCTATAGAGCGTGCTGTTCGGATCGGCTGATCCGAACAGTACTCGCTCATATCTACTGCTTAACACTGCAAGAACGTATATTTACATCCTAGTATGAACAGGGAACCACCTCAATTTTTAAAGCCAATGGGTTGTCTGGAAGCAGTTCAAGAAGACCTATTACCAATATGTCATATGATAGGTACTGTCACCTTCAACAAAATCCATTCAGCCATTCCAAAGATATAAGCCCTATTAATGTTGATGAAAATGAGGGTATACTAGTCAATTGGGCGGTAAGACTGGGGTTTCTCTGGTTACAGGGTCTGTGTGCTATATATCAGGCAGTCGACTAGTATAGTCTAATTTGCATCAACAATACAAGGGCTTATAGCTTTGGAATGGCTGAACTGATCTGAATAAACAAAACACAAAAATGTTGAGGATGACAGATGATGTATGTCATTGGCTTGTCAGACCTGGTGACAGGTCCTCTTTACTCTATGTGTATTCTGTATGCTCCTAGGTTCCCCCTAGTGGTGACTAAGGAGATAAAATGTATAATTTAATTCCATTTTTTACAGACCAGCCAGATAAAACTTTGACCTATAATATAAATGAATGCTACATTTGTATGTACTGTATGTCTGTCAGAGTTATATCAAAATGATGATCTGAAGCTGAGTGAAGCCACAAGACTTTGTAATAAGCAAATATTTGGCGTCAGTTCATGGCTGGTTTTACATTCAGTTGAAGAGATAAGGAGATGCCATACTGTGTGACTGTCATCTTAATGCACTAATTGAACCCAATGGGATCCTGCCATGCAGCCCAAGGCACAACTAGATAATTCTGTGAGTGTTGGCTGCAAACATGTTGCGAGATCCCATCAGTAAACAGACGGGCCATGGGACCAGACTGACGTATAAACAGACTGCTTTAGGATTTCACTTGGAGAGTCTCTGTAGGATTTAGAATTTATATTTTTCTGTAGTTCCAGTTAACATACAATACATGTAATAAAACTTTCCAGATCTTACTGAAATAAGCAACATATAATAAAAACTCCCAAGTCTGTAATATACATTTTGTCCTAGTCCCAGTTAATAAAGATTTTCTTGTCCTGTACACAGGAGCATAATTGACAATTGTACTGATTGTTCAGGCCCCCGAGGGGCCATTTCTGTACATGTTCCATTAAGGTAACTGAAAATGGTTAATGTGATTTGTCATACTGAGAACAGCAGAGGAAGAGTGATTTCTCTGCAAAGTCTATGCTGCAGAAGACTATACAAATAAATGGCTGTTTTTCATACTGGCAAACAGCACTTTTTTTCACTCAACCCCCCCCCAAAAAACCTTAGCACAGTATGCATAGGCTCAACAAGATAGTTACATTATCTCCAGCCTACCGTTAGTCATAAAGTTTTCTTATATCTGTTACTGGCAGGGTTCTAAATCCAGCATTCTATAGAATGTCTAGGCATTGTATATAATGCCTAAAAACTAGCCGGCAATGTATGAAAAGATTCATATTTCGCACATTTCCTAGACATTCTATAGAATGCCAAATGAGAAACCAACAAAGTATGAAATACATCTCCGATTCGTTTTGAATATCACGTGGCAAGGCACGTTACTTTTAACCCACGATATGGTCGCCTCAGGCTTAGAATTTGTCAGTTGCGCTTTGTTCGGGAGTCTCCATGAAAACGGAGGAGCAACAGGAACTGTGACTATCACCTATTGTTAATGGTGTGTTATGGTTTTGAGTTATCTATATGAGGTGTTAACTTTCATTGTAATCCTGTCTGTGATAATAATGAAATGACTGGTTAGAAGTGATCTCCACAAAACAGGAAGCATTTGCTTCTTATTCCGAATTGTGTAAGAGTAGGATCTACCAAAGGGACATCAGCAACCTGCCATTTACCAGTAAAGAGAAAAGTACAAAGATTATTGTGGTGCTTGAAGTCTTACAAATATAAGCTATATTATCTACTCACTTATATTACAGGTTCAGTATTCTACAGACTCCACCATTCTTCTCTTACTCTGCCCGGAGACTATGGGTATAACACAAAGGCCACAAAACAATAGCACATCACTTTACATCTAGATCCAGACTCTTATGTTACCTCTTGGATTAACAACTATATATTTTATTATAGATTTTAAGGGCAAAATATTTTAATGAAATATTCACAAAATAAAAGCCCAACATGTCGGCATTAACATACGGATTGCATGATGTGTCTGATCAGTTTCGCCATTCTGGCTTCCTCAGGGGTTGTCCTTGTTTCTCTTGTAAATGATGAGGTCAAGCATAAGAGCAGTACCTTCATGTATCTAAATCTGACTACTCACACTGACACATAGCTGCTTGTACTTCAAAGTAAAGTCACCTCACCATTTCTAGTCTGGGACATTGGGGTGGGGTGGGGGTGGTTGGAGAGAAAGACGATTTACAGGTAGTCCTCGACTTACGACGTTGATCCGTTCTTACACGGCGTTGTAAACCAAATTTCGACGTAAGTTAGAAACATACCATATGACGCCGCGTAGGAATGGATCAACGTGATTTAGTGTGCAGCGGCTCGGAACCGACGAAGACTGTACCATATACAGTACAGTACAGTACAATCTTCCTTGGTTCCGAGCCGCTGCACACTAAATCACGTACTGTACAGGGAGAGCAGGCAGCTTGCATTTATGCGGGAGCTGACTTTTTCTCATAGGAATGCATTGGCCAGCGTTGATTGGCCAGTGTACAGCATTCGGCCAATCAACGCTGGCCAGGAGGCGGAGTCTAATATCGGACCACAATGGAGACTGCTGTGGCCCGATCTTAGACTCCGCCACCTCACAGATGAGCCTCCGGCAGAACCAGCGTTGATTGGCCGAATGCTGTACACTGGCCAATCAACGCTGGTCAATTCATTCCTATGAGAAAAAGTAAGCTCCCTTGTAACAGCAAGCTGCCAGCTCTCCCGACTAGCAAGGACGAGCCTGCTGCAGAACCAGCATTGATTTGCTGCAGGCTCATCCTTGCTAGTCAGGAGAGCTGGCAGCTTTCTGTTACGAGGGAGCTTTACTTTTTAGCTCATCTCTAGTCGTAACAACGAAACATCGTAACCTGAGACTATCGTAACCCGAGGACTACCTGTACTATGCTGGCTGTGCCATCTAAGCTTAGACTATTTTTTAGACAAGGTGGGTAATGAATAATGATATGGGTGAGTCTTAATATGAATCAACGTGTACCTTAAACGTGTCAAAATTCTGATATAAATCTGTCTCTAAGTAAGCTAATAAGTAGCATAAACCATGACTAGACAGTGTAGAGATACAACAGTTTTGCTAAAACCCCATCCACTACACAGTGACTGTAAAATGCCACATGTTTTTTTTTTCTGCGGCAGACAAATTGCAATGTTTATGCCATGTGGGGCCCCGTCCTAACGGTAACAGAGTAACAGATACAGACGGAGCCCCCTCCATCTATGTTCCTTCCCATTGACTCTAATGTAAACAATATTAAACAGTAAGAGCTGAAAAAATGTGACAATTCCTAAAGTGAAAATTTCCACTTGGTTGGAACTTCTACTATTGTCTACCAGCCAGTGTGATGTTTCTCTTTAATACGACAAGTGGATGGGGGGGGGGGGGGGCCTTTACTCCTGGCTTTTCAATTATGTATCGTGTATGATATAATCTCCACTTTCAATGTCATATGGTGGTGCTGCTTGTAGGATCAGAGATCAGCGGAGCAGCGACACAGAGCAATTTGTTACAATGATTTATTAATAAGGTGGGAAAGTGTTCTGCATTGTGCACTGGGGATCTGAGCGGATAATTCTCGTTTTATCAAGGAATATTTTTTGACTGAAGCCCCACGTTGTCAAAGTGCAGTTTTTTCAGACACACGTGCATTTTTGAATATCGCAACATGTCAGTTATACCTGCAGAAATGCTAACGTTCCTATAAGTATAAGGGTCATTGCACACAGAGTTTTTGGGCGCGGAGTCTGACACAGAGTCCGCGCGGAAAAAAAGCCTCCCATTGACTTCAATGGGTTCCTTTTTCCGCTCCATTGAAGTCAATGGGAGGCTTTTTTTCCACGCGGATTCTGCGTCAGAATCCACGCCCCAAAACTCTGTGCGCACAGTTTTAGTGAGAGAGCGCTTTACACACTATTATATCCTACAATATAAGGCTACCACTGTATAGAATGAGGCAATAAATCAATTAACAGTTTCATCCTCTCCCTTCCCCTCTCCATAGATTTATGAGACTGAATACAGAGACGATTCTATAGCAGCCTAATAAGATATATGACAAAGATTCTTATATTCACCTGTAGTATTTATTTATGAAAAGTTATTTTATATACACTTTACAGACACTGGAAGTTCCTTTATGCTATATACTGTATATATTAGCAATTCCTCTGTAACATCTTAGTAGTAGGAGCACTCCAGTAGCTGGTGACATTAAGTTTAGGGATGCCAAGGGTATGTAGACTTCAGACTGAGTCACATCTTTTATATTAGCATAACAGCATGTTTGTATGTTTGTGATCACACGTGTTGCAGAATTTTTTGTTGCTGAGTATGCGTGCCATATACAGTCCTATGAAAAAGTTTGGGCACCCCTATTAATATTAATCATTTTTAGTTCTAAATATTTTGGTGTTTGCAGCAGCCATTTCAGTTTGATATATCTAATAACTGATGGACACAGTAATATTTCAGGATTGAAATGAGGTTTATTGTACTAACAGAAAATGTGCAATATGCATTAAACCAAAATTTGACCGGTGCAAAAGTATGGGCACCTCAACAGAAAAGTGACATTAATATTTAGTAGATCCTCCTTTTGCAAAGATAACAGCCTCTAGTCGCTTCCTGTAGCTTTTAATCAGTTCCTGGATCCTGGATAAAGGTATTTTGGACAAACAATTCAAGTTCAGTTAAGTTAGATGGTCGCCGAGCATGGACAGCCCGCTTCAAATCATCCCACAGATGTTCAATGATATTCAGGTCTGGGGACTGGGATGGCCATTCCAGAACATTGTAATTGTTCCTCTGCATGAATGCCTGAGGATTTGGAGCGGTGTTTTGGATCATTGTCTTGCTGAAATATCCATCCCCGGCGTAACTTCAACTTCGTCACTGATTCTTGAACATTATTCTCAAGAATCTGCTGATACTGAGTGGAATCCATGCGACCCTCAACTTTAACAAGATTCCCGATGCCGGCATTGGCCACACAGCCCCAAAGCATGATGGAACCTCCACCAAATTTTACAGTGGGTAGCATGTGTTTTTCTTGGAATGCTGTTTCTTTTTGGACGCCATGCATAACGCCTTTTTTTTTTATAACCAAACAACTCAATTTTTGTTTCCAAAATGAAGCTGCCTTGTCCAAATGTGCTTTTTCATACCTCAGGCAACTCTATTTGTGGCGTACGTGCAGAAACGGCTTCTTTCTCATCACTCTCCCATACAGCTTCTATTTGTGCAAAGTGCGCTGTATAGTTGACCGATGCACAGTGACACCATCTGCAGCAAGATGATGCTGCAGCTCTTTGGAGGTGGTCTGTGGATTGTCCTTGACTGTTCTCACCATTCTTCTTCTCTGCCTTTCTGATATTTTTCTTGGCCTGCCACTTCTGGGCTTAACAAGAACTGTCCCTGTGGTCTTCCATTTCCTTACTATGTTCCTCACAGTGGAAACTGACAGGTTAAATCTCTGAGACAGCTTTTTGTATCCTTCCCTGAACAACTATGTTGAACAATCTTTGTTTTCAGATCATTTGAGAGTTGTTTTGAGTAGCCCATGATGGCACTCTTCAGAGGAGATTCAAATAGGAGATCAACTTGCAATTGGCCACCTTAAATACCTTTTCTTATGATTGGATACATCTGGCTATGAAGTTCAAAGCTCACTGAGGTTACAAAACCAATTTTGTGCTTCAGTAAGTCAGTAAAAAGTAGTTAGGGGAATTCAAATCAATAAAATGATAAGGGTGCCCATACTTTTGCATCGGTCAAATTTTGGTTTAATGCATATTGCACATTTTCTGTTAGTACAATAAACCTCATTTCAATCCTGAAATATTACTGTGTCCATCAGTTATTAGATATATCAAACTGAAATGGCTGTTGCAAACACCAAAATATTTAGAACAAAAAATGATTAAGATTAATAGGGGTGCCCAAACTTTTTCATAGGACTGTATGTGTGGGCTTTTGTTTTGTAGCATGTCCATGAATCAGCAAAATCCATTCAGATAAGTGGGCCAGTGCAGAAATTATGCCAAGGTCTGCCAAGGATTTATCGTAAATGGCAAGAAAGTAAACTGGAAAGATTTATATTGACGATATG
Organism: Leptodactylus fuscus; assembly: GCF_031893055.1. Lineage (NCBI taxonomy): Eukaryota > Metazoa > Chordata > Amphibia > Anura > Leptodactylidae > Leptodactylus > Leptodactylus fuscus. The sequence continues at coordinate 63,730,739 of NC_134272.1, forward strand.
CCATCAGTTGAGTCAGTCAGTTCCATCAATGGGATCTATAGGATCTGGCTCCGCTTTGTGGCTTCCATCATAAACAATAGCAGCACGGTGGCTCAGTGGTTGGCATTACAGCCTTGCAGTGCTGAAGTCCTGGGTTTGAATCCTGCCAAGGACAACATCTGCAAGGAGTTTGTATGTTCTGCCTGTGTTTGTGTGGATTTCCACCGGGTACTCCGATTTCCTCCCACACAAAGACATACTGATAGGGAATGTAGATTGTGAGCCTTGTCTGCCAATGTCTGTAAAGCTCTGCAGAATACGATGGCGCTATATAAGTAAGCATAAATAAACAAAATCCAAGATGCAAATCTGGACAGAGCCTTAATCCTCTCTTTGTATCCATTCAAATTAAACAAAATTGGTATTTTTCAGATTTTATTCTCGTAATTCATGCTTGTCATATATTTTCAATAATTCTAACAATCTCCATATATATTGCCTGTCCAATATTGTTTTCCTATCCTATATTATTGAGCATTATTGTATTACTAAGTGTATATGACATTGCTACATTAAATATTGAAATGCATGTCACACCAGCCCTTTAGTTTTAGGCCACCAGTCCCAGACCTTCTCTTTTTCTATCCTACAATTAAAGGGTAGGTTAATGAATTCCCTTTAATGGATAAAATAGGTTCAGTGCAATTTCTTTATCACAGTTTCTTGTTAGATGGGTAAGAAAAGACTTGTGTTCCCGGCAGTACAGGAGAACGTGAAGCGTGAGTAATCCAATAACCCTGATAGATCTCACCGCTTCAGCACATGACCCACTTTTTCAGTCAATTGGAAACATTTACACAGGAGATGCAGACATGGGAATTAATGATGTCTTTGTCAGCATGTGGTGTGCTGGATGGAAGCTGTGTCCTTTGTGAGATCTCTTCTCTTATTGACTAATGTCTTTCCGATCTAGCACTATAAGCCCTGTATACTATGTAAACAGTCTGTGTCTTCTAGTTATGTGTCATTTAACCTGTTTTTCGATGTCAATAATGTACAGTATTAATCCATAAGAGTTGAATGCCCATATTTGTAGGCAAAAATTTATTATAGGGGTGATCCTCTTAAAGAAAAAAGCACTGTCATTAGGATTGTCCATGAAAAACATGGAGCCAGGTCTAAACTAAGACTAAACAGCCTGTCTACAATTCTATTTAGCCCACACTTATAGCTATAGGTGGGCTTCTCTCTTAGTCCACATGGTGACCTCTCTTTTTACAAGATAGCCTCACTATTCTTAGTCTCTAGAGTAATACCCCTCTCAAGCTTGGTCCCCAATGTAGCTCTACTCTTGGTCTTCTACATGGCTCCCTTTTATCCCTGGTCACCAGCATGGCTCCCTTCTTTTATTTCATGTAACTAGCATGGTTCCTGTCTCATTTATGCTCCCACCAAGGTCCCCTTCTTATTTCTGGTCAAAAGCACAAATCCCCATTTATAGTTGTTCCCATATATGACTTCCCCTATCATTCCTGGTCCCTAGAATGGCTCCCTTTCTCGTTCCTGGTCCCCAGCCTAATTCCATCTTCCATTTTCCCCATCACTGGTAATGTTGACACCTTTGTGACAGTATGTAGTCTCCCTTGTTTACCAGTCATGTGGGCTGTTCATTGTAGCATGACATGGACAGCTCCCACCCTTCCTCCGAGTCAACCTTTGTGGTGCTGAAAATACCCCCCTCCTGTTCTCTGGTCTAATGACACAACACAATAGTGACAGCATTTCATTCCCCATGTCCCTTGCAATGTCCCTGCTCCTGTTTCCTCCAGTCCAATGATGTGCTGCAGTGCAGAGCTGTGGTCAAATAATTCACGCTGCATTTGAGTCCAATGTTTTTTTTTTCCAATGAGGTTCCCACTTAAAAAATTGCTAAAAAAGTGATCTTTGGTCAGATAAGGGGGTCTTCTGCTTATAGAGGGCAGCTTACATGGCGTTACTAATGTGTTTTTGTTTCGATAACTATCATAAACTACAATAGTGAAAGCAATAGAAATGCATGGCCTTGTTCTCAGGAGGAGACGCTAATAATACTGTATATCACATGACCATGGACTGGTTTTTATCCACTTGGAGTAAGGAGAATGAATGACAGCAATCAGAGATCTAGAAAACCGCAAGGAATTGATACAGTAAGTATATTGGAAAATTGTAGAGCTTTTTCATTATACAAACAATAATATTTGTCTCGCAATAATGGTCTGAAAGTGGACAATCCCTTTAAGGTAATGACCACAGTACAGACCACCAAAAGTGAGATGTGTATCTAAATAGATACATTAACTCGGCTAGAATTATATTCAGTGTGAACTCAATCATGTTACAGACTTCTCATGTACTTTAAGAAGGACAAAGAGCACAGGGTACAAGGTGAAAAAACTTGATACCATATGGTGTTTACGGTTATTGACTAAGACTACAGTATAGACCCCTCCTCAGGTTGGGGTTTTCGATACCATTTTATCTCTTTAATGTGACCCAATAATACAATGGATTGCCAGGGGCTAAGGAAAGGAAGCGAGAGATGCGTGAGAATGTAACAAAAGCTATGGCAGACAAACTGAAATCAGACTAGAAATATGACAGCCAGTGAGCAAGCACAAAGGCACCAAAATAGCTCAATGCTATAGAACCGCTGTAGAACAGGTCAGCTAACAGGGGCACACACAGCAGTGGTGCGGACCCAACCAGTCAGAGACATGTATACAAAAATCCGGTGCAAACAGGTTTATTTTGAAAAAACAGAAAAATAAATAAATCTTCACTTCAGGTACAAAATAAGAAAAATAAAATACAGCCTTAACTTTAGGCTAAAACGTAAAACAAAACCCTGCTCGTCTGAGCACTAACTAAATAGTATAATCTAACTATACATGTGGCTTACTACCAACCACATAAACAAACAAAATAGCACATTATGATTTCACCAGACTCTCAGTAGTTCAGGACAGACCCAGACACCTCCTTTCGCTCCCAGGATCTGCCTTGACGTGTAAGCTCTTCAGACTTTTATGGCCCTGTAATGAGCCTATGACCCACACCTGGGGCTGAGGCCTACACAAGGCCTGCCCTGGACCACACATATGTCATAATCCTGGGGGAGATATAATGTGACTCTAGCACTCCGCCTGTCACCTTCTCACAGGGGTTACATGCTGTATGTCTGGTGGAGACATCAAATTTGATACATATTTAAGAATGAGACCTAAGCTAGGTGTGGAGTTAGCATTAGGGAGAAGTATAGGTGTTTCCTAAAGGCTGAGGCCACACGTTGAGGAAATGCAGCTTTTTTTGTTGCAGATTTTGTTGCGGTTTTATAGCCAAAAATGTCTACATAAGGAATGGGAAATATATAGGAAGCTCTTATACTTATACTTCTGCTCAATCCACTCCTGGCTTTGGCTCAAAAACACACAATAAAAACTGCGTTTCTGCAATGTACGGCTTTAGTTTTAGAGTATGTTCATAAGGAATTTTTACAGGTAGATTTTGTGATGGATTTTGTGACTTTCCTTCCCATTCAGTTCAATAGGAGTTAGTGGCAATTTTTTCCCTCAAGCTGATTTATTCAGCTAGTGGAAAAAACAAAGCAGCATGCCCTATCATCTGGTGGATACCACCTGAAGCTCCCATAGAATAGGAGGCAGGAAAAAAAACTCTGAAGAGGTTTTTAAGGCAATTTTTGGAAAAATTGCTTTAAAAATCTGGGAGGTTTACGAAACAGAATACAAGCTTTACAATCTGCTTTGAAAACCAGAAAGAGATATTTACCGCTTGAAAAAAAAACTTCCCGCAAACCGCCATAGTACTACGGCGGCTGCATGATGCGCACACAGAAACTGTATGTGCACCATGCCCTGCGGGCTGACAATGCCCTGTAACACCCGCAGTTGGAACTGGGTCCGATCGTGGGAGTCAAACATGACCGCCGGCACCTCAGGGGTTTCGGTATGTAATAGTGCCGATCGGCACCCCTGATCAGGGACCCCGGGTCTGCCCCATGCCGTCCCCTCCACGTACCTGGTTGATCCTGCCAAAATGGAAGCTGTGAGCCCCGTGCGTGCGCACGGGGCTGAGAGCTTCCTGTACATTGCAATACACATGTTGCAGCGTACATGTAGTTAAGCTGTGATCCGCAGATCACTGCTTCAATCCCCCATGGGGACAGAAAAAAAGTTATAAAAAAGTAAAAATAAAAAAGTTTAAATAAGTTTAAAATAAATTAGAAATAAATAAAGCCCCAAAAATCCCATTTTCCCATATAAATTTTTTTTAATGTAAAATAAAGAAAAATAGAAAAAAATTACATATTTGGTATCACCGTGTCCGTAATAACCTGAACAATAAAATTAAAACATTATTTAACCCGAACGGCGAACGGCGTAAAAAAAACGAAGAAAACCGCACAAAATAATGATTATTCACCACCTTTGCCTTACAAAATGTTCAATAAAAAGTAATCAAATGGTCAGATGAAAACCAAAATGGTACCAATAAAAAGCAGAGGTCATCCCGCAAAAAATAAGCCCTCAACCAGCTCTGTCTAGCGAAAAATAAAAACGTTATGCCTTTCAGAAGATGGCGATGCAAAAATTATTGAATTTTATTCTGCACAAATAGCAACGCATTAAAAAATAATATAAATGAGGTATCTCCGTAACCGTACCGACCCACAGAATAAAGGTAACATGTTACTTATGCTGTACGCTGCACGGGAAAAAAAAAAAAATGCTAAAAAGCAATGCTAGAATTGATGTTTCCTTTTACATCCCACCCAGAAAGAGTTAATAAAATGTAGTCAATAAGTTACAGGCACCCCAAAATGGTGCCATTGAAAAGCACATCTAATACCGCAAATACCAAGCCCTCATATGGCCACATTGCCAGAGAATAAAAATAAAAATCTAGCTTGTACAATGTGAAGACAAAAACCCCAAAAGTCACCAAATCATTAGGACATAAGTGGCTGCGACTAGAAGGAAATATATAAGCTGTGTGAGCGTTTTCAGGGGACACCCCAAATTTAGAGCTTATGAGAGATAATACACCAGCGCTGATCCCCCAGAATGCTCCTCTTCCCCGTCCGTGTCATAAGAGCTAGTGGGAAAATAGAATAGGATTTGGTGTACCCAATTTACTCCGCACAGCTTACATATTCACTTCGGGGTTACTAATGCTACTACATCACTTGATAAATTCTTTGAGGGGTGCGGTTTTCAAAGTGGGGTCACTTTCACTTGTGAATCTGCAAATTCTAGGGCTAAACAAAAATGTTAGTAAAATAAAATCAAATGTGTAAATTTCACCTCCATTTTGTCTTAATTCCTGTTAAGCACTTATATGGTTAAAATACTAGGTATATGTTGTTTTGGCTTATATAAGGGGTGCAGTTTTGAAAATGGGGTGATTTTTTTGGGGGGGGTTTAATACAAGGGTCTTTCAAAACCCCTTCATAACTGGATTAGTCCCTTAAAAAATGGGTTTTAGAAATTCCTTGAAAATTTTGAATATTGTTGTTTCACTTATAAACCTTCTAATGTCCGTAAAAAAAGAAAAGGGTGACTAAAGTTTGATGCCGACATAAGCAGAGATCTGGGACATGAGATTTATGATATAATTTTAGCGGTCTGACTATCTGTATGCAATGCACATCATTTCAAACTTTATAAAATGCATATTTTTCAAAATTTCCACCAAATTTCCTATTTTTTTCATAATTAAACACAAAACATATCAACCAAAATTTACCACTAACATGAAGTACAATGTGTTACGAAAAAAACAATCTCAAAATCACTTTGGTAAGTTAAAGCATTCCGAAGTTATTGCCACATAAAGTGACACATGTCAGTTTTGAAAAATCGAGCTTGGTCAGGAAGCCAAAAAGTGCCATCGGCGGGAAGGGGTTAATAACCCCACACATAAATTGCTGCAACAAATCTGCCATGTGTGAACAGAGCCTATAGCTAATTTTCTGCAACCTGGGAATTGAAGCGGTTTAGATTTGCAACAGCCAAGCTTTCTAAAGTGTCCTTGTGCTTTGCTATTCTGTACATGGATATAGGGAAGGAGAGTTGCAGCCCTAAAATGGCTTTCGCATACCTCTGGTCATTTTCATGCTGTAATAATGAGAAATGACAGGGAATAACCAGAGAAATAACAGATGATAACCACAAGTTCAACCCTCGAATGTGTGAAGGTCTGTCGCTCTCAGTGGTTGAGCTACTGTAAAAGTCAATGACATGATTTTTTGGTTTGTACCATCTACAGTATGTACGTTCCTCCCGATGTCCCAGAGGTGCGAATGTTGAAAGTTGAGACAATACATTACATAAGGAGTCCTACAATCTATTATTATACTGGTGTCGCTGCGCATTATATAGTTATTTCATGTAATTATCACTTATTAACATTTACTGCAGAAACTCATCATAGAAGCCGACAAACTGACTCACAAAATTCCCAAGAAAAACACAAACAAACAGGAAGGGAGGCAAACCACAGTGAACTTCTCCGATATAATTTAGGCCAAAGAGCAGGCCCTGGATTATTCCTTGGATCATTTCCAGGCAGAGTTATTCAGTCACTCAATATCTGAACTGTGTCTTACTTTTTTATGGTTTGAGCTGTTTATAGCTCTCGGTGAGGTTTGGTTGCTGATCTGTAGCTTTCCTGTTTTTAACATGTAGATTGTGAACCCTCATAGTGATCTCATGTTCCTTTGTGAATATCCATCTTCTACCGTAGCATTTTTAGGTCCAACATTCTTTGCGGATTAATTGTATATTATATCTTTATGGTCATTTCAGTAGACGTGTGGTAGTTCAGGAACACAAAGCATCATCATCAGTTCAGAAGAGTCATGGACAGTCCAGAAAACGTGGCTGTCTCATAGAGCTTGTTTCTTGGAGCAAACATGGTTGTCTTAATGGGCCATGCATGACAAACACAATTCTATGAAGGGTTAAATTACAGGACTCAGGCTGAGAAGTAATATTAGGGGACAGTCACATTACTGTTAATATAGTCTGTTGCTCTGATCCGTCATAGGATGAAAGAAAACAATTTTAACGGCTATAGAGTGACAGATGCAGATGGAGACCCCTCTGTCTGGGCCTGTTTCCATTTATGCTAATGTGAAAATATGATGGAAGCTTTTTGTCTGTCACATTGATCTTTTTCTAATGGAAGAAAACGTCCCTTTTTTCTTAGAAAAGTAAGCAAACATGACAGCATAACCAGGGGTGAACCTAGGCTTTGTGCTGCCTGAGGTGGACGTCAGAAAGCCGCCCCCCCTGGAGGAGGGGGAGGAGGGGGCGGAGCCTAGCGGAGGGGCGGTGCTGAGCGGAAGGGGCGGGGCGGTGCCGGCGGTGTTAGGTGGCAGAGAGCAGGCAGGGAGAGGACCTGCTAAGCGTGAGGGGCGGCCGCTGGAGCAGCGCTGCGTCCACAGGGCTGCCACAATCCACTGCTCGCTTCCCGTGCCGGGCTGTCGAGACGGTGACGCTAAGCCAGTCCAGGCTTAGGTCAGCAAAAATGCCAGTCGCTTCAGGTCGCCTCATGAGAGGTGCGGCGCTGAGCATAATGTCCCATCATGTTTTTTACATTATAGTGAATGCAGACAGAGCACCGTCACTCCTTCGCTGTTAAAGGGGTTGTATCATTAAGGACACAGGATAGGGGATGTGTGCAAAGGACCAAAAGTCCTACTAAATCCTTCTTGTAAATGGAGTGCCAATACCAGTACGCTTGTGTGACCAGTGCTCTATTCACTTCTATGGTGCAACTGGAACTGTAATCTCCCGCAGCCCCTGCAATCTCATAGTAGTGAAAGGAGTGCTAGTCATGCAATCCATTGACAAGGAGACTTTAGGGGGACTTTTGATCCCCTTTTTATTCTGATCACTGGGGTGCCCGTTGACTGGACCCACATCGATCGGACACCTGTCCCCTATTCTGTAGATAGAGGATAAGTGTCCTTAATGGCACAACCCCTTTAAAACATAGACTATAATAATGGTAGTGTGAACCCACCCTTATTGTTTCAAAGTGTCCATTTTGTCCATGTCCAACAAAACTGCAAATTTAAAGGATTGTCCATGATAAAAAAAAATAAATTTCTATTGTGTTTCAAATGTAAAATAATTGGACTCACTTATAATTTATTGCTCAAAGATGTGCAGATCTCCTGCAGTCCCCAATCCCAGCACCTCCATTTTCTATTGGTTTCGTCATAGGAGAGAGTTTCCTGTTTTGGGACATGATGCATAGAAGAGGGCTGAAAAACAAGATCATTCCAATCTCTATAAGCTAGTCACATGTCAGCCTAGGGACCTCTCTACTCGGACCAGGGATGACAGTGGGAGGTCAGCAGCCCTTTCAGCAATATTATAAATGGAGTCCAATTATTTGACATTGGGCACACAACGGAAAAAAAAATCCTACTAAACAGTCCCTTGTGCTCAATGTGATATACAAAAACTTGTATATTTAATAAGGTATTCATGTGCACATTGAAAGAGTCAAGAGTATACTATAGGAATATTCTGGGGTATTTTACATATTTTACTTTGCAAACTTTTTATCATTGTATTCATTTGTGTTTATTATGTATTTTTTCCACAGGTGACCCAAAGAATTGTAATTCGTGGCTTATAAAATGGAGTCTAAAGTCTCAGAAGGGGGTTTAAATGTCACCTTGACTATCCGTCTTTTAATGCATGGAAAAGTAAGTGCCCAGCTTGGCCGTTATGTTGTATGTTACTTTATTACCTGTTATTGCTTATTCAGTTATTTATACATTATCACCTACTTTAAGGGCAGAACCAATATATGAGATAAGAAATATGTGTAATGTTAATAAATTAACCATGTAAGGCCTAGTTCACATCTGCGTCAGTAATCCGTTTGAGGGAGTCCGCATGGGGACTGCCCCAAATGGACTACCAAACGCATTTGTAAGCAGTGTGCAATGAAAGCACATGGACCTCATAGACTCTAATGGGGCCTGTTTGCTTGCCACGATATCTCCGCACGAGTCATGCGGACAGGAAAGTAGATTGTGAAGTACTTTCCTGTCCACATGTTCCCTGCAGAGATCTCGCAGCAAGCACAAGGACCCCATTAAAGTCTATGGAGATCCGTCTGCTTTCACTGCACACTGCTTGCAAATCATTTATCAGCTTACTATTATCCTGGGTCATAAAATACCAGTTTTTTATAAGTCTGGGACCACAAGAGACGTCTACAAGATTATTATACATAATGGTGATAAGAGACACAATCTCGGTCTGACTGAGCCATCCTACAGGTTCTACATATCTTTACTGCTGCTTGTAAATTCTCCCACTTTACCAGTTTTAGTAAATTTAATGAGAAATTCTACACAATTTTTGTAAATTTGGCAGTAGTAAGGAAATTTCCCAGCCTATTGCTATCTTCTTTTGTTATTCTATGACGACATCATCAATGACCATTGTAGAATAGACTGAATGGGGTTGTACCACAAAATCACAGCATTCTTGGTGGAACTCTAACTGATCACAAGAACAGGGGCTACGAGCCATTTTTGTAACAGGTGTTACATATGTGGGTTACTACTCCATTTATCTGTGTGGGTCAGATAGCTGAGCACTTTAATCAGCTTCTCTTTGCGAGTCCCATACCAATCAATGGAGCGGCAAGGTGCGAGTTGCATCAGCCACTCTATTCAAGCCATGGATAAGGGATGCCATAACTTTCATTGAAAGTACGACCCCATGAAGGAATGTTTTGATAAGTCCATGTAATGCTGGGTATTGGTAGTCCCGATATATGGTTTAATTACACTTATTAATGCAGAATATTTTCCATTTTTACATTAAGATTAACTAATATTCATTTTTATTTCATGCAGGAAGTTGGAAGCATAATTGGGAAGGTAAGAACCACTTCAAAATATAAGGCTACCACGGATCTAAAACACATAAAAAGAGAAAGTCTTAAAAACATGGTCCATGTGATGGCCACATTTCCCACGATGACAGTAGCTCGTCTGAAATGAACTTATATCATCATAGTGATGTATGATGCTGTACGTTCCTGAGCTACTGCATGTTCAAAGCATGATGTGAATATGGGTCAGTGGACTGGTGGGAGTTGGTAGTTGCTGTGAGTTGACTTCAGATGAGTCGTGGTAGGTCCAGGATACATGGACATCACATGGACCGTATTTTTCTGAACATGGCTGTCTGAATGAGTTCTAAACAGCTAAACAAATTGTGTAAAGTCCCTGCTCATAACATCATACAGTCTCTGTCTATATTACTAATCTATCATGCATGAAGCCTAGAAATCTCTAGGTTTTGCAAAGGTATAGACTGACCATGAGAAGGATTCATTTTTTTGTGTTTGAGTTTACCCTGCAAAATTTAGTACATAAGGTTATATGATTTACAAGTCCTGGATAAGAAGTGAATCCTTGAAACGTTGGCGCACATTAAATAGTTGTATTAGGGGACATTCACACGAAGGAAGTTGGCGCTGATTCTGGCGTGATAACATGTCAGAATCAACGCTGAAAAAAAAGACTCCCATTGACTTCAATGGGTTCCGTTTTCCACGTAGAACCCATTGAAATCAATGGGAGGCTTTTTTCCCCATTGAGTTCAATGGGTTTCACGCGGAAAACGGAACCCATTGAAGTCAATGGGAGTCTTTATTTTCATGTGGATTCTGAGCGCCAACTCCCTCCGTGTGAATGCCCCCTTACAGTAATAGTGCTAAAGTGTAAACCTGGACAAGGTGTCTGAAATCCACTGTAGCTGGGTGATAACTATGGCGCATTTTTAGAATATCTAATCTACATTTATTTACCCTTTTTGTTGGCTTAACTTTAATTTAGTGAATCTTGCCACAGTTAAACTATTCCCCTTTTCCGGCAAAGTTACGCCCATTTGTAAGCAAGTCTGAAAAGTTTTAGCCCATGCTCACACAAATGAGTCACATCGCGGTGCATTTTATGCAAGGATTGACTTATAAGTATAATAGTAAATCTGATCCATTCTGTAAAAGGTTTATATGTAACACAGACTAGTCATTTGTTTTGTTTTCTTTAGAAAGGAGAAACTGTGAAAAAGATGCGGGAAGAGGTAAGTAGCGTCAGAAAGGCTTGAAGAGTATCTATAGGGGAGGTAGTGGTTGTGGTCATATCTGTGCCCTGGAGCCAGAGAAGAGCTAAATTGTTCATCTGCCCCATTTTTGCAAGGAGATCAATGCATAAAGGATATATGGTGGTTACAGCTGTTGTATATGGGACCATGCCTTTATACATACAGTATTAGCGTTATTATGGGTACTGTAATACCCAGCATGTCCAACCTGCAGGCCTTGCCTATACATGTCCTAGGTAAATGTCCCATCCTTAGTCCAGTTCCATGTTGTTAGAAATTTAGGAGAGAAATTGTTACATCAAAGCTCCCGCTGTATTATACATCCTATACACATCTATGACATCTTCTGCCAGTGTTGTCGTCCTTCAGCATAGGATTATTTATTCCTGTTTTTTTTGGTTTCCATATTTTATCTCAAGTCTTGCAGTGATGTATGAATAAAATCTAAATCTGACATGCAAATGAATGCAAAACTAAATATATCTGCATATAAGCATATATCTGTGGTCATTTACACATTGACTTCTGCCTGGAGCCAGCAAACATTTTGAGGACATCTGTTCTATTTTTACATAGAAAAGCTCCAAAGGATGAAAGCTAAGAGTATAAATCCCTTAGTGCTAAACAGTATTCTAATCTGATGGAGTCACAATTTTGGTATTTCTTCTATTTTTTGTATATAATAGGTGTGTACTTTGAGGGGTCAAAAGCTAAAATGTGAATGAATGGAGAATAATCATGTGACTGTTATTTTGACGATCCGTTGTACCGGACCATCAAATATATAGGTCACGTCCTGTTCGGGTGCAAGATGGCTGTGAAAAATGGATGTTTTTCAAGGTCACCTTGCACCTTGGTTGTCTGGACAGTCTCTTTCTGTAAACATTTGCAGACATTGACATCCAGTTTATGGTTTGAAGGTCATTGTTGTAGGAACTGCCCTCAATAGGGGTTGCTAGAGGCACAATTTGCCCTTTGCCATCAAGAACTAGACTTCATTTGCAAACCTTTTACCAAATTTCTTAGGGGAGCAGGCATGGCCTCTAAGTCTCCTTAAGCTGATATGGCGGTCTCTTAAGTGAATTCGCCTCCTGACCTTAGAAACCAATTCTTTTTAGATTCTATCATTGATACAATTAAATTTTTTTATAACCCAGAGCGGAGCAAGAATTAACATTTCAGAGGGGAATTGCCCAGAAAGGATTGTCACCATCACTGGACCAACAGATGCTATCTTTAAGGCCTTTGCTATGATTGCTTACAAGTTTGAAGAGGTAAGATTTATATTACTATTATTATTATGTCACCCCACTGAATAATATTATGGTAGACCAAATACGATTCATAGTGGACTATATTGAAGGAGTTTTATATGTCAACCTGGGGAACAAATCTGCCAAATCAGTCCTCTCTGCGCCAAGCTGACGAGATGCAAGTACATCGAAACAGCTGTCCTTGGCTGAGAAGACTGTATCTGGTATAATCCCAACATCATTGCAAACAAAGGGCTCTGAGAAGGTCGGCATGATGTTAAAGGGAGCGCCCTCTATAGGTTGCTTGATTGAGACTCTGTCTTCCTAATTACATAATGGAAGACAGACTTGCACATTCTCAGTCAGCGCCCTCTATTGGTGTGCATACTTGAGGCACTGGCATCCTAATTACATCATGGAAGTCAGATTTGCATATTCTTCCTAAGCGAATCATTGTTAGTGTTTCACACAGAGCTATATCTATGTGAAAATGATGTTCTCTGTATCTATTATGCCTTCTGAATGCGTTCTTTCTGTTTCAGGACATCATAAATTCAATGAGCAACAGTACTGCGACCAGCAAACCACCTGTCACTTTAAGACTTGTAGTCCCGGCAAGTCAATGTGGATCTTTGATTGGAAAAGGTGGCTCCAAGATCAAGGAAATTAGAGAGGTATGTTCAAAGAGAACAAGGAAATACTTGAACAAGTCTCTTCTTAGATATTTATTGTATTATATTTTCCTTTAAATGAATGTATCACTAGAAAATTACCCATTTTTTAATTGATTAAACATTTTGCAAGGGAATTAGACATCGCAAAACTAAAAGGATGAGTGCAGTAAAGTAAGGCAGCCATATGGTATGCTGTATCTTATTCTCTGTTCTTATGCAGTCTACAGGAGCTCAGGTGCAGGTGGCTGGAGACATGTTGCCCAACTCCACAGAGCGTGCAGTAACAATTTCGGGCACCCCTGACGCTATCATCCAGTGTGTGAAGCAGATATGTGTAGTGATGCTGGAGGTACAGTGTGTCGGAGTAGCGGTAATGTATACACACCTATCCACACAGCCTCATTTGGAAGATACTAAGTTTATCTATCATATATGTACATATATTATCTTGAGAGACATTGTCCCTTGTGGGAATGATAATGTAGTTATAATATAACCATAGTATAACTGCAGTGCTTTATGTCTAACACTGCTGGGTCTCATGCTTCATTACCTGCCATTGGTAGAAGATTTTATTGAAATATGTGGTTAGCAATAGTTTATGAGAGTGTTAATGTAACAATATGTATGCTGTACAGGTATTGTGTAAGGTAGTGTACATTGCACCTTATCAGGAGTTATTTACCTGCTGTTGCTTCATTTCTAGGTAGCAATACATTACTTAGTTTACCTTCAGTTGCAATTTTAACTTATTAAGTAGATAGCCGACTTTATACTGTACACCACAAGCTTTTATAAGTCAACCATAGGTGACAGTCTTGCAAGCATTTTTCAGGCGGAAACCGGTCAGACCCCATTATTGTTTATGGGTTTCTGTGGGTAACCACTTCTTTAAGTGGATTCGGTTTCCGTTTTCTAGCGATACAGTGTAAAGTCTGTTCTCTGCTTACGTAAAATAAACTAATGTATTGTTACTTAGAATGGAATCTAATATTTCCTCTATGTGTCTCCTACATTGCACAGACTTAGAATAATTTGATATTTATGGAGTTTTTATATATTCCTCATGAATTAGTATCTACATATTAATTTTCCAAGTAGTCTTTAACTCTGAATTTGTCCTGCCTTATGGAGCTACATGCTATTAGTTTTGCAAATGCATGAATTACAAATATGAAAGATACACATTTTCCAATAGTATTAATCTCCTGTGCGAGCTCTTCCTTTGACTCATTTATAACTTTATATATCAAGTAGTTACAACCTGTTTAGTAGTATTATGTTTATATGAAGTGGCTGTTGTTTCATCCTGAAGGGGTACTCTAATATTATCTCTCCCTCTCCTATCCCTTTTCCTAGTCCCCTCCAAAAGGTGCCACAATCCCTTACCGTCCAAAACCCGCCTCCGCCCCTGTCATTTTTGCAGGTGGTCAGGTAAGAGCGGACCCGCTGGGTGCCTCCACTGCCAACCTCAGCCTATTGCTGCAGCACCAGCCTCTGCCCGTTAGTTTGCAACGATTTTCTTGCATGTTCTCTCATCCTCCACGTTCACTCATCAAGTCTGGATCATTAGCTCTGAGACTCTGCCGTTCTAGTGTTCATGAGCCACACAATAACCTTTAGTTCAGATACTGTATATAGACGGATAGGGGTAACCAGTTGGAGATATATCAATACTGAGTCTAACATTGAACAGTCAATACTGTAAATCCTTCTGCCAGTTCCAGTTCAAAAACCTCAGATACCGACGGACCCCATTATAGTCAATGGGCTGCAAATATAACCTCTGTTTTAGTGTCCCGCCTCTCCATTTTCCAATTCTTCCAGCAGACCTGAACAATGGAGAAGCGATGCTAGTGTGGAACCAGCGTCACTCTGTTGGCTATTCCTCTGTCAGGCTATGGCACCACAAAGCGAGATGCAGCAAAAAAAAAAAAAAAAAAACACTGAAAATGAGGTTTTTGAAAATGCAGCTTTTCCACTGCAGATTTTTTTCTGCAATGTGTGTATTGGATTAGCCAGAATCCCATCCAATTTGAAGCTACTGTAAAATGCTGCATTTTCACAATGTGGGGCCCCAGCCTCAGGCTGGTATCACACCAGTCTCAGACATGAGGCTTGGTTCGACGTTTTTTGGATTTACCAGCCTGTGTGCTATGCTGGCACTATATAGATAACTATAATACTAGGAATCCCAGACACGCCACTACTGTCCCATACTGTAATCACTATGTATGTAGAGTGGATTGCACATTTAGTATCATAGATAACTATAATGGTAGAAGTGCACCAACTGGTCAAGTGTCCAAGACTCTGTAGTGTGGAACCAGCATTATTCCTACTAGAAATTGTAAATTGCCAACTGGGTGTTACCATTCCCCTTGCCAAGGGCTGTGTCACTACATAGGTTGACAATATCAAGGCCTGTTTGGACAGTTTGGGAGTGTGCAAGAACATACAGTCCCAATTGTTAACACCAAGCTGGCAATTTACTCATATATTGTTAGGTGGAATAACAGAAATGGCACAACTTTAGGGAAATTTAGGGAATACTTTCTTGTTAAGACATGTCAAGAGAGGGGAGAGATCCTCTTTAAATCAATCAGTCTGTCTTGAGTTCTAGGTCCCTCTTGAGTTAGCCAATCACTAAAGTATGAGGACTGTGTCCCATATACTGTATACTCTAATGTCATATAGAAGCACTCCATCATAAGAACTTGTGCTATACATAGAGCCCTATACGTTATCTTCCACCAAAGCAGTCCGGCAGTGTAACTCAAAGCTAATGATTCCTCATCCTATGCATGAATGGGTGGGTAAACTTAGCGTAACGTCTGCATCCAATTTAATTGGGGCGCTAATGGGAGTTATCTTAATAGCTTTGTTATCTTCATGATGTCTAGATTGTAATTGTCCGCAGATGTTTAGAACAGTTCATGTCATGAACAATATGTGGAGTAGAAACTTCCATCAGTGACTACATTTTAGGAATCATACATTAACCATATATGCATGATTTATTTATTACTAGTTTCTATTATTATATCAACATTTTCCTATAGGGAAAAACAGAGAACGACAAATGTATTAGTGGGTATCAATTATTTGTTTATTAGAAATATATCGGAATAAAAGTCGTGTGCCACTCTATATAGTGTTCTGCCACTTTATCACTTAATGGAACCCTGCATTGTGCTATAGTGAACACTAGATGACACTGTAATACAGTATACTGCTTGGAATGGGAGTCATTCTAGAGCTGGGTTTCGCAACCGTTTCAAGCCAAGTACTCCCTCATGAAAAAAATTCCAAATGAGTATCCCCAACGATGTGAAAAATCCTGCTCAAGTGGGGAACAAAAAGTGGCACACATAGTACGTACAGGGGAGCAGGTTCTGATGTGTTTTTTAGTTTCCAAACAACTTTTCACTCATCAGATCATAGATCAGAAGATATCTGCCTGTTCAGCAAAGACTACTCACTGCTGTAGAGGAGACCCATCACAGTCTACTGATGTCTTCCTCTGCTTGACAACTATTGTGCCTCAGTATTTGAAGCTAGTGGGAGACTTGGGTGTCTCTAGTCCCCAAAATCCTCAGAACCTAAGCACCTTCCAAACCTACCACTGCCAAAGCACTGGTTCTCAGCCACGCTGTGCAGTCCCTGAGACTCTATGGCGGAGCCCTTGGGGTACACATACCACAGTTTGAGAGCTACTGTTTTGGGTTCGCACCTGCACTCAGTTTCCGTTCATGGATTCTGTCCCCCATTCTGCTTGAAAAATGGACCGATAAAAGTCCTGCAGGACTTTTTTCTCTGCATTATTCGGCCAGAAACCAGGTAGAAACCGCTTTTTAAGTGGATTGGGTTTCCGTTTCTTGAGTCCCCAAGCGGATCTGAAGAACGGAAACCCGAACTTAGGTGTGAGCCTAGCGTCATAGTGAATATCCAAATGTGCATACATGTGACAGTTGCTTATACGGATCCCTTAACCCATTTATAACTCGAGTTCCATTATTGGAACTCAAATGCAATACAACCTCTGGCAAAAATGGGTTAAAAGACCCATTTAGCTTGTAGGACTTTAGGATTATTGTAAAAATTGAGCAACTTTCTTTTCCTCCCCAGTAAAGTTGATGGAAAGGATTTACTGGAGTTTGACTTTTTGTTACATGACTATAGCATTGAATCATAGAAAGACTGCAGTGAGCAGCACCTTTTAGCACTTGCCATATTGCATGCTGTATACATTGAGTCACATATTGCACATATGACTGACAGCTGCACTGATAACACTTGTCATTCTCTTATTTCATATGTTTCGAATCAGTATGAGCTACATGAATGGGAAGCATGCGTGATTCCATAGAATGAAATTGTGCAAATTTGTTGCATTCTAGTTCCCTGGGTCGCTTAGGACTCACTGGCAGTCTTCGATCTTAGTCTATGACTATACTTCCATATCTTTATACCACTCTGATTTTATTTCCCCTTCTGTTTCAGGCCTATTCTATCCAAGGACAGTACGCAATCCCCCACCCTGATGTGAGTTCTCATCTCTCATTTTCTATCACCCTCCTCTTCCTCACACTTTCTTCCCCAGCATGCTGATGTTACTGATAATTAATATTAGATCATAATATTAATATGTCTGAGATGGGAGCTCTGTATTTGTTATTTGGTGGGTAGCCATGGCATGTACGTCACAATGGAAAGAGGACTTGGCTTCATCAGTCATGCTGTGAAAGTCAGGATAGCTCCTTGTTATCCGTACTTCTATAATATATTTATGCTGGATGAAAAACATAGTGTTGATATTAAAAAACAACAACCTGCATATAGACATATATATATATATGAATTTTTTTCTCATTGGTGTCTTGGTAATCTGTACCTTACAATCATCCTGCTCTCTCTGCTCTCTCCATGCATTGAGTTCCTAGTGGTAGATTTGTGTTTATACATAACAGCCAATCAAAAGTGGTCAAGCTACAGAGGAAGGGAGAGAACAGCAGCCTGAACCAATGATGAGACAGGAGGCGTGTCTTAGATTACCCCAGGCTTCCTGTAGGCACTGGGGCTGCAGTGTAGTTACAGAGCCACAGGTCCTAATGGGGACTGCTAAAAAGCAGTCAATAAGAAAAATCGAAGGGAAATAAATAGCAGGTAATCATTCCATTATAAGCAATGATTTCCACATAGGTATTAGTCTCCTGACTGGATAGTTGCTTTGGTCAAGTCAATGTTATGGTGTGTACACAACCCATAGTACATTCAGAATTTGTCATTACAATACTGAATACAAAAGCCTTCCAGATCTGCATCTATAAAGTTTGTGTTCCGAGTCATTTTTTAAATCTATGGATTAGCAACCAAATATGGCGACTAAGTTCACTTGCAGTGGGGTCCTGGTATCATTGAACATTATCTAATATGATGTTATAGAAGGGTCCGGGTCTGGGTGATTGGTATGTCTAAGAACAATTGCTTTGACAATTTTCTAAGAATATGGCCTGATCTTGACTTGGCAGTCAAATGGCCTATTTGGTTATGGCCTCAGTGCATAGATTGTGGCTACACTGCTTATTTCTAGTCTTTTTCACCAAGTGTTGGCAGTATTAAAGGTGTTCTCCAGGAGTCTGTGTACACTTACTTCCTCTGAGATTTTTAGGTACCATACCCTCAAACTGGTTCCAACCCTAGGTCACGTGATCAGAACCAGCACCCAGCGCCTGAGTCACTTTGTCTCCTTTTTCCTCTCCCGTGCTCACAGGTAGTTACCCATACTATGGGGGATGGCAAAATACATCATAATAGTAAAGCCAGCCCCCATAGTACCTGTGGACATGGGAGAAGAATGAAGGGAGTGACCCATGGGCCCAGTGCTGGAACCCCTGGGTGCAGAGTGTAACAATCCTGGGGGAAGTAAGTACATGCACAATAGAAATATTTTAAGTTGGGTTTCAGGCAGACATTTTAGGGCACACACTTCTTGCCCTTTTGTGCCAAGCTCTTTTCCTCTATATTGTGTGTGTACGTCCCATGGCAGCCTGGTGACTTGTTTTGTTTTATTTTATTTTATTATTTGACTCTGTTTTCTTGTGCCTGTGACTTCTTGTACTCTCTAACAATAACCTTCTTAGTTCTAATGTCCCTCCTACCCCTCAGCAGTTGACCAAGCTCCACCAGTTGGCCATGCAGCAAACCCCCTTTACTCCCCTCGGACAGACCACCCCTGCTTTCCCTGGTACGTACCCAACTTTCCCGTTCTAGAGTCTTCCTTCTTTTCTCTTCTCACGTCTCAGGCATTTCACTTTTTTGTTCATTTATGTTTTTTTATGAACTAATTTCTTTTTTAATACACTACAGTTTATAATGTTCTGATAACTCCATCAGCTTGCACTCCATAACAAATGGTTGGGTTTTAGATAACTTCTGGTGGTTCTTTGGGATATAGTCATTTGTATTAGAAATAATGCTGGATTTATTCCGTTTTCTCATCAATTTATGAGCTTTTTTAGATGATGCAAATCATTAATATTTTCAAGGGCAAAAAAGTTAAATATATCTCTTCTTTCTCCTTAGGAGAAAAGCTGCCCTTACATTCCTCTGAAGAAGCTCAAAACTTGATGGGCCAGTCAGCAGGTAAAACACTCAGGACTAGATATATTTGCTTGGAAATATAGATGTCTCCACTACGTAACTTAGGCTCTATTGGGTGGATGACCTTTAAATCCTTAAAAGAAATCTTCGGTACATCTTAATCAAGCCAGGATAAAACTGGAAGCTTGTGGACCAAATATGAAGGGTTGGAAGGTGGTGGAGACATTTACATTCTGCATATCATTCTGCTAACAATCACAGATTCTGTAATGATCCATCCCACATTGACTTCAGTTTTCAATAAGAAGCGAGATCATTCTACGCTCAAATATTTCTACATTTCAACATCACTTCATTGTCCCTTTCCATACCAATTTTCACTCTGCAATTCAAAACAGTCATGGTCATGTACCCTCAAAATCTGGATCAGATATGTCCTACTGTGGATGTTCCAGTTGTTAAATCTGATTATTTCTTAGTGGTATTGTTCAGTAGAAACACAACTTGGAAATCAGAGGACAAGATGTGATCACTGGGGAATAGGATTTGGCAGTGTATAGAGATTTAGGTCTTACATTATTGTGAGTTACTTACAGTTTCCAGTCAATTGGTTTTCATGCTAGTACATCCACCCCAGTGTTTTGCTTAGATCCAAAATGATGCAAATCACTAGGGAACGTCAGGCAGAAATGGCGAGTAAGTATAAATCATTGGTTGTAGTTAGAAAAACAACAGGGTTTTTTCGTCACAGACACTTATTCAACTATCCCAACAATCAGGAGAACAGGGGCCCGAAAGTCACCCTACACCCACTTTATGAATGAAGGGCCAATGCTCTCCTTTCACTACTTAGGGCTTCCAGGACTGCAATGTCGAGGAGTCCCATAGACGTCAATGGAGCACTGAACACACAAGTGCACCGGTACTTCATTCAGAGGGAATTTCTCTTTCTTGTTTTCCGGATTGCTGTGGCGTTCCAATGGTTGGATTCTCAGCAATCTGAAAGTTAATCCCTATCCTTTGGAGTATATGCATTGGAATAATCCCTTTAGGCTAAGGCCCCATTTAGAGGGCTATAGAAAAAAACGCTGCAGGAAAAACTGCAGCGGGAATGCATTATGGATTTCCCGCAGCGATTTTCATAAAAAGTCTGCAGAGAAAACTTTCCTCTTCCATTATACCTATGCATAAACCTCCGGCGTTTCTAGCTTTACTGTGTAGATTGGGACAAAAACAGCAAAGTAAAGATTACCAGTAAAGATTAAGGTATTTAATACAACTCTGCTATACTGCTGGAGGCCAAGATAAGGCAGGATAATCATACTATATGTTAAACACACAGAGATAAGCTCTGTATATAGCTTCCCTGCCACTTCCTAGTCCTTGAGGGCAAGGCTCTAGTCCATCTCTTTCCTGGAGACAGTATCAGTCTATTGAGACTCTCATGTTCTTTATCTCCTACTTATTGGAGCTGTTGAGCAGCAAACACAGTGCTGCATGCAAACAATACAGGAACATTTCTGTGCCTCCAATATGTACGCTCCCAGTTTCTACATACAAGGGGTATTCCCATCTCAAGAATCATATTCATACTTGTAGCTTAAGCTGACTGAAGTTTTTTTGTCTAATATATTGCATTATCTATCTTGCTCCGTTTGCCAGATACAGGTGAATATTTCTGTATTTATACCTGGTTGCCTAGGTTACAGACCAACTCTCTGGTCAGACCGATGACTCAATTCCTGCTTCTGACCCTAGAGTTTCTCATCTTTCCTTCTCACTTCATATTGCTTTCAGTTGCTGAGCCCTGATAAGGGTTAGGTTAGTTTCTTGAGCAGTGTTTCTGTTATCTCTGTATGTAAATCCAGAGATGACTGTGTAGTTTACACATGAGCATACCATTGGACTGAGGTGAAAACCAGGACGTGGAGGATATCTGAAATCCTCAGATGGGAAAGCTCCTTTAACTTTCACTAAAGAGGTTGTTTGCTTTGGACAATCCCTTAACAGTGTCCTTTAAGCAAGCTACCAGCAAGCATATCTGTGTGGCAACCTGACAGCACGGGTATAGGTCTCCTGAAGTGCCATCACAGGTGACATGAAGCATTACACAGCTTCCATTGAAATCAATAGACTGCTTGTGTAATCCATTGACCTCTGAGTCCTTGAGTGAGACTCATTGAAGCCATGGCCCTCCTCAACGCTGCCTCT
Source organism: Leptodactylus fuscus (assembly GCF_031893055.1). NCBI lineage: Eukaryota > Metazoa > Chordata > Amphibia > Anura > Leptodactylidae > Leptodactylus > Leptodactylus fuscus. Next base: position 63,752,663 of record NC_134272.1, read on the forward strand.
ATTGACTCTCAATAGGGTATTTCAGAATGGTTTTTTTTTTGGACTGTATTATGCTGTGTTTGTACTACCCATACAGAAATTGTGTAGCATAATCAGCCATACTGCTTTCCCATAACCTAAGAGGTATGGAAACAGCGTGGCATGCTGTGTTATGCTGTCTTTGTAACTCCCATTTACTTTTATGAGAATTACGAAAGAGTGTAAAACAGCTTGCCTAGTTTTCACAATCCCAACCACCTGAGGTGCCTGCAGAGATAGGTATTCTCATCTCAACCATGAAAGGCTGAAATGTGGAAGCCCCTTTAAGATTAATACGAATAACAAATAGTAATACATGTACACGAAAAATAGGAGTTCAAATTTCAATAAGATCATTTTTTTTGTAAATGGATAGTTCTGCCTGCGAGACTGCTAAATTTACTGCTCAGCCCTGTCATTTCTGAAAATGGGTTATAATTCACAAAAGCTTCAGGTTACATGGAAGACTATGGAGAGGGGAGGGTAAGGAGGAGGAGCCCAGCAAGTGAGAAATAAGCACAGTCACATCCTCCAATGGATAAGAGTAAATCATGTCCTCAAGCACCTGCGGACGGTGAGGAATGCCCATCTGTCTTCTGACCCTTCTGACAGTACTCGGGGGGGGAGCATTCCTCACTGCTCAGCGTCATCGCTGGACAGTAAGGAACACCCCCTCTGACAGTACAGAGCTATGGACTCTACTGTCAGGAGCGGCGTTCCACACAAACTGTCAGAAACCCCCTTCTGACACTGAATAGCTACGGTAACGGCACCAATATCTCTTCACCAGGGGCACATAATGGGAAAGTTGATAGTGAATGATACTGAATTCAGGGCACTGTCGACTCTCTAGCGGTATATAAAACCGCAGGTGTTCAAGGACCTGAAAGGTCCTCTTTAAGTAGATTTCTAGCAGTTTTTTAATGGGATTTAGAAGTACCGAACATGAAACTCTGATGAGATAGAAATCAATTTAAAGCAATTTAGCTGGTATTTTCCTCTGATAACGATATTACAAAGTTTCTCATATTCCCCTAAATTATTAATTTATGAAAATAAAATTGAAATGATAGGTACTCTTTAGGTCGTTAAAGGACCATGAAGTAGTAGAAGACGCGTAGTGTTGTAGATTGTGATCAAGGCATATACCATTGCTATATTTTGCAAAATTTTCTAACACCTAACAATATTATATTATATTATATTATATTTAATTGCTTGACCTTATTGACATCTGACCTTCCCTGAAATCATTAGAAATCAATATTATTTACTTTTGTTACAATAATATATTAAAATAATATATTAAATAATAAATTCTTAATGTAAAACATTGCGATTGATTTAGTTTTAATAACATTCACGATGTAGTATTTTATCAAATGGCACTATCGATCATTTAGTGATTTGTTTTAAGATGTCCATCAATAGGACACAAATATCCGGGAAAACATTCCTATAGATATCAGGTAAGTACTTGAGGACATTGAGGAAATTGGATTATTTCTTTTGAATATAAAGTTCAGGTTGATACAGCAAATATGAGCTAAAGTGACAGATGCCAAAATAAGCCCAAAGGCATGTTGAAATTCTGATTTGAAGTAGGAGAAGGAACAGGTGAGCTACAAATGGGAGCAATGGTATTGGGATATTCGGAAACTATGACTTTACCCTAAGACACTCTCTTCACATAATAGGTATGGATGCCAGTCCCCAGGCAAGTACTCATGAACTCACCATACCAAATGATGTGAGTATGACCCTTTTTTTTACATGATTGACATTTAATATCCCCTGCTAGATCAGACCGTACAGACATTTAATATCCCAACAGGACAGATGACGTTAGAGCCCATTCCCATTCGTTTTAGATTTAGAAGATGACTTATTGCATATCCAAAAGCAGGCAGCGAATGACTTCAAGTGGAACGTTCTGAAACTTCTCTTTTCCAGAGAATCATTAACAGGAAATAGGTTTATTGAAGGCCAAATGATGTTGTCATAGCTGAGCATTGCCCATGGCATTGATATGAACTCCATAAATCTTCTTCTATGTCACAACATTTCCAAACCAGTAGCATTACCGGCACAAGAATCAGTCCTATCTGCATCTTTGTTTAGTTCATGATTCATAAACTATATCTGTAATAATAATCCTGTTATATGGTATACCTTTCTATAGTATAGTACATGTATTCTGATGCATTATGGCTGTTGTTGTTCTTGTACTCTTTCATGTCTGGATATGTTTCAGCTTTTCTAATTTTCCAGCTAATAGGCTGCATCATCGGACGCCAAGGGACCAAAATCAATGAAATTCGACAGATGTCTGGAGCACAAATCAAAATAGCCAGCGCCATGGAGGGGTCAGCGGAGCGTCAGATCACTATCACTGGAAGCCCAGCTAACATCAGCCTTGCTCAGTACCTCATCAATGCCAGGTAAGCAGTGCAGCAGACCTTGTCTATTGTACAATGGGAAGACTTTTATAAAACTAGGCGAATAGATAATTGTAATGCTTGTGCTATAAACTAAAGATGCAAAGAAATAAGTGAAACGAATGGGTTTTAAAGCAAACTGCTGGCAAGCCGTCCCTTGTCCAATATCCCCTTGGGTTTAGGAAAGAAACCCTTGGGCGGACAGCGGCAGTAGTGGGAGCGGCCCCTTATATACACACAAGTGCTGGTACAAGCCAAATTAGCAGTGGTGGTGTCTCTTCGATGGTGCAGTGTTATTATGTAATATATGAGTGGTGCTTACCTGATGCAGGGGCGCTGGTGGTTGATGGACCCAGCAAAGTCTCCTGAAGACCTGCCATTGGTGAAAGGGTCCAGCTCATAGATTTCTGCTACATCAGTGTCTAGGGAAACCAGCTGTCTAGCACCATGTTTAGCACCTTCACATTCTCAGCCGTAGCCACTAATAATCATAGGGCATTTTGACATTTGATGCGAATGACTATCCAATGGAAGAGGGTTCCAACATACCTTGTGCATTTGCAAAGAAAAAGTCCCAAAATATGTTGTAGGTTGAATATATTTCTGACTGTACTTGTAAGACCTTTCTATCCACAGAGAGGTTTTGCTGCGTGTTAATAAATCGTGATGGAAAAACTGTAAACTTTTATTACACCTTTTCCTATCATTTTTTTTCAGGCTGACGTCTGAGGTTACCGGGATGGGCACGCTGTAATTTCCTCCCATGACTTCCTACTCTGACCCTTCTGCCCACCACCAACCATTCTCTTACATTCTGCATCATCCTGACTACACTACAGACCTGTATGATATGTGCAGGACTTGCCAAAGCTGCTTATCGAATGCTTATGGATCCTTGTGTGTAATTTCATGTAGCTCCATCGTGAGCCATTCCAATTGCATAACAATCTGCCTACGAGAAACAAGACGTCATTATATTACACACTGTTATTCTCATCTATATAATGTATTGCAATACATGCATGCTAGGGATGGTGTTACAATGACTTACACGTCAGTGCATACAGGTCATCACATACATATTCTAGCTGGGCTCAGTCTACAGAGTACTTTAACATAATGTTTGATGTTCATACAGCAGCACATGCATGCACCATATTTTTTGATACAGGACTATGCATTCAATTTTCCTAGAGGAAATAGTGAATATTAGGAAATTGGCAAGTCAATACATCTGTGAAGGAATACGCTGCTGCTGTTTAATTTATTCATCGTGTTGTTCTGAATGGAATGATAATCTGAATAGGACCCTACATGGCTTAGTGTTTAGTGATTAGGATTAGCATGTTCTCATCACATTTACATTTACTTTATGCTATAGTGAAGATAGAGCGTTTGTTATATCCACAGCAACCGATCCCCTATTAGGTTTCAATGGGCTATGTATGACATTGGTTGCTGTGGGTTATTGCAGATCATTTGCACTAAATTCTTACATAATTCCCCTTAGCTTCGGTGATTGTGATCAATTAAAGTATCCAAAGACAAATGAGAAAGATCAAAGACGCTGCACACAGAATGTGCTCCTATTGTCTCTTGTAATGTTCTTGGATAACAACTTTAACCTCGCCTAGACAATCCCTTTGTAATCCAATAACACATCCACGTAACTATGAGTTGGTCTTCTTTCCCAAGTCTTATTTTCCTGGGGTCGAACAGTGCTGAGATCTTTAGGGGTCCCTCTTGCCTGCTTCCTTCAGAACATGGAGTAGTGTCTTGAACTGCCCTCTCCAATGTATAAGGGTATATCCACATGGAACCAATGCTCTTGTATTAGTCCGATACGCAATTGTTTTCTATGCAGACTTCATAGCGCTTCAGGCTTGCAATATACTGTATTTTACCCTAGTCATTGGAAAGGGTAGAAGCCCAAGTGAAAACCTGGAGCATATATTGGCATGTTGCAGAATTGAAACTCACACCACAGGTCAATATATTCTGCAGTTTTGTTTGCAGCCTGGGCTTAGGGTTAGTTTAAATCTCACCCACTTTACTGCTCGTATGTAAGACACTGCAGAAATTTCATATGAACATACCCTAAGCCTGCCAGTTTTCCCATTCTGATGTTCTTATTAAATCCTGCACACTTGCTTGGTCCCAGTTCGGGTAGCCAGGAGACTCATGGAAGAGCATGTGGCCACAAAGCCTATATAAAGATGATCAAGTGGATTAAGACAAGAAACAGGTAGGGCGGATTGATGCGAGTTCCACATCATAAGAGCCTAGCTATATAAAACACACTACAACTCCATGCAATGTACAATAACCACATCCCCATTGATATCCTCCATTTTTGAACATTTATTGCTCTGGGAATCAGATTACCTCTTGCAGCACCTCTTTGCAAAATACCATGCAGTATTTTCTTAAGACTTTTATTAAGGAACTCCATACTACCTATGTATATAGATTGTCATTATCAACGCATACAATGGATCATCTATTAGCTCCATACAAAGATTGTTCACCTTATATTCAGAGACAGTAGACAAAATGTTCCTTTGGCTCCAGACACATCTGAATCTAATATTTCTTGTTTCATTATTGGGGATCCCTTAGCTTCCGGTGTATTCTCTGTAGAATGAAATTTAGTTTATTTAAGTATGATAATGTTGTCTTCTTAATGCTTTGAGATTATTGATGTGTATGCAATTATTTATTGAAAAGTCTAAGAATATATATTATTCTGTGCTCACCTGGGGCTCAGTTTACTTATTTATAAAGCTCATAATATACCGGTCACTACTTTTATATACAGGTACAGAAATCCAAATGAATGAGTTTGTAATCCAGGGCATATAAGGTATATATATATATATATATATATATATATATATATATATATATATATATATATATGGTTTATATAAGGGCAAGTTGGAGGTTGTATTGCGTCTGCAGCTACATTGATCTGTAGTTGTTCTCATTTGGTAATAAAACTTACCTTTGTAGGCATAAAACCACTTAAAGGGATTGTCCAAGATCAGACATGGATGGACTGTGCTTAGGATATGTCATCAATATCAGTTTAGTGGGGTCAGGTATCCAACAACTCCACAGATCAGCTGATATCCGCAAAGTGAACAGAGCTGAGAGCAGATGGTTCCATACACTGTGTAGTAGAGGTGCCATACTGTTACAGCACAGCTGCTCCATGTGCTCAAAAAATCTTAGCACTCACAACTTTTTATTACAGAGTTTTGTTCCCTTGTTCGCCTTAAAACCACTTCCCACAGTGTAGTTATAGCTGCTGTGCCGCAGCCGTGTAATTGGCTATTATCATCCATAAAATAGACTCTCCCACATTAGTAGAGACACAAAATTTGTGTTCAATAGAGATGGGCGAACCTCATGAGATGTGAGATTCAGCCATATGTTTTGGTTTGGCCCCAACCACAATTACTATTCTGGAGTCAACTACCCAGATATTAATTGGGAGGTAGAAACCTGCAGATCCAATAAAAGCCAATTACCTATCACAACTACTGCAGGACCCAACAAGAGGCAAGGCACTGGACATGGGTATTGCGGTCTACGTGGTATAGCTGGATTTTTCAAAGGTTTTTGATACTGTACCACGTAAAAGGGTGGTGTGCAAACTAAGAATGTTGGGACTCGGGGAAAACATGCTAATGGTAAATATTCAGACTGGGTCCCAGTCACCAGTGGGGTTGCGGAAAAAACAAATGAGCTGCCCTTTCTTCAGGCGGATTCCGCGGCTGAAACAGCCGCAGTGTCCGCTTCGCGACAGCACCCTCTGGACTAGGCCCATTCATTTGGGCCTCATCCGGAGTGGAAAGCCGCGACGGGATGCCATGCACTGCAGCCGAGACGGAATATGCTTACGCGTATTTGCGTGTGAACTTAGCCAAAGACTAATGAAAGAGAAGGGATTTTGGTGGACAGCAAGTGTATTTTCGGTGACCAGTGCCAGGCAGCTGCTGCCAAGGCAAATAAAATTGTGAAATATATCAAAAAAGGTATAGATTCTCATGACAAGAACATAGTTATATCTGTACATAAATCACAGGTATGGCCACCCAGACTACTGTGCGCAATTTTGGGCCCCAGTATACAAAAAAAAAAATTATCGAGAGAGTGCAGAGAAGGGCAACAAAAATTATTAGGAGTGGACTGGAGTACAACAATAGATTAATAAATTTAGGGTTATTCAGTTTAAAACCAAAAATACTGGGAGATCTAATAAAAATGTACAAATACATGAAGGGACAATACAAAGGACTTTCTAATCATCTTTTTACTCCAAAGCCAGTCACAGTGACAAGGGGACATCCTTTATGTCTGGTGGAGAGAAAATTTCACCAGCAACATAGAAGGAGATTCTTTACAGTAAGAACAACGAGGCTCTGGAAGTCTCTGCCCCAGGAAGTGGTGGTAGTGGATTAATTGAGCAAGTTCAAAGAGGGCCTGGATACTTTCTCGAACAGAAAAATATTACGTGTTATGGGTTTTAGATTTTGGTAAGGACAACTCGATCCAGGGTTTTATACCGATTGCCAAAGTGGATATGTTTTTTTTTTTTCCTTCTTCTCGGTCATCACTGTAGGGTTATAGGCTAGACTTGATGAACCTATGTCTTTATCTAACCTCATGTACTATATAACAATGTAACGCATGAGGCTCCTTGGCTTAAGGGTCAGACGCAAGGGTGACTGCTCTGACTCCTATAGCTGTTTGTTCTGTCTTTGGCCAAAGACAGAACAAATTGAGTGACGTGGCTTAAGGAAGTCCAGTGAAGCTGTACCATTAAAGCGGCCCTGAGCTACACAACACAAGGCAGTGGGCCCACAGTGGCCTATGAGCCTTGTGTTTGACACCTGTGGTATAGGGAAACAATAAAATTCAATACAATACAATACAATACAGTAACAATAGAAAAGGGTTTACATAGAACATTAGATATTGTGAAGAGGATTAGGGATATGTACTCTAAGGCTGGGTCCACACGGGGCTTTTTGGTCCAGAACTGAGGCGGAGGCCGCCTCAGTTTCCGGACCAAAAAACAGGTAGCTGCGACTTGATACCGGGTGCAGTGCACCGGCATCCAGTCGTGCACTCCGCTCCAGATTAGGCCCAATGAATGGGCCTAGTCGGGAGTGTCTTCAGGTGGATTTGCGAGGCATGACGCTTTTTTTTCCGGGAGCAAGAACAAACTGCTCCCATTGATTAAAGAACTGATCGACTCCAATTGATTTCAATAGGAGCTATCTTTTTGGTCAAGATTTTGAGGCGAATTCGGCCTCAAAAATCCTGACCAAAAAATTACATGTGAACTCAGCCTAAAGGAATATAAGGCAGGAATGTGAGATGGTAAAAATGGCAGTCCTATTCTTTAAATAGTGACTATACCAGTTGTAGTTAAGCAACTATTCAATCCCCTTACAAGATTCTTTATAGGTGCTGGCTTGCCACAAGGAATCTGATGGTTAACAGCTGAAGCATTACTTTTCTTGGAAAATCAGTTCTTACATTCATACAATTCACGTTTCCGACTATTTTTTTATGCAGTCCACAAATAGTACTATCCAAGACCAAAAAAAGGATGACAAATCCTTATGCCTCATGTACACAACTAAGTCTACAGACCGAGTGGGGGTTGATTTTGTAACAGAAGGCACTCAGATCACATTTAGATGATATATGATTAGAGATGAGCGAACAGTGTTCTATCGAACACATGTTCGATCGGATATCAGGCTGTTCGAGATGTTCGATTCCATACAGACACCATATGGCAAACTCCAAAAAAATTCGCTTCCCCTCCCACCTTCCCTGGCGCTTTTTTTGCACCAATAACAGCGCAGGGGAGGTGGGACAGGAACTACGACAACGGGGGCATTGAAAAAAAATCGGAAAAAGTAATTGGCTGCCGAAATCAGGTGACCTCCATTTTAGACAAATAGTGGATTTCAAATCCAGGTCATATGAGAATGTGAACTTTGTGACTATGAGACAGGGATAGCTGTACAGGCAGGAATAGCTAGGGATAACCTTTATTTAGGTAGGAATGTTATTAAAATTAACTTTTTGGGGCTCTATCGGGTGTGTAATTGTGTTTTTGTGAGATAAACTTTTTCCCATAGGAATGCATTGGCCAGCGCTGATTGGCCACAGTTCATAATTCGGCCAATCAGCGCTGGCTCTGCTGGAGGAGGCAGAGTCTAAGATCGCTCCACACCAGTCTCCATTCTGGTCCGACCTTAGACTCCGCCTCCTCCAGCAGAGCCAGTGCACAAGGGTTCAAGCGCACCTTCGGCTCTGATGTAGGAGAGCCGAGTGTGCACAAGGGTTCAAGCGCACCCTCGGCTCTGATGTAGCAGAGCTGAGTGTGCACAAGGGTTCAAGCGCACCCTCGGCTCTGATGTAGCAGAGCCGAGTGTGCACAAGGGTTCTGCTGATTCTGTATACTGATTCTGTATACTGGCCAATCAACGCTGGCCAACGCCAGCGGTGATGCAGAGCTGAGTGTGTGCCGAGCTCGCACAGCAGAGCTGACCGGCACATGGTGTAGTTGAGCAGAACTGGCTCAACACTGCTGAGTCTCTGCATACCCATAGAAATGCATTGGCCAGCGTTGATTGGCCAGCCTTCGGCCAATCAGCGCTGGCTCTGCCGGAGGAGGCGGAGTCTAAGGTCGGACCTGAATGGAGACTGGTGTGGAGCGATCTTAGACTCCGCCTCCTCCAGCAGAGCCAGCGCTGATTGGCCGAATCCTGGAGACTGGCCAATCAACGCTGGCCAATGCATTCTATTGGCGTGATGAAGCAGAGCTGAATGTGTGTGCTTAGCTCAACTATGCTGGTGGAGTAGTTGAGCTAAGCACACGCATTCAGCACTGCTTCATCACGCTAATAGAATGCATTGGCCAATCAGCGCTGGCCAATCCATTCTATTACCGTGATGAAGCAGAGCTGAGTGTGCAGAAGGGTTCAAGCGCACACTCGGCTCTGATGTAGCAGAGCAGAGTGTGCACAAGGGTTCAACGCTAGCCAATGCATTCCTATGGGAAAAAGTTAGCTTGCGAAAATTGCAAGCTGACAGGGATTTCCATGTAATAAAGTGACTTTTATGCCCCCAGACATACTTCCCCCGCTGTCCCAGTGTAATTCCAGGGTGTTGGCATCATTTCCTGGGGTGTCATAGTGGACTTGGTGACCCTCCTGAGACGGATTTCGGTTTCCCCCTTAATGAGTATATGTTCCCCATAGACTATAATGGGGTTCAAAACCCGTTCGAACAGTGAGCGGCTATTCGAATCGGACTTCGAACTTCGAACATTTGGGTGTTCGCTCACTTCTACAAATGATCACTCATTTCTAAGTCGGTTCCACCTCTTTTCAATATCATGGAGCAGGATAGATCCTGGTCTATAATTATGGGATTGGAATGAGGCATCAGAGCCTGCTCAGATGGCATACTTGGTCTGACACTTAGATGAGGAGAGTGTGTGTCAGATCCTCAGTGATCCTAATAACAGAAGATAAGGATGCACTGTAATATTGTTTTGGTGTTCGAGTAGTCTTCTACCCCATCTTCAGTCATTCATAGAAAACTTGGTACTATAGAGCAGAGACTTTCTGCATGTCTCCTGACTCCAGGATCTTCCCCAGGAGATTCAAGGGTCCTACCTGTCCTATACACTATGCAGTAACATATGTAATACAGTTTTACAGTAGTAATTACACTACAACAAAATAAGGATTAACCTGTAAAAGAAAAAATACACAACGTACAAGATATAAAAATATACTGTGTATGGGAAGTAGCTTGGTGGTAGCAGCAGTGCAGATCCAAACAGTCAGAGACAGTGACACAGTTGTCTGGAAAACACAAGTTTATTTAAAAATCAGCAAAATAAATAAACCTTATGTCAGGTATAAAAATAAGCAAAATAAAATACAGCCTTAATTCAGGCAAAAGAGAATAAGAAAACCTGCTCTTCCGAGCTCTAATTAATACAGTATAGTCCTAGCTATATGTGTGGCTTAATACGAGCCACACGAACAAAAAAAACATTGCAAGTCACAGTTTGATCTAACCAGAATCTCCAGTTCTCCAGGACAGACCCAAGCGCCTCCTCTCACTCCCAGGATCTGCCCTGAACTGAAAATTCTGCAGCCTCTTATGGGCCGATGATGAGCCTAGCTGACACATCTGGGCTGAGGCAGCACAGGAACACAACATTACCAGACATAGGTGAGGATCCTGGGGAGATATAGTTTGACTCCAGGACTCTGCATGTCACCTTCTCAAAACTGTTATAATATATCATCACTGCAGATAATGGCTGCCAATTTGAAGACACAATAACATGTAAACCACACTTAGGGTGTATGCTCCTCAGAAGTAAAGTTCATCCACAGTCTGCTACTGGTTGGCGGTCTCACTAGTCTCCATGGTAAGACATGGGCTGGCATGTATCCTGTATCAGGTACTAAGGAGACCCAGCCAAAAGAGAATTTCATGTGACTGTTGGAGAAGTAGTTGGAGCGAGAAAAGAAGATGTACTGTGTGACCAAAGAGATTGGTCCAACAAAGACCTGACTAGAGTTTCCAGAGATAGGCCGTGAGGTCCAAGTGGTTTCCAGCAATCAGGTATGAGTGCAGCACCACCAACAATAGAGTAAGTTTGTTGATGGAAGTAGGAGAGAAGAGGGCCATTGTGGGAACTGGAGAGCTCATCTGATGAGGAGTGCCAAACTGTTTCCGGCCACCAATGGAGAATTAAGTTATCATCTCTACTGTTATGTTACATGTGAGGGATTGTGAGGGATTGTCCACCACAGGCCATGTGGTGGACATGAGGATCCTGTTGTTGAACTATTTTCCTATTGTTCCAGTTTATTCAATTTTTCAACCATGGTTGTTATTCTTGTGTCTTATCCTACACACATTACATCCTTACAAGACCACCAGAAGATCATTAGTTGCACTTTAGTTGAGATAAATGTAGCTATAGCATGCCTACACACCATTTTTTCTTTTTTAATTTCTTTGATTACATATGTTCTTAGTGAGAACTGTTCAAATATTTGTCAAACTGCCGTGGTAAATAATGATATTGATGATTGTATATGGAAGTCTTCCTTCAGCTGTGGGACTGTTTATAATAAACAACACGGCTGCAATGAATTTCAGTTTCCTAGGAATTACTTGGTAGGACCAATTATCAGAATTCAAGCTGCATGGAACACATAATGTATGCTGACCTTTACGTGTCCGATATATACTGCCTCTCATAAATATCATTCAGCCCATTACATAGATTGTCACCATATGCAGAAATCATGTTAGAAGAAAGAAGCAATTGCTTGTAGGCCCACAAATTAATGGAAATCATCCAAAGCAACATTGTGAAGACTCCGACTCTTCTTCAGGGATGAAACATGTTATTCTACCAAAGAAAGCATCTTTCTTGACATTGCTGCATTGGATGATTCTGCCATTGTGGAATTCCAAACAGTGCCAATAAAAAGTTGAAATTGTCTTCCGCAATCCGTTTCTACAAGGCAATTCAGAACAGAGCAGAGCCATCTGGAAGGACGTCTGTTGTGAACTTTATCGGTCCCTATTTCATGGGTATAGATTCACCGTGGAGTTGCTCACATGGTGAACATGTTTATTGCTTCTTATAGTGACATAGTAGATAAGGTTGGATGAAAACACAAGTCCGTCAAGTCCAAGTTGATCACTGTTAGTATTGGGTTCCGCAGGTTGTTCTCCTGGCGCACAGCGCCACCTGCGGGTCAGTCTAAGTCCAGCTTTCACCCTACTGAGCATGCTCAGACTTTTGGAGCCGCTCACAAGCTAAGTGTCATTTCTTACTCTACTGAGCATGAGCGGTGAGGTCATGACCACCGCCCCTATTGGGCGGGGTCTTCCCTTTAAATAGTGTGAGTCGACGCTTGAATTTTGATTGACTAAAGTCCACGGAAGTTGTTAATGACAGTAGTTTCAGGGATAGGCTCCAGAATTGCAGGCAGGTTGTCAGACTAGGCCTCTGTGTGGGGTTCCTCTGCTTCACTCTGGGTGTTGTTAGTTAGGACATGTAAACCCTGAACTGTCAGCTCTACATCAGGGATAGGAGCAGTAGAGACTGTTCCAGCCAGTGGAGCTGCAGCAGATTTAGTCTCTGAGATAGCCTGTGTAGACTGTCCAACTTACTTGGTAACTCCTAGCTGTTTCAGGAGCACGCAAACTTCTGTGGTGACTCCTAGCTGTTGCAGGAATACTCCTAGCTGTTGCAGGAGCATGTGTGTTTGCTGATCTGGGGTGAGTTAACCCTTGGCAGCATTGTTTGTTTCAGCAGTACTGGTGCACCTGGCCAGTGAGCTTAACTGGCAGGGTTTAGTTGCACCCTGTTCACATTGAGTACCGCACCGCACCACTACCTGTGTTTGTTGCACTCTGTTCACATTGAGTACCACGCCACACCTCGGCCAGTGTTTGCTGCACGCTGTTCACATTGAGTTCAGACATACGGCCGCCCACTGGGCCTGTGGACCTCGCTGCAGTGTTCTGCAGACTAAAGTTTCTGTCGTTTAAAAGATATTATTTATAGTGGACCTCGCTTGAGTGTTCTACAGACTAGAGGTTCTGTCATTTAAAAAATATTATATATATATATATATATATATATATATATATATTTATAAATATACACACACAGAACCGTAACAATTACCTACCAAGTTAATCCAGGGGAAGGCATAAAAATCCCATGCGGTGGATGCCAATTGCCCTGAAATTCCTTCAGGCTGTCTGGGTATAGTTGATCTTAACCTCCTTCAATCGATAATCCCAGCCAGGTAGAGTACTGGCATGGCTGGGATGCTCTAGGTTGTACAAAATTACCAGATTTGACTATCTCTGTCCTGGCTACACTAACCCTGCCTGATTTTGCATTGCAGTGGTTGAAATCCCGAGCAATAATTGACATCCTGCATGTTCAAAACCCACAATGCCAGACACTTAGTGCTATGGGGGGGGGGGGGGGGGTTCTGAAGATCTGTCTATATCTCATTCACTATATTGTGTGGGGAAGGTAGCTCAGCAGAAGCAGTGGTGCGGACCCAACCAGTCAGAGATAGGAACACAAATACACAAATCTTGCAGCAAACCGGTTTATTTAAAAAAAGAAAAAAGCAAAATAAATAAAACTTAACTTTAGGCACAAAATGAGCAAGATAAAATTCTTAACTTCAGGCAAAACAATAAGAAACAAAATCCTGCTCGTCTGAGCAACTAACTAATCAGTAATAATAATAAGGACACACCCAGATGCCTCCTCTCACTCCCTGGATCTGCCCTGAAGTGCAGGTTCTTCAGTTTTTTATGGGCCAATAATGAGCTTATGGCCCATACTTGGGCTGAAGCCTACTCCAGACCCGCCCTGGACCACACATAAGTCAGGAACTTGGGGCTGATATAGTGTAATTCCAGCACTCTGCCTGTCACCTTCTCACAGTTGCTATTGTACCTTGAGGAGGGTTAGCTGCTGGTAATTCCACAATAGTCGACCTGCTGCAAACTCACCTTGTGCACCCCTTGCCTAAATTACCTAGCCCCTAAAACCCCAGCCAAATGGAGGACGTAGCATCTTATGCTAATGTATCCCCATGACGTGGATGCTTTAATAAAGTGGCACCTACAATATGGTGCCCAGAGTATCAGTATGTCCAATGCATTAATGTTGGCCCTGCATACATACTATTAAACAAGTGCATAATATAATAAAGCATTTACCCCTAAACACAGCCCATTCCCCACCTTAAAGAAGCATTGCAACATATTACTTGAGTAGAAACAGTCTGCATCTGATCCCAGTCCACTGCAGCGGCTTCTGGTGCCTGGAGGGCCTCTGGAATAGCTGATCTGTGATGGGTCGGGTGTCAGGCCCCCACAGATCAGATCCGGTGGATAAGTTATTAGTATGAAACATGCATTAGGGGCTGGAAACCTCTGTAATAAACATGGACAGGGGCAACGTGACACTAGACAGAATTGCTAGAATCAAATGTTGTAATGACAGCCTTTGACCTCCAGTGGGCTCTGTGTGCTCACTCATATCCCTGACAGTATAAAGCCTGCTTCTGAATGCTGGATCTGATGTGTGTGTTTCCATTGTATCTGCCCAGTAACTACTTAAAATTAAATCATTTCCATGCTTCTATTTCTGACAGGCTTGATCCCCCCTCGTCCCACTCATAGCTGAATAATAGAGTCTTCAGCCATACTGTGTTTCCAACTTAGTAATAACTTCTGTAACTGACTAACTTAATAGATGAATGCCTTATACTGACACACCCGACTCTGCATTACCACTACATGGAATCTTGCCACCCTTTGCCCACTGAATTGGGACACCCTGTAAAACCACAGCGAGTGAATCATAACCTCTTCCTGGCCATAGCTATAACACTGTGCCCATTACATTGCGTTTCTGACCACTTTGGATACAGTAAATTCACTGCTGTCCCACCCTAATCATACCTCTCGCTTTATGGGAACGCCTCAAAATAAGGGTTACCGTTCACAGCTACTGCGGAGGCTGTTTATGCCAAGTTTTACAGCATTTTGTGAATACTAGGCAGCTCTTTGAGTTATGACTCTGGATCTTACAGTCTTCAGTACCTACAGATCAACCTTAAAGGATAAATAGGGATGTGTGCATCAATAATAAGGCCCCGTAGCATGAGTGCCCCCCCACCTCGCATCAAGGGCTCAAATCTGCTACTTGTAAAGTTAATGGGAGTCATTTTATTAAGACTGATGATTCATATGTCAGTCTTCATTCCTTCCCCGACAGCTACAAGATGAGCTAGAATTACTAATAGGCCTTATAGACTCTGGATTTTTAATCATTCTTGCACAGATAGGTGCCCCTGAGCTCAAATCTACGTCAGCCAGGACAGGGGCAAGCATGGCATCTGGGACCCTGTTCAAGAACAATTGTGGCCAATTTGTTTTCCTGTATTTCAGCATATAGTATCTCCTTATATCGCTCTAAGAATCCACCAGTAATTATCCATAAAGTTCATTAACTCAGGCATTAATCTGCAATAGACAGTAAAAGCTGCTGTGAAAGTGATGGGGCCCCTGACCTACTGGGCTCCTGTGCGGAAACACTGGTTGCATCAATGCTAGGTCTGCCCATGAGTCAGGAACTGATGAAAGTGTGTGGTATGCCTTTCACAAGAGTTATAGTAAATTGGGGGAACTGGGGCCATCTAGATTCCTGCTGTGCTCTGCCCAAAGTTGAGCAGAGTAAAGGTGCTGAGATACACCATCATGCGCCAGAAATGCACCAAGTTGAGGTGCATTTTTGGAAATTCAGTCGAACTAAAATTGTCAAATACACCTTAAATTGGCTTAAAACATAGCAGAAAAAGGAACCCATTGAAGGAATTGAACCTATTGAATAGAATTCCATACCAAATTCAGCACCATTTTCCTCCATGTGAATGCACCCTTAGGGCTCCTATGAACCTATCTATCCAGTTTCTAGCTCTCTAAGACAAATACAGCCTGTATTTCAGGACAATTTAAGGTTTGGTTCGTGCCAAATTTCTTCACCCCAAAACCTGAGCCACCCAAACCTATAATGAATTGTGAGAGGTTTACTCATCTCTCCTTCCAGCCACTTTGCCCTAAATATAGCAGTACCACATGGATAATGACCCAAAAAGTAACAGTGCCCCAGATAGTAAAAGTGCACAACACTGTAAAAGGTATATATGTTTGTGCTTACGGGTTCGTTCACACGGGGCAAGAGGGGGCGGATTTTAGCTCTGAATCCAGATCATAATCCACTCCCTCACAAGAGAGGACTATGTAGACCGCTAGCTTACTTTTTTCCATGAGCAGCAACATGCCGAGCTGCCCTTTCTTCAGGTGGATTCCGCGGCTGATTCAACCCCGGCGTCCGCCTCGTGGCAGCACCCTCCAAACTAGGCTCATTAATTTGGGCCTACTCCGAAGCGGGAGGCCGCGACTGTCAGAAGCCGCAATAGTCGTGGTAGATGCATTTTGGCCCGATTGTGACACGGCTTCCCGTGTCACAATCGGGAACAAAATTCGCCAATCCGCCCCCCAGTGTGAACTAGTCCTAAAGGGGTTGGGCACTTTAAGACCAATATTGAGAAACAAATTTAATTTTTTGTACAATAAAAAGATATACAATTTTCCAATATACTTTCTGTATCAATTCCTCTCGGTTTCCTAGATTTCGGCTTGTTGTCATTCATTCTGTTACTTCTAGTGGATAAAACTCTGATTATGGTCATGTGATTTACGGTCCATGGTCATGTGATTTATGGTCCATGGTCATGTGATGAGCACACAGGTGCACAGCTTATTACCAGGCAGATGTCTGATAATTGTACTGTGACTATAACGAGCAGCACCTGTGTACTTATCACATGACCATGGACCGTAAATCACATGACCATGGTCAGAGTTTTATCCACTTGCAGTAACAGAATGAATGACAGCAAGCCGAGACCTAGAAAACTGTGAGGAACTGATACAGAAAGTATATTGGATAATTGTACAACTTTTTATTATACAAACCATAACATTTGTCTCTAAATATTGGCCTGAAAGTGGCCAACCCCTTTAAGTATTAGAGCCTCCATTAAGCAATATACGGTAATACAGCAATATGTCTTCCCTGTGCCCCGCACAACAATAATGCCTCCTTTTGTGCCCTATACATTTACCTAATGGCATTTAGCCAGGACCTTATGGGACATCTATGTCAATGACATGCTCTGTTCAGATTACCTTTTTTAGGCACAATCTGGAGAAACCTACACCTGTGTCTGGATCAGCATGAAGTCAATGTGAGACAGCAGTAACAAACGGGTGCTCATCTGAAGAGAAGTAGTGCTGTAGAGATTTGGATTCAAGTGCTTTGGTCTGGATGGATATGGGTAGACAGAAACCTCATGATCATGCAGGTCTGAGCAGTTTTCTAAATAACTGTATAGGGTGTTGGACTGAGGTTTCTTTGGCCCACTAGATAAAATAATTCTGGGAGCCCACTCTTCAATACCGCAATACCTCCTTTGGAATAAACCATAATATAGTTTAAATTTGGGCGTCTTCTGTTAGACCATTCTTGTGTTAGAGTATGGGCCCACTGGAGAATGCTCCGGTACTCTGGTGGACCAGCCCGACACTGAGGGTATAAAAGTCTATTGTTAAGTGATAGGTGATTGATAATGGTGGGTAGTAATCACAAAACCACATAGCTAAAATCAGTCAAAAGACAATTGAAACAACTGAAAAACAGCATGGACAGGCATGTGTTTGTGGCTTGTGGCCACCTTGGCTGCAACCAAGCTGCAGTGACTGTCGAAGCCACCGCCATTAAGTGGTACCCTAGCCTGAGTGATCAGAGATATTTCACTTTTGGTTAATTTGTCTTGTTGGTTTATTACTATTAAATTATGATGTTTTGTTGTGAGAGAAACCGAAAACTTTGCAGTTTGATTTGTTCGGATCAACTAAAATGGGAGTCACAAAACAGATCACAAATGGAACCTTAAAAAATTTCCAGATCTTTAGTTTGTACCTGTTCTTCCATGAATCTCCTCTTTGTGCGCTTGCACTTGGCTATTAATATATTTAGACATATATGAACATTCCTGATTCATTTAGGATGGTTCAAGTTTTTAGAGGTGAGACCCTATAAACAAATTGGACAGATCTGGAGAGGAGTTTGGTTCCCTTCACTCTGTCAATTTCTGGGTGGTATGCTTATACATGGAGGCTGATTTACTAACAACTATTGAAGCCATTAGGACATTTGCTATGGTTATCCTAAGCTTCAAGCTGCCCTTAAACTACAGTATATGTCTTGTGTGACTTAGGCTCCATGTAACAAATGTCATATGTGTTTCATTTGTGTACTTGTAAGCCGGCCAAGTGAACAGTCTCTTGCGACTTTCTGTTTTGTGTTTCACTTGAGATTGCTTCCTGTTTCTCCGCTCCATGCAACTATTTAGTGTTTTGTAACCAATTTTTTTTTTGTGCTCTGGCAAGTAAGCACACGAACCTTAGTATGTTAGCTAAGAGAGCTATTCTAGGAGGTCCTTGGGTATTGCAGCTACAGATGCAGCATTCCGTACTGATGATGAACATATGTTGCTTTTGTTTATTATGTTGGGTTTTTTTTGTTACATTTGTCTTTTTCTTAATTCAGCACTTTCTGTGTCTGCCTACAATTCTATGCACTGCTGCTGATTCCGAGCTGGACAGGACCTGTGGTGATGTTCACTCTGATTATAATAGTATACGAATCTCAAATTTGCAAGAGCGTTAACTGTCTAAGGAGAGGGCCACTTTGTGGAAACAGCTTTTTTTGTCGAAGATCTTGCTGAGGTTTTTGGAGCCAAAGCTATGAGTGGCTACACAAGGAATAAAAAATATAGAAGCAGTACTTATACTTCTCCCTTCTGCTCATTCCATTCCTGGCTTTGACTCAAAAAAATGCAACAAAAAAAGCTGCGTTTATGCAACACGAGGACTTTCCCATAGGTATAATTGTAACAGAAAGTCTGCAGAGGAAAACTCCACAAACTTTCTGTTTAAAGCGCTGTGGGAAGAACCGTGATGTGTTGCTTCAGCGGTTTTTCCTGCAGCACTTTTTAGCTGCGGGACTTCCCTTTAGGAGCTACGCTTTTAAGGGAGTCAGCCGCCACTATTGTATCTTCAGTTAGTACACTTTTTGTATCAAAGTTATTGGTGAGTGAACAGCTTCTGAATCGTGAACCTGAGATTTTGGAGGTTTGCCACCCACAAATCATTATTATACTGTAGGGTCTCTTCAGCCCCCAAAATATAATAAGTGGAGACTCATGAGAGGTATGGACAAAACACTGATAAAGTGATGATGAATTGGGCATCCGGCCTTCTTTCCTGATGTCTTTTCCAATGTCATTCACCCTACCATCACCGGTGAGGCCTGTGATTGGGGTTCTGAAGTCATGATGCTTGACCCAATCACAGGCATCAGTGGTGATCCAGAGTGGCTACTGTAGGAGAAGATGCTAGAAGTGGCGGCAAGATCCCTCAATTGAGTACCAGATAAGGTTCAGCGATCGGGTTGGAAAAGATCAGTTCCTGATCGGCGATCGAGCGAATTTCACGATCGGGATCGGCTGGAAAATGATCGGAAATCGGATTTTAAAATCTCAAGATCGACTCAACCCTAAAAGTGATTTTTCCCTTAGAGAAGCATTGACTAGAGTTGAGCGATCGGGATTGGAAAAGATCGGACTCCGATCGGCGATCAAGCAAATTTCACGATCGGGATTGGGATCGGCTGGAAAATGATCGGAAATCGGATTTTAAAATCGATCCTGAAATCTCAAGATCGGCTCAACCCTAGTACCGGATCCCGGGAAAGAAAACCGGACAACCCAGAAGAGAGGAGGAAAGCTACATATTGGTGCTTTTTATTTTGTGTGCACCTTGACTTATTATTTTCTGTGATCAACGTACAAAAATTAAAAATGTAAAAATCAACTTTTTATCCTTGCGCAAATATCCATAAATAATATATTTCACCAGATTCATTATTAAGTAAAAAAGTAAACCGCACATAGCGGCTAATATCCAAGCACGCCTCAGCATCAGAAGCAGCAGTATATTTCCATGGAAAACTTAGAGTCATCTCATATAGCTCCCTATCTGGAAAATCTGTGGTATCCTTGAACTTGGTCCGTTTTGTGGGAGTGCGGCAGCTCAGTTCTAATGCATCATGGGTCATTTTATTCTCCCTCATTCACATAAAAGTTATACTTTGATCTAATAGTGGAAAAAAATTGTGCGTGCATTAGAGGAGGGAAGTCACGGCCCTACAGCTGAGCACAGGGAACATAAACACACCCTGCGCTTGTGTAAATTGTTGCTAATTTCTGCCTGCTGTCCGCTGTTTAGTAAAGACTCCCCGTACTAAATTTACTAAATAAAACCACAAGGATTTGGCTCCCAGGGAGAGTTGGGGGGTTTGGAAAATCTTTAAGGGTTTTCTACTTCATACTGTTTTAGTTAGGATTACCAGATGTTCTGTTTAGTGTATGTCCCTCTCCTAACATGGAATAAATAATGCATTCGAAAGAGCCCATGGCCCCCCACCTTGTTGTCACTTATATAGACTTATATAGGTTATAGACGCAATCATTCTTCCAGCTATTTCATAAATCTGAGAGCTGATCGACATCTTACGGTCCGCTTTCATCTTATTTTATTGGGATTCCCATCTATTACCACAGAGCCAGACCTTGAAAACACTCTTAATAAAAAGTTGTCAAGATCACAAAATGCTCATTGTATCCTAGTTGTTAAACGACTGGGAAAGCTACGCAACAACTGATGTAGCTACCAGAACTAGACCGCATGACCCGCTCCAAAACAAAGCAGATTTACCATTTAAGAAGTGCTCTAGAAAAAAAATTTTGTCCCCTCCACCTGGAAATAATCTTGTATCTAGTGAAATGTTACTGAATACCCTACTGACAGTTTTATTGTGTAGTTATGTGCTCCCCTCCGGAGTACTGAACTTCTCTTTTGATTTTATTTTAGAGTTTAATGTCCAGATTGCTCCCTACACAAATAAAATTAAAAAAAATACAAAACACACATGCACACTAGGGATGACATAACTGGTACGTGACACTCTACT
Organism: Leptodactylus fuscus; assembly: GCF_031893055.1. NCBI lineage: Eukaryota > Metazoa > Chordata > Amphibia > Anura > Leptodactylidae > Leptodactylus > Leptodactylus fuscus. Next base: position 63,773,891 of record NC_134272.1, read on the forward strand.
ATTATACGCTGGGGTCTTTCCAGACTATAATAAGTGGAGGCTCAGGGAAGGTGAGTAAACATAGGGCAGCACGGTGGCTCAGTGGTTAGCACTGCAGCCTTGCAACGCTGGAGTCCTAGGTTCAAATCCTGCCAAGGGCAACATCTGCAAGGAGTTTGTATGTTCTCCCCGTTTGCGTGGGTTTCCTCCGGGTACTCCGGTTTCCTCCCACACACCAAAGACACACTGATAGGGAATGTATATAGTGAGCCCTATATGGGACAGTGACTGACAATATCTGTAAAGCGCTGTGGAATATGATGGTGCTATATAGGTAAGCATAATAATTAACATAACAAACAGTCTTACTCACCTCTTATGGCCACTGTTGTGGCATCTGGCTTCGATCCCAGTCCTCTTCAGTCCTCCTGAGTGATGCCAATGTTGTGACACAGGCCTCAGCGGTCAGGTGCCCAAAGTCTTGATGCTTGTGGAAAGGGGTTAACGAGGACCGATCACATATCCTGACTCTTCTGTTTTAGTATATATTTGCATTGATCAGGTGATAACAGTTTTGTAGAAGCTTTTCTCTTGAAAGTATTTTCTGGCCCTAAATCAATTTTTCAAACTAATGACCTATGGGGGTTCCTGAAGCTGTTAGTGGATGGGCGACACGTGCAGCGTCGTCCTTATTGAAGTCTTCAATTAGAGGGGCATTGTACCTGCTCCCTGTCCACTAGCAGCTCCCAGCACCAGGAGGCTGCTGCAATAGCTGATCTGTCTGGGGTCCCTCTGTCAGGACCCTACAGATCACATACTGATGACCTATCCTGTGGATACTATTTGTTGCTTTCTTACATTTTCCCTCCTGAATATTTGCCTTTCCCCTTATGAAAGATATTGTGTTATATCCTTAGATAGTCTGACACTGACACCGTCTGCACTGATCGGTCAGTACCGGACACCACAAAATCAGAAAATTGTCATTCATACATGTCTAGCAGATATTCTTTAATACAAAGTGGTAGAGTGAGAAAAAGTTTATATTATATTTTATATTGTTAAATACATAAACATATATATATATAGACAGATTTATATATATATATACATACGAATATATATATATATACTGTATATATATATATATATATATATATATATATATACACACACACACACATATATATATATATATGTTCAGTGACAAATGATTTAATTGAAGCAACAATTTGAGGTTACTACAGTATAAAACCGAAATAGAATCATTCCTCCTTCCTCCGGCCAAGGTGACAAGCCCTGGTGTTGTGTGTGTACTGCTGTTGTACCAAGCAACCCTCCTGTGTGTGAGATCCCTGGTGACTGTTCTGTTCTAAAATCCTTTCAAAACCAATGTACTTTCCCAAAGTGGAAAAAGTTAGTAAGAGCATGCACCGAACAAGGCTGGAAACCTTTAAAATATGAAGGAAAATGTAGCTAGTGTACAATATATAAGACCCCAGAACATTCCTAATGGAAAGAAGGAAATTAGTCCACTAACAGGTGAGTCATAAGTGACTAAAGGTGGAGAACAGGCCAGCAGCTTCTAAATGTAATTTCTCTGTTAGTTCTGCTAAAAATAACACCAATGCTTTTTCTTGTATCCATGTTTAGACTGAAGACACACATAGGTCGATATTTACTAATGTGGTTATGACTAGACACCGGAGTAAACATGGTGCATCTTTGGCACAAATCTGGCACATTTTTGGTGCAGTCTTACGCATCTAATTTGAACTAACATTTTTTGACTTGCTGAATATTTGGGTGTGGGTTCTCAGAAAAGGGGGTGTGACTTAAAGGGTTTTTTCACCTTTCGAGTTAGCACTGTACATTTACAGCACTGAGCCTTAAAGGGGTATTCCCATCTCACTGTTTCAGCAGCTTTGCCTTCAGTCTGTTCTTCTCACTTTCTATATTTCTATCTCCCCCCTCCCCTTCCGCTGAACAGGACACACAATACTTATGCAGGTCAGATAATAGGCAGATGCTTGTATAGAATGGACTCAGTTTTATCTGTGTGTTTACATGGAGAGATAACAGAATCTGCCTTATCAGCAAATTCCAATTAGCTGAACAATTGTCCTGCCAACAGAGCAAGTGAGTAAGTGATGCCACTTGTCCTATCTCACAGGTGCGTGGTTATAACAACGCTGTGTAAACAATTGGAACAATGGGAGGAATAAGGTCACATAGCAGGCAAACAAAGCAACATTTCTAAAGCAATATATTTAGGAAAAGTCTTTAATTTACATAAGCTACCAGTATAGCTAGGATCCTTGAAGTGGGACAACCCCTTTAAATATATTCACCCTGCAATCTACACGTAGAGCTGAGAGCATTAAGGAGTTATGTGTGTGACTAACAAAAATTCTTACTTGGGATTGACAAAAATTCTTACTTGGGATGGACTAGTTTGCTGTTATGTGCATGCGTTCATTTTCTTTGTGGTTTATTGTGTGCTCAACCAGTGACAGTGTCGGAGCTGTGCAGAGTACAGTGCCCACAAGTGGACTATCTAGGGATATGTTACACAACATGATGTTGTCTTTCAGGTGTTGGCTGGGCTAGAGGACTGTGTGGGGAGTCCTGTATAGGTGTCTAATCACATAGATCCAAAGACAGCTGACCGATGCCTGAATGTGAGTTGACCCAAATAGATGATGACTGAGGCTTGTGGCCAGTGTCACGTATTTAGTGGTGACTATAGGGTAGTTCCATTGCCTTTTGAGAGTAGCACCTCCGAGCTCCCTGTAGTAGACACAGCAGCCATAGGTTGGGTGACAACTGGTCCAAGGTTCTGTATTGTGCTTTGTATTTTCTGCTTGCAAATCTATGTGCACTCACACTTACAATTTAATAACTATGTGGGTCTGATTCTGAAAAAGCGTGGAGATTCCTGGTATTGTGGCAATACATAGCACGATTGTTAACTTCTAGGACTAAAGCTGACCAAACACATATGATTAAAGTTGTCCAACAACCAATGGCAAACTCTTGTCTGCTAAAAAAATATTGGTTGTGTTACAAATTTCAGGCCATCAGCCAGAAGAAAATAGAAGGATTTAGCATGATCTGTTACATGTGAACCTTACATGTCACATATTGTATTATGTGTGAATCTGGCAATCATATTACAAAGATCCCTGAGTTGTAATACTACGAAAGAAACATGCAGCTGACTTCTCACATGTGACAATACTTATCTCTAGATCCAGCCATTTTGCTATCAGGATAGATGACCCATCCCTAGTGCACATAGCCAGCTTTACAGACTTATCAACAAGTCAAATCAAAATCCAGAATAGATAAAGTAAAGAGATATTTTGTAACATGTTGTCCAAAAGAAATAATCATTGTAACACAAGGTTCTGGCTTACAGATGGAACACACAGCACACCCTTCTTCAGAAGTATTTGTTGTTGTCTGATTTTCTCTAGAACTTTAGAATAGATTCTTAAGAATTACAAGATGATAAGACTTGGATCATGAATGACATTAAATGATAAGATTCAGAATTCCTAAGAACAATACACCAATAATGTCAAATAGAGAGTTAAAGGGGGTTTCAACTCTCTTTTTTATTGCTAAATTCCAAAGGTCCGATATCTGTAACCCCCCTGATCGGCTGTTTGAGGGAGCCACAGAGCTGTGACCTCTGATCTCCTTTATAGAAACAGTGCGGTATAGTTATGTCCTGTATATAAATAGTGGCACTATATAATGTAGACATATAATCCCACCACTAATGTATACACATTTTTTTTTAAATCAATAACTTCCACTATACCGGGAGAAGATATTACTACTATACAATAGTTATCTATAACTTCCATATTATTACTGGACAACAAGCACGCAACATGCAAATGCTCCCAATATACAAGGTCTAAATAATACTGCCACACCATAACTACCATACTGTTACTGAATAAAATGTCCTATACAAATACCAAAAATACCACCATACAGTGACCATGTACTGGTAAGAACACAAAATTCAACAAAGTGCAATGACTTTTATGACTGGAGCTGTTCAATTTTCCAGACTTTTCCATTTAGCTCAGATCGCCATGAACACTTCCTCTAGCCATGACTTGTGTAAGTAGAGTTTGCTTCCCAGACATCTTTGGTTCATTAGTTTTCCATTACTTTTTTATGCCACTTCTCAACTGACACAAACTCTCCACAAACTCTGCTACCCATAATGCTATGTCTCTTGCTAACCAGGGTGTATCTTGAGGGGGTGCAGAGGGTGCAGTTGCACCGGGGTCCAGGAGCCTTAGGGGCCCATAAGCACTAGCATCAGTATTGAGATTGCTTCTTCCATCTGACCCATAAGCCAAGGAGACCCACAGATTACCCCTAACCACACTAAGGTGGATTAAACTCCTTAGCACCTATAACATCACTATCAAGAATTTACTGTAGGGATGAGGTAGCGGACCCCCGAATGAAAGATTGCACTGGGGTCACAAGAATTTAGCTACACCACTGTTTCTAACCTATTAGCCTTTAGTACCTGTATCTATGGTGAACAGTGCCCTCAAATATTCATAAATAATGGGGCTATAGATATCTCCCCTCAAAAGACACATATAGTCCCTAAAAAATATAGATAAAAATAGTGATCTTCTCAGTGCCCGTAATAGCAACCCCTTTAGCCCCTACACCTCTTTTGTTGCACCACAAAGTAATAATTTTCCATTCTGTGCCCTCACAAACTAATAACACTGTGCCCTTTACAAATGTATAAAACCCTCTTTGTACCCCAGTAATACCCCCTTTATGTTTCAGTGCAATAATAATATTCTCCTTTGTACCCGTCACACATTGAATAAATCCACTTTTTTGCCCCCTACACAATCCTTTCCCCTCTGTGTCACCTACATTCGTCCCCAGTACATTAATAACTGCCCTATTTGTGCTTCCCCACAAAATCGCAATGGCCACTTATATGTTTCCAAATATTTCATAGCCTTTGGAGAAAATAAAACTTATACCCTGTAAATTTAGTGGCATTCTTATAACACAGGGACATCACTGGGACATCACTGGCCGACCTGCACAGGGACATCGATGTCCAGTGCGTGGTCCTGGCATCCTGTGGACTACGAGGCAGAGGATGAAAGATGCCAATAGGGTACTGGTACCCTCGCCCTGTAAGTCCACACTTCTAGCAACTCTGAAAACTAGATCTTTCATCTAAAAAGTCACTTATAAAAATGAAAAAAAAAACAGACAAAAATTCTGCAGAACAGGTCTACAATCAGTTTCGTAACTACCGCCATAGCAGCAGAGGCAGCTGCCACAGGGCCCGGGACATTAGGGGCCCGGTGACAGCCGCTACCGCTGCTATCATTATACTCGGGGGTCTTTTTGGACCCCCGAGTATAATAATTGGTAGATTGGGAGAGGTAAGAAACATAAAAAACATGTTACTTACCTCTCCACGATCTTGCCAGGCCTCCTTCCTGAAGTCCTTTCTGACGTCTCTGATGTCACATGAACCCGGCCTGCGTCCCAGGTCATGTGACGTCCGACGTCATTGAACAAGGACAGCAGCGGAGAAGGTAGCGGAGAAGACCGCGTAGGAGCCGGGGACAGGTAAGAAACAGTAGTTTTTTATGTTTTTATTCCCTCGGGACTCAGATTATTATACTCTGGGGTCTGAAAAGACCCCAGAGCATAATAATTGTTTATGGGTGTCTAAAGTGGAACATAATACTGTGTGCAGGGGCCACTATGGGGGATAATACTGTGTGCAGGGGCCACTATTGGGGATAATACTGTGTGCAGGGGCCACTAAGGGACATAATACTGTGTGCAGGGGCCACTAAGAGACATAATGCTGTGTGCAGGGGCCACTAAGGGATATAACACTGTGTGCAGGGGCCACTATGGGGGATAATACTGTGCTAAGGGGCCACTATGGGGCATAATAGAACGCGCAGAAATGCGTAGGAGGGGGTCGGTCGAGGTCTTCGGTGTCGGTCGGGGGGGGGGCATGTCAAAAGTTCGCCACGGAGCCCCGCCGTCTACAATAATAAAAACCTGATATAAATAATCTAGGATTTTCTCATGACACATCAGCAGTATTCACCAGGTGACCATGCACTACACCTGCTGATATTTGCAAGGTGTAACAGAACCCTTTCACTTTTCATTGTGTGATATGATAGTAAATTCTTTTTATAGTATTTCTATGGAGTTGACTCTAGACGCTGAGGGAAGGAGCGTAAAAGGAGGATGACAAAAAAAAGTAAACCGTCTCCTAAATACATGAAGCCAAAATATACAATCTTACACTTACTTTCCACGGACACCTCCCAACCAAACTGTGAAAGTCATCAAGAATGAACTTCTGTGCAGAGTTATTTTTGTATCTCGGGCTAAGGAGAGTAAACCTGTGACGGTTCGGTGTAATGGCTCTTACCAGAAGAATTTCTCATCCACATAAGCATGAGGAAAAGAAAAATGACGTCATGTAGACCTTGCTTAGACAGCTGCAGTGTTTGGTCCTTGTGCAGTCTGTGTGTCCAACATATTGGCTCGCATTTAATAAGAATGTTTTTTGTGCCACTGTATGTCAGTAGGGTAGATAGCGAGAATTACAGATAATTTGTTAAATTGCACATGCCTCCTAGTAACCCAACTATGTGGTGTAAGGTTAAATTAGACTGTCTGAAAGGGCAGCAGATTTTCAAGCAGTATTAAGCCCGGTTCACATCTGCGTTCGGGCCATTCCGTTCCCCTCTCGACATGAAAAATGCGGAGAGAAAATTCCTGCAAGCACCACTTTTCTCTCCGCATGACACCGCACAGAACACACAGGTCCCATTATAGTCTATGGGGTCCATGTGGTTTCTCTGCTTGCCGCTTTTTAATGCATTCGGTATTCCGTTCTCGAGTCCCCAAGCAGACTCCCCGAATGGAATACCGAATGCAGATGTGAACCAGGCCTAAGACAAATTCTCACATTGGAATACTTTGCAAGAGGTACTTACTTTACAAATAAGTTCATGTTTGAGGGAAATAGCTCATGTGTACCACCCCAACATGCATTTTGTGTTTGGCTTTCATGTTTGGCTAGTGTAAATCTGGTGTACCTTTACGCTAGCATACAGGCTTCTGTCCTTCAAGTCCACATGGGGACCCAAAAGACAGAAACCTTGTCCGCCTCAAAGGAGTATACACACGAAAAGCCACGGACCTTATAGACTATAATGGGGTCTGCTAAGTTTCCGCCATTTTTATGCTGAAACCGGTGGAGACAATAGACCTCCTTGCAGGACTTTTCTCTTCGCCTTTTTTAAGCGGAATCTGGGACGGAGTCTCGAACGTTAGTGTGAACCTAACTTAGTGAGTATTAGTTTATCTGCCCCACATGTTGTATGAATGAGAACTACAATAGTCACAAATATACTGACATATTCCCCATCTAGACCCACATGAAATAACATGTGATGTTTCTTACTCTCACAAGTAATTCCCCAGCCCAAAGATCAAACTCCCACTACACAAGACATCTTTCTTACAGAACATATATACAACTTTCTGAATGCTTAGCATTTAATTGGCTTTATCTTTCTAATTTATGGTGTTTCCTAAAGGATGGCTTCTAGGATTTCTTTAGGATCGGGAAGAATAATTCATGTACGATATATACACTACAAACTAGGACAGACATTAAAATATTTCTGATGGCAAAACTACTGACAACACAAAGCCAGTGCAGTACTTGTAAATTGAGATTTTACAGGTGTAACATATCACATCTCTGCACAGAAATAAAATCTAGAAGGGCAGTGTCTAGAAAGCATATATGGTTCTGTTTTCTTAAAGGGATTCTACCACTAAAACACTTTTTTTTCTAGTGACCACGTCGGAATAGCCTTTAAAAAGGCTATTCGTCTCTTACCTGTGGAAGTGTTCTCCGCCGCGCCGTTCGTTCAAAATACCGGTTTGTACCGGTATGCTAATGAGTTCTCTCGCAGCGATGGGGGCGTCCCCATCGCAGGAGCAGCGATGGGGGCGTCCCCATTGCAGCTCGAAAACTCACCGCAGCGCCGCCTCTCCTGTCTTCGGTGTCCTCCCCTTGCTTCTTCAGCGTACTGTCGGACGCCTGCGCAGTACGCTCTGTTCGACGAAGATTGCCGAACGTACTGCGCATGCGCGAAATTGCGATCCCAGCTATAGTGCGGGCACCGAACTTTCGCGCATGCGCAGTACGTTCGGCAATCTTCGCCGAACAGAGAGCATACTGCGCAGGCGTCCGACAGACGCTGAAGAGGCAAGGGGAGGACACCGGAGAGGCGGCGCTGCGGTGAGTTTTCGAGCTGCAATGGGGACGCCCCCATCGCTGCTCCTGCGATGGGGACGCCCCCATCGCTGCGAGAGAACTCATTAGCATACCGGTACAAACCGGTATTTTGAACGAACGGCGCGGCGGAGATCACTTCTACAGGTAAGAGACGAATAGCCTTTTTAAAGGCTATTCCGACGTGGTCACTAGAAAAAAAAGTGTTTTAGTGGTAGAATCCCTTTAAACGTTTAGTGTTTTTGCACCATTTTTGTTGTAAAAAGAGACCCATTCCCAGTTTTTTAGTGTATTTTGAGACAGATTTTAAGACAGAAAACACCTAAAAATCTGCTCCATAAAACCTCTTTTTTGTCTATGTGTGGAAGCTGGTATTGTATTGTATTTGAATTGTATTGTATTGTACTGAACTATGTGTGGAAGCTTTTCAGATATTGTATTGATATTTGATATTGATATTGCATTGAAATTGATATTGCATTTATAATAGGTTTTTTGTAGAATCTAGGGATTCCTGAAGAGGTGGGGTTTCAGGTTGAAATCTTGAAGACAGATTGTGTAAAGAACAGATAACAGAAGAACAAAGAAAGGTGTCTTATAAGAATATGAGATTAAGTATGGGTGTATATAGGTAGTTTCTTTGTTGTTTAATGGGAACAGGTGTAGCTTAAATTTCGACAAATTGTCCCAATATTTTGGTGCAAAAAATTGGGCTGAAATAAGCCAACCAATAGGTGGTGTACAATTAGACAAACGTATCTAACATGTATAGCAAGATGTATCAAAGCAGTGTGAGGCTCTGTGATAAATTGGATGTCTTTGGTATTAGTTCACCCTGTCTACATATCAGATGACACATTTTTCAACATATGATTAGCCAAAATCGGTATATTTAAGACATACTCTGGGAACATCCAATAACCTCGGAGCGCCAACATTTCTACATTGTTTTCACCCCTTTTGTGATCGGCTTCCAGGGAATGTCCAGATATATTCAGTACTGTTGGTGTGCATGGACAGAATTAGTAAATCTGCCACATATGTTTTTTTTATGTTGTATTCTATATGAATCTAAAATAAAAATCATCTGGCATGTTCCGTCAGATGCCATATTTGAAACATATTCACAATCTAGAAGCATTACAAAAATCTAACCATATCTGTCTCCTACTCAATATTCCACAGCGCTTGTGTTTTTCTGAGTCATTCTTGTATATTGAGGTATTGGATACTAGAGTGAAGACATGAGCTGGCTACTCCCGAGTTCAGATATATGACCTATAATCCCACAACATCCAGACTTGGTCATGTCTTCTACATTAACCCAAGAACATGTGTCCCGCTACTTGTATTTATTGAAAATGAGATTAGTTTTCCAGTATTGCCATGTCATCAACACATGCTGTACAACACATCAACACATCACACACACATATCCACAAAATAGGCAGGAATTAACTTAAAATGACTGAATATTCAAAAATTCAATGTAATGTTTCTAAGGACGCACTTCTGAAGATTCTTTTAACTCTTTTACAACTGGGCTTATTTTGGCCTGAAAGAGAACCTGTCAGGCCGATTTGGGACAGGTCCTTATAAACTGGGGTTTAGTGGCCCAAATCGCCTTGTTTTAAATCCATCCATGCCTGTGGTTTTAAAAGATTATTCTTTTATATTTACCTAGAGATGAGTCCAAAGAGTCCCGACATAATCTGACACTGGCAACACTGAGTGGGTAACTCATTTTGAACAGAATGGACAGCGCTCCAAAGTCCATGCTTGGTGCACAGCTCCTACAAGGCTCGGTCCATCTAAGGCCAGGCTCACATCTGAGTTGTTTAGTCCATTCTACTGTTCTGACATAAGAGCAAATGAACAAACTAAACAATAAAGATTAGAGATGAGCGAGTAGTGTTCGATCGAGTAGTTGTTCGATCGAATACTACAGTATTTGAAATACTCGTACTCGATCGAACACTACTAGCTGTTCGAAGTTTAAAGGTTTGATGCAGAATTCTGCCAATCAACACTGGTTCTTCTCTTACCTTTAGAAGTCTTCTCCGTGCAGCGTCCCCGCGGCGTCTTCCGGCTGGAATTCACTCTGCCTAGGCTTCCGGCCTAGGCAGAGCCGACTGCGCATGCGCAGGCATGCCCTCGCATGCGCAGTCAGCTCTGCGCAGGCGTAGGGCCGGGCAGAGCCGACTGCGCATGCACAGTCGGCTCTGCCTAGGCCCTGATGCCTAGGCAGAGTGAATTACAGCCAGAAGACGCCGCAGGGGCGCTGCGCCGGGAGAAGACTTCAAGGAGAATCCAGCCCGACCGTCACTCGTGGACTTGGTAAGTATAATTTTATCGAATTTTGCGTACCCCTGAAACGAGCATTTCCCCCCATACACTATAATGGGGTTCGAAATCTGTTCGAACAGTCGAACAGTGTGCGGCTATTCGAATTGGATTTTGAACCTCGAACATTTTAGTGTTCGCTCATCTGAATCTGTCTAATGACGGACATCAGTACATCCTGAGTGACCCTACTGACTATAATGGGGTTTGTTGGGTATCTGTTTTCTCTCTGTCATTTCACTGGATAAAAAAAATTGTTAGAAAACGGTGAGGCTCAGGTGTTCCCTGCCTTGCTCATGCACATGGGAAGAATATGCAAATCTGTCTCCCAAGATGTAAACAGGGAGACAGTGCCTCTGTTATGCTGCCCTCTATGGGAAGCACCCTGAACATCTTGCTCAGGCACAGTCATACAATGTGATATGGGCCTTGTGCCAAATGCATGCCATGATTTCATCCCTCCATGCCTGTTTTCTAGTATAGAGGGATTGATAATTCCGCCCCACTATGTACATCAGAGAGCAGAGAGGAAATGCTCCAGCTGGGAACATATAACTTCACAATAAAGCTGTCTGTAAGTTATTTCGTAACATAACACTACACATAGGCTTATATCAAACAGAAGGAACAATTTTTTTTCTGCAGCACTTTAAAAAGGTTTGTCATTTTATAACTTTTTCCAGCTTTATGCTGTCAAGAACACAACATGTAGTGTGATGTACCGTCCTCCAGATGCTGCCTAATTCCTCCCCTATGTATATTATCGCTGCACTGAAAGTGATGCTTACTTCTTCCATAGCTGCTGATGGAAGGTCATGTGACCAGCTTGTCCATCAGTGGTCTCCATAGACTAATACTGTGGAGACTAGTGGTGTCCACAGTAAGTCTATGGAGGCTGAAATTGACCAAACCCTTAAAAAAATGGCTGCTTTCTTCTTCTGAGGAAGTGACATCCAGTCCATTGGTCACATGAGCATGCTAAAACTCAGTTTCATTCATTTCAATGGGATGGAGATTTAGGATTGCCAAGTGACCTATGGACATGAGGTCACTTCCTCAGAAGAAGAAAGCAGCCATGTTTCTGAAGTCTTGAAATATTGAAAAGTGTGAGTTTTACAGGATACAATTTACTGCTACATTTTAACTTTGTCTTTTTGTGCTGTGATATGTATTGGTGAGTAGGCTATGAGTTTGAATTACTTTGATATGTACAATATGTTACAAAGTCGGGCATATATAGTAATACTATTTATGTATGCCTGACTCAAACATAAAACTATAGCGTAGCAAGGACTCATCGTGTATGCTGATACCAGATGCCAATAAAGCTTATAGCCATATTAACATAGAAGTATTTATTTCCTATTGCTTTCCCTAGCTCAAACACCCAGGAGCCAATTACATTGGTAGACAACTAACCTATCAGTATGTTTTTGAAGTACCAAAGTAAACTAGAAAACCCAGACAGGCCACGCAAACACATCGCGACCGTGCAATCTCTATGCAAATGTTGCCTTTGGTGGCATCCAAATCCAGGAGCCCAGCACTACAAGAAATGATATCAAATGTCGGTAATCTGTGTTATGTAATATACACTGTGTGATGTAATGGATCAATATCTATTGAACTCTCTGCCAAGGGATGTGGAGACAGTTAATGGCTTGGAATGGTTTGGACGCCTTTCAGTAAGTACGCTAGTTACTTATCCTTGAATGCCTTAAGATGGGTAATTAATCCAGTAATTTACTCCAATTTACATAATTGAGTTCAGGACACATTATTCCTATACACAAGAACAAGTTGGTGACTCTCTCGCAAAGACATTGACATGATTGAGATGTTTCTATTAGACCTTTGCAGAGTGAATGGAGTCACAGTGGTGACTTTATCATGGGGACCCCAGTGATCATACAATTATTACCTATTCTGTGAGATAGCATGGGATCACCTTTTTATGGGTTGAAATTCTGTGTCATTGTCTACTTGGAGTGATGAGTCCAATATAATTTTAGGAGAGAGTTTCTCATTGCTGTAGTTGCCAAGCTCCTGTGTAGTAAGTGGTGGAGAGAGCAAAAAGGGACAATCCCCTCGTGAATACATCAGACTCCTTAACTATGAGTCCACTGTATTCTTTATGCAGTCCTAATAGTCAAACAACTCAACAACATTTTTCTGCCATTTTGACTACCAGGAGTATGAATCTGAAACTCATTGTAACCCCATTGTGACCAATTTTCTCATGTTGTATACCAATCTTCTAGTGTCTAAATCCTAAAACAGGTCACTTCAACTCTATTCTATGGAAATTCCAGGTAATCTAGTATACCCTGTGGGGGCTACACAAAAAGTTCATGGACTCTTTGGAGGTTTGTTACTTTTAGACATTTGAAGAACATCTAGGTTTATTGTTTGTCGAGAAAACTTTTCAACCCTCCCCCTGCTCATAGAAAATGTATAAAATAGATTAGCATGGCGAGAGGCCAGAAGGAACATTTCATATCCTGCCCCGATCAGTCGTAAGAAATGTCATAGAACTCATGTTTCTCAGTATATACAACTCTTCTAGTTGCCGTTGCCAAATAATGCAAATGCGGCCACAAATCAGGAACCTAAACACATGTAAGTACTGTATAGCAGAGATCTGCTTGTCAAACATATCAATGATGTGCTCAGCCAAAAAGTTGACGGGTGTCGCCCTCCCCCATTTTTTTGGCATAGGTTTACATTTAATAAATATGTTGTGTTAGCAATTCCTTGGTATAGTTGTTCTTTAAGGCTATGTTCACATGATAGATTAAGTTCCTATGTGTATTATCTATGGTTCATCTATAGTAGTGGGTTCTTATTTTTGTACAAGACCTCACACATGGCACTGCAAAACCTTCTATCGTTTAGTTTCTGCTGAAGATAAAGTAGTTATGCGGCAATTACCATTATTATTATTATTACTATCACCAAATTGAGGGACTACCTCTAACTATGACTATGGGGCCCTATGAAGTCTAATTACACCCATACAGTGACCCTTGGAGACGTATGTAGGAATATCACTAGCAGATAAAGGAATTTCCTCATGTAAAGGGGACTTGTCTATTAGTCCGGGTCCTCAAGTGCCGTAAATGCCACGGCAGAAAACGCAGCGTTTTAAATTCCCTGCGAATCCCATCCACATATTGCAGAAAAATATGAGCAATGGAAATGCAGCAATTTCCAAAACCATTGTGGTTTAGGAAATCTCAATATGTCAATTATACCTATGAAAACGCCAGCGCCTTCATTATAGGTATAATTGGAGCAGAGAGTCCACAGAGGAAACCCCTTTCTGTGAAAAGCGCTGCGGGAAAAACCGTCATGCGTTTCCTCCGCGGCCCACTACCTGGGGCTTTAGCCTTAAAAGGTTTTTTTTTGTATGTATGTAAACTATGTTCTTGCAAATTCTAAATACAGTAAATCTGGTCATACACTTCAGAATTCTGTTTAATCAGCAGGTATAGGGCTGACAGCTACTATTCATACCATCTAAAATAACATGCATGCTCAATTTCGCCATGTGTTTCAAACAGGGAAAGGGGAATAAGCTGCTGAAATTCAACATGCCCAACCTTTCTTTTCCCTATCATATACTGTTGGAGGAAAGTCTTGACACTGAAATACACATTAGAAGGCCAGATGGTCCTGCTGAAATTTAGAAGTTTGCCTGATATTTGCATAATTTATATGGCCACCTTGAGGATAGGGCTACATGCCAACTTTAGCCATGATGCCTGTAACCTGACCAAAGTTCACTGTGATGCCCTGCGGTTCTTTCACTAATATAACTAAATAGAAGGTGAGGTTGCTGTGACTTCTAGTCGCAAAGAACTCAAGAAGTACAACTTATTCTGACTAGAAGATGCAGTCACAACACTCTCAAGGTTGCAATATGACTCCATTCACTGACATTGGTGAATCACAGGGCAATATAATAGCCTTTGCTTGCACGATAGGAGTTGTGGGAAAAGTTGCATTGTAGCCCAAGCCTAAAGGTATTTTCCACTCAAATTTTTTAGATGACTTATTCTTAGGACAAGTCATCATTATCAGATTTGTAGGAGTTTGATATGCCACAGTCCTAATGCTAAGCTAGAATCAGTGACCGTAGCTCTTTTAGGGCTCGTTCACACGGGGGGGGGGGGGGGGATGGATTTTGGCACCGAGAGTGATGTGTGGAGCCGCGTCACTCTTGGGTCAAAACCCACCTACCACGACCGTCGCGGTTGTTGCTTCCCCCTCCGAAGTCGGCTCAAATGAATGGGCCAAATCCGCCTGAAGAAATGGCAGCTCGCTTCTTTTTTTCTGCGGAAAAAAGAACGCTAGTGGTCTCCATAGACCACCATTGTATTGAGGCGGATTTTGAGGCGAAATCCTCTGTCTAAATCTGCTTCCTTGTCCCCGTGTGAATTAGCCCTTAGAACACAGTGCACAGAGCTGGAAGCAGACAGCTCCTCCCACTGTGTAGTGGCAGCTAGCTCAAGTTCTTTGGAATTGTATGGGAGCTGAGCAGCTGCGGTAACCACTAACCACCACTATACAGTGGATGGAGCTCTGTGCACTGTGGAGAACAGGGCCACAGCCATTGATATCATTGGGACAATCAGACCCCTTCCCATCTAATATTAATAACCCATCAAAGAGACAGATCTTCATATTGTTTTTTACCTGGAAAATCCCTTTAAGTTAAAAGGATTCTATCATTAGAATCCCTTTTTGAGATAATACTACGTCGGAATAGCCTTAAGAAAGGCTATTCTTCCTCTACTCTTATAATTCTGCTCCGCGCTGCCGTTCCGTTGATATTCAATTTTTCCTGGTATACAAATGAGTCTCCAGACAGCACAGGGGGCATCCCCTGTGCTGCCTGAAGACTCTCCAACGACGCTTCAATCTTCTTCAGCCGCGCCTCTCTACCGCATCCTCCGTGTCATCATCGCTTTGGGTAGCTGGAAATCCCACGCTTGCTCAGTTGACTCTGCCATCGATCTTTGGGCAGAGCCAACTGCACATGTCTGTTCGGCCATTTTACTGTGGCCACTTACAGGAAAAGAACGCTCATGTAAGCGGCCACAGTAAAATGGCCGAACAGACAAGGGCAGTCAGCTCCGCCCAAAGGCCAATGGCAGAGCCAATTGAGCATGCGTGGGATTTCCATCCCGAACGCAGTTTTGGCCCGGAGATGACGACACGAACGATGCGGCGGAAAGGCGCGGCTGAAGAAGATTGAAGTGTCGCTCGGAAGTCTTCAGGCAGCACAGGGGACCCCATTCTTAAGGCTATTCCAACGTAGTATTACCTCAAAAAGGGATTCTAATGCTACAATCCCTTTAAATCATTTTTTTTTTTAATTATGACAATGACATCACCCCAGATCTAGTGAAGCTATACAGAGAACACATTGTCTATGCTAATATTCTTGACCTGATCCAATATGTCTGTGGGTTGACAAGAAGAAACTGTGAGTACACAAAGTTTTTTCTCCAAAGACTTTGCAGACATCCTTGCATTTTGGAAACTGGGCCAACATGAAAAAAGCATCCCCCATTTCCGGAACTACCAGATGTTGAAATAAGACAGTCTATTCCTCACAAATCATTATCTCCATATCATGCGCACAGAGATCTCTGCTTATGTCAGTGACCGAGTGCACTGTGATTAATTCATGTAAAAACATAATGAGTCTCGTGCTTTATGGAAACCATCAAAGTAAGATCCCTAATTCATTAGTCTAGGGAAAAATCTCCTTTAATCAGACACATAAACATAGTCACAGTACATCGCATCCTTTCAAGATCTCCGTATTAACAATAAGATAATGTTCTTCAAATGGACCTGATCGGCCCTCGCTGGCAGTGCGACAATGCAGATTAATCCCATGTCTGATCTCTAACTACTGCGTCATTTTGTCTTCAGACCTTTAGTATAAGATTTCTCTTTTTTGTATATTTCATGCAGATGTTTTGTGGTCACAGCTTCTGGGATCCAGATGCTAAAGCCCCCCCATCCCCTCCCTATCTGTGTATCACAAGAGTCCTTTGCCCAAGTGTCCAATACTAGCATTCTTGCTCTTGCTCATCTCTCCCTCTCCCCCGTCCCACTCTCCTGTATGCTGTCATCTGCCTCCCCTTTTTTACGAGACTTGGCCAAATGTATCCCATGGCCTCAGTTATTAAAGAAATATTGTAAGCAGATGTGCACAGCTACAGTAAGAAAGGGATAGGCACTCTTTCATTGCCACATATTACGTTCTGCTACTATTCGTGTTAGTGACGTCAAATCAGTGGCCGGACCAAAGGTGTAACATTGGGCTACATAGCAAAACTCTTCTAGCATAAAGTTCAGAGTATAAGAAACTGATTATTTTGGTTAACTTTATGCATGTGATGTCACAGTGCATGGATAATACACACAATGATGTCATAGTACTCTGATAATGCACATAGTGATGTCATTGTACAGGGATAATGAACACAATGATGTCACAGTACAGGGATAATGTATACACTGATGAAAAACCACAGGGAAAATGCACATAGAGATGTTACAGAACAGGTATAATGTTCAGTGATGTCACAGTATAGGAAATTAGCCCACAGTGATGTCACGGTACTGGAGTAATGCACCCATTGATGTCATACTGCAGGATTAATGCACTCAGAAATGCCACAGTACAGGGATAAAGGTCTCGGTCATGTCACTGTATATTGATAGTATACACAGCAATATCAGAGTAGACATAATGCAAACAGTAATGACATAAAAGAGAAATGTCGCATAGTGACCCCTCAACACAGTATTATGTGCCATGCTGGCCCCTAGGATGTTCATTGAAAATATTGTAAAAACTTTTTCAACCCCAGAGTATAATGATGGGAGGCCCAAGGGAGGTGGTACTTACCTCTCATGGGCTCCAGCACGACTCCCTGCTGTTTTAGGTCCTCTTCTATGATGTCACTGACGTGGGTTACACAGGCATCATTATGCGTCGCGACCCCAGCCTGACCCATGTGACATCTGTGACGTCACTACAGAAGTCCAAAAACCGCATGTAGTGATAAGTGGTAAGGTAAGCAAGACTGACTTAAATATTTGCTCACCTCCCCTGGGACTCCGATCATTATACTCGGGGGTCTGAAGAGAATTACTACAGCAAGAAATGGCTGAATAACAAAAAATAGAAGGGGGCCGCTGGTTTTCCAAATTTTATGGATTTCAATTTAAGAGGCAGTTCACACGGAGTAACACGCCGTGCATTCTGGCACGTATACACGTGTCAGAGCGCGGCGCTTCTAAACTGATCTCATTCATTACAATGTGTGCCGGCATACGCGCGATACACATTGAAATCAATGGCTTTGTAACCCATTGATTTCAATGTGTATCGCGCGTATGCCGGCACACATTGAAATGAATGGGATCAGTTTAGAAGCGCCGCGCTCTGACACGTGTATACGTGCCAGAATGCGCGGCGCGTTACTCCGTGTGAACTGCCCCTAAGGTGATCTTGCTCCTAATTTTAACAATCGTGTGAACTTGACTCCTGAATGGGCAATCTATAACATCCTATCTGAGGAAGACAGGAGATGCTACTCCATCTCAGTTAGATATACCATGGTCCTATGGGCGAACGCCACACGAAAAAGTATCCTTCAACACTGGGCGAATCCGACTGCGGTCCCTTTTACTTTAGTCGTTGTGTATGTAGAACATCTTTTTCGTGTGGACTATTTGACTACAACATTGAATAAAGACAAATTGACAGGATGATTCTTTCAATCTGAGGGGGCCATTCATAACCCAGAAACCCCTGCGTATTAGGAAATCGTTGTATGATTGTTTTAAGTACACAGCATGGTACAGTCTGGAGCTTTTACATGGCCGATAACTGTTTTTGTCAGTGTGATGTTCTATTATATTCTAGCCGATAGTGACATGGAGGAAAGGTAGAGGGAAATTTATTGTGGTTTGTTTTTTGCTTTACTGTTGGTTCATGGTTTTTCTTTGTGTTACACAGTTTATAGATTTACTCATGTAAGAGTTTACTCTCATTCATTGTATATGAAAAAATGTAGGTGGTGTCACTATAAATATGCAATGCACATGGGGAAGTCACAGTAAATAATCACACCTCCCAACCATCCCGAATTTGGCGGGACACTCACACTTCCCTACCACTACCCCCGCAGTCCCGCGCAGCTCCCTACATGTCCTGCTATGCCCCTTTAATGTTTTATTGAAGAATCATTCCTCCGATCACTGCCTGCTCTTATAACAGATAGAAGGCTCTGGTGATCGGAGGAACGCTTCACTATGGTTCAAGGACCGTTGTGTGACATCACACGGTCATGTGACTAGGTGGGCGTGTCAGTGTCCCATGCAGTGAAGAGATGCATGTGAGGTACTGAGAAGGGAGGGGGGATGCGAGATGCAGGATGGAGAGAGAGAGAGAGAGAGAGAGAGAGAGCGTCTGAGTGTCTGTGTGTGAGTGTCTGTCTGTCTGTGTGTGTTTATCATTATACTGGGGGCAGAGATGGAGGGGGGACATGAAATGGGGCAGATAAAGGGGGCACTTAAACTGGGGGACATTAAACTGGGGACAACTGGAGGGGAGCATTAAACCATGGGAGTAGCTGGAGGGGGATGTCTGCCTCTAGTTTCCCCAGTGTAATGTCTCCCTCCAGCTACACCTACGGTTTAATGTCTGCTTCTAGCTACCCGAGTTTAATGTCCCCCTCTAGTTGCCCCCCGTTTAATATCCCACTTCATCTGCCATTAATTTATTGTTCCCCCCCCCAACTACCCCCATTGCTAATCTCCCCTCCAGCTGCTCCAGTTTCATGTTTAAGCTGGGGCACCAGGAGAGGGACCTAATACTGTGGGGCAGTTGGAAGGGAACATTACAATGTGGAGACATATAATGTATGGGTGACTGTAGGAGGATTATACTGTGTCGGGAGACATGAAAAATGAATGAGAATGGGTGGAGTCAGCATGAAAGTGGGTGGAGCTAAACTTGCCGTGGTTCGCACATTTTGTCCCTCTTTCTGTTGTTCAAAAGTTGGGAGGTATGGATAATGCATGCAGTGATGTTCTGGGATAATGCACACAGTGATGTCACACTGCAGAAATAATACAACTAGTGCACACAGTGATGTCAGAGTAGACATAATGCACACAGTAATGTCACAAAAGAGACAGAGGTTGGTATGGTATCTCAATAAATTTACACTGCACATGGGGATATCATAGTACACGAATAACGTACATAGTTATGTCATAGTACATACAGTCCTATGAAAAAGTTTGGGCACCCCTATTAATCTTAATCATTTTTAGTTCTAAATATTTTGGTATTTGCAACAGCCATTTCAGTTTGATATATCTAATAACTGATGGACACAGTAATATTTCAGGATTGAAATGAGGTTTATTGTACTAACAGAAAATGTGCAATATGCATTAAACCAAAATTTGACCGGTGCAAAAGTATGGGCACCTCAACAGAAAAGTGACATTAATATTTAGTAGATCCTCCTTTTGCAAAGATAACAGCCTCTAGTCGCTTCCTGTAGCTTTTAATCAGTTCCTAGATCCTGGATAAAGGTATTTTGGACAAACAATTCAAGTTCAGTTAAGTTAGATGGTCGCCGAGCATGGACAGCCCGCTTCAAATCATCCCACAGATGTTCAATGATATTCAGGTCTGGGGACTGGGATGGCCATTCCAGAACATTGTCATTGTTCCTCTGCATGAATGCCTGAGGATTTGGAGCGGTGTTTTGGATCATTGTCTTGCTGAAATATCCATCCCCGGCGTAACTTCAACTTCGTCACTGATTCTTGAACATTATTCTCAAGAATCTGCTGATACTGAGTGGAATCCATGCGACCCTCAACTTTAACAAGATTCCCGATGCCGGCATTGGCCACACAGCCCCAAAGCATGATGGAACCTCCACCAAATTTTACAGTGGGTAGCATGTGTTTTTCTTGGAATGCTGTTTCTTTTTGGACGCCATGCATAACGCCTTTTTTTATAACCAAACTCAATTTTTGTTTCCAAAATGAAGCTGCCTTGTCCAAATGTGCTTTTTCATACCTCAGGCAACTCTATTTGTGGCGTACGTGCAGAAACGGCTTCTTTCTCATCACTCTCCCATACAGCTTCTATTTGTGCAAAGTGCGCTGTATAGTTGACCGATGCACAGTGACACCATCTGCAGCAAGATGATGCTGCAGCTCTTTGGAGGTGGTCTGTGGATTGTCCTTGACTGTTCTCACCATTCTTCTTCTCTGCCTTTCTGATATTTTTCTTGGCCTGCCACTTCTGGGCTTAACAAGAACTGTCCCTGTGGTCTTCCATTTCCTTACTATGTTCCTCACAGTGGAAACTGACAGGTTAAATCTCTGAGACAGCTTTTTGTATCCTTCCCCTGAACAACTATGTTGAACAATCTTTGTTTTCAGATCATTTGAGAGTTGTTTTGAGTAGCCCATGATGCCACTCTTCAGAGGAGATTCAAATAGTAGAACAACTTGTAATTGGCCACCTTAAATACCTTTTCTCATGATTGGATACACCTGGCTATGAAGTTCAAAGCTCACTGAGGTTACAAAACCAATTTTGTGCTTCAGTAAGTCAGTAAAAAGTAGTTAGGAGTATTCAAATCAATAAAATGATAAGGGTGCCCATACTTTTGCACCGGTCAAATTTTGGTTTAATGCATATTGCGCATTTTCTGTTAGTACAATAAACCTCATTTCAATCCTGAAATATTACTGTGTCCATCAGTTATTAGATATATCAAACTGAAATGGCTGTTGCAAACACCAAAATATTTAGAACTAAAAATGATTAAGATTAATAGGGGTGCCCAAACTTTTTCATAGGACTGTAGATAATGGACACAGTTATGTCACTGGACAGGGACACAAAAGTACAGGAATAATGTATACCGTAATGTCACAGTATAGGGATAACGTACACAATGAGGCCCCAGTACAGGGATAATGTACACAGTGATGTCACAGTATAGGGATAACGTACACAATGATGTCACAGTACTGGGATAACGCACACAATGATGTCACAGTACAGGGATAGCGTACACAATGATGTCACAGTACAGGGATAACATACACAATGATGTCACAGTACAGGGATAACGTACACAATGATGTCACAGTACTGGGATAACGCACACAATGATGTCACAGTACAGGGATAGCGTACACAATGATGTCACAGTACAGGGATAACGTACACAATGATGTCACAGTACAGGG
Organism: Leptodactylus fuscus; assembly: GCF_031893055.1. Taxonomy (NCBI): domain Eukaryota; kingdom Metazoa; phylum Chordata; class Amphibia; order Anura; family Leptodactylidae; genus Leptodactylus; species Leptodactylus fuscus. The sequence goes on from NC_134272.1 coordinate 63,795,891, forward strand.
ATAACGTACACAATGATGTCACAGTACAGGGATAACGTACTCAATGATTTCACAGTACAGGGATAATGCACACAATGATGTCACAGTACAGGGATAGCGTACACAATGATGTCACAGTACAGGGATAACGTACACAATGATGTCACAGTACAGGGATAGCGTACACAATGATGTCACAGTACAGGGATAACGTACACAATGATGTCACAGTACAGGGATAACGTACTCAATGATTTCACAGTACAGGGATAATGCACACAGTGATGTCACAGTACAGGGATAGCGTACACAGTGATGTCACAGTACAAGGATAATGCACACAATGATGTCACAGTACAGGGATAATGCACACAGTGATGTCACAGTACAGGGATAGCGTACACAGTGATGTCACAGTACAAGGATAATGCACACAATGATGTCACAGTACAGGGATAATGCACATAATGATGTCACAGTACAGGGATAATGCCCACTGTGATGTCACAGTACATTGATAGCGTATACAATGATGTCACAGTACAGGGATAATACACACAGTTATGTCACTGGACAGGGATACAAAGGTCACAGTTATTTCATGGTACAAGGATAATTTACTCAGTGTCATTATAGTACAGGGATGATGCATACTGTGATATCGCAGCACAGGAATAATATACACATATTAGGTCACAATGTACACTGGATAAGGATCTAACATGCAAACATAAAGTTCAGGGATAATTCAGTGATGTCACAGGACAGAGACAATACAATACTTTGGGGATGATACACTAAGGAAAGCCTAGGCTAGGTCCACGCAGTTTTTAACACCTCCCTGAATTGTACATGGTCTCTTTTGTTGTGCTCCAAAGCAGCTGCAATGTCTGCTACGCTGGTATTCACACCCATGGGACCAACCTGTAGCATTTCATAAATAACATCTGGGTACGTATGTGAGATATGAGCAGTATATGTATTTCTTCCTTGGTAATTTGTGCTACAGTTCTACACTGAATAAAGCGAGGAAAGGGGCTGCTGTGGGGCTATACAGGGGATGGGTGTGTGAACTATGTCCTGCCAAATACTCTACGTGTTAGGTGTTTGGAGACTTCCAGAATTAAGGGGGAGGAAGGATCCTACAGTGAGGAGGAGGGTGGTATATAATTCTGGATAATGGGGGGGGGGGGGGGAGCAGTGAAGTCTTCGAAGTGATGCAATTCTAGACATGTACACCAGGTGGCAATGTGGTTCTGTCCCTTTGTGTGTCCTATTAGGTAAATGTGCAAAGATTTGGCACTGATATGTTTGGCAGCTTAAAAGCATGTGTCTGTGATCATTTCCAGATGTGGCAGAACAGCCATATATGGAGCGAGATTGACTGCAGACGTTGCCTGTGTCAGTTGCTCTTTCTTGGAGTTATTGCAGCAGTTGATTCTTCAAAGTAAAAATGTGAGATGCAGAGGATTCTGCCCATACGTAGGTTCTGTGCGTACAATGGGAAAAGTCTCCCTTGGGGCACCACGCATATGAAATATACAGATGATATATTGTAATAGGTGTCAAACAATGAACAGCGTGGGTCTAATCCTACAGATGTGCTAGGGTCTACTGTACAAGGTGCATACAGAGAACACACCCATATACTGTATGTATACTCACAAGGCTTGGGAAGATGAATATATGGGAATAATATTACTACTGAAATGGTGTAGTGGCAAAGCAAAAACCCTAAATAGGAATGATATTGCGCACCCATTAGCACAGCGTCTCCAGGTATATTGGGATTTGGGTATGCAGGTAGGGTGCAAAGACCACATACAGGACCACAAGTGGTGGATAACATCCAGGATATAAGTAGAAAGTCCAGCACCGGTATCTAATAACATGATATTCTTCATATCTTCACATTGAAACCCTGTTAGAATTATCCGTAGCTTACGCATGTCTGCCTTTCCTCATCGCTCGAAAAGCAGAAGGTATCTATCAGACTGACACGGCTTTAATAGGAAAAAAAAAAACATATGGTGGATGTGTCCCCATCACTGATGTTAGATACAACTTGTCCTTATCATCTTGCATGCTTCAGTCATGGCCGTTGAAGTTGGACAATTTGCAGTTTGCACATCTGCTTTTCATTTAGGGTATATTCACACATGGCAGATTTGGTGCAGAGATATTTACACCTAGAGGTTTGCAGAAATCCATGCACAAGCTGCAGAAGCAACCCCTTTTAGGTAAGGCCCCACATAGTGATATGCAGTGAAAAAATGCAGCAGAAACGTATCAGTCTTTTTGCAGAGACTTTCCACCTGCGTCTGCGTTTCCATAGGTATAATTGATGTGACTACTATCTCTGCACCTTCTAAAGTATCTCCATATCAGCAAAGTTCTGCAGAAGGGTCTAGGACAGATCCCTTACCTACATGCCCCTAAATACTTCCCTATAATATTATATTGTTAAACCCACTTTCTTCTTCTTGCCTTCTAGGTTATAATGTTAAGAAAGTGACTTGCAGTCTTACAGTTTTACATCAGGTTCACAACAGGCACGTGCCACGCCATTTTGTCCATGATTTTTGATGAAATTTGCTATAAAGACTCCTGTGAGATCCTCTGACACAGGTGTGAACATGGCATTACCCATACCTTCACCCAAAAGAGGGCAAGCACAAAGAGAATGACTCACATCTGGTTCACATCTGCGTTCGGTATTCCTTTCGGGGAGTTCTCTTTTGGACTCCCCCCGAACGGAGACATATGCGCATAGAAAAGCGGACCCATAGACTATAATGGGGTCTGTGTGGTTTCTGCTCGGTTTCCGCGCAAAACATGCAGAGAGAAAAGTCCTGCAAGCGGACTCCTCAAACGGAATACCGAACACAGATGTGAACTGGGCCTTAGAGTGATTTATACTAGTACAATCCCAATACGTACACACAAGCTGAATGACCTATTCAACATTACTGATCAATTATACATCATTATTAGATTACTTATAACCCTCAATGCTTTGTTATACGGTCAGCATGGAATGCCATAACTACCTCTTGTCGTGCCATAGTTTGACTACTCTGACTTCAGTTTTAGTATAGAAACAGATATGTATGAGAGTATTTGTGTGTATACATGTGTACATATGTGCCCCACATTTAGTGGACATGTGTATGTCTTCAGTTTATTTCCAGACAGTGTATATAAGCATCAGACTGCAATACCAATGACCTTAAGGGGAACCAGTCACAGGAAATGCCATTACAATCTGCCGGCGGCATGTTATAGAGCAGGAGGAGCTGAGTAGATTGATATATAATTTCCTGGGAAACGATTCGGTATAACCTATCATTCGTCCATGGAAACCTCTGCTCTATGCTAAGAAGTCAAGTAGGCGGTCCTATCAGTGATCCTCTCTATGACTGTGCATACAGAGATAACTATCAATCACTAATAGGACCGCCCCCTTGACTGTTTAACCAAGAAAAAGCAGAGATTTCACTAAGCAAAATGTAAATTATACTAAATCTTTCCCCACAAATCTACAGTATACTGAGTTACTGAGCGTCTCCTCTTTTATAACACGCTGCCTACTGACTGCACTGCATTTTTCTGATGACGGTTTCCCTTTAATAGAAGATCTATAAACAGCATTTTGTTGCTGTTTTTCAATCAGCTGATTGGAAACCATCATCAAGCTGGTATGGGTGGATCTGTTTATTGTATTGTTTTTCTATTTAGGTGACAAATTACTATGGTGTACGGTAATGAAGATTATGTCGATTTGTCGATAATATTAAAGTACACAAGCCAAATTTTGAATAAAAGTGAAAAAAAAAAAAACAATGATAAGGTCCATCAGCACAACCCAGCATGTTTGTGGATGGTTTCCTGGGAAATTAAGTATATTATACAAGTGCCAGAACAGACATTTGCTGACTATATAACTAATATACAGCGCACTGTATGTCCATATTTATGACCATGCTTCTTATTGTCTCAGGTGGAAAAAAAATAAGTTTGCAATAAATCTTAATATATTTATTTTATTTTGCTTATTTAATTAAGAATGATTTGTCGTTTTGGGTCTACAGCACTATGCAGACCCGTGTGTTTCCATGGTAACAGACTACAACAAACACTATGTTCCCAACTCCTATACACATATATATATATATTATACAGTACATATAATATATGTACGGTATCATAGTGACTATAGTATTAGTATGACTGTGGGATCAGACTACAGTACGGAGTTTGTTTGCTGTCTGTTGCCAGGAGATGCATAGGTCTCCATGGGAGCCTTGTACAAATAATAAACACCTAAATGGTCAGGAAACTGCATGGCTTTTACTTCATCTACTCATCTGGCATGAGATGAAGGTTACAAATGTTTTCCCGTTGTATACCGAGGGTTGAACTAGTGAAGTCAATGCTGTTTGTAGAATTTATCATTAAAAACTACACCAAAGAAACCAAACAAACAGAATGGAGTGAACAGGTCAGGTCAAGAACTGCTGTACTGTCAAGCCCAGACATATTGAGAAACATGACAAATAATATACAGTATACAGTAGTAGAATGGTGCACCTATGGACAGAATGAGAGGGAGAATATGTTGTGAATAGGTAGAGGGGAGAACGTCGCTGTCAGATACCTCTCCCTAGAGAATACAGTGATCGGGCTTATTAAAATTTGAATGCCGATCCTTGTCTCCCCAATATCAGGCAATAGTCGGGAGACTCATGTGCACATCCGATGCTTGATCGATCCAACTGAAATTGAAAGCTTTGGTCAACATCTATATAACGGTTATGGCCAACTTTGTCCTTGGGCACTTTACAAAAATGTTATTTGGACACCACCGTAAGGGAGGGGCATTGATAGAATATACGGCATGGGGCACCATCCAATCTAACATTTACTCTCTAAATAATCCCTTAGACTGAAAGTCACCTCTTTTGTATATAATAACTTCAAAGAGAGGGAACGGTGTATTGTACAATATATGTGAATAAAATGTAACTTTTATTGATCTCAGTTAAAAAACCAAACAAATAAATAAATAAATAACTAGAACGTCCAAACAACTAGTTATTTATTTATGTATTTATTTGTTTTTTTAACTGAGATCAATAAAAGTTACATTTTATTAACATATACAGTATTTTACAATACACCATTCCCTCTCTGTGAAGTTCCTAATCTGGATAGTTAGTGACCCTCTGTGACTTTCTTTTTTTTTTGTATATACTAAGCTGTATACTGTACCGTACATGTTAGCCAGTGCTATATACTTCAGTCCTGGAGAACACTAATCATGAATTGTATGAAAAGTGCGCGACATGATTTCTTTCTACTTATAGGAATTTTATGTGATTGTTTAGAATATTGAATTTACAAAAGTTCGGCAACCTTTTAATGTTTGGAGAGATAGTATTATTATTATTATTATTATTATTATTATTAGCATTATTATTATATTACATAATATTAGCATTATAGTTATTATTATCATTATTATTTTTATTATCACCATCATTATTATTATTATTATTATTATTATTAGTGTTATTAGCATTATTATTATATTACATAATATTAGCATCATTATTATTATTATTATCATTATTATTTTTATTATCACTATTATTATTATTATTATTATTACTATTATCATTATTAGTACCAACCACATTATCACCATCATCATCATTATTATTATTATTACTATTATTAGTGTTATTATCAATATTATTACTAATAATAATAATAATAATAATAATAATGAATTTCTAGCCGCTTGCATTGCTTTGTCATGTTAATATGCTTATGATTTCCATCTTGCTTCTCCCAGCTGGGAGTATCGTCTTCTTCCAGGCACCGTCTTCTATCAGTTCTCTAGAAAACCCTCTACACCCCTCTCAGTATGAGCGAGCCCTCTCTTTACCGAGTTATACTGTACAATTCCCCAGTCAATGTCACAATGAAAACTTGCCAGACTGACCCTCCTTTTCACAAGGACCATCCTCTCCTCTCCTGCTTCTCCCCTCCCTGTGACTGTCAGCACTGCCCCTCTCTGTGTAGTGTGTGTGAGCTCTGCATTCCCAGCAGCGCAGCGCTCAGCAGCATTGTCAGGCACTAGCTAAACTTCCAACTCCCCTCCTGCCTGGGATATAGGGGGCACCATGAAGATGCTGAGGGGAGACCTCCCTCTGACCCTGCTGCACCTCTACCTTCTAATCGGAGGGGGCACAGCACAGCAAGGCCAGGGACAGGTTGGCATTAAGGAGCCTGGGCAGCCTGGCACTGGAGGGGGCACTGAGATCATCTTCCCACCACCAGACAGAAAATCTTCCTATCAAGGTAACATTACATGGCTTAGCATCTGAAGTCGCCCACTCCCATCTAGTCTTTTCACCCCAGACTCATTCTATCCATCATTTATGGGTTTAGCTTTTGCAGTGGGTCTCTAAATAATATCATATCCTTCCAAATGTGGGTCTCAAGTTTTCAAGGAATACAAGTCAGATACTTGCAAGATGGTTTGGAATTCATGGTTGTGTAATAGTCTGTCTTCTTATCCATCCCATACTCAGCTTACGTCTATTGATTTCCAGTCAATCTGACTCTACTATTTGCATGCTAACCCTATTTTATAAGATCATTCTACCAAATGTAGTTTTCTTCTCCTGTATCACAGCCTTACAAGAACCTGGATTATTTAGCGCCCCTTCATTACCTTATTTAATCGCTATACCCTTCTATAGATCATACAATAGGTATCTTATCCACCCACATCTGTAAAGCTGCAATTCGGAGCCCAAAGTTAATATTGGGAGGGGCAACTAAAACAGAAGAGTGGGCGGAGCCACCGCAAAGTGGGGCAAATACTCGGCATAAGCTGTGCATAGCTATATACTGTATATATTGGTACATGGAAAAAAGAAGTTTTTGCGACTTTCTATTTATAGATGTGAATACTTGATTGAAGTTGTGTTTTCTTACACGTATATATACTTTGTGTACTTTACATCATTTCATATAGTATACATGTTGTAGGCGAACCTTATAGTGACAGTATGGACTCGATCAGATTTGGCATAGAGTACTAACTGCGTCTCCTCTCTATGGCAATATATATTTACCTGATATGTATCTTTAGCTCACTATGTTGCATGTTAGAATGATATATCTTAAAACAAGATTTTTTTTTTTACATTTTTTTAACATTTTTTATGGATGTAATGTCAAGCAGTTTTATCAGAATAGATACCAGGTTATCTGATATATCTACTTTATTTATTATTATAAATTATGTATTTAATTATTATTTTTTATTATTAATATTTATTGACATTGACAAAGACACTGAAGCCCTTCCATTGGTCCATTGGTATTTGCTTCACCAGCAGATTATATTGTTACTTTAATCTATTGTTTGTCTTCTTTTAGAATTGGTTGTTTTGTATATTTTTACTTATTTCTTTTGCATAGTCTTGCCAATGTGACACTCCTATCAGTTCCCCTGTCTGTCATGTATGTTTTAGTTAACACTTGTATTGCACATGAAATAATAATTTTTTGAGAATTCCTTCTTGGTTGACAACTGGGTGGTGCCATTCTCCTTGTCAATGAGTAGGGATTCCTGCACATCCAATCAGGGCATAGTGACAACAGTCCAGAATTTGCTGGGACTGCCCTGATTTTTAGTGGGTAGTCTTGACAAATATTTGTCCCTGACACAGTCCCAAGGAAAGTGTGTTTTTTATTTTATTTTTAATTTGCCTAAAATTGTTCAGGTTTTTTTTTTTTTTTGTGGTTAAAACCTCTGGACCTTTCCTTCCTGAAAATTGAATTTTCTGGTAAACTCCGCCCACTGAAAGCCCCTCCTCCTCCTGCCGAAAACAGCACCCACTGTTCCTAACAACTATTAGCAAATGTTGGCAATTATATCAGTCCTGACAGTTTCATACCATGTAGTGGCACACCCTATTGACAGGGGGAATGGAATAATGGAGTTCTTCATTTGGTCATACGTTTCCAGGAAGAAAACCAGAGGAGCAGCCCAGTGTAAAGTCCTAATAAAATATGCTCCAGAATTGTCATTTCATGGAATATTTACTTAATAGACATGATGGGAAAGCTGACAGCTGATAAGCTGAAAGCTGAAAGCTGATAAGATCATTCTTATCAACTTGTTGACATGACCACTATGTTTGTGCAACTCAGATGGACATAGCTGTGTTGGCATGGGTTTAGGAGCTGTGTTTAAGACATTGGCCTCAGGTTTAACCTGTCTATCACAGATGACAACCAACTGCAAACATGGCTGCTAAGTGCTTAGAAAGTTGGCTTCCCCAGTGGCCTTAATTCAACCCAATAACAGGGTACAGATAATTTCCTATGACAACTAGGCCCTAACAATGGTCTCCACTGGAGTCTCCAGATTTGTCTTTTTAGAACACCTATTAGGCCATGCCTGCTGCTAACTGGCCTGCTATTACAATATGTTTCCAGGTTACAGCTATTGATGACCTATATCCCAGCTACTGCCAATACTAGGACAACCACAGACAAGGGAACCAGAAGCACAACTCCATTCTCAGTGTAGTGGACAGGCAGGGTTGCCACAGCTCAGCTCCTATTTACTTGTATGGCGGCTCACCAGCAGTAGTGCAGACCAGTCACTACACAGAGAATGAAGTTTTGCCTCTAGTTCCCTTCTCTGTTTTACTGCTGGCACTGGAAGCTTTTGGGACCAGCTGATCACTGGGGGTGCTGGACTGTTGCCGATCTGATATATCCAGGGCTTCCATTGAAATGAATGGAGACACTGGTTCATCTGTATCCATTGCAGTTACATTTTCAATGGGAGTAAAACAACCCCAGTTCTCAGGATGGGTGAGGGTCTCAGTAGTATAAATCTCAGATCTACATATAGAACCCTTGGAGTCTCTGGCATGCCCCCACACCACTCAAGCCTCATTTGCATATTCAAAAGAACTTTCTAAAGACTATTGAATTGACTATTAAAGGCTATTTCTATTGGTCTATTTGAAGGTACTATATAATGATGTTCAGCATAATGTCCTCTATAATGCACTGAGGCTGGGTTGGTATTGAGTTTCCTTGTGACAGACTCCAATTTTTTTTTTTTTTTTTTCTCGGTTACAAAGAAAATGGTTAAGGGAAGAGTTAAATGAGTTTTCTGGAGAAAAAAAACAGGTCACTAATAACAGATCTCTGGAGGTCTGACACTTGGCAGCCTGATTGATAAACTGATATACAAAGTATGGAGCAGGAAGCAGACAGCTATGTTCTCTGTGTGTTGGTGGAAGTCAATACAGCTAATACAGCTTAATTTGTATTCAAGTAAATGGGTGCTTATCTGCAGTACCTGGGCTGACCAGCACACAGAGAACAGAGCTGTCTGCTTCCTGCTCTATTCTCTGTGTTTCAGCTACTGAAAACAGCTGATTAGTGAGGGTGCCAAGTGTCGGACTCCACTAATCTGATATTAATCACCCATCCTTAGGATATGATAGGTTATCAATAATCTTACCCTGGAAAAACTCATTTAAATGTCTGCTGCAGAGGGTCCATAACAGTATAGTGTCATAATGATTGATTTCCATAGTCTTAGCCTAAATTTATATTGTTATTTTTCATTTCTTATTAGCTTTGTGTAGTTTTCTTAATGACTATTTGAAATTCATTGATTTTAATGGGTCACACTTTTGGGTAGTGTAATAATCTGGGCGACCTTCTGCTGGCAAAGCTTGTGTCCTGGCATTCATGTGACTGATGCTTTTTCACCTGCTACTTAACTTGCTGTGGATAAAGTACCTCCCTTGCTGGCAGGGGCCTGTTACAACAGGACAATATGCCATTCCAATATGCCATCCCTATATGCCATGCCTCACTGCAATCATTGATCAGCATTAGTTTGAGGAAATGGCAAAGATTTCATGGTGTTGACTTGGCTTCCAAATTTCCCTTATCATCATTGGACCAAGCCTTTGTAAGATGTGCTGGAAAACAGTTCCATAAAGACTCCACATCACAACCATGGGGCCACAGAAAATGTTCACAGGTCTGTATCTCAGTGGGTCTGAGCTGTCTTGGTTACACAACTGGGACCTACATACCATCAGGTTGGTGATCTTAAAGGAAGTCTACCACCACTAAAATCTCTTCTTAACCACTTATACAGTATGTTGTTTTAGGTGCGGCTAGTGACATAACAAACTTTTTTGTGCCAAATTGTAGTCTTGCTGCAGAGAAAATCTACTTGTAATGCCTCATCTTATGGAGCACCTGTTTTCATCTGTGGTCTTGTACATTGCATATATGTGGTCTAGAAGTGATTTTGGTGTTGGTAGATTTCATTTAAACCATCTGGGCTCAAGTGCAAAATCGGGAACAGGGCATCTACCATATTAAGTCCTGGTGTATACTTATGTGGCCTTAAGGCCACCTCAGGCTTCATAGGCCAGGATTAACTTTAATTGTTTTCTCCAACTTTAGCATCCCTGTATGTTTCATGTATACATTGACAATATCATATATACAGTAAAACAACAGGGCCCAGGCCTATAGGCCCTGAATTATGCAGAAGTGATTGCTGCTTCCTTGTCACCCCTGCCTATATATGCTATGCTATGTTTCCTTGGACCTGATTTGTTACAGTGGCATAATTATTAATATTATCGTGTGATCATATAAAAACCATATACTTATACATACCTCCCAACTTTCAAAGGACCAGAGAGAGGGACAAAAAGTGTGGCACGTGCTATGTGCGCATTGGCAACCTTAGCTCTGCCCACTTCTACATTGACTCCATCCATTCTCACTCATCACCCCACACAGTATAATGCTCCTACAGTTATCCTAACATTATAGGACCCACATTATAATTTTCTCCTCCACTGTATGAAGTCACTCTCCTCATGCCCCAGCTTAAACTGGGGGCAAATAGAGGGTGACATTAAACGACGAGAGTTGGAGGTGCCCCACCCTAATTGCAACAAACAGCTCATTAGACGTTGAGCAGCAGGACTGTACTTTGACACAATAAAGCAATGTTCACTAACTGCCCCAATGACAGCATATAAGCGTTTTAGAAGAGATTTTGGCGCTGGTAGACTCCCTTTATAAACACCACCCTAATAGTGTGTAACTTGTGTTAGCAAGACAATTATGACCCACTGAGGTATAGATTCCTTAAGATCTATGAAAGTGTTCTGTAGCATGTGGTTCCAAGATCTTTAGCAGTAGATCCTTTAAGTTGTGAGGTGAGGCCTCCATGGATCAAACTTGTTTTTCCACCATATACCACAGACGCAGTTGGAAGCCTAGCCTATCAATCAATAACCTTTGCATACCAAAAATACAGAAAATTTGACAATTGCATCACTAGGACATGACGATTTGAACACAATCCTATGCAGGCAATGTATTGTACATTTCGGTTTCCAGTCCACCGCTAATTCTGCAATGAGGAAGCCTCTCCAGCCTTGTCCTACTTTTGTGTCCCTAGTGAACAAGCCTACTCTATCAACCAGTTCACCAACTCTCCTAGAATGGATAACTCCAAGCAGACCATAGCTAAACTCTTTGAACTCGGGTTTTTGGTGCCAAAACACTCATTTAGGAGCTCCTTTCTGTTCTTCTTATAGAATTATGGCCCATCATTCTAGTGTGATAAGACTCTATCCCATGACAGTGTCGGCTCCACCTGGGCCTATGCTGATCCTAGCACCAGTTAGCTATAGCCAAGGAAATGATCATTCTTGTTGTCAGCTATCATGGCGAGGCATGCAGTTCTGCCAAGCACTGAGACCTGCCATTTTATAATTGGCAACCATAGTCTAAATCTGTATTGATACTGATATATCACAAGTACACTATATAATAGACACATATACATTGTATTAACATTAGAACATTGAACAGGTTATCTCAAAGAGCTGAGCAGTCTCAAGTTACCAAACAGTCTCTAGTTTTTGCAATTTTAAAAGTAAGGCGGAGGCCCCACTTTGAAAAATGCAACATTTTTTTGTTGCAGATTTCCTATAGTTTTTTGAGCCAAAGTTAGGTGTTGCTTGAAAAGGAATGGAAAATATAAAGGAAGCTCTTAGATGTTTCACTACTGTTTAATCTGGACTCAAAAAACGCAGCAAATTCTGCACCCCCCCCCCCCAAAAAAAAAACAAAAAACGATACATTTCGGCAACATGGGACCTTAGCTTAGTTTATCTGCCCCATTATGTTTACCCTTTATATTCAACTACCTGACTTCAGGCTATAATATGAGTTATAAGTAACATAGGCAAGGGACAGAGAATATATAAGTTGTCTTGGGGATTTAACTAGTTTCACACCTTACACCAAAGCCCCATAATACCAGCAAATCACACCGCGCAGTAGTTCCTAGTTTTATAGCCATTGTATGTTCTCCATATGTTGGTGCACTTTTCTTCCAGGTGTTTATGTTTTCTTATAATCCAATAACCTCATAAGATTGATTTCTTCTGAAACTCTCCAGTATGTTTCTGAAGTCTAAGAATTTGGAAATCGGACAAATGGGTAAATAGTTGACGTTGGAGCTGTAATGGGGGCAAATATGGCATAGTAGAGTTCGCAAAATGTACTTCTCTTGCAACACCTGATATATTACACGATATACAATGTTGTCGTAATGCTTGTATGTCTTCTCACTTCTTTTCAGATTGTCCTGTGGATATTTTCTTTGTGCTGGACACATCAGAGAGTGTTGCTCTTCGTGTCAAACCATTCAAGACTCTTGTTACTCAAGTCAAAGAGTTTACCAAAAAGTTTATAGATAAACTCACTACAAGGTAACATCTACTTATTCATAGAATTTACTGTACACTGTGATCACAATGTTTTAGCTATAAGGGTCAATTCATATAGGTTTAGTCTTCATCTTTTTACACTTGTGGTTCAGTGTACTGTTCCTGACGGTTCACTGCTTATATGCTACTGGATAACGTGTAGCCAATGTGGCCCAGTGATTTCTTACATGTTTTATATAACTGTTCATGGTTTCACTATCTTCTCGAAGTGGTTAACACGTAAGATAGTTCATTATGTGCTACAATTATGATGCTTTACTGTACTTAGGTAAAGCATCTTCAGTTTTTAGCGGATTTACTCTCCACTATGCAACTTTCTTTTGGCTTTTATTAAATACTTCTTTAATGTTAAATCAGGATAGGATGTGTTCCTATTGCAACATACAGCAACTCCTGCTTATTTCAGTTCTTAAAGGGGTTTTCTGAGATAGGTCATCAATTGAATTTCAACAGGGGTCCAACATATGGGCCCCCAGCTGAGCAGATACTTGAAGATGCTGCACCATAAGTATTGAAGCTTCTTCCCAAGCACTGTACATTTTTACACTAAACGTGCTTGGTATCACAGCTTAGCCCATTTATTTGGATGGGACTGACCTGCGATCAGGCCATGTGATCTAAGTTTAGGTCATCAAATAGAAAGTCTTAGAAAACCCTTTTAGGCTAAGGCTTAGTGTTGCAGAAACGCAGCTACTTTTGTTGCAGATTTTGTTGCATTTTTCTGAGTCAAAATCAAGAATGGCTTCAAAAGTAATAGGAAATATAGGAAGCTCTTATACTTCTACATTCTGCTCAATCCACTCTTGGTTTCGGCTCAAAAACTGCAACAAAAAAGCTGCGTTACCGAAACATGGGATTATTTCATAATTTCTGTATACCCTCCATCCACAGGTTAGTTGAAAAGTGCCTGGGCTGTGATACCTTATACCTGTGTAAATGAAATAGAGGTCACTCCTTTCAGATGGGGGAACATGGGGGTCCCCATTCTTATGGGGCTCAGACCAGCCAGACACTTATCACCTATAATGGAAACCTCTTAAAGGGTTTGTCTGATTTCATATGTCCTATAATTGTAAGATAAGAGTAAAGGATCCCCGGTTCAGGACTCTTTTCTCTTAGATAGTATCTTTCATTTTGGACTGCCTGCCTTTGAAATACTTCAGTCCCCTTCGTGGAAACTGAACACTTATAGCCAGATGTCCCCACGGATTACCAATGATCACTGTGCAGGAGTCAGGACTCCTTGTGATCCAGGTGTCAGGGACTTGGCTAATAAGAGGGGATTGTTCAAAGCACACAACTCCTTCAATGTCAGAGACTAAACACCCAATCAATCTCTTACCATTAAAGGGGTTGTTCACGTTGTACAATCTCTGTTTGCTACTTTCAGAGCGTGCATATGACTAGCCCTCCTGCGAGACAGATGCTTTTTTTTCGGTCACTCTCCAGTCTAGCTCATTCAGGGATACTTCTGTGTTTTATTCACAATACCATATCAAAATGAATGTTCTAATAAGCATATACCTCTTAACCTTCTAGAATCCCATTACTAGTATAGACATTTATTAGTCTAGGTTTACATTGAGCTCTTTCATTTTAGGTATTACCGGTGTGACCGCAACCTTGTATGGAACGCAGGAGCTCTGCACTACAGTGACGAAGTCATCCTAATTAGTCCTCTGCTCAATCTAGCCAAAGAGCGTGATACCTTGAAGACTAGAGTTGATAAAGTCGAGTACATCGGTAAAGGTACTCACACCGACTGTGCCATCAAAAGAGGCATTGAAGAGATCCTGATTGGGTTTGTATAACAATATATTTTATAGCTAACACTCTTTAACTTCTACAACCTTTGAGCTCTCCTATCTATCTATCTATCTATCTATCTATCTATCTATCTATTTCCTATCTATCTATCTATCTATCTATCTATCTATCTATCTATCTATCTATTTCCTATCTATCTATCTATCTATCTATCTCCTATCTATCTATCTATCTATCTATCTATCTATCTATCTATCATCTATCTATCTATCTATCTATCTATCTATCTACAGTCCTATGAAAAAGTTTGGGCACCCCTATTAATCTTAATCATTTTTAGTTCTAAATATTTTGGTGTTTGCAACAGCCATTTCAGTTTGATATATCTAATAACTGATGGACACAGTAATATTTCAGGATTGAAATGAGGTTTATTGTACTAACAGAAAATGCGCAATATGCATTAAACCAAAATTTGACCGGTGCAAAAATATGGGCACCTCAACAGAAAAGTGACATTAATATTTAGTACATCCTCCTTTTGCAAAGATAACAGCCTCTAGTCGCTTCCTGTAGCTTTTAATCAGTTCCTGGATCCTGGATGAAGGTATTTTGGACCATTTCTTTCTACAAAACAATTCAAGTTCAGTTAAGTTTGATGGTCGCCGAACATGGACAGCCCGCTCTCAAATGATCTGAAAACAAAGATTGTTCAACATAGTTGTTCAGGGGAAGGATACAAAACGTTGTCTCAGAGATTTAACCTGTCAGTTTCCACTGTGAGGAACATAGTAAGGAAATGGAAGACCACAGGGACAGTTCTTGTTAAGCCCAGAAGTGGCAGGCCAAGAAAAATATCAGAAAGGCAGAGAAGAAGAATGGTGAGAACAGTCAAGGACAATCCACAGACCACCTCCAAAGAGCTGCAGCATCATCTTGCTGCAGATGGTGTCACTGTGCATCGGTCAACTATACAGCGCACTTTGCACAAATAGAAGCTGTATGGGAGAGTGATGAGAAAGAAGCCGTTTCTGCACGTACGCCACAAATAGAGTTGCCTGAGGTATGAAAAAGCACATTTGGACAAGGCAGCTTCATTTTGGAAACAAAAATTGAGTTGTTTGGTTATAAAAAAAGGCGTTATGCATGGCGTCCAAAAAGAAACAGCATTCCAAGAAAAACACATGCTACCCACTGTAAAATTTGGTGGAGGTTCCATCATGCTTTGGGGCTGTGTGGCCAATGCCGGCATCGGGAATCTTGTTAAAGTTGAGAGTCGCATGGATTCCACTCAGTATCAGCAGATTCTTGAGAATAATGTTCAAGAATCAGTGACGAAGTTGAAGTTACGCCGGAGATGGATATTTCAGCAAGACAATGATCCAAAACACCGCTCCAAATCCTCAGGCATTCATGCAGAGGAACCAGTACAATGTTCTGGAATGGCCATCCCAGTCCCCAGACCTGAATATCATTGAACATCTGTGGGATGATTTGAAGCGGGCTGTCCATGCTCGGCGACCATCTAACTTAACTGAACTTGAATTGTTTGTCCAAAATACCTTTATCCAGGATCCAGGAACTGATTAAAAGCTACAGGAAGCGACTAGAGGCTGTTATCTTTGCAAAAGGAGGATCTACTAAATATTAATGTCACTTTTCTGTTGAGGTGCCCATACTTTTGCACCGGTCAAATTTTGGTTTAATGCATATTGCACATTTTCTGTTAGTACAATAAACCTCATTTCAATCCTGAAATATTACTGTGTCCATCAGTTATTAGATATATCAAACTGAAATGGCTGTTGCAAATACCAAAATATTTAGAACTAAAAATGATTAAGATTAATAGGGGTGCCCAAACTTTTTCATAGGACTGTATCTATCTTATTGATCTATCATATATCTTCTTTATGTCTGTCGTAATGTTGACATCTCTATTATCATGCAACTTCACCTTACAGAGGATCCCACCAGAGGGAGAACAAATATCTAGTTGTGGTCACAGATGGTCATCCTTTGGAAGGATACAAGGAGCCATGTGGTGGTCTGGAAGATGCTGCTAATGAAGCCAGACATCTTGGAATTAAAGTCTTCTCTGTTGCTATATCACCAAATCACCTGGTAAGATGGAGACTCTCTAAACGTCCATCTAGATATTATGTAAATAAGTAGATGCCCCTATATTTCCCTGATGTGCAACCGGCCTCTAATATTGTCTCTTTTTTATATGCAGGAGCCACGTCTCAGTGTTATAGCCTCTGACCCAAGCTACAGGAAAAACTTCACAGCCACTAGTGCTGCTGGCTTGTCTGACCTGGAGCTTGAAAACACCATTGACAACATTATTGACACCATTGTGAGTAATTATAAAGATACATAGTTTAAGTTGTTGTTTCCATCAGACCCTCAGACACCCCAATAAAGAAGTAAAATGGAGCACACTCAACCAACGCTCCATCCAGAATGGTCCTCACAGTGATCATAGCCTGGGCACTTGTTCTAGTGATCGATAGAAGCTCACCCAACAATCAGACATGTATGCCTTATCTTACGGAGAAGTGATAAATATCCATTATGGGACAAACCTTTCATGCAAGTGGGAGCAGAGCCTTAGTGAGACAGAGAAAAAGAATATATGGGCACCGGATGTGCCATTTAAACTGCAAGTACTGGTGCGGTTTCATTATTCTATGACATTTGTGTCATAGGGGATACTCTTTTGTATAGTGTATAGTGCAATCCTTTTATACTTCGTGGAAAGAGGGCCGCTGTCAGAGACCCCCTTATCCATTGAAAACACCTACGTGATCAGCCAAAATGATGTTACTATGTTATGGAGGAGTCGGAAGAAATAGCTGTCAGCCAAAGTTTTGAAATTCACCATCATATTGAATTATATCTATAGTATATAAAGAAAGAATCCCATATCTGCAGTCATGGTAGAGTCACTAGGTTTCTTGATACAATGTATATACAATATACTATACTTGTGGCTTATAACTGTTCCATTTTTTTATTTTTTTTTCAGAAAACTAATGGAGAACATGGGGTGAGTATTACAGATATATCACTGTTAGGTTCCTTTGTGTACAATTCTGTATTTTTTCCACTAATAACTCTCCCTTTCCCTTCCCCTAATGTTACAGTGCTGCTCCTATGAGTGCCAGGTAAGGAGCAACCATGGTGTGGGCAATGGACGCATGATGTGAATATAACCCAACATACAAGTCTATGAAATATTTTGACTAATATGTTCATGTTTTCCCTTAGCCACCTCGTGGAAGTCAAGGTCCCCCTGGTCCCCCTGGGTATGAGGTGAGGACAATTACCAGTTGAGTAAAATAAAATAACTGAAAAATATATTAAAATTGATCTAATAGTTTTCATTTACCCATAGGGAGAAACTGGTAAAACTGGACTTCCAGGAGATCGTGGACCCCCAGGAGACCCTGTAAGTAAACCTTTTCTTGAAGAATGTTCTTGAACGTGTGACCTCAGCTTAATAGAATTTCACATTGGCAATGGACAGTAAGAACATCGTTTTATTTTCACATTATAATAACTCATCTAAACCTGTATCTGACATAAAGAGAAAGATTTTTATATAAAGCATTACACAGTTTGTACAATCCAATAACTATGGAGCAGATTTAGTAATAGTTACTTAAAATGGCTTAAGAGTCCGCTCTGTTGGTCACGACCATATGGTGTTTGAGTTTATAGCGGACAACACACCGATTCTCCGACTAGTCTGCAGACTCATAGTCATATATTGTAGTCCGCAGACTCATAGTCATATATTGTAGTCCGCAGACTCATAGTCATATATTGTAGTCCGCAGACTCATAGTCATATATTGTAGTCTGCAGACTCATAGTCATATATTGTAGTCCACAGACTCATAGTCATATATTGTAGTCCGCAGACTCATAGTCATATATTGTAGTCCGCAGACTCATAGTCATATATTGTAGTCTGCAGACTCATAGTCATATATTGTAGTCCGCAGACTCATAGTCATATATTGTAGTCTGCAGACTCATAGTCATATATTGTAGTCCGCAGACTCATAGTCATATATTGTAGTCCACAGACTCATAGTCATATATTGTAGTCCGCAGACTCATAGTCATATATTGTAGTCCGCAGACTCATAGTCATATATTGTAGTCCGCAGACTCATAGTCATATATTGTAGTCCACAGACTCATAGTCATATATTGTAGTCCGCAGACTCATAGTCATATATTGTAGTCCGCAGACTCATAGTCATATATTGTAGTCCGCAGACTCATAGTCATATATTGTAGTCCGCAGACTCATAGTCATATATTGTAGTCTGCAGGTAAAAAGTTTGTTTTTAACCTACAAAAACTACAGATGTCTAAATACAGAAGATTCTGTAATTTTATCAAAGTGACCCCCACTGTATGATACATTTCATACATTTTTATGTATATTTGTATGTCTCCAAGCATACTCTTAGTGCATCTGGGTGGACCTATTTCCATATACCGCCTATGTTTGCAGTTGAAGATAGGAAAATGTAGTAATAGTAACTACAATAAAATATGGCTTCCTCTAAGAAGCTTGCAAAATATTGAAAACCAACAGCAGTCTTGGTTTCTGTATTCCGTATTGTTGAATCACCATTTTCCTAAATGGACAACTATGGCTTGCTGTAAGACAACGGGCTGGAGCTGGAGCCTCCCTGCTGTGCCCTATCTACAGTAGGACAAAAGGTTCAGTTGCACTCTCTTGGCTAACATCTGCCCCCCTACTAATTCTCTGGGTGAAAATGGAGCAGACTAGTAGGAGATTAACCCCTGTGTTATCTGCAGGATCTACAGGCTAATACAAAAATGCTATAGATTGAAAAGAGTGGGAACAATTATATTTCCTGGTAACTTTTGTGGTTTAAGCCACAACCCGCACCTATCATAACTAACTGGCTATCCCATACTGGATTGTTCATACTTGCCGACAGCGCCGCACCTCCCATGAGGCGACCTGAAGCAACCGCTTCTGGCGGCACTATGCCAGGGCCTCAGGGAGGGCGGCATTTTTGGTTACCTAAGCCAGTCCAGGACAAGCTGTCCTGGACTGGCTTAGCACCGAGCGGTGGTTTGGGGAGGCCACTGGAGCAGCGCTGCTCCAGCAGCCTCCTCTCACGCTCAGGCAGAGAGCAGGTCGTCTCCGTGCCTGCTCTCTGCCGGCGAACGGTGCTAAGCCCCACCCCCTGCACTTCGCCACGCCCCCTCCGCTCAGCCACGCCCCCTCCGCTCTGCCCCCTCCTCCCGGCGGGGGGGTGGGGGCGGCTTTCTGTAGTTCACCTCGGGCGGCGAAAGAGGCAGGTTCGCCCCTGCTTGCCGAAATATCCAGTGTCATGGAAGGCTACTAGTAAGAAGCTCTCTGACATTGTGTCATGCCTCTCATTTATTCCTCGAGCTTTTTATCTTGGCAGTCTGCCATTGACTTACCAGGCCTTTCCAGTTCATGTAAACTTTCTATCTCGTAAAATGTTCATCGTACTTCTTCAGTATCTGGTTTGTGTAAATTGTTCCTGAAAGCAGTGAAGAATGATCCAACAATAAATAAAAAATAATTGCATATATTCCAATATTACCAAGTTAGGCATCAGTTTATTGGCCATAGAGGGTCACATGACTTCCGAGGCTCGGGAACACTTGCCCGCACATGGTTATTTAGTTGGAGAAAGATTACCTACAATTAATACTAAGCTGACACTACTAAATATATACTTTACTTCTTATATATGTACGGCCTACACATTCAAGTTCAGCTTGTGGAAATATACTTACCAGTTGCTCAATTTTCAATCTAAAATACATTTTGGCACTCTTTCTTACAGTTTTCCATGTGTGGATTTCTAATACTGTCTAACTTTTGCAGGGTCGCCCTGGTGACATTGGACCTGTAGGATATCAAGGAATGAAGGTAAGTTTAGTGACATTTACATGTTATCTAGTATCACTGAGTTTCTTAATGTTCATACTGACTTAGATCTTGAATTGTCTTCTCTTCTTTTTCTCAATAGGGTGACCAAGGTTCCAAAGGAGAAAAGGTAAGTAGGCCAGAAAGTCTGTTCAACATCTTGGTGAAAAATGGAACAGATATTTTGATACCTAGGCTAAGCTTTTTTGTTTTGTGACGGTTGTAGTTAAATTGTGTAACATAAAATTTTTCCTAATTAGGAAAAAATTGTATATAATTTGCAAAAATTGCAAGAATTTTCACCTCTAGGGAGACCTAAACTATGTTAGGCTCCTTGCATTAGAGTGTGCATCTGAGGTTTCCATTGGGATGATATTCCAATGGTAACTTCATGGGGTCTACATGTTACAGATGTCACTAACAGGCATCCATCTCGCCTAGACTCCAATGTAAAAAAAAAAAAAGTATAACATTTTAAAAGAGTTTGTCTGAGACCCAAGAATAATGGATTCTATGACCTACTTATATGTCATTGCTATCCATTACCCTTGCATCTTGGACAACCTCTTTAAGTGCCACTGATAATGGTATTCACAATGTAATTGTTATCATTACCGTGGCATATATAGAGAATAGCCAAAGATAAAAATAAAGGCCCTTTGGCCGCTGGTGGACACATCCACTCTCTTACCCCTATTTGATTTTCAAGACTCGAGTACATTTTCTACTCTTTGCCAGTTCTTCAGTACCTGTGGATACAATATCAATGTGCAGGTTCTCCCAACCTATTACAAGGGGGATGAAACCAACCTGAAATGGACTAAAAGCAAGTGTATGGGTTGGGTCTATGGTGAGAACCAGTGGAATTTGCAAAAGAAGAATCGTGGAAATCAAATTCATGGCTAACAATTCACCATCCATATTGCTTTACATTCTAAACTGTTTTGCTATAATTCTCTGATTTTCTATTGCAGGGTGGAAGAGGAGCAAAGGGGGCAAAAGTAAGTATTTTATAGTTTTAAGACTGTCCAGTTTAAGAATTTCCTATTAATCTACCATCTGAAACTCTTTTTTCTCTTCCATTCGTACTTCCCATAACTGGATTCTCAATTTACATGGCCCAAAAGTATTGTGATATCTTTAAATAGCAATGACTTCAGCCTTTTATTCTGGCTGCTTACTAGGAGCTAGAAAGTAATTCCATTTATGGTGACACATGCTAATTCTGCATGAGGACTGCAATATAAACTGCTTTATAATCTACAATATTTTGGGTGTGTGAACAATAGCTAATATCTCTATCTAGAAAGGTAATTTGAGGTAGATCTTTGTAGCAAGTACTCGATTCCCAAACAGTGCCACCACAGGAGAAATCAAGAATTACATAATGCCCATTGATGTCAATCGTTTGTCCACTTAATCCATGGACATGTTCAGTCCTCCAACATCTCTACTATCTATTTTAGCTATTTGATGGAGGCCTCATATAAGGGACTAACATATATTAACTGAAAAGTCACTATTAGGGTATTTGAAGATAGTGTTCTCCTTTAAGAGCTTTTCTCATTCCACCTGCGTTTCCTAGTCATTTACATGTACTTAAATGTGGTTATACTTAGAAATGTTTCTTTCATTTTACAGGGTGAAAAAGGAAGAAGAGGAATTGATGGGATTGATGGACAAAAGGTGAGCAACAGTTATATATTTAGAAATCTACATAATATACAAAGCACCAATGCAGGCGTCTTTATGTGAAGACCTAACCAAACTTGGATATACTTGAAGAATACGTAAAGCTATTAAAAGCTTAATCCTCACCAAGAGAACCTTCCCTAGTGATCAGCTGTTAGAAGGTATTTTGACCTCTGTGTAAGGAAAATGTGGCCATTTTAACGAATCTTAGAGATCTGCTTCCTGTTCTGGTTCATCGGGGGTGGAGACTTCTAAAGCAGGGGTTGGCTCTACAAGCTTCTTTCTGTTTAACCCTCACCAGTGGAACGTCTTTTCAATACTATTCCCTAGTGACCAGTTGTTAGAATCTACTTTGACCTCTGTATAAGGAAAATGTTGTCATTTTAATAAATATTGGAGATCTGCTTCCCATTCTGGTTCCTAGGGGGTGGAGACTTCTAAAGCAGGGGTTGGTTTTATCAGCCTCTTTCAGACTTTTTAATGGATTTACTTTCCTTAGTTGTACTTATTGTTAATAAGAGACTTTTAAATAGTAGTTTTATTTCTATTTCCATCAGTAACGTTACAATGAATACAACGTTTGTGCAGATAGTGTGGATGGTTAGATGGAAAAAGACAGAGTAATAATAATTCATTTCTAATTTATCATATAGCCAATATTAACCTGGATAAATTAGAGCACCTTACCATTAGAGCACCTTACCATTAGAGCACATTACCATTGTGTAGCAAATATTCTCCTTTAGATTTTTTTTTTACGTAAAGCCAAAATCCCCTGCAAATTACTTGGTTTTTATAATTTATTTGCCATTTTATTATTTAGGGAGAGGATGGAGAGCCTGGTTTCCCTGGTTGCAAAGGATCACCTGGTTTTGAGGTAAGTACTAAAAATATGCATTAAATATTTTAATAAATCCATACTTAAAGCAGTTCTCCAGCAGTCCTTTAATAAGATTAGTCCCCCATAGTCATTTTTCAGCAGTTACCTAATATTTATATCTCGGTCATTGGCGGTTGAGTAATATGGGCTTTGTATTCATTCTGCTCATAGAAATCAGCTCCCCAAGTTCTGACGTCCTGGTGAGCTTATGATAAACTTGTGTTTATACACATCACCCAATCAAAGAAATTAGAGCTGCAGTGGGTGGGATTGGACATCAGTCTGAACCAATGATGAGGCAGGGGGTGTGTCTTAGACTTCCTCAGACTCTGTGTAGACATTGTAGCTAAATTGTAGATAGCTAAAATGTGGATGAAAAATTTAGATGAACCTTCAGGTTTATATAAGGACATGAGCTAGGGATAGATGTTAATAGTAAATAGTGGATATTAGACAATTGAAGAATGTTTAATACAATTCAACTTAAGTCACCTTTAAATTAATATTAACACGTTTTCGTCATAGGGAGAATCTGGAGCTCCTGGGCCCAAGGGAGATCCTGGATCATATGGGGCAAAAGGAGAAAAGGTAAGTCTAATCTTCTATGAAAGAGTGATGTTCCTTAGCAATTAGAGGGCATCACATGGGTTAAACGAGAAGAGGACACAACACATACGTATATGTTAGTTATATAGTACAAAGATGCTTACAGTATGCCAATTATTTCTCTAGGGCGAACCTGGACGGGCCGGCTCTGCAGGAAAACCTGGTAATGCTGGTAACATAGGAGACAAGGTAATATTATGAAAGACCCTTTTTAGTATTGGATTTGATGTGTTTAATAGGGGGTAAACATGAGGTATAAGAAGATCCCACTTGGGAAAAGAAATGCATTGAAAATGTGGTCTAATGTGTAGGAGAATGGCCAAAGATGGCACATTTTTTAAAATGTTGCATGGACATGGCAAAAAAACATGTAAAAAAAACTACATCAAAAATTTTATACTCAGGTACACTTGGCATGAGTTGGCCTAAAGAAAAGAGTATTTTACACCAGATTATTTACTGCTAGACATGAGATTTTATGGCAGCTCAAAGTGACATCCACTGCAGAATATTTTTGAAGCATTCATAGTAGGCCTTCAAAATTATTCGGCATATTGATGGTGATTGGGTCGCAGTTATTGGGGTGCTATCTAAAGCTATAGTCGCATGACCGATGGGCAAACTGGACGTGAAAAAGGGACAATTTTCATGTCCATTTTGCATCCGAGGGACACCCATTTTCACAGACAGTCCCATTCACATAAATTGATATTCATACAGCCTTGTGGTGACCAAAATCATTTATGTGAATATAGTATAACTTTTAGACAGTGCAAAGCTGGACTAGACAGTCTTAAACCATGGCAGATTTTCCAAAGTTTCTGATGTTGTTTGAAAATCTGGTGTACATTTAGACTGTCTAATCTAAGTTTATTCCACTCTATAGGAAGTTTCATTTCTGACTCAATTTTGGTGCAAAATTTTTGCGCATTGTCCAGTTTTTTGGTGTCTTTACTGGACCCTGTCCTGCTCTACCCCCATTCGCACAAAGAGGCAAGCGTTGCGGGGATTGCGGCCCAAAAATCTGTCGTAGAGAAATTGATGAATAAACCCCATTGTGTCTTGGAAAACGCATAAAACTATTTACCTCCACAATTGACCATATAGTGTAAGACTTCTGTCAATTGTACCCTACATGATACAGAAATGGTAAACCGATGGGAAGTTCATGGATTTCTATGATCACCTATACCAAGTTTATACATTTTAGACTACAGTATAGGCTTGCCCCATGTTAAGGATCCTGCCTATATTGATAACTTACGTAATTCAAGACTTTTCCTAAATATATTACTTTAGAAATGCTGCTTTGTTTGCCTGCTATGTGAACTTTGATAGATATCTATGGTGGTTCAATTGATGACCACATCCATTTTGTCCTCTGCTGCTATATTTCTAATATCCAATGGTAAACCCTGGTACTAGTAACTTCTATAAAGATTTTGAGGTGTGTTTTGAGTAAAAAAAATTTTTTTAAATTGTAGTTAAATTAAAATGAATTAATAAACTAAAAATTCCCAAGAAATTATAGCTTGGCAAAGAAATTAAAGAAAACTTTCTAGGTTTACATCTACTATGTATTATTTAAATGACTTCATTGTAGTGAAGTATCTTTGGATTGTGATATCTTATGTTGATCACTTATGTTACAGGGAGATCCTGGTGGAAATGGCCCACCTGGTGAGAAAGGTGAATCTGGCGATGAGGTTAGTGAAAGAAAATGCTTGTGATTTTAAAAATTCCCTAGTAAATCTGCAGATATTTAACTTTTATTTGGTCTTTATAGGGTGACGCAGGATCTGATGGACCTCCAGGTGAACGGGTAAGAGATACTATCAATCTATTGATATTTATTGAATAGATGACACACAATTTTTGTTTGCCCAAGAAACCAACTCATACCTAAACCATGGGACAGGTAACTGCTCAACTGATCAGAATGAGGAAACTTTGCAGCCCAGTCTGAATCGAGAAGACATTGGGCAGTTCCCACTTCTTCTCCATTTATTTCAATGAGCAGGAAGAGATAACTAAAGTACCGTACTTGACTTTCTTATTTGGTACTAAAACACTCCCGCTTTAATGGGACCCCAGCTGATTAATAATATTTACATATGGGGTAGCTAACATGTAAGTGTTGTGTAGTAATGGTGCAGAACCCTGAATACTCTGCCTTAAGTGACTACCATGAATGAGACTGAGTTATAGCTTGACCATGTGACCAATGGACATGATGACACTTCCTCAAAAGAATAAATGGAGCTCAGTCCTGGATGATCCCTTTAAATAACTACTAATACTGTTAGTGGACAGTTTGTTATAAGCACCTTCTTAATACTTTGGGATTTTTTCTGTATGTATGTTAGTGCCATAGACTGGTGTGATAGTGCATATGGTCGACTGCTGCTTCATTCACAATCCTCACCACTTTTGGGCGATGGGGAGAATCGAGGTTAGGGGACTCCTATTTTTATAATCATTGGGGCCACAATCGGTTCTGGAAAAAACCCTTAATTTTTTATGATGAATCTTTTATTACATTATCTTACATAATATCATACCTACATGTACTATACATGTTAAAATTCACACTTCGATTGTCTTTTTTTACAGGGTGGTGTAGGAGAGCGGGGTCCTCCAGGGGTATCTGGTGCACGAGGACCTAGAGGAGATAAGGTATGAACTGACAAAGTTGAAAAGAGCTGTATGAGGCCAGGGCCCCAGGTAACTGCATTGTGGTAAATAGTAAATCTTCCCTTAAGTTTCACATATCAGAGAAAATTGGTTAAAGGGAATTTGTCAGGTGGTAATTCCACCATATACTGACCCCATCATGTGCAGGATCAAGTTACATAGTTACATAGTAGATGAGGTTGGATGAAGACATCAGTCCATCAAGTCCAACCTATAACCCTACAATCCCTACAGTGTTGATCCAGGGAAGGCAAAAAAAAAAACTAAACTAAATACAAGTCCTTAAAATCTAGAATCGAGAACCTGTAATATTGTTCTCCTCAAGAAAAGCATCCAGGCCCTCCTTGATCTTGATCAATGAATCTACCATCACCACTTCCTGGGGCAGAGACTTCCATGGCCTCGCTGTTCTTACTATGAAGAATCCCTGTCTATGTTGATGGTGATACTTTCTCTCCTCCAGGCGTAGAGGATGTCCCCTTGTCACTGTCGCTGGCCTAGGAGTAAAAATATCCTTAGAAAGTTCTTTGTATTGTCCCTTCATGTATTTGTACATTGTTATTAGAGCTCCCCGTAGACGTCTTTTCTCTAAACTGAATAACCCCAAGTTTGTTGATCTATCGTTGTACTCCAGTCCACCCATTCCCCTAATCATTTTGGTTGCCCTTCTTTTACTCTTTCAAGTACATTGTACTTACCTTTCCAGTGCTGCCCCTCTGTAATCTTTCTGAAGGTATAAATTTATGAAAGCATACAAATGTATATGTAAATTAGTTACAGGGGCGGGAGTGGCTTCGGCCTTGCCACATTGTCCCCTTGTATATCAGACATCCTGGTCATAAGTGACGACTCCCTCATAACATCATGGAGTGAGTACGGATTTCTTCTTAGACGCACAGACCCCAGAGGATCAGCTTCATTTATGATTATTAGGCTTGTACCTCATCACAGCCGGGGTTACAAAGACCGGCATAGAAAACATCTTGATATATCAACCCCTATATTTTCTGTGAAATATTGCAGCATTTCAGAATAAAATCTAGTTGTGATAAGGAATAAGCTTGTCGACATTTCACACTGCCCATGGTTCACATTTATTTATTTACTGCTTTCTGTTTCCAGGGAGATCCCGGCCAAGCAGGAGATCAAGGACGAGATGGACCTGTTGGTCCATCTGGTGAACCAGTAAGCATCAAAGATTTTTTAATATTATTTGATCTGTATATCTCTTATACATTACATCACTTCCAAACTGTACAATGGGATGTGCGTGTACATTGGTTTCTTAGCATTACCAGATACATGGGGTGGTTCATTATCGTTAGCGCGTACATGCATACACTTCTTCATAATCTTCATACATTTCTTCATAAATCCTTAGTGAATAGACACTTTGTAATGAACTTTATATAAGAAAAGTGCCCGTTTTGTTTACTTATTTGCCTGCTTCTGTCAATGATCAAATCTGTACAATAGACATCTATGGAGAGGGGAAGGGGAGGAAGAGGAGAGCTCCTTAATGCAGAGAGACATCTTCACTATAAAGAGACAGTTCTCTTACAGACTGCTATCCAGTCTTCGTCTCACAGAAATGACTCATTTAATGCTGTAGATGGTCTCATATCTCCTTCTCTTTTCTTCTACAACTCCCCCTCCCCTCACCTTAGACTATGCTGTAATCTGACACTGCTTGTGTATGGAGTATGGATTGAAACAACTCAGATAAGAAGTAGATACAGCAGTAATACCTACAGACAGGCACTTTTCTTTAGCAGAGTATATTGCAAAGTTTGTTCCCTTTACCTGTACTTTTGATTTATGAAAAAAAAATCTATATATCCTTACACTTTAAGATGCATAGAGTACGGTATGTATTAATTACTGACCCATAATGGTAGAGAATAGAGGTGAATATTGGCATTGTTGGCAGACTTGCAGTATTGAGTGAATAATGGATGGGTGATAGTGTGAGGGGACAAATATCTGTGTAAAGAGAGAGATTAGCATTCCGCCATCTTGTCTGCGTATATTCCATATTGCTCTCACAAATGTCCTGTCCTCTCTCACGCAGCTACTATGAGAGACTTACAATTGTGCATTCTTATCATATTTAGGAAAAAGGTTGGAATGTTTCTGAGGTTCTCTTAACTATCACTTAGCTTCTCATGTCCTGTAACGAGACACAGAATGTCCATTAGATATGAGAATAGTCGAAACTAGTTCTAAGGAACAAGGACATACCGTCCATCTTAGAACACTGTGCTAGCATGATTAAAACTAAAATGGATGACATGGACAACATGTGTTAACTCATGTATTGCTTATGCACGTATTTATCATTTGTAAACACCCATTTTGTACTCTTACCAATGATAATTCATATTTATATATGATGTAGTTTGTTATGCCTAAATTAGCATACAGCCATTATTCCTCTATAAGAGCTAAGTAACGTAATAAACTTTAGAACATTTAGATATACATCTGGGTATGTGTGGCTTGTGTTCTCCCCGTACGGGCAACCTTTTTGTTTTAATTTGGAACAGACAGCCTGTGCTCCCAGGGGTGTTCCCCCAACAATAGGTATAAAATATCTTACCATAGGAGACAATAGTGGATACATTGTATACATTGTTCTGCGCAAAAACTCATTACACAAGCTTTAAACAGAGAGTAGTTTTGACTTGTTTGGTGATAGACCTAGGAACTTTAGTTGTATAGATCAATGAAAGGGCATGAGTAATCTTGAATACTTTTTTTTTAACCATTTGGTTTTTATCCACAATTTGATGATAAATTTAATAAATTTATCATCAAATTGTGCTCCATTTTTCTTATACAGAGCTTCAGTCAAATGTATGGACAGAGTAAAAAGCTAAAAAATTTCACAGCCTGCAAGAACCAGTAGGGGCAGCTTAGAACTTATTGTATACTGTGTGTACATTGAACTGTTTGATAAGACTGTATTCAGTTAGGTTCTTAGTGCCCTCAACTGGTGGCTGCAGGTGCCCAGAATGTCAAGAATATTGGGGATTTGAAGCTCTGTATCGAAAAAAGATTTCGAAATATATGACCAAAGAATGTTGGCCCTAAATGACATGGGATTTTATTTTTCAAAAATTTCTGACATTTTTTGCCGTGCGTCACTTTTAATCTTGTCTCGGCTCCTTTCATATCTAAAGTGTAAGGATCGCTGAACCTTTGCAATATTTTATCAGCATTTTACATGGATGTGCACCACTACTGTAAACTTTGTATTAGCCTTTGGGAATACTTTCACCATGACCTTATTTCCTCCTTGTGATTTTTGTTTTGTCGATGTGAAGGTTATTTTATATAAACATTGGCAGAAAGCATCTCGGTTCTTACAGTTACAAAATGTAGTAGCAAAAATGGAGGAGAAATTAAGCAGAAAATAAGTCAGACGTGGCTACAGACTGTTCTGAGTAAAGAATTGGAGGTTTTCCATTGTAATAACAAAGAGGGTATGTGTTTCTCTCCAAATGAAATTGCAGACATATACTGTTTGTCCATTATTCGGCTCTAACTCTTACTAAAAGACTCTATCGGTTTCAAAGTGATTCGGCTAGGGGCCAGGTCCTCCGCCTCTGTAGAACATTATACTTGTACCAGTCTTGGACCATGGCTATAGATATTGGGAGGGAGGATGGTGTGGTGTGTGCCCATGGTGGTGGGAGCTTGGGGAGAAGCACCATTGTAGAAACTAAAACATTTTAATCCTATTAATATTATAAATGTGAAAGTTTGTGTGTTTGGATGTTTGTGGGTTTGTGGAGTTAGGACCAGAAGGCAGAAGGTAAGTGGAGGGGGGCTAGATTGCACATGCGGAAAGGGGGTAAGGTAACCGGGGTCACAGGTGGGTGGTGGTGAGGGGAAGGGGTAGATGTAGGAGGTGACTGTAATCTCTAAAGGGGGAGAAGGGGGCCAGGGACGCGGGTGGGGGGTAAGGGGAGGTCCAGGGGTGCGAGTGGGGGAAAAGGAGAGGGACGGAAGCGCAGCAGCGGGGCTGTGGGGTCCCGATCCACGATGCTGTGGGAGGGGCCCGCGCCGGCCGCAAGTAGAAGTGGACGAAGTCGCGGGTTATAGCTAGTTTGTAATAAATGAGACATATACTTTTTTGACTATTTTATGGCACTGCCAGAACTATGGCAATCTTTATGAATTATTGGATATTTTGGGTTAGCTGCACTATATGACTGATAACTGGTTAGTTCCAGGTGACCCTTCTTAGTTTACCTGGACATGTACAAAGAAGTTTGTAAAGTTCTGTTTCACTTGTGAGTGGGGACATCAAACTGGATCTTTGCCCTGGGTGAAAGATTGGGATATTTATATGCAAATGCCGCTGCTTCCCATCTCAATTGCAATGAGGGGCCGGCTCAGATTCCGGACCTAAAAACCAGTAGCTGCGACTGGATGTCGGTGCAGTGCATCGGCATCCAATTGCGGCACTCTGTTCCAGATTAGGCCCAAATGAATGAGCCTAGCCGGGAGGAAGTATCTTCAGGCGGAAATCTGCAGCTGAACCGGCCGCGGCATCCGCCTAAAGAATGAACATGTTGCTCCTTTTTTACTGGGAGCCAGAACAGACCGCTGGCGGAAAAAAAGAAATGACCGTCTCCAATTGATTTCAATGGGAGCATTTTTTTTGGTCAGGATTTTGAGGTGGATTCCGCTTCAAAATCCTGGCCAAAAAACCCTGTATGAACTCAGTCTAACCCATACACTGTAAGAAGTGGGATGCAGCCTTGAATAGAAAAGCAAGCGAAATAGTGAAGAAATTCAGGATTTCACACAAAGGAGGCAAAAATTATTACTAAAGTATATTACTAAATTAATTGATGATACAAATACTGATAGAAAATAAAAAGTTGTTAGAAAGTTTAGTTAGCACAAGTTATTGTATGGCTTGTGGTCACTGAAGCCCATTGCCCAATATGTGAATGTAGTATGCAGTATATAAATCCCCCCATCTTACTTAGCATGGGGTGGCTGGAAGTTTTGTAATGCAGGAAATATGGTATGTACTTTATGGATTTGGAGCATGTACAGAACACACCTCAATCTTGACTGCCAAGTCTGGTGGCCAGATGCTTTATAATCATAGGTGCGCGTGTTCTCAACACGAGTCTAACATAAACTGTGAGAACAAGCACCCTAATCCCAAATTACTTTCTCCATGTTTAACAAACTCTTGAGACGCTTTCCAGTTACCTGAGGCAATTTGTGATTATTGTAGGACTGAGGCAGGAAGTGGATTCTTAGTTTCAACTTCAAGACGTATCTATGAATGTGTAAAGAAAGGTGCATATTGTTTCACTAATAACACGTTACAAAGGGAAATTAAGTGGTTTAAGGTTCAATTCATTCTGGCTTGATGGCTTCCATTTTTACGGAATCAGAACATGACAGATCTTTTATGATTCATCGTGATCTGTTACGGTTTGTTTGAAGGATCCAGTATGATCTGTTTTTAAAACCACAGACATATAATAAGGATGTCCTCAAAATGAAGAGAAACTTGCCAGAAATACAGCTTACACGAGTGTGAATTCTGTAACTTGCGCCAAAATCATCACACTACACAATTCATTTGGCAGAAATCACTGCATACATCCGTACGCAAATCTTACATGCAACATAGAAAAAATACATACGTATTATATACAATGACTTACATGTGATGCAACCTTACATTGCACACATTTTCTTCTCCATTCAGACCAGGGTGCCATGATTTCTTCCAGCCTGAACTTGTCTCTGCAGACTTGCCACACTTTCACACTTTTCCATCTATGTGCCCTAACATTGTCATCCTGTTGCTACCCCTAAAACTGTGCCTGCTGTGCTTATCAGTGCCCCAGATACTGTAGAAATAATAGTGCGGTACAAATAGTGCCCCTAAAAAATACTCCCCAGGAAATGGTAATGACAGTAATATTTTCCCCATAGTAATAATGAAACCCCAATGTGCTTAATTATTAATGGAACCCCCATAGTACCCTCAATATAATGGACATACATAGTTCCCATTGGTCATAGCGCCCTCCCTTGTACATTCATTAGTAATTAGTAACAGTTCATAGTGCCTCCAATAGTAATAATGTACTAATGTTCCCATAGTGTCTTCAGTATTAATAATGCACCCATAATGATAATGCTTCCCCAGTTTACCCCCATTAATAATAGTAGCTTTGTAGTCCTTTGGATAATGGTAATGTACCAGTAGTAATATTGGTCTCCTATTGTACCTCTCATATCAATAGCGCCTCCATACTAATAATACCCTCCATGTTCCCGCCATGACAGTGGCCCCAATAATAATGATTCCTCAGCATGCTCCCTATAGCGCCTCCAGTAGTTATACCACCATAGTAATATTCATTCAAATATGTTGTTTATGCTGAATAATAACATTAGAAATTATATATTTTTCACCATTTTTCTAAAGTACAATAAAAATGCCTCAGGATTTGTCTTCCAAAAGTGAAGCTCCCTAAAGACACGCCAGACACCATTTTTTAGGAATTCTGTAACATTTTAATGTACACATTACTGATAGTAAAGGGGTTGTCATGGATTTAAAGGGGTTTTCCAGGCAGAATTTTTTTTTTCTTATAAAGGTATATTATTGCTAGTAATGGGTTAATAAGTACACACATACACCTTTAGCAGTGTTTGAAGTGATTTCTAAGTGTCTCTATTGCGGCTGCATCCTCTGCCTTTGTTTACTTGGTGTTAGCTTCCTGCTGTGCAGCTTCCTGTGTACACTAGTTCCCTCTCACTCAACCCCCGCCTCCTCTCTCACTCCTACACCCCCTCATCTCCCTAGCTAATCTATTCCGCCCACTACTAAAAGACAGGAAGAGGGGAGGAGTTCCCGGACACAGGAAGGCTTGGTAAGTATTGATGGGAATAGGGGAGGGGGAAGAGTAATGGTGACGTTCTGTTTCATAAACGGTGAAAAGGAACATCACCGGATTATCATAAAGTGTTCCTGGAGCTCCAGAGATATGGGTAATTCTAGATTTTTTTTAACTGAAGTAAATTAAAAGTTGGGGGGTGGGGTAAGTTTTAGTTTATCCTGGACAACCCCTTTAATAAAATTGAGCTAAAGCAGAGACACTTTTCTAGAATCAGTAATTATTTTCCTTCTAGTCATCATAAACTAGGTGAAGAATATGATGTAGACACAAAAATTACTATCAAAAACAAATTAAATTGGTGACTAGTGCTCCGATGACAGGTACTAAGTATACGCTGCAATGTTACACAGTGGTTATGCTGTTGGAATATTGCATGCTACATGGGAAAACATGAGGTAAAACTAACATGGAAAAGGACTTGGGGTCATAAGTGAGTAGCAAACTCAACTGAAGCAACTAGTGCCAGGCAGCTGCTGCCAAAGCAAATAGTGTATGCATCAAAAGGGCTGTAGATGAGAACATGGATTTACAAAATAGACCACACATGGAGTATTGTATACGGTATTGGACAACAGTATACAGGAAAGACATAGACGAGTTGGATATTTGATAATTGATAACCTAAATGGATCACTATAGTACCAACGAAGATAAACATTTGATCATTGATAACCTGAATGGATCACTATAGTACCAACGAAGATAAACACTAGTGGGTTTGTTTATTTTGGAATGAACGATCTCTTCGATGAGTGGTATGGATGACTTTCTGGAGAGATATATGGAACGTTATCAGTACTACGTTTCTTACAGATAAGCCATTGAACGGGGATGTATTTTATTTACTATAGTTGGATTTAGGATTTTTTTCCCTTACGATGGGGCACATTGCTATCCTTGCTGATATTGGTGTCTTGTTCCATTCATCCCAAGCATTGGTTATATTGCACAACGTAAAGGAATTTCATGGATACTCATTTGCCGGATTACTGTATATCATGTTTTTTTAGTACATGCTTTTCTCTATGTTTGCTCTTAAGATCATCGTCTTCTCACCTCTTAGCTATTATGTAGTGCGCTCGGAGTGGGCTGTCAAAATGGAGATAAGCTTAGAGAATCAGAAGAATTTTCCTATCCTAATCTTATCAGTCTGACTTGTGGTTTTCCTTTTCTCAGAGTCAGTTTTACTCCCAGGCTTTCTTCATTTCTGGTTCTATCTTGTGATTTATTGTGTGTATTTGTGATTGTGTTTTCTGTAATAACATTTATGTATTATTGTTTTGTAGGGTGAACCGGGGCCAGTAGGAGCAAAGGGATACAGAGGAGATGAAGGACCAAGCGGTCCCGAGGTGTGTATAGTAATGCATGTGGATAGGAAACTAGAGCAATAATCTCATAAGTAAAGTTAAAGTGGTATCCAATTTTAATATTAGATCTGCTTGATCCAGATCTAAGGGGACCACTGTAGATCAGCTGTACATGGGCAATGAATGAGTTGGTAAAGCGCATGTATGACCACTGCTTCAATCAGAAATAGCAGAGTACTGAGCAGTGCTCCATTAGTCCCATAGATAGAATGGAGCAGATGTCATGCATGTGCACTACCACTACATTCACATAGGGATCTCAGGATATCCATTCTTATGATCAGTGCAAACCCCAGCAATAATACTCGTATTACCTATCCTGTGAAAAACCTCTTCAGAAACCCCAAATTACATAAACGCAACTTTGTTTGTTGCAGATTTTGTTGCATTTTTTTTTTTAGCCAAAGCCAGTGACCTACAAAAGAAATGGGGTATATATAGGAAGCTCTTATACCTCTACCTTCTGCTCAATCCACTCCGGACTTTGGCTCAAAAAATCGCAGCAAAATCTGCAACAAAAATGCTGCATTTCCTCAATGCAATGCTGGGGTTGTAAGGCCTTAGCCTTACAGTCGCAGCAAAGTGAGGTCGGGGCCCCTCATGGCGTAAATGCGGAAACCGCTGCAGACTTTCTGTGAAAATTGCTACAAGTAAAACCGCAATGCATTGCTGCCATGGATTTTCCCACAACACTTTTTTGCTGTAGCACTTTTTTGTGCAGGAAACGGAAACCTGCAGAACGGAGACTGGGCGCAGATGTGAACGAGCCCTGAGCTGCATTTTACTTTGTGTTGTCTTATCCTTGGACTGTTTTTTCCAGCATTGAAACTTAACCCCTATTCACAGGATAGGTGCTAAGTTACTGATAACAGAGGCCTTACTGCTGCCTCCACATCATTGATCAGAAAAATGGGGGTCCCACAGCCCTCTTTTGAATGAAGTGGTGTTGAGCGATCGGGATCAAAAAAGATCGGATCCCGATCGGCGATCAAGCAAATTTCACAATCGGTATCGGATGGAAATTGTTCGGAAAACAGATTTTGAAATCTCAAGATTGTCTCAACCCTAAAAGTGACTTTTTCCAATAGAAAAGCATTGACTAGGGTTGAGCGATCACGATCGGAAAAGATTGGATTCCGGTCGGTGATCAAGCAAATTTCACGATCGGGATCGGCTGGAAAATGTTTGGGAATAGGATTTTAAAATCGATCCTGAAATCTCAACCCTATTTGGTGCCCTTTCCAAAATCCATGGAATTGCTAGAGATAGTTGCAATTGTGGGAAAGTGTAAGGATTTTAATTGCAATATGTTTTGACGAGTCACTAAAGAATTTTCTGTCTACATTGCTTTAAATACTTTCTCTACCCAAAAAATGTCTACCATGTGCAGGCAAGGTTTACACTTTGAAGAAAATATTGGAAACAAATGGTTTCTGCATTGTATTGTGCTGAGAAAGAGCGGCAACTAGATTCTGTGGTGTAATAAAAAACTCTTGATGCCATATGTAGCCGTACGTCCCATGCTGTGTCTCCCCCATTTTGTGCTGAGCAGTGCGCTCCGAGCCAGAATTTTAGGGACAAATGTCCAGAATGAGACTTGATGAGCTGCTTCTGATTCCCGCTGGACTCCCCAGCATGTATATTAAACTACAATCATTTGCAGCTGTTTCCTGTGTCTCCTCTGTTTCCCATTAGCTATAAATCCTGGTTTTTCCTTTCATTTCTCCTTATTTTTGGCTTTATTATTTTATTGCTTCAGGGGCCTAAAGGACCAAGAGGAGCCAAAGGATTACCCGGCGAGCAAGGAGTGGCAGGCGATAGGGTAAGAGGGTCATTGTGAAGAGGAAATGGTTAATTCTGCAAGTCAGAAATGTATACAAGCGTTATCAAGACACGACTAAGCCACAAGTATCTGTACGAAGAAAGGGAAAGTGAAATAGAATATCTTTTGGAAAGTGTCTAATACATCATGGCAAAGATTCGATTCTTTCTTATGTAAAACTAAACATGTTTTTAGAGGGCAAGTGATATATTGTTGAGTCTTTGAGCGTTACATACTCGGGGCTTCCGCCATCATTTGGTCAGTTTTATATATTTTCTTCATAGATATTCTATCATGAAGAATGTATGTATCTAATATATTGGCAAGCTAAATTGGCAATGGCTTCCATCTGTCAGTACAAAGCCGGGCTGCCTATGGATTGCTTATTAAGTCAGATTCAAAGAACAAAAGAAAATTGTAAAACTTCCAAAATTGAAATTTGAGAGTAAAGGCTTTACCATGTGCAATGAGTTAAGATATACGAGATAAATATATATATATATATATATATATATATATATATATATATATCGTCATGTTCATAGTATAGAGTTTCCACAATTGATGCAGATAGAGAAACCTATGTGATCATTCAGTAGGATTACTGAAACCTGGTAACAGGGTCAAAATCGTATTAGGGTTCAATTATATTATCATCATACACTAATAGATTCCATCCATAGGGTGAAAATGGTCTCCCAGGAAATGGAACAGACGGCTTCCCAGGTTTTCAGGTAAGTTTATCACTCAAATGTAGTTTCCATATCTCAGGCTGACTGACTTCATAGCCACAAGAGTAGTCAAATAGCGGCCAAATTATTCACACAGTGACTTTTTTGACAGATCTAAGGGCCCTTTTCCATGCATTCCATCTTTACGTTTTTGATGACCTAGTATCATCTATTTTGCATCAGTTTTTAATTGCCAGTGAAAAATGTTTTTTTTCTTTTTTAACCCAACTGATTAACCCATTTATAACTGATATAACATGGCATCCAAATTACATACTTTTTTAAAACAGATCTATTGGGTCAATGGATCCAAGAAAATGGCCAAAGATACAGTATGCCACTGAATCGCCACATTGAAATCAATATGTTCTCAAAAAGGCAGACAACCTTTACAAAGACGGTCATCACATGGCTGTTTTTCACAATCATGTGAATAAGGCCGAAGGTCCAACTTCAAAGGCATCTTGTAGTTCAATTTTCAGGCAGGAATTTGAAGATGACATTTAATTACATAGTGAATACCTAAAAGTGTATAAACGTTAAGAAATGCAAGAATTTTTTTAATGCTAGTTTTATATCTTTCTAGGGATATCCAGGAGCTCGAGGCGATCGTGGCACAAATGTAAGCTTATATCTATAGATGTCTCTCTTTTGAAGGTTGTGCCACAGAATGTCAATGTTAATATCCAAACCCTTAATTCTAACTCTTGTAGGGAACTAAAGGGTATCCCGGACCTAAAGGAGATGAGGGAGATGCTGGCGACCCTGGTGATGATGTAAGTATGACGAAATGTAATAATTCTGAAATCCTGTCTTTCTAGAAATTTCCTAGAAGAACTGAAATCTTGATCTTAAATGTGTGCTCCAAATAAAAAGGACACCCCTATTCCTATGAGATAAATATATACTTAAGTAATGACTATTCTTCCAACTGAGGCTGAGGCCACATGGTGCTGAAACGCAGCTTTTTGTTGCAGATTTTGCTGCAGTTTTTTGAGCAGGAAAAGTTAGGAAAGACATAGATCTCCATTATAATTCATGCCATGAGTTTTGATGAATATATTGGTTAGGCCCATCCTGCTCCGCTTGCCCATATTTGCACAATGTGGTACGTACGATGCAGAACAGGGGCGCATTTGGCATAAGAAACCAACTTGCCCTCATATGTTCCACAATATCATCCCTATATGCCAGAAAACTGGTGTAGAAGGATAAATTCCCCCCAAGGTGTATGGAGCTGAAAACAGACAGCTCTGTACACTGTGTAGCGGTATAGCTGACTATTGCAGATCAGTACTCAGTGAATGGGAGCTGATCTAAAGTGACTTGGCTCAATCACTATACAGTGTACAGAGCTGTGGAAAATTTTTCAAGAATGACACGTAGCACGTGATGTAATAGAATTACTAAGAGAATCCATCCTTTTCATATTTATGCTGCATCCCATGCACCAGAATTGAAATTTATTGTAGCCATAGTCTGATAGTACTTGCCCCGGCCCACCTTGACAGCAATATCCTATTTATAGAAATGAATGTCTAGTTGTCACTGCACATCCCTGGCACTCGCATTACCATTTCCATTTCCCATCTTGGTCCGGCCTTTTTTCCTTCATTTCTATTCGGTTCCTCCCTATTTTATCCACAATATACAGTACTTCCCATTTGAAGCAATTGCCAATAAGTTCAGACTTTAATGATTTTCTTCTCTGTAATTCCTAAATTGTAGGATTATTAAAAAGTAAAATGTTATTTCATCTCTTATTTCAGAATAATGTACCAGGGGCAGAAGGGCCCAAGGGAGGAAAGGGCTACAGGGGCCCAGAAGGACCACAGGTAAGTAACATATGATACACTTTCTATACCGGTGATTTTTCCAAGTTGTGAAGCTCTTATTGACATACATTAAGTGAAATAATTCATAAGATTGATTTTTTTTTTTTTCTTATTTTCACAATTCTTATCTTGTAGGGACCTCCTGGACCACCAGGACCACCAGGCCCAGATGTAAGTTATGGATGTCTCGTTCAGTTTTGCTGCTATCTCTTCTATTTAGATTTCCCTCTTCAATGATTTAACCAGATTTGACAGATTCTGTGACTACTGGCTGTGGTCACCAAACTTCCAGTAACTTGCAACAGCCACTCTGACTTGGCAAACTTACTTTACTGTGCCAGTTGTTGGCAATAGGAGATTCCATACAAAAATGGTGAGACATATGAAACATATATTCCAAGTGACTCATGGAGGCTGGAAACTCTCCAGAGCTAAGAGATTTTACTGGATGCCTGCTTTATACATTTACTTGCAGCCTAAAGTTCATTAACCTCCATTATTGTTATATCCACAGGAGTGTGAAATTCTGGATATTATCATGAAAATGTGCTGTAAGTATTATATCTTTTTCAAGTACATGTCCTGATATGTAATCCCCCAAAAAATAATACATCAATCAGTGTCTACAAATTATGGCCCTGGCCAAGACATGAAAAGCGAGGGAGTTACAGTACATTATGTCTCCCAGAGCAATGAAGTACTTATTATAGGCAGTCTACCATATAAGAATGGAGCAGGTCTGGCATGGGGCTTGATATGAAATAAAAAATAGTGGTATCTCGACTTTGGGTCATTATTTAAGGATTGTATATAAAGTACTCTAATGCAGATGCTGTTTGCCAGAAACTAGTTTCTCCATTACAAAAATCAAGGAAGAGTATGCAAGTCTGCCACGTAGACAATAAGTGGCTGGGGTTCCCACAAAAGTAACCCATAATAGGTTGGACTTGATGGGTTGAGTCCT
This sequence comes from Leptodactylus fuscus, assembly GCF_031893055.1. Classification (NCBI taxonomy): domain Eukaryota; kingdom Metazoa; phylum Chordata; class Amphibia; order Anura; family Leptodactylidae; genus Leptodactylus; species Leptodactylus fuscus. The sequence continues at coordinate 63,836,017 of NC_134272.1, forward strand.
TAATCCAAGCTCATCTATTATGTAACTATATAACTATGATCATTAGAAAGGGGCACCTGTGTCTCCTGTATCAATGAAGTGCAGGTTGTGTGTATATGGTGGGTCTAATAAAGATAGTTGAGTTCTGTAATATCCATTAGTTCCTCAGACTTGGATCGAGTGACAGTGCACATGTGCGACCATTTCTACACTGAAATAAGGGACCTAGGATCCCCTCTTCTATACCCACTGATGTCCCATTGGTTGGTACCCCAGTGATCAGACACTTACCCTAAGGATTGTGTTGATTATGGGAAAATCCCTTTATAGTTACTCAACTGGAGTGATTCATGGTCTACCATATTTCTTGCAAATTAGACCTGCAAGAGTCCTAGCCAGAAAGAGTCCTGGCTACTAGGTATTACTTAGCCGTTTAGGTGCACCACCCTGATTGCTGCCTAAGATGTGGACAGTGGACGGAGTGGGCAGGGCCCTCTTGTCAGATTTACGATTACTCACTCCAAAAAACTGGTGCAATTTCTATCAGTAATCTAGGTCATTCCTTGACTAGCGTAGAATTAGATTCTTCCACAAGGGACCTTCTGAGATGTGCTTATTAAGAGGTGGGACCTTTAGCACCACCAAGTAGATGATGTCAAACTGGCTTAGGAAATGTCGGTCTTAATAAATTTCCCTCCATATGCCTAATTTGTACTGTGAAAGATATCTGGGCGCCAAGCACTCCTGTAGACCAAAAAAGTAGAAAAAAAAGTCTTTGGCTTCCCATGTCTTATTTAGTTAGAATTGCCTTCACAAATGACTTAAGTACTATATTTTCAGTATGGACCAAGTTAGATCTATCGCTTATTGCCCATACTGTATAATATTCTGCATGGCTTGATGGGACATAGCCAGTATTGTGGTGCAAACCCACTTTTATCCAAGTAAGCTGAAGTGACCTTCCAGTATTCGGGAAAATGTATCATGGAGCCAAAATGAAAGGCTTCAAGCACTCATCCAAGTGCTGGCTGTTTTTTGGCCTATTATTCTTGAGATCTCGAGGTCACAGGATTAAGTGACTTATCAGGATTTTGCTAAAACCAGTGATCACTTTAAAGTTTATCTAGTCAATCTACCAGTCTGCCAAATAAAAGTCACTGACTAGAGGTGTCCACAAAGCCTATTGCCGTTGACATGTTACAGGATGATGAAGATCACTCTGGACATTCTGTGTTGAATAAGACATGCATAGGGTCCTTTTACTTCACATAATGTTCCTCAGATGTCCGTTCTTTCTCCTTGATGTTGTGCCTATTTAGTAAGAGAACTGTCTTGCAAGAGTGCAAAGAGTCAGGCTCCTTATGTAGCTGTGCTTATTTCATGTCTCTGTGATAGCCGGCCTGTTCATTATCATCTGGGTCTTTGATGTTGACGTTGTTTATGACAAGCTGGTTCTCATTGCCTTTTCCTTTTCTTTCCTTTGCAGCTTGCTGTGGTAAGTATGCGTTGTTTTCTGGGCCTATACATGTATACAGAATTTTTCCTAATAAACTCAACCATATTTTTTCATATTCCTAAACATGAGCACTATACTAACATCGACAAATATCAATTAATTTATATAGCATGACCTATCCTTCATGAGATATGCTCTTATGCTACAATACATAACCCACCCATAACCCCTTCTCCTGTTGTACCTCTATTACTGACTCACAATTTAGAATTTTGATCCTATTATTTTCGCTCTCCTTCAGAATGCACGTGTGGTCCCATTGATGTCCTCTTCGTTGTCGACAGTTCTGAAAGTATTGGAAGCTCTAACTTCCAGATCGCCAAAGAATTTATCATAAAGGTCATCGATAGACTGAGCCGAGATGAACATGTCCAGGTTAGATTATATCGAATTTTGGAGCCAGATTAACCCTATCTCTTTCTGGAAGGGCATCGTGTCTGTCCATCATTGCATTATTGGTGCTGTTATGGGAAAAGAGTATTCTCTTTATTCTAATCCTTGGACAACCAAAACGCCATCTGCATTTAGCTTATTTTATTCTGTTGGTTCCATAAGGTCCGTTGAATTAAAATCCTGTGAAAAATGTCTGGTTTCTCGTAAAAGTATTAAATGCTCCCTAAACATTCGCTGTATCTACCTATGTAATTACCAGGATTAGTATTTCCATGCTCTCACTGTTATATAGTGGACCTGCAAAGTTTCCATAGGTTCACTATTACCTAATGTATAGTCATTCAGTATATTTCCTGCGTACATTGTGTACTGTTTCCATGGCCAACAGGGTCAACATTCTCTATTTTTTCTGACTATAGTTTAACTCCGGGGAGTCTCGGGTTGGAGTGGTACAGTACAGTCATGGAAATACTCAAGAATCCGTTGCGATGGGAGATCCCAACATCAACACTATTGGCCAACTGAAGGAGTAAGTGGCACTAAAATAGTCCATCAAGTTCATGTAAAGTCCATAGACAATGTGAAGCCATCAAACAACATATATAGAGGGGCACACTGGGTATTACCATAGAAATCTTAGTTTTCTCTTGCAATGGAAACATTTACTCTTCAAGAAATCTCTTAAGAAATCTCTCACATTTACTACTTTTGAACGTTTTCTTTTCTATAGGGCAATAAAGAACTTGGGATGGATAGCAGGAGGCACATGGACTGGGGAGGCTCTTGCCTTTACGAGAGATAACCTTCTAAAACGGTTTGCATCTGATAAGAGAGTTGCTTTGGTGTTGACAGATGGTCACTCCGATATCTTGAGAGACAAAACACCACTCAATACCCTGTGCGAGGTTACTCCGGTAAGTAACCATCAATGTTCTTTATAGTCTCTACAGTGTGTGTTGGCACCTTGCTCATATCTTCTATATTCAACAGGTGGTTTCTCTCGGAGTAGGAGACATCTTCCAATCTCCTCCCAACCCTGACCAACTGGGAGACATTGCTTGTGGTGGAACAACATATTCAAAGGGGCTATCTTTGCAAAGGACAAGCTATACAGAGCTGCTGGAAGATGGTTTCCTACAGAACGTTACAGCTCATATCTGCAAAGGTAAAACAAACACACCCAACATGGCATGCCATTTGACAGAAACCACTCGGAGAAGATGTATCTGTTTGCTAAAATTTGTATTTCTCTTACAGAAAAGAAGTGTCCAGATTACACCTGTGCTAGTAAGTATCCTGCTATTGAATGTACTATCTTCTGGTTAACCATTACAAGGTCAATGGCCATCTGACCCTGTTGTGATGAAGCCCTGATAAATAATTTTCTTCTTTTTATTTCCTAGTCAAATTTGAGGTTCCCGCGGACATCACTCTACTTGTGGACAGCTCTACCAGCGTCGGAAGCCGAAACTTTGAAATGAGCAAAGGCTTTGTAAAGCGTATTGCACAACGTTTCCTGGAAGCCCAGAGTCCTGCATTTGACTCGGTACGTCTTTCGGTGGTGCAGTACAGTGGTCCAAATGAACAAGAGGTGGCATTACAGTTCGTGTCCAACTATACAGAGGTTGTGAGCGTAGTAGATAAGATGAAGTTCATTAATGGCGCCACAGATGTAGGGGCAGCACTACGTACAGCGACAGAACTTTTCCGTGAAGACTCAGCACCTGGATCAAGCAAAAAGCTGCTGTTGTTCTCAGATGGCAATACCCAAGCAGAGGACACTCTTCTCAAGGCTGTGCAAGACGCCCGTGCTGCAGGAATTGAGATCTCTGTTTTGTCAATAGGAAATCGCCCCCATGAGGATAATCTACGAGTACTGCTAACTGGCGCTGCTGCAGATTCTAAAGTTGTCTTCAGTGACAGGAACCTCTTCCGAATCCCCGATTATTCCTCTCTTCTTAAAGGTGTCTTCTACAAAACCGTGAGCCGCAGGGTATCTCTGAAACCCCAGTAAATTTACTCTTCCTGACACAATGGGCCGGAAATGCCGCTCGGCCATATGCACTGTGATCTAAGATAATAATGAATGGGTAAAACTTTACATTCTAGATTGTAATCTTATCCTGTCTACCGCAGTCTCTCATACCTGGTATAGAAAATTATAATTATCAGAGCAGATAGAAAAAAAATTTGTGCCATTTGATCTTATTTTTGGTAAATTTTGCACCATAGATATGGCATGAAACAGCCAAAAATTTTAATGGAATCTCAGGTGCTAGTGGGGTACAATATTCAGGGCACAATATTTCATGTGTGGCAATTTCCATTCTAATATTTAGAAGGTATGAGAGATGTACAAAAAGTGTTATGTGTGCAATATGTCTACACTCCTATGTGCACAAAAAATTCAGATTTTCTGACAATCATATGCCTGCATTTTACGGCCCCTATTACAGCCCCAACACTTGGATCCCCTATGGTCCAAACAAATTTAGACTAGAAGATTCTTTTATGAACTAATTTGACTTTATAGGTGTTCTTGGTTTTTGCGGCTGTTATAGGAAAAATAAAATGCGGCTTTATTTTGAGTGTCTAAAAACTGCCATAAATAACGTTCCTCCAAATTAAGCAATATTTGAGGCCAATTCTAAAAATCTCAAATATGATTAAATATTCATACACATACAATATTTTTAATGTAGTGATTTTTTTTAAATCCTTGGAGAATTTTTTTTTATTTCAATTAACTCACCTCTATGACAAAATTAAAATATTGGAAACACTGTAAAATTTGGATACTACTTTAAATAGATAGGACCACTATAATCTGTAATTGTATGATGTATCACAAAGAGGGCCTTAAAGCAAATGGGAAGAAGCAATGATGACACTAGTCAGACCATGGGATCCTATGCTATATGACTAGCCCCTAAATAATGCATCCTATAGATGTCAAAGAAAGAACATGTAGGTGATAAGATTGTTAGATGAGCCATAGGGAGGCTGTAAATACTAATACTAGATACAAGTTTTTGGACGTGGAATCAGTTCATTGGGCATAAAATGATATTGGAAAATAAAAATACCAATATCTTTTTCATTGCCTAAATTCAGTAGAAAAATAGCATTGGGCCATGTAATGTAATGCATCCCTATAATCCTCACCACTCCCGGGACTGCAATTGTCTTCTTGAAATGATGACAGTCTGTTCAAAAATTCTTCCATTTCTCAACCCCAACCACCTATAGGCATAACCTGACCTTCCCGGCCCTTATGCAACATCTATAATGGCGGCCCCCCAACCCTGCTGTCCCATTTATAGTACAGATGTCTTTTTGGTTAGAAGATACTCACAAGTCCTATAAAACGTCTATGAAAATATCATAACGACAAGTAATAAAAAAAGTGAATTTGACTTTGGTCCAATAATCCGGGACAATGTGTTAATGTTTCCTTCATTTTACTTTTGCAAAAACAAGCAGAGCAAAAACAAGTGTCACAGGGACCATAACGTCTTCTGCTTAACAAAGAACCCATTTGATCTCATCTTAAAGGTAATCCTGAGTCATACCATCACCCTGAAAGTGAAGGGTTAAACAATTTTCTTCATATTGGTGCTATATTCAGGGAAATGAAGAACACGATATCTCATGACTATTGTTCTGTTGGTTGTGACACTTGCTATGGGGTTATTGGCCTGCGCTGTGTTGTTCCAAGACCCCTGTATGTTTCAGTCTCTGCTCACTTTGGTCTCTGAATAAAGGGTTTTACAACCATTGTGTCTCCGTTGTGAGTTATTGGATGTATGAATGGGAATTATTCATGAGTATGTCTATATTCCGCGAATGAATCGATACAAGTACTTGCATAATGTACGATGGAATAGCTTAGGGGCAGGTACAGACGACATAACCCCCATGCAAGAACACTATATGGACCCCTTGTTCTCCAATAGCCCAGTATAGAACACTTCCCATGTGTGTCTGGCCATTCACCAGTAAATTCAGTGGTTGTCTAGTCTCCAAGTGGGGTTATCTTCTTCTGCACCAGGGACTCAATATTGTATCAGAGTCTAGGTGTAAAAATATCCACTAGAAGTCATCAAACTGCTTTGGCTTGGTCACTTCAAGGATGTTGTCTAAGTGCCCCTTCCCTCAGTATTCACATCTAATCACTACCTCTTGCCGAGGTCCCAGTTGGTGAAAGCTGACCCAAAGATCAGGCAAATGCACAGTCCGAATAAAGACCAAAATCAGAGTAGACAGTATACATATATACAGGAAAAAGTGAGCCAAGATTATAGTAGAAACAGTAAAAGCAAGGGCATTAGATGGGGTAAGGGATGCAAATTTCAAAATATAGGTCCAACTTCAGATCTCAAGACAAGGTACACAGCTCAGCAGTGGCGTAGCTAGGAATGCCGGGGCCCTGTGGCGAACTTTTAACATGCCCCCCCCCCCCCAACTGACGCCGAAGACCTCGACCGACCCCCTCCTCTGCACTCTATTATGTCCCTTAGTAAGCCCTGCACACAGTATTATGTCCCTTAGTGGCCCCTGCACACAGTATTATCCCCCATAGTGGCCCCTGCACACAGTATTATCCCCCATAGTGTCCCCTGCCAACAGTATTATCCCCCATAGTGTCCCCTGCACACAGTATTATCCCCCATAGTGTCCCCTGCACACAGTATTATCCCCCATAGTGGCCCCTGCACACAGTATTATCCCCCATAGTGTCCCCTGCACACAGTATTATCCCCCATAGTGTCCCCTGCACACAGTATTATCCCCCATAGTGTCCCCTGCACACAGTATTATGTCCCATAGTGGCCCCTGCACACAGTATTATGTCCCATAGTGGCCCCTGCAAACAGTATTATCCCCCATAGTGGCTCCTGCACACAGTATTATAGCCCATAGTGGACACCCATAAACAATTATTATACTCTAGGGTCTTTTCAGACCCCAGAGTATAATAATCGGAGACCCGGGGGAACAAAAAAATAAAAATTACTGTTTCTTACCTGTCCCTGGCTGCTACACTGTCTTCTCCACTGCCGTCCTTCTTCTATGATGTCGGACGTCACATGACCTGGGAAGCAGGCCGGGTTCATGTGACGTCAGAGACGTCAGACAAGGAGGAAGGAGGCCTGGCCGGATCGTGGAGAGGTAAGTAACAGTGTTTTTTACATTCCCTTACCTCTCCCGGTCCGCCGATCATTATACTCGGGGGTCTGCCAGCCAGGATCGGCAAGTAAATAGGACCCGTAACGGCCTATTAAAAAAAAAAAAACGCAGTGGTAGCGGCTGTCACCGGGCCCCCTAATGGACCGGGCCCTGTGGCAGTTGCCTCTGCGGTAGTTACGCCCCTGCAGCTCAGATTCTGTAGGAAAAGCAGTAAAAGTACAGAACTCAGGGTGCCCAATTATATTCAGGGCTCAACCCTTCAGATAGAAGGAGAGTATTGTTCAGGCAGACAGACAAGGGGAAATGCATCCAAACAAGAGATCATGGCACAAGTAAGGCACAGACAGAAAGAAGAACATTGCTCGGGCAGGGCGAGGTAAGAGAAGCAGACTTTTGTACACACAGGCAGGCAGAGACCAGGCAGTAACATCCGTTGGTAAAAGTAGTACACTGGAATACAAATGTGTATGGGGAGTGTTGTTTTATTTTTTAAAGTATTTTAAGCAGTGGTCACTAAATAGAGCATATCTCTATGTACATCATGGTAATGGATATCCTCATATTGCTGTCTTCAATCCCTTTAAGACTACCTGTTCACTGTAAGTTTTACAACTAGACCTAAGGTGCTCTGGTATCCTTGGACTTGTTTAGGTTTATATTTAGCGTATTATACACAGAAACACATATAAGAGCAATGGTATCTACCTAGTCATCCGCCTAATCGGACCAATACTAAGGGTACATTGGACATATAGGGAAATAATTGCTGTCCACCAGATGGTTTATAGTACAAACAACTAACATGGGGACAGGAAGTTTAATAATAACAATTCAGATGAAACAGTAAAATTTAACAGACTGCTATTAACAATGTTCATCATATGCCAAGACTTGTAAGTATACTGTAGTTTGTCATCTTTGGCTTCTTTGTACCTTTTCCGCTTGTCCCAGTAGTAGTAATAATTACAAATAATATTAAAGAAAATTAAGAAAAACTTATGAAGGGGTTGTCCACTTTCTAATATTGAATTCCATGAAACAACACTAGAGTAAATTACCAAAATTATCATATATTATTTAAATGGTGCAAATTTTACCAAAATTTCCAATTGTGCAAATTGCATTCTAAACATTATAAATTTGGTGTATTTTGCTAGGTATTTTACTTTTCTATCCCTCATGCTGTACCATCTTCTACCTATTGTATATTTATGAATGAGAGTGGGTGGGATTTATCATGCCTAATATGTCTTTATACTCCTTTCGGCACTTCACCACTTTCCTTCCGGTTTATTGTCATAAATTATCAATTAATCCTGAAATCTAAAAAATTTCAGAGCAGGTGAACAGCCCATCACGCACCTTGTCATAAATGAGACGTACCCCAGACCGGGTTTTCATAAATCTCCCCTAGATTTCTAGACTATTGATCTGCAATGAGGACAATGTTGGGGAAGAATTGCACAAAAATTAAAACAAAACTTCAGCGTAAAACCTATATAGGAAGTAGAAAAGTGAAAATGTTACTGCAGTGAGCAATAAAATCTATATTATGTGCCATAATAGGAATGGAAAGGAACATTTTGTCATTTTTTTCCTGCCAGATTAATGGAATCCACCTTTTGTACCCAAGGAATCATTAACTTTCATTAAATGGAAAAAAAAAAAAAAAAGCATTTCAGTTGTGAATTTTGTCTCATTGCTATCTTTGCTAACACAATGAATTTCTAAGAAATGCCCTAAAATTTGAAATTTATGTTGTAAAATACCGTATATGCTCGAGTATAAGCCGAATTTTTCAGCACAGTTTTTGTGCTGAAAAAGGCCCCCTCGGCTTATAATCGAGTCAAGCAAAAAATTTTTTTTATTTATTTATTTATTTTCTGGAAGGGGGTCTATGACCAGCCGCAATAGTAATGTATAGAATCTCCCATAAAATAGTGAAAAAAAGAGAAGCTTTTAAAAAAATATAATAAAAAAATAAAGTAAATAAAATACATATAAAAGTAGAAAATTACTGTGAGACATATACACATTAGGTATCCCTGTGTCTGAAAGCGCCCGGTCTACTGAATATAGGGTATCTGCAGTGCTCCTGTTCCGTCAGGAAGGGGTTAATAGGAGCACTGCAGATCCCCTATATTCAGCCAGACTGAATTCCAAGCGGGGGAAAAAAAACCCAGTCCTCAAGCTCAGGGAAGGGGCAGACAGACAACCAAAACACCCCCTCCCCTTCCCCTTTCCCAGCATCTACTGCACCCAAAAACACCGACCATTTTAATTTTTGAAATTTTCCAGTAGCTGCTGCATTTCCCCCCCTCGACTTATACTCGAGTCAATAAGTGTTCGCATTTTTTTGCGGTAAAATTAGGGGCCTCGGCTTATATTCGGGTCAGCTTATACTCGAGTATATACAGTACTTTGTATTGTATTGTGGTATATTCACATGACTTACGCTAGGTTCACCTGCACTTGGATTTCTGCTCCTTGGATTTCTGTGCAAAAATGGAAACCCAACCCACTTGAAAAGTGATTAATCACGACCTCCTGAACTATAATGGGGTACACCAGGTTTCTGCCCATTTCTCTCCACATTTCCAGCGCAATAGAAGACGGAATCCCCAACGGAAATCAAGCGTAGGTGTGAAACCAGCCTAAGCCACTTCTCAGCCATGTGTTTCATGGATGCTTGTGGGATCCATTTTCTTCATGGACCAATTAAACTCAATGGGAGAATCAGGCCTGTGAAAACAGACCCAAAAGTCCGATCTGTGAAAAAATAAAGCATGTCCTAGTTTGTCATGGATGACAGACACCACGTGATCCAGAAACTCAGCCATGTGAATAAGTTCTTAACCCTTCTGAACAATTTTCAATAAATATGATATATAATTTTCAGAAATAAACCCTGATCTTTACAAGCTTTGTACTACATTTTTATTGCTTTACTGATTTATTCTTATTTAGTTCCATATGTTAAAATGTAAATGATATAGAGGAAAATGTGAGCTAAAATAAGTTTTAAAATACACTCTATGGAAAATCTGGCCAAACTTTTCTATGAAAGCTTTATATTGTTTATGGCATAGCTTAGACATTACTCTGTGTCACTAGGAGATGGTTTGTCACAGTTTGGGAAACAAGTTTATCCGTTTCGCAGAGTTTATTAAAGTCAAAAGTCCATTGAAAAATTTCTTATGAAGGAATAAAAATAGATATGTTTAGATGCAAACACCTACCCGTGCTATGACACAAGGCCAACACGAGAAGATATGAACCATATTGGTTACAATGGATTTGGTTTATGGATAAATTGAGGAACAGAGTCAAGAGATTATCAGGTTTTCATCCTATAAACCCTATACAAGGATCTAGCTGCAGGCAGGGCAATTTTAAAACATTGGTGGGCCCAGTGCAAAGGTTGAGTCCCCCATCACCACCCCTATAATACCTGACCCACATAAATTAGTGACTCCCACATGGTATAAAGTCCCTTAGTGGCAGACATTAACAGGTACTCCCAGTGTCCCCTCATACATTAACCTGTCCCGCCCTGATGGCCCCTCATACATTTTATTACAATGCCCTGTTCCACTTTGCCCCCACAGTATAATGTCCCCTTTCCAGGTTCTTCCCACAGTATACTATGGCCTTTCTAGATTGCCCCCACAGTATATTGTTCCCTTTCTAGGTTATCCCAACAGTATAAAGCCCCATTTCTAGGTTGTCCCCACAGTATAATATCCCCTTTCCAGGTTCCCCTTTTCATGTTCTCGTTCCAGGTTTCCCCCACAGTTTATTGGTTCCTTTCCAGGTAATCCCAACAGTATAATGTCCACTTTCCAGGTTGAACCTCCTGCTCCCATGCAGTACACTGGGAGTAGAGACAGTGGAGCAACCAAACGGTGAAGCAGGGATTGACAGCTCCCTGCATCACCATTGTACTTCACTCAGTTGGAGCTGTGATATATCGGGTGGCCCAGAACAGCAGGACAGCACTCTAAATGCAGGACTCTCTGGCTGTCCCAAGGGGCCCCCCCGCTACCATAAGGCTTGGTGCAAGTGACAGTTGGCTGTATGGCTAAAAGTGACCATGGCTGCAGGAAATCCCCAGAGTAGTCACTGTTAGCGACAGCTGACTCCAATGCATGATACCAAAGCAGCAGTCAAGAAGCATAGTCAGACGTGGATGAGGTCAGGTAAAGTACAGTTTACCCAACCAACAATGGTAAGCAAGCAGACAATTAGGGCAGCCAGCAAGTAGACATAGTCAGAGAACAAGATGGATCAGTAAAAAAATATTGTAAAAACAGAAAAAAATAGAAAAAAAACCTTGCACAATGCGCCATGGAGGTTCCTTGTACTTCACACATTGATCAGGCATGATGCAGGTCATTGGACCGAAACATCCCTGCTTAACATTGGATCAATTTTTCATGTATACCTAAATACCGTTTTTTCCATGGCGCATCAACCTATGTTACCTTCACAATAAATGTATTTGTTTATTCATCACTGAATCAGGAGTGTGCAGCAGATCATTTCTTTTTTGGATACTGACAGGGTCGGAGGATCCATTTTCTACTTGCATCTCAATCCAATATATGAGTGTGCGGTTCCACTGTTTTCTTACATTGGGAACAGATTCCTGGTCCAGTAACACTAATGTGTGAGTGTCTGGCGCTGTATGTGTGCTCGGCTAGTGGATGTTGTTGTGCAGGAGAGATTGGCGGGTGTTGCATTGCATGAGCTTGAGTACAGCAGCAGGTGCCAAGGCTCATGCAACAACCACTAGCTGCCTTGTGTGGTTTATGGAGTGCTTGAGCCATTGGACTGTGGGAAATTGTATGTGTTGTGTCCTATAACAGAAGAACAATGCCATTTTGTACAAAGGCTGTTGAACTTGGTTGTGAATTTGTGTTTGCACCCATAGAAAGAGGGGTGATGCTTTGGCTTTGAGGTTTTTAGAAGATGGAAAGAGTTTAGTGGCTGAATCAGTGAAGACCTTAGGTGTCCACAGCCAAAACATGCCCCACATTTTCCCCAGAGAGGTTGGCATGGAGGACTAACCCTGTCTGAGTCTGGAAAGTGCCATACATGTGGAACCTGCTGTTGTACATGAATGTCCATCTATGCTGCTTTGTAACTCTCTGAAACCCTGTTAAACTAACCATTGTCTGGTTTATATGCCATCCCGTCTCCTGGGCCTTCATTTGCACCCAACACCAAGGATACCCCAAAACACTATCACTTGAAGGGCAACTAGCATGGCGTGCCACTTTGATCCTTGCCATCACTTCAGCGTCACCTCCACATCACTCTGCATATACATATAGTAGGTAGAATACATCATGTTATTGACAAAGCAGAACAAGTCCAACTTTGAGTCTTCTTTCTGTGAATTCATGTCTGATGATGAGTGCTCCTCTACTTGATCTGATGGAAGATAGTCATGTGCGGGACTGCGAACTGTACATGCTAGCAATATAAAAACCACTTCAAAGTCAGTTTGAAGCCATATACTTAATGAATTAAACCTTTAGCTCTCTTCTCCAGACATACTATTTGTTGGCCTGTCGCTTAGAACTTAATGGAGTGATGTGAACACATTTGTATGTAGAATGTAATGTTTTAATTACAAAGGGGCATAAGAGGTTTTGTAAGAGACTCAAACAAAGCATGACTTTGACTTTGTAGCTTTTTCTGCATGAAAATATCCTGTTAAAGTGAAAAAATGAATGGTCCTTCCATTTATTGCCAAATAAAGACTGAGAATCTACCATTCCCATGACTATGAGGAGCAAGCCTAGGTCATGACAATGAACACTGCTACAACACAGACCTTTATGGCTATGTCCACCCTCACAACTGAGTTTATTACTGTTTAAAGGTGCACCAGACCCTCTGTGTCACAAAATTTAGAATTTTGGTCAATGTTAAGGGTGTTATCTAAGTAGCCATCCTAATCTTCAACCTTTAACCACTATAGTTTTGTTACATATTTGCGTGGAAAGCACACGGACCCCATTATAGTCTATGGGGTCCATGTGCTTTCATAAGTTCACCGCTTGTCAGTGCGTTTGGTATTCTGTTCAGGGGGGTCCCCAACTGGACTCTCCAAACAGAATACTGAACACAGATGTGAACCAGGCTTTAGATAAGTTATAATAAGTGATTAAGGACCATGGGAAGAATATGCAAATCTGTCTTCCATGATGTAATTAGGAAGTCAGCTGCTGCCTCAGTATTGCAAACCAATAGAGGGCGCTCACTGGAATGTGCAAGCCTGTCTTCCCTGATGTAGTTAGGAAGACAGAATTCCAGTGAAATAACCCAATAACTACATCAGGGAAGACAGGCTTGCACATTCCAGTGAGCGCCCTCTATTGGTTTGCAATACTGAGGCAGCAGCTGACTTCCTAATTACATCATGGAAGACAGATTTGCATATTCTTCCCATAGTCCTTTGCGAAGTGGAGTGCTAAAGGCTTAATAAGTCTCCACACACCTATATGGTGGTCTCTCCCCAAGGAGTGACAATATCCCCTTAAATAAGTGATTAAGTCAATTTACTCTGTGTGACACTATGTATGCCGTACTGCATTATTTATACTTACTGTTCACTCTAGGTAGGAGGAAAGGGTTAACCACAGATATTGAGGATTCTTCCCTCTTGTGTTATAAGTCATGAAGTCCTACTAAAGCATCCTGTTGGTTCAGGGCCTGGATTATGTCTGCAGGGAAGATACAGAAGTGTGATTTGATGGGGAATAGCAAATGGAATTTGCTGGACAGCTTAATAGTGGAAAGGAGAGAAAAAAGACACGAATATGGACAAAGGACAACAACAAAATGTTACCATTACTGAGAATTTGGACGATCTACCTAGACACATTTCTTTAAACAAAAGATGGTTATAATATAAATGAGTAAGTCCAAGGAAATTATATAGTTTTTTAAGTTAGCCTTGGCTGAAAACCGTGGCCTGCAACAATAATGGACATGATACGAATTTAGTACTTTATGCTGTAAGGTCCACAAGCCTGAAGGGGTGCAAAGACCCCCCCTACACTATAGTAAGGCACCAGTATTATAAATAGCACATGCTAAATGGTGACCCTCTTACAAATTTTGCATTGGGACCAGGTTACAACTCAAGTACAAATGGGTGAAGCTCAGCAGATTAGTTTTTCAGAAATTTTTTTGGCTTTGCCCACCTATTTTGTAGTTCAGTCTAAATTGAATCTGCTATTATTATGGTGTCATGGTTTTGGCAGACTAAAGATATTTTGGAGGCCTGAAGTGGACTCCTAGAGACTAGCGAACAGTAAAATGTTCGAGATTTGATATTCGTTTCGAGTAGCCCCTCAATATTCGAATCAAATATTGAACCCTATTATAGTCTATTATAGCCTATTATAGTCTCGTTTCAGGAGTAGGCAACGTTTGATCAAATTATACTTACCAAGTAGATGAGTGAGGGTCGGGCTGGATCCTCCGAGAAGTCTTCTCCGTGCAGCGTCCTCACGGCATCTTCCGGCTCTGAATTCACTCTGCCAGGCATTGGGCCTGGGCAGAGCCGACTGCACATGTCCACACTACAAGCGGGCATGCGCAGTCGGCTCTGCCCAGGCCCGATGCCTGGCAGAGTGAATTCAGAGCCGGAAGACGCTGCGGGGAAGCTGCACCAAGAAGACTTCTAAAGGTAGGAGAAGAACCAGCATTGATTGGCCGACTGTATAACATTCGGCCAACCAATGCTGGTTCTGCATCGAACTTTTCCATTCGAATAGCGAGTGGTACTCGATCGAGTACGAGTATTTCGAATACCGTAGTATTCGATCGAATACCTACTCGATCGAAAACTACTCGCTCATCTCTACTAGAGACCCCCAGACATAGCTACAGAGTCCAGGACACGTGAATAAGACTGTTTGCTATGTCTACTACCTCCCTTGGGCCTCCACTTATACTCTGGGATCTTTTCAGATAGTGGTTTGTGGGTGGCAAATTCCAAAAATTTGTAAAGAAGCAAACTTGATAAGAACCAATTTTCTCATCCCTAGTCTCCACTAATTCTGCCATGGCCAATTCCCTCCTCTGTAAAGCCGGCATAATATATGGCCACAAGTACTGAATTTTGTGCTGTTAAGGGCAAACACAAATAATATGTTGCAACATTTCCTATATCCACATGTATGAAAAGCTCAAAACACAAAGTGACGTGTGCTGCAGGTTTTAAGCATGTACATTTCCAAGGTACAGGATATGCACGCTGTGACAAAGTAAGCCCGGGAGTTTCCAACAGTGAGTGAAGCGACCTGATAAACATCCTTGAGCAGTGGGGTCCATATGAGCTTTATGAGTTTGCTGGGCTTCTGCAGGCGATGTTGAGACCATTGTCTGTATTCTGTGAGCTCCTGTGAAACTGCTGTGAAACTGCCATGAAGTCCTGCTGTAACCGAAAACTTCCTCCAGTGCTCGGTGAAACCATGGCCTGTGAGTGTTGGTGTGCCTTCCCGCCCTTGATCTTCTCTTTGAGGAGAGTGGAATCACTGAGCAAATGTCTAAGATAAGATATTGATAATCCATTAATAGTCCCACCATGGGAAATTCAGTGTGTTACAGCAGCATAGATAATACAATATAAAAATACAAAGAATCCAAGGTTGCAGAGACAGTAGGTACCAATAAGAAAAAAGAAAAAGGTAAAAAAAAAAGAGGTAGTAGAAGAGATATCACAACTTAAAGATCTTTCAGTTCTCCGTGTGGAGTGATCTCTGCTTGGAGCTCGGTGTTGGTTGTACAGCCGAACTGCAGTGGGGAGGAAATACCTTCGATAGCGCTCCTTCTCACACCTGGGGTGAAGCAGTCGGTCACTGACAGTACTGCCCAAGGCTATCACAGTCTCATACATGGGAGTTGTTCTCCAGCATGGAGGTCACCACGGACAGTATCCTTCTGTCACCCACCACATGTACTGGGTCCAGGGGGCTCCGCAGGACAGAGCTGGGGCTTGTCGAGCCTATTCCTATCCCTGGTTATCACCATAAAAAAGCCAGTAATGCTTATTTTTTGCTTTGGTGGCTTTGAATGTTGTTCTTGTTTTTGCAGTTTTTGTGTAAACATAGGCTCAGATGTACTATTGTAATTATGACTCGACACTGGCATAATCTTTGGCACAATATGGCACATCTTTGGTGCAATGTGGCTCATCTTTGGTGCATCTTGGCATATCTAGTTTTTGACTTGCTAGACTTGTGAGTGTGGATTCTTAGAAATAGGAAAAAGGATGAGTCAAAAATGCTCCAAAATTGGGTTGAAAAATTCTGGCTCAAAGCAAACTATCTAAAAGGTGGTATCGATGTAGACTAGATAGTCTAAATATACAGCAGATTTATCATCCAGCATCAGACACCGTGACACATCTGACACATTTAGCTTGAAACCTCTAAGTATACATTGTTAGTAAACCTGGGCTACACTTTTTCAGGTGTTGGCCCCATAAGGAAGTCAGAAAACAGAAAAAAATGTCAGAAAAACAGAAGCAAAAAAACACTAGAATGTCTTAAAAAAATGCAGTGTAGATAGGGCTTTTTGTTCATTAAAATTGGCTAACCTGTATCATCTGGGGGCAGCATTTTTTTTTTTGCAAGATAAAACCAAGAAAAACATCATACAAATTTCACAAAAATGTTTTTAAAAACAAAGCGTTGATCCGGCCAACCAATTTGTTTCTTACTAAATTATATACAATTAATTCATTTGTGTACTGAGGCATTTCTATTCCAAAAAGTTAAATAAATCTATCAATTTTGGACAGAAATTTAAAATAATCTGGAAAAAACAATCTCTTGGGCCATAAATTTCAGCCAGTAATCGAACACCTGCTATACAAGCCATTTATTCGGAAATGTGTGTTCCTAAGAAAATTTTCCTCTCGTTTGTATTTCTTTGTATTTCTAGTTCCAGGCGATTCAATATCCTATATTCCCTATGCAAATCCCCAAGTAGCATGTTCCTAATATTCTATCAGGCACAGCTGTGGATGACCTCACCTCATCATGAATCAGGAAAAGGACCATTCCCTAGTGCGGTACAGTAAATACAAAGAAATGCAGAGTATATTATAACATGTTCTTATATCACAAATATCGTCATATGACATTGCACGCAATTGCTAATGTGAATGGACTCCCACTGTATAGTTAGAGCTGGCTAGGACTTTGCAGGAGCTTAGTAGGACTTTTCCTACAGGGAAATAAAGATGTGTTATTCCTTGCCTTTCTTCTTGGCTGGATATGTCAAGATGTGTTTCACAAGATGACCATCTTTTCAAGAAAACATATTTGCAATATCCCGTCACAAAGTGATGCTCCATTGAAATAGCACATCACTTTGTGACAGAATATCACAAAATCATAAAGTTATGTGCATACAAAAATGGATCCGGCAAAAAGGAGGACAATATTTCCAATACGTTTTGAACCTACTTTTGGCTTTGGTGCAAAAAACTGCAACAAAATCTGCCACAAGAAGGCAGTAGGTAACAAGCGTCCAAGACTGATATTGTGATTTTTTTTTTCAGGTACAATTGTTTGACGCATCTCCACATCAGAATTTTATGCTGCAAAGGAGAAAAAAGATTCAAAACTAGGAGTATTCCTGCAGGTAACATCAACAGAGCAATGACCTTATTATAAGTACCAAGTTGCAGAGAGTTACAACACATATCGATAGAATTAAGTACAGAACCTAGAACATCTTCAGATAAAGAGAAGACATCACATGATATGCTAGAGACCGGCAAGGAAAAACAAAAAGCATCACAGCAGATAAAATGATGAGTGTAGGGGATGGGAAAACCACTTTAATGGCTGAAACGAAGCTTGCAGAAGCCACTTTATCTCCACCACTTTATCTTTCCTAGCAGCCTTAGCATCCTTGGCAGACTCCTTTGGGTGATCTCTTCGTCAGGTCACATTTTAAGGAATGCCTTTATCCTCCTAGGTCTTGTCACTGCCAACAACTATGCCTATTTAATTATTATGCCCCCACTGAATCCTTGGTACTGTTTTTCCATGAACTCTGTGATGTGCTGGGACACCTCAATTTTGCTAAAACAGTCACGTGCAGGGATTATAATTTTAGTGTTAATTTGACCCTGGCCATTCCTCCTCCTCAGCTAATAAGCTTTCCTTTAAGACCAAGGGTGAGATCCATCCATCCAATCCCTTAAAGTAGCTCATGCTTGGCGGAACTTAAATGGGAATAGGTGAGGTCATACCTCTTTTACTCCAGCTCACCACTTTGACACCAGGATCGATAAGATCATTTTATCTACTTTATTTAACATGTTCCTGACCAGATCACGACCTTGTCATGGTTGACATTGATTTTCAGACTCCCTCTGCCACCCACGCCCCAATGGCGCTTAAACAAGTTCATATTGACTGATCGTGGCATTAAACAACGGATCTCCGATGCTCTTGCCAAGCTCCTAGTATATAATAATGCATTAATTGGGTTGCGCATAAGGCTACAATTACGGCTACCCTCGTAGTGGAGGCTTCTTGCTTGAAAACAGAATGGTTTAAAGTGCAGGCAGACCTAGAACATAAACTATTAAAGATAGAAACTGCTAATCAGCTTAATCCTTCTCGCTTTTTGGCTACATGTTGGCCAGCCCCATCCAAAAACGACTTCATTCGCACACATTCCCCATCTCCCTTAGAGGTTTTCAGGACTACTCAGGTTTTTAACTATTTACGATCACTTGCCCCGCTCAACCTAAAGATTACACCAACTAGTTCTGAGAGATTATGTTTATATTGGGTGGGTGCTAGAAGCTGTCCGCCCTATGAACCTAAATTGGGCCTGGGAACAGGGCCTAGAGACCTCCATAACGCCAACTCAATAGGCCGATTGCTGCACATTCATCAACAAGGGCAGATGACAGTTCACCCTTATGGATCCATCTTTAAAACAATTACTTAGAACATATTTGGTGCCCTCCAGACTGCGATACACTTCATATTTGGTAGATCTGACCTCTGGCTCGTTGTTTCTGGACGTCCAACAATAGAATGGGGAAAAGGCTCCTGGGACAATTAATCCCAATGACTGCACTGGTGTTTGTACTCGGCCTTAAATCCACTAACCTTTGTCATGTACAATATAAATTTCTTCAGTATATACTGATAACAGTAAGAGTCCATGTTGCATCTAATCTGAAGAAATAGTCTTTCATTAACAGAGGTGATTGGCCATGTGGACACGATCATGCTCCATGAATAAATGATCCCATTAAAATTGAATTTACGTTTTTTTTGTTCCTACTTTATCAGTTAAAATGGATTGATGCTCGACCATGTATTGCAACCTCCCAATCATGTTGCAATGATTAGATTATTACTCACTATGATCATTACAATGTGAAATGACCGGCTAATAAAGACATTAAGACAAAACAAAACAAAAAAATGTCACAGTCTGCAGTAAAAATAGCACAAAATCATGTCAAACCTCAAAAGCTGTCTACATTTAGCATCAGAGACTGCAGTACTGACTGTACCGTGAACAGACGGTAACAATAAGGTTAATCTTCCAAGAAGGGAAAACTAAAGAGACTCAGGATGGAGAGAAGATTAACCTTTATGAAAGCCCCCACATACATTGCTAGGTTCAGCGTGGAGTCACATCTTGTGGATATAACAGGATCCAGCTGTTGTGACCTCCATGAAATGAGTCATCGGTGCAATGCTAACATCTGGGCCCTGCTCCAACCTTAAAGAGGAGTGGGAGAGGGAAGAAGGGTGGGGGATAAAAGAATGGAGCAGAGACGGGAAGACTTTGCACACATAGTATAGGATACAGATCAAATTCTGTACAACATAGAACTTATGGAGTCATCCACCACCAAAATCATGTCTAATCCACTTATATGCCATGGTCAACCTAGCTGCTGAGAAAATCTGATCAGTGCCCCCATGACATGGCCTCACCTGCCTGAGCACCCGTTTTCCCTTTGTTCACCATACATCAGTACCTGTCAGTCTTTATGTTAGGGCGTGGTGCTAGGTTGCAATCACATGTGGAAAATTATCATGTAGCTATTGTAGCTATGGTGGATGGACTAGTAGAAGATGTTATCAAACCCCCTATTTTACCTCACTTAGCAAGGTCCACAGGTCCGTTTTGACAACACATTGAATTCAAAGTGCCAATTTACATGTCCGTTTTTTGAAAGTGTGATTTTCACGTCCATCGAGAAAACCTGACATACACTATCTTTGTCCTTGATAACAGACATAGATAATGGCATGGGGCATTAGGACAACCCCCGATGCACCAACTACTTCAGTCGTATAAGACTTCAAAGTTGTGCTTCAAATCTACAAAAGTGATATACATAACAGAAATGTGTGGTTTATCACTGTAAGGGTTGGTTCACACTAGCGCTTGTATTCTGTCCGCAAGGAGTCCGCACGGAGACCCCCCCGAACGGAATACCAATGTTAATGCAAGTGATGTGCAGTTAAGCACACGGAGCCCATAGACTATAATGGGCTCCGTGTGCTTGCCGCGCACTGCCCGCACAATTCATTAGTGCGGGCAGTGCGCGGCAAGCACTCGGAGCCCATTATAGTCTATGGGCTCCATGTGCCTTGCAAGCACATCACTTGCTATTGCAATTGCATTCCATCCGGGGGTGTCTCCATGCGGACTCCTTGCGGACGGAATACAAGCGCTAGTGTGAACCAACCCTAACGTGCACTTGGTAGTGCAATGGTGGCAGTTCGATATGCTTGGAGAAAGCAGTATATAAATTTCTCTCTGTTGGCAAACAGCCACAAACTTTTCACATTATAACTGCTCCTCAAATAGGAATGGGGGTCAGACCAGTGGTGTAGTAGTGCTCACTGCTTTATGGTGAAAATCTTGTAAGTCTTGATACTGCACTAAATTCACTTTCTACCTTTAAAGATTTTTTCCACTAAAATATATTTTTGGGATAATTAGCAGGAAAATATATTTCCTGGCATAAGAGCATTAAATGAAATTGTGCTTAGACTGTCCGCCATATTTTCGAAGTCCCCCCTAGATACACTGTTGTTGAGGTTTAAATGGGAAAACTGGGACAAAGTTTTTTACATGCAGAAAGCAGGGGTATTGTTATAAGGGCAGAAGATGCTGCAGTCACGCCTGAGGAACCTGAGGAACCTCCTCTGCTATGTAGCCAAGTATCAGGAGTATAAATGGCATGTGCTCAGTAGGGGCCCTGTAACAGAATTTGTATCAGGAGAAGGATTGTAGAAAATAAATCCCGACAAAGGAAATCTGGCTTCCTGATGGGTCTTTACTGTGTAGGAGTGAGTTGAAACCTTAAGCTGAAGGGGAATCCCCAACGACACTTAATTTCAGCTTTTTGCAGTGTTAAAGTAATGGGTCGGAATGTCCATCTCCGATCCAGTGTAGAGGAGGCCACACCCGGGAGCTCTGCTGTGTTGCGAGTAGCGGCAAGGAGCTGGTCGCAGATCTCAGAGTAATGCAGTTTGAGTGTCATATCCCAAAGGATCTCTTTCAAATTTTGGTAGTAGAGTGCTAAATAGTTTAGTGACCAAGGCAGTCAACAAGGTGAACGTTTCAGGGAGTCCTCTCATTCTGAGGTTGGTTCTTCTAGACCGATTCTCAAGGTTATCCATCTTAAATGGGTTGTCCCAAATCAAGGATCCTATCTATACTGGTAGCTTGTGTAAATTGAAGACTTTTCCTAACTATATTGCTTTAAAAATGCTGCTTTGTTTGCCTGTTATGTGAACTTATTTCTACCACTGTTTACACAGTGTTGCTATAACCACAGACCTGAGAGATAGGACAAGTGATGTCACTGACTCAGTGCCGGCAGGGCAAAGCCGAGCTGATAAGAGCTGTGGGTAGCTCACTTCTCATGCATCCTCTTTTGTTACCCATGCCTATCTGATTTTTATATGATATGATATTTGCTTTCTTTGTATACCAGATCTACCAGTCCCAAAGCTTTGATCACACATTACCAGTTGGGGGTGCTCTAGTTTTGCTAACCACTTACATTTTTCTTCTTGAAATCGTAAAAAAGATCTAGTATGTTGAACCTAATCTCAATTTTGCCAAAATGAAAAAGGTAGAACATCTTTTGCACAAAAGCTGAAATATCTAAATGTAGCCTACGAGGCAAAAAGGGTTCTCCAAGAAATAATGGCCTCTTTTATTTATGCTAACAGAGGCCAACAAAAGTGTTCTTTTGGCCAGTGTTCTGCAGTATACATCCAAGTTTATGTTTTAGACTGCATAGAGCAGAACAGCACAGTGCACTATTTCATTTAGCTGAGAAATATATACTGCCTGCTGCACATTTTTTATTAATATGGACGCCTATCCTTAATGGATACCAGTGTATGGCATCCATCATAGGCTTGTGACTAACATCATGTGCCAAGTTTCTTGGATCGTATTGTAAATGTCCACTCTTGATGCAGGCTGAACATATACACTATTGGCAGGAGGACCCGGCTTTGCATGGATATATTTCAAGTTTTGTTTGCATATTGGCCCAATAAGAATTACCCAATTTTTACACTGGTGTATTTTGTATGTCATTTGTGTGTGTGTCGATAGCGTCATGTAATCATGTATATCTCAGTTTGGATATCAGTGAAAAACCTGTGACCGGTTGCTAAGGTTACCTGGGGTAAAGCTGTGTGAATGTGAACTTGTGTAAGTGTCATTAACAGCGCCCTGTCCCTATAAAGTTGACTTACAGCAGTGAAGGAAAATGGCTGGGTTGTTATGGAAACCAAGAGTAAAACTCTGATGTGTGATGATGTGTGCTGAGCTGTGTACCTAATCCCCTGATGTGTGATAGTTTGTGCTGAGCTGTGTATCTAATCCTCTGATGTGTGCTGAGTTGTGTAGCTAATCCCCTGATGTGTGGTACTGTATGCTGAGCTGTGTATCTAATCCCCTGATGTGTGGTACTGTGTGCTGAGCTGTGTATCTAATTCTCTGATGTGTGACACTGTGTGCTGAGTGTTAGGATTGGGTCCCGCAGGTTGCTATCATAGCGCACAGCGCCACCTGCGGGTCAGTCTAACCATCCAGCTTTCATCATACTTAACATGCTCAGACGTATTGGAGCTGCTCACAAGCTACGTGCCATTTCTCCCCTACTGAGCATGACCAATGTGGTCATGGCCACCGCCCCTATTGGGTGGGGACTGTCCTTTAAATAGTGTGAGACGACGCCCGCCGGGTGCTCATACTTTGACTAAAATCTCCTCAAAGTCCATGGAGCGAATGACAGTAGTTTGCAGGGATAGGCTCCAGTACTCAGGCAGGTTGTCAGACTAGGCCTCTGTGTGGGGTTCCTCTGCTTCTCCTGGATGCTGTTAGGTAGGACCTATAAACCCTGAACTGTTAGAGCTACACCAGGGCTAGGAGCGTTAGATGCCATTCCAGCTTGTAGATCTGCAGCAGGTATGGTCTCTGAGATAGCCTATGTGTACTGTCTGACTTCATGTATGGCTCCTAGCTGTGTGCGGGAGCATGAGTGTTTGATGGCTCCAAGCTGTGTGCAGGACCATGCAAAATCCCCTGGTAACTCCAAGCTGTGTGCAGGAGAATGTTCTAAACTTACGTGGTGGCCCCTAGCTGTCGCAGGGGTAAGTGTGTTTGCTAGCCTGGGGTGAGTGTTAACCCTTGGCAGCCGTGTATGTTTCACTTGTACTGGTGCACCTGGCCAGTGAGCTAAACTGGCACAGTTTTAGTTGCACCCTGTTCACATGGAGTGTTGCACAGTACACACCATTCACATTAAGTACCGCGCTGCAGTGTCTTTGCAGTAGTTCACATTGAGTTCAGGCTGCAGTGTCCTTGCAGCTGTTCACATAAAGTACCGCGCTGCAGTGTCTTTGCAGTAGTTCACATTGAGTTCAGACATACAGCCGCCCACCATTGGGCCTGTGGACTTCGCTGTAGTGTTCTACAGACTAGAGGTTCTGTAGTTTAAAATCTTTTTATATATATATATATATACAGAAGCGTAACACTGAGCTGTGTATCTAATCCCCTGATGTGTGGTACTGTGTGCTGAGCTGTGTATCTTATCCTCTGATGTGTGATACTGTGTGCTGAGCTGTGTATCTAATCCTCTGATGTGTTTTGAGCTGTGTATCTATTCCTATATTATTATATGCAGAGGAATAGGGCAGGACGGCGCTCACAGGTCCAATAGATTTTATTAATAAGAAGAATTGCATATTATTATATGGGTCTGAGTATCTTTAGCTGTACCCTTTTTAAAAAGCCACACCCCTTGAATAGGCCACTCCTACTTTTACCACAAAATCTTATTTGTGAATCATCCTGTGAACGGCTATCCCAGGTTGACGTCTAGGAAAATGGGAATAAAACCATAATTATGATCCCCAGGATTTTCTCACTACAGACGTTTTCTTTTGCTCCACTGTGAAAAAAAGAATCTTTACCCCATATATTATTATAAAATATGTTTTCTTTAGGTTTTGGCCAGAAAACAGAGAATGTTCTTCACAGACTTTATATTTGTCTTTGTTCACCCAAAGTTATTTTTGGATTTCAAAGCGGCCTATGTCTAATTAAACATGTAACGTATGCCATACTGGTCCCATATGTTCAGCATGGAGCTGGATCTTTGCTGAGCTACATGACATTCATTGTGATGACCTGAGTACATTAACCTGAGAAAGTAACGTATTAGATGTAATAGACGCAATGTAATGTTCCAGAATTTATGTGACACTATAGGGAAGCAATATATCCATATACAATGAGACAATGCCAGGCGGTACTCTAGTTTAGATATTATAGATTACATACTGAACAGTATGTTGTCATGTATATACAAGGCGTAAGCAGACTACGGCATGTTATCAGCATCAATATCAATAAGTCACATGCAGTTATTTCCAATGAACTTCATGGGTAACTTAGATGTAAGTTTGTATGATGTCATCTCAATACAGAGACACAGCTGCAAACCACACATTCAACATCTGGCATTTGATTTACTACAAAGTGTCATCACTTTGAGGCATAGTCGCTTTTATTCCCTATTATACAGTTTTTTCAAGGTGACCTTGTGTGCCAAAATGCTTGAAGTTGGAATTATTATCTTTAATTTTCATACTGTATATTATGGTCATTTTATCCAGATTTTTGTCTGCACAGATAATCCAGTGTGTTTGTCTATAGGTTTCTTAAAGTGAAAATCCCATCTGGGAATCATTTTCTACAAAAATGGAGTTCTATAGATCTCAGTTTCTCCACTAGGGGGAGCTTACTGCATACTGCTTGAATTCAATTTATAAACAGTATACAGTGAGCTCATCAGCACCCTCTAGCTGTGGCTGAAGGCAGGGACACTTTAACCATAGGGTCAATGATGCACTGGGTCCTTTATGTGCAATTCATAATATGGCTGCTCCTCATACCCAATTGCTCCTACAGATGCCCCTGCAACTATCAAAGACTGGGCTCCATCCATAGCAAACTTTTGACTTGGGCCCCCCGCTCCCACATGGCATACTTTCCCCTTTCCTGGCACCCACACCTATACTGCCACGTTTACTTGCCCCCACACGGTAAAGTCATCCCTTTACCGGGCCCCCACATGATATAACATACCCTTTTCAGTCTCCACATGGTATAAAGCCCCTTCTTACCCCCCACATTGTATATTGCCTCCTTACTGACCCATAACGTTTTCCGCCTCCTTAACAGTATACTGATCCTTTAGAGGTCCCCCTATAGTAAGTGGATAAGCCCTTTCCGAATAATTTCCCACAGCAGTAAAACCCATAGATGTAGGAATTCTGATCACGTTGCTTTCTCATATACAATAATAATGCATTTCCTAATACAGTATATTCCATAGTAGGCTCACAGATTCAGTCATATTGTTCTCAGGACACTACGATAGAGCTGTTGCTATCATGTATTGGCATTGACTGTTATAACTCCATTACTTATTTTATAGCTTGTATTCTCCAATTCTTAATATGTAGTGTTAAAGCAATGGATGCCAAACACAACATCGACCTTGAACTCCGCAGTTCTTCAGTAGTCATCCAGTCCTATCTAGTGAACTGTTTCTCACACAGAGGACATGAGGAAATAATTTATAAGTGGAGTAATCCCAACATCGCCTCTGTTATATCATGGAATAAGGCCCAGACACAAGAAGCAAGAATGTTAATTAAGCAACCTCCATGTCTCAGTATTCGGCATCTTACTAATACTGGGCAAACGGAACTGCGTCTAAGTATTAGGTATGCAAATCAATCAAGTAAAATATTGACATTACCAGATTTACTGCCAGTTGGTCAGAAATTACAGTTTTTAGAAGAAAGGATGGAAAGCTCAGCACTTCAGACTGACCTTCTCCATTTGCAGTTTGGGTCCGTTCACACAGAGTAAAGTGGCGCTGATGCTGGGACGATAACTCGTGTAAGAATCAGCGGTGAAAAAAAGACTCCCATTGACTTCAATGGGTTCTGGTTTCTGCGCAGAACCCATTGAAATCAATGGGAGGCTTTTTTAATCATTGATTTCAATGGCTTCCAGGCAGAAAACAGAACCCATTGAAGTCAATGGGAGGCTTTTTTTTCAGCGCTGAAATTGCACACCAAATTCCTCACCATTTTCCTCCGTGTGAATGGACTCTTACTGAGAACAAAGGAACAGTCTAGACCAAGATCGTGGAATAAAATCTGGAGGTCTCCATCAGCTGACCCCCATGACACTACTCATCTGTCCAAAATCCATAATGGCAGTTCATTATAAAGAAGAATGTTACGAGACATTTGTAGCTGAAGAACAGTCAAGGCAGATGACTTCTGTCCACCATTATTGTAGGTCATGGCCAATAGACAGTAGATTATAAACTACAGTATATTTAGTAAGAAAGCGCAGTATCCCAGTGGAGACTACAAAACTGTTCTATGTTGTTTGTACTGTATTTGCTATATCTGTGCCACTGCGAACATAACTATAGTTTTATATAATGTTTTTGTTATTATTTCATTTTATTAACATTAATATCACATATAACTTAGTGGATACGTAGACCCGTAAAACTATGGCTGTCATGTTAAACTGTCAATACCTTACTGGCAAATAACTAGTAAGAATTCCTGTAGGTTATCACCAACCATAAGAATAATGTTGTGGGTGAGGATTTTTAAGGGATATGGGGGACAGAGTCGAGTCATTTTGTAGAAGTGTTAGATAAGATGGATATGCAGGTCTGGAGTGAGACTCACGTGGGTGAGAATAGAATGTGTATTGGCTCTATAATATAAAAATAGCGATAAACTCAGCTAGTGGGTCATGTTTGGTTTTGTATCTCTGTGCGACCCTGACCTACAGCCAATAGCATGAATCATGATCATATGGAAATCGCCTCCCATTATCAATGGTTCACCCTGCACGTCTATCAACAAGTTCATCAAGGAGTTAAACAACACCCAGATTTCCCTGCAATGTAATTGGAATCTCCCCTCAGGGTCAGCGACCTGATGCAAAACCTCAATTAGGATACGATTGCTGAATTAACAATTAACAATGTCTTACACATTTCTGGATCCAAAGGGCCCTGAGGGAGACTATGGTCTGTTTGTTCCAATGGGTTACCTGCAGAAAGATATCTATAATCAATTTTTTAAGATGGGTAAAGACTTTAATCCCTTGAACTGTAGTGTGCACTGTGTTATATATTATCCCTATATTATGATAAAACAAAATGTATGATTTCTGTACTCCTTTTACTGTGACGTTGCTTTCATTGTTATCCCTTTACTATGACATTACTGTGTTTATTATCCCTATAATATGATGTCATTGTGTTTATTATCTCTCCACTGTGATATCACAAAATGTATTACTGGAAGACTGTGTGACTGTATTTATTAGTATTATAACCAGAAAAGGGTATCCGCAGCCTCTATGAACTACCGGGACATGCCATCAAGGTCCCGGGAACTGCGGTTTTAACCACACATCACCAGCAGGACTTAGTTTGGTTATTGTACACCACAAACTAGGGCAACAGTCTCCTGATGAGTTATATATTAACGAAACGCGTTGAGACGAAAGATGAGACATAATATGGTGTGAATACTTACCTAGACATCTAACTCTTAGTACCTGGTACAGCTCTGGGTGTAACTTCAATTTTGGGCTAACAGATACTAATAGTGACACCATAACTAGCAGATCGGCCGATATCTGAACCAGTACTGCTATCACAAGAAGTCTCACAGCTGTTAGTTGTTTTTTTTGTTGTTTTTTTTTTTTACTGGTGTTGGATTAAGCAGCAATATCCTTCTACCATGTTGTGGGATGCTACGTTTCTTGACGTAGTGTAGCACCCACATGGCAATTTTTGGGAGTTGAACTAACCCAGGCAGCCACATTATAGGGTGGTAGTTACAGGTGTATCATTGCAATACCTGTGCACCACCAGGCAATCAGGCATTGGCGTGGGGTGGAGACACTTAGTTTTTAACATGTATGTTCTACATAGGGGCTGGACACTGCTTTCTGTGTATTTTACATTTTATGGTACATCAATAAAAATTAGGTTTTCAACTTTTGTTTTGGTAGGGGATACCCTTTTCTGGTTATAATATTATTACTGGTAGTCCCAGGTCCTTGGATATATATGACTGTATTTATTAGCCCTGGACAGTGACATCTCTTTTCTTATTCTCCCCATGTTGTGACATCATTGCACTTATTATCCCCATGCCATTACAACACTATGTTTATTATCCCTATACTGTGAAACCATTATGTTTATTATCTCTATATTTTTTTATTTACTATGCTTACTTATATAGCACCATCATATTCCACAGCACTTTACAGATAATGTCAGTCACTGTCCCATATAGGGCTCACATTCTCTATCAGTATGTCTTTGGTGTGTGGGAGGAAACTGGAGTACCCGGAGGAAACCCACGCAAACACGGGGAGAACATACAAACTCCTTGCAGGTGTTGCCCTTGGCAGGATTTGAACTTAGGACTCCAGCGCTGCAAGGCTGCAGTGCTAACCACTGAGCCACCGTGCTGCACCATATTATCACATCATGTTAAATATTCCTGTAGTGGCCTGTCATTGTGTGTATTATCCAGGTTCTACAGCATAACAATATGAATTCTTGATATGCAGTGACACCAATATGTGCATTTTTAGACACGTAAGAACAAGTTCAACTAAAAAAGTAGAGCTAGGTGGTTTATTGCTCCTTCGGGAGGCCACTTGTGTTGAGGCTCATGGTAAATTTCCCTTTTAGCTTAGTCATTTTAAACCCAGACACTGTCTTTAGGAGTTCTCCTTTAAGTTTATCATCTTGTTTGCATTAGAAAATATCACTGGAATTTTTGGGTGGACAGAATTATTCCAATCTTAAAATAATGAAGCATTACGGTAGGTGCCACCACGTGTCCACCACGAGATTGTATGATACAAGGTCTCAGAGGCTAATGAGGGTTTCCTTGTTTTCACATTAGTAAAGCGGAATTCTTCAGATGTTTTCACATGAAATCTACACAACCTACACATGAGAATATCCACAAAAACTTCACGCCATGAACTACAGTAACAGTATGCAGGTCCCTGACTTTGTCCATGAACATGAGCCTGTATAGTAATGTACATAGGCCATATGGCTCCCTATTGCCTGTATTTATCACTATACAATTTTTTTACTGTAAGCCAGTGAGTTGTGATAAGGCCATGTGCACGAGACCCTACAAGAGATTACCAACCTTATTTTCACTCGAGTCTCAGTTAAGCATTCACTTGCCTTCATTACAGCTAAGCAGGACGTTTCCATTTCTGCTTAGCTGTGTACTAATAATATATTGCCTAGTATGTGTAGAAATGTTAGTATGACACCAGTCCAGTCTGAGCAGATACGCAAGTACATGACATCCATACTTCTGTGTGTATATGTGTGTCAGCGCTACCCGGTGGTCGTTTATACGCGTCTTAAACCCAAGTATCTACAAATATTTATAATAGAAGGCAATGTGATTTATCACAATAAATAGACACGTCAACATTTCCCCTGCAAGAACCAGAAGGGACACGAAACATGATGGAGAATGCAACAGATACTATGTCTAGAACAGGTTTATACACACTGATAATATACACATAGTATACAACGCTGGTGGGAATTCAGGAAGTTTTGTCATGTTGTATCCGTTTTCTTATTTTAGTTACCAGTCATGCAATTGTGATATCAGGTCCTGGATGGAGAAAACCCTCTTCTGAATGTGCACTTTATGATAACTCTAGTTATCAGCAGTCATGTGTATTCTGAATAGATGCCATGAGGTCCTCTATTTTTTGGCTATCTCCACTTCATGGATCCAAAGTGTCAATGTAGGAGGAGTGAGTACAATCTTTTGTCTTGAGACTTGTCAGAAACGTAGCCATGATTTCCTTATTATGACCTGGGTACCTCTTCATGTGTGTAGTATCTCTTCCTGATAATCTGGCCACAATAAAGAATTTAGAGTCAACTTTCCGAAAAGTCCCAGACTACAGACCGTTCCTAAATTCACGGCCATGTCCATTGGCAACCAATGAAGACAAATACACCAGTAAGATGGTTAGAGAAAATTATTGAAACTCTTAAAAAATCTTTACAATTAAAGGGTACCATGGGCCCAACGCTGTTTATAAATCACCACCCACTCAATTCTTACCAAAGATCCCTGTTATAGAATAATGTCTCATAGCAGCACTACTCTCAGTATAATGTCCCATACTGGCCCACACACAATACAATGTCCCATAGTGGCCCCCACACAGTACAATGTCCCATAGTGTCCCCCACACAGTACAATGTCCCATAGTAGCCCACACACAGTACAATGTCGCATAGTGGCCCCCACACAGTACAATGTCCCATAGTGGCCCCCGCACAGTACAATGTCCCATAGTGGCCCCCGCACAGTACAATGTCCCATAGTGGCCCCCACACAGTACAATGTCCCATAGTGGCCCCCGCACAGTACAATGTCGCATAGTGGCCCCCACACAGTACAATGTCCCATAGTGGCCCCCGCACAGTACAATGTCCCATAGTGGCCCCCGCACAGTACAATGTCCCATAGTGGCCCCCACACAGTACAATGTCCCATAGTGGCCCCCACACAGTACAATGTCCCATAGTGGCCCCCACACAGTACAATGTCCCATAGTGGCCCCCACACAGTACAATGTCCCATAGTGGCCCCCAGACAGTACAATGTCCCATAGTGGCCCCCACACAGTACAATGTCCCATAGTGGCCCCCAGACAGTATAATGCCACATAGTGGCCCCCACACAGTACAATGTCCCATAGTAGCCCCCACACAATACAATGTCCCATAGTGGCCCCTCCAGGCAGTATGATTTTGCATAGCGCCACCTGGACACAGTTTAATGTGTCACAGTTTCTTCTCTACACACTATAATGTCCCATTGTGGTACATACATAGGGATTACTGAACTGGTTCTTGGTACATATTTTCCAAAAATCTTGAGCTTAGCCGAATGTAAAATTTTGGGGGTTTACCGTCCATTAACCACTATTATACTTGTGGGATCTTTCCAGACGATCAGAGTACAATTGGTGGAAGCCCAGGGTAGGTGAGTAAACATAACAGTGCCTGGAGACTCAGGCTCTGGCGCATGAGTTTCCACCCGCTTTGGGTCTGAGGCCTGTGATTGGGCCTCACTGGTTACATGGGACACATTGACATACCAACGCTTGTGTCTATGCGTCATGACTGATGAGTGTTACATGGAGGATATTACAATACCAATTAAGATGAAATGTATTGTTATATTTTACACTTTCAATGTGACTATGTGTCTAATATACTAACATATAAAACATGAGAAACTGTGAAAGGATAACAGTTACTAGGGAAAGAAGGCATCCAAATAACAATAAGATACTAATCAGATTAAGCAATATGATAGCCACAAATATTAAACTGAATCCACTCAGTAGTCCTTCTCTATTACAGCATTTTGACGTTTTGTTAATATCCAAATCCAAAATTTATCTAACTGGCAAAGTAGAGGCAAAGTATAAGCTGGCGCTGGGACAAGTTACATCAGGCATAACCCTATTAATGTCAGTAAAAAGGTCCCAAGGATGCAGAATTACCCTGTAAGCTCGGAGTCTAACATTACTCAATATGTAGAAAAAAGCAGGACGAATAACTAAAATATTACTGTAAGTTACTACTGGTTAAATATGTATATAGATGAGAGTTATGGTTGACATTTATTACACACTAAGGCCAATAACTCAGGGTCCATTGCCACAAATGAACGACCCTATGTTGAATAGGGAATACATGGGGCAGATTTATGGAAATTCTCAAAGGGGTTGGCTAATTTCAGACCAATATTGAGAGATAAAGTTTAATCTGTATGTAAACAAGCTGTGCACCTATGTGTCCATCACATGACCATGGACTGTATATCACATGACCATGAACTGTATATCACATGACCATGGACTGTATATCACATGACCATGGACTGTATATCACATGACCATAAACTGTATATCAAATGACCATAGACTGTATATCACATGACCATGGACTGATTTTTATACACTTGGAGTAAGCAGAATGAATGACAGCAAGCAAAGATCTAGAAAATCGTGAGGAATTAATACAGAAAGTATATTGGAATATTGTACAACTTTTCATTCTACAAACAATCACACGTGTCTTTTAATATTGGTCTGAATCTGGACAACCCCTTTAAAGAATCATTGTCTTCACTGTCCGTAGTATTCAATCACAGCAAAGCTTTCATTTCTTCTAGTGCTGTTGAAAGATTACAAAAAATGTCATTGTCAAGACTGAACAATTATAAATCCTTAGCGCCTAGTGAGTTCCAGATTACTTTCCAGAATATCCTTATAGATGTGCAACAAGATTTGCAACCCCGATCTACACCATTACAGGGCCATTAATATAAATGAGACATGAGGGACCTTGTTACATATGTCCCATTGAATCCCACAATACTTAAGTTACATCTTTGAATATTCGTCTTGTCTTAGGGACAATTAAACTGTCGCCTTCAGGTTGGAAATTCAGTGTACAGAAGGATTCTTTCCTTAGTATTAAATAGGTGTTAGAGTATAAGGGAATTGCTAGGACAGAAATTCCCAGTAACTGTTTAAACCTTGGGACGGGGCACAAGAGACAGTGAGCCCTAAGCTGAAGCCCCCAACTTTCCCTTCCTATTGCCAGACCCTATCCTAGGTACAGTGGCGTAACTAGGAATGGCGGGGCCCCGTGGCGAACTTTTGACATGGGGCCCCCCGACACCGAAGATCTCAACCGAGTCCCTCCTACGCATTCCTGCGCGCTCTATTATGTTCCATAGTGGCCCCTGCACACAGTATTATACCCAATAGTGGCCCCTGCACACAGTATTATACCCAATAGTGGCCCCTACAGGACTAAATACTGTCACGTCACCCGCTGACCGCTATACCAGGACAAATTGTGGATAAAAAATCTGGTCATGTGCATTACAATTTAGTAACTCCATGTGCCTCATATTAATAGCAGTTAACCCCATCATCTCCCTCACATTAACCCCTGTGTGCCTCACCATAAGAGTTACTGATATGTGAGAGACATGGAGGTAATAATAAAGTATCTTCATTATTATTACCCCCATATGTCTCACATATCAGTAACTCTTATGGTGAGGCACACAGAGGTTAATGTGAGGGAGATGATGGGGTTAACTGCTATTAATATGAGGCACATGGAGTTACTAAAACACAAGTAATCACCCCATATGCCTGACATTAATAAGTAACCCCAGTACGTACCTGTGTAGCTTTAGTTTCACTTTCCTTCTTCCTTTCTTCCTCCAGTGCAGGACGGCAGGAGCTCGGCAGGGATAAGCCCCGCCTCCTCCTCTCATTGGTGGGAAGAGGACAGCAGAGAAAGGGAGGGGGGAGAGAGGGGGAGAGAGGGGGAGCATCCTGAAGCGCTGACAGGAGCCAGACCTGCAGCTCCTGTGTCTCAGCCATTGCTGCAGCTTCGGGGCCCCCTGTTGGTGGAAAGTATTCCACCAACAGGGGGCCCCGATCATTATACTCGGGGGTCCGAAAAGACCTCCGAGAATAATGATAGCAGCGGTAGCAGCTGTCACCGGGCCCCTAATGTCCCAGGCCCTGTGGCAGCTGCTACCGCTGCTATGGTGGTAGTTACGCCACTGCCTAGGTAATAGGCGACAACCACGAAGACAGAGCAGAGGGCGGTGCAGAGACCCGAACAGGCAGAGATGTTACATAGGGGCACGACTAAATAAGTGCAGAAATGGAGGGAGAAAATATGGCATCTTGAAAGGAAATGGGGCCATGGTGAAAGCTTCATATAATCAAGCATTATTTTCTGACATATTGTTCAATATGTGTTAATGGGTTTATACAAGGACAGATCAGGACAGGACAATTTAAGAATCTTCTAGTGTTGAAAAAATTATGGTCTTGGTCTAGACCTGGAGTCCACTGACTTGGCTCAGCCATTAGTGGCCTAAGGAAAGGACACAGAACACAGGACATCACAGGTGACGTATGATAGCGACATCTTGGTTCTTTTTATAACGTGTAGGAAACTGGAACAAGTGCCCATCTCTGATACTTCTACAGTGTTAGATCAAAGCAGAAAGGACAACAGTTGACAGATTAGTTTTCCCCAAACATGGTCAATGTCATTATACAATAGCAAAGAGACAGGCATCCAGATAGCCAGTATTCCACCAGTTGATCACAATAACCAACTCAATCAATATCATGGTAACTTACGTATTAGTTCTTTCCTGAGCATACAGTTTGGACATTGTGGAAAACTATTAACCTCGCGGCATCTGGAGCTCTCTATGGGTCTTGTCTTGGGTGATGTCATGGGTTAGGGGTCACATGTGGCGTGTTGAGTGCCAAGAAGAGGACCCAGAGAGCATGCTCTGCCACAAGTAAGCCCAGAAGAGGTGATGGAATGTGAATATAACAGATATTTTTTGCACTTTTCCTGGGTCCCAGAATATAATAATTTCTCTTCTGGTTCGCGAGTAACAAACCTCCAAATTTTTGCTAAATTCTGTTCAAATATGGTTCACTGTGAATCAGTTTGCTCACCTCTAGTGATATGGTCTCCAAATGGTTTCATCAGGCGCTGTATTGTTAGCCAACAAGGCAGTGGAAAATGAAAATAGAATAGAGGTGTCTGTGGCAGGTGGGTAGGAGTATGATGTGTCACACATTAATGCGGATTGGCTTTTCTCTTCCTATAGGGCCATTCAGTTTGATTAAGGCTCACAGGGCCGGCTCCAGGTTTTTATGGGCCCTTGGGCGACAGAGCCTCAGTGGGCCCCCTTGTAAAGGAGGCAGGGGAGTCGAGACACTGTGCGTTGCAGATGAAGCAAGTGACGTCACCAACGCCATACCTCCCAACTTTTAAAGAATAGAAAGAGGGGGAAAATGTGCGGCGCGCTCTGCGCGCAGTGGCAAATTTGGCTCCACCCACTCATTCATTTATCATGTGCTCCCACAGAGTATAATCCTCCTACAGTCACCCGTAAATTATATGCCCCCCCTCCATCTCTCCCCCAGTTTCATATACACCTTTCCTCTGCCCCCAGTTTCATGTCCCCCCCTCCACCTCTGTCCCCAGTTTCATCACGTTCTCCCCCTTCATCTGCCCACAGTTTCATGTCCCCCGTCTCTGCCCCGTGTCATGCTGTTCCACCCCCCCATCTGCCCCAGTGTCATGCCGTTCCCCCCTCCCCTTCATTTGCCCCCCCCAGTTTCATTGGGCCCCCTCCATCTCTGTCCTCAGTGTCATGCCATTCCCCCCTCCCCTTCATCTGCCCCCCAGTTTCATTGGGCCCCCTCCTTCTCTGTCTCCAGTTTCATGCCGTTCTCTCCCCACCCCCTTCATCTTCCCCAGTGTCATGCCGTTCCCTCCCCTTCATTTGCCCCCCAGTTTCATGGGCCCCCTTCATTATGTTCCACCTTAATATAATACAAAACAAACACTTACACTCACACTCACCTTCCATCGTTCCCCCGACGCTCCTCTCTCCTCTCTCCGCGCTCTCACTCCATTCACATAGCGATTAAAGCAGGAACTGTGAGCGCAGCTTCTGCTTTAAAGCCGCGGCCCGGACGCCGATGTGCTGAAATCGGGACAGGCTAGTGCTGGGGCGGGCAAGTGCCGGGGGGCCCCCAGAGGCTCTGTGGGCCCCGGCACTTGCCCGACTATGCCGTGCGCTGACGCCGGCCCTGAAGGCTGAGGCCCCACGTTGTGGAAATGCAGCTTTTTTGTACAGCAGATTTTGCTGTGTTTTTTTAAGTCAAAGCCAAGAATGGCTACAAATGGAATGGGGAATATATAAAAAGAACGTATACCTCTACCTTCTGCTCATTCTAATCCTAGCTTTGGCTCAAAAAATGCAGCAAAATCTGCAACAAAAAAAGCTGCATTGACCACAGCATCTGATGGGTTAAGGACCTTTTCAATGGTTTGGAGGATTCCTGTTAACCTGTATATTGCTCAGAGAGGGAGGAAGAGTTTAAAGACAGAAAAGTCAAGGAGATCATGTGTTTGAGAATTAACACTGACTTGTCCTGCCCAGCAAAGATCAGACAACACAGTAGAAAATGCACAGTCACCATGTATGTGGGGAGACACAGACCGACCCTTGACCCCTACTCTGGACAGAAGAAGAGAAGGAGAAACATCTGCTACTAATAAGAAGCTCTCCAAGAACTTGAACTAATGAACACCAGACGTGGCAAACTGTAATGGCCATTGCCATTAGAATGAATCCAGTACGTTGAAATCAGTAGGGGGAATAAATGGGTTATGTGGGGAGAAATAAAATAATGTATATGCCGGTCCTCTGGAGCCTAAATGAATACTTTTGTACAATGCAGATTGGGAGGTTGCATTGACTCTCCTACTCTTGGTCATATCACTAACTCCGCTCTACTCTGTGAACCTGCAATCGGAGTAGAGCCGGGTCGGTGACATCACGGAGAACTAAAGTAGCAGAAGGAAAGGCAACATACACAGACTTCGTGCACCCCGCTGTGCTCTGTATTGGTAGTCATTTAGGCTCTAGAGGACCTGCTTATACATTAGTAATAAAGCTTATCCCATGCAGAGAATATACTGGTAAGTTGAATTTCTTCCTTAAGATTCTTCTCCACATTCACTTTTTCTAAACCATTTTAATCTCACTTTATTATTTGCCATTATGTGACAAAGAAGTAATCTTGTAAAGTCATCCTCATAGGAAGTAGCACCAGTACACTGATGGGATTATATTTCTGTAGAAGTAATGTAGCGGAGTTACATCTGGCTTCACAGGAAAGCATCATACAAGTTTCGATACATGGCCATGGTCCGAAAAAGGGAGGTTTTATAACGGTTCCAAACCGTTGCAATTTTCAGTGGAAAATTATCCAGGGAGAAAGTATTTATATTATGGAGAACCTCAAACAACAAGGTTGTGGGTGCCTTCCCTTGAACATGCACTTTGGGGTTTTTAGGATATAACCCCCTCATTTCTCACTCAGGGGTGAGTCCCCAGACAGGCTGTACACTATGAGTAATGAGACGTTCTACACACTGGGATCTCCTAATGGAAAACAAATGTCAGATCTTTTTTTTCCTTAGTTTCTCTTGGAGACCGAAAAATAAAACATAAGGTTCTCTTCCAAGTGGTTTTAATTTAACGGAAAAAGCAAGAAGCAGAAATTTTAACTCTTTCCATAATGTTATGGAAAAACTTGTGCATCGAGGTTTGAAGCGGTTAATTGTGAAGAATTTTGTAATGTGGCCAGTGCTAAAAAAATACAGACTAAATGTAAAGGACAAAGGAGACTTGTAGTGACAATATATAGAATTGCTCTAGATAGACTTCATATAACGTAGTGTAAAAAAACCAAAAAAATCGAAATGATAATCAATTCACCTAATTCGGAACTGAAAACAAGAAAAAACTGTTAAAAATACCACAGTCCATCTGTTACATATACGCAGAGCGTAGTCAGGAACGTGAATTACTTAGCCACTTGAGGTCTAGTGGGAAAGGATTGTAGGTGGTCTATAACATAACCGCAGCAACCACTTTCTTATAGTACCTGACTATTATGGAAAGAGTGGTGTTGTTGGCTGAAGAGAGTTGGTCATCTATAAAAACTACACATCTGCTATTAAACATGCCAAAGAACAGTCAAGTCAGCAACATGGCGGTATACGCATTAAGACGACTTCACTAATGTGATGTAAAGCCGTTAAAGGGAACCTGTCATGTTGCAACATGGTGTCTGATTCGCACTATCGTGTTATAGGGGAGGGTGACCTGAGTAGAGTGATATATCATTTGTGGGAAAAGATTTGTTATCGTTGTATTTTATTCATTAAAGAGGACCTTTCATGTCCTCGGGCACATGCGGTTTTATATACTGCTAGTAAGTCAACAGTGCGCTGAATTCAGTGCACTGTTGGCTTTCCCGTTATGTGCCCCGGGGCTGGAGATATTGGTGCCATTAGTTTCGGCACCGATCTCTACTCACTGTCAGAAAGGCTTACCTGAGAGTCTAGCTGGGCTGTGAGGAACACTCTTCCCTGACTATACTCATCCATAGACCTGTACGGTGAGAGGGGGCATTCCTTACCGCCCAGCAATGACGCTGAGCTTTAAGGAACACCCCCACTACAAGTCTATGGATGAGTATAGTCAGGAACACTCTTCTGACGGTAGGCAGAGATCGGTGCCCAACTAACAGCACCGATATCTCCAGCCCTGTTGCAGATAACAGGAAAGCCACAGTGCTCTGAATTCAGCGCACTGTTGGCTTTATAGCGGTATATTAAACCGAATGTGCAGGAGAACATGAAAGGTCCTCTTTAAAGTTCATGTATGCTTAGTAGTCCAGTGGGAAGTCCTACTCAGTGTTTGATAGCCTTCTCGACATACCTGTACAAACAGAAATAATTGGCAGTCACTATGTAGGACCGCCTAATGGACTCGAAGAGAAGGCATTTACAAGAATAAAATAAAACTATATGTATACAGTAATGTGCAAAAGTTTCAGGCAGGTGTGGAAAAATACTCCTAAGTAAGAATGCTTTCAATAATATTACTGTTTATAGTTTTATAAAATATAATGCAAAGTGGATGAGTAAAAGAGCCTTCAAAAACAAAGGAGTCTAAATCCCATTAGTATTTGGTGTGACAACTCTTTAACTTCAAAACAACTTCAATTCTTCTAAGTACACTTGCAGACAGTTTTTGAAGGAACTCGGCAGGGAGGTTGTTCCAAACATCTTGGAGTACTACTGCGAGCACAGATCTTCTGCAAGACAGAATAGATTATGTAAATAGGCTTATATCATCATTTCAAGGACTCTTTGAACATAGTTCTTATTGACACTGTATGTTTCAGGTCATTGTCCTGCTGCTGAAAAAAAATTTGGAGCCAA
This sequence comes from Leptodactylus fuscus, assembly GCF_031893055.1. NCBI lineage: Eukaryota > Metazoa > Chordata > Amphibia > Anura > Leptodactylidae > Leptodactylus > Leptodactylus fuscus. The sequence goes on from NC_134272.1 coordinate 63,875,718, forward strand.
TCAGATGCCTCTGTGATTGTGCAAACTGCCTTCTGTTAATGCCAAATGTGATGACGCACCAAGAAATGGGCAACACTGAAAACCATTGGCACAGTGGTTGGTCAAGGAATCTTAGTGCAGTAGATGAAAGATGTTTCATGCTTACTGCCCTTTGATATTGGAAGATGTCCATCAGTGCCACCAGCTCAAAACTGTCAAAAACCTGTGGGACCCAGGTACACCCATCTTCTGTTTGGAGAAGTCTGATTAGAAGTGGTTTGACATCGAACCAAGGCCAAGTGACTCAACTATGCAGAAGAACCTAAGAACTAAGAACAGAAAATTAACAGCAGGTACTCTGGACAGAGGAGTCAAAATTTATTACACAGTAGGACAATGTCCTCAAAGATATAGCCAATGTCACAAAGAACTAGCTTCAGCGTAGAGAAGAAGGAGTCTTGGAAGCAATGATATAGCCACCACAGAGATCTGTTCTCAACATCCTCCAGTCTGTCTGGGATTACAAGAGACAGAAGAATTTGAGAAAGCCTGCATCCACAGAAGATCTATGGTTAGTTCTCCGAGATGTTTAGAACAACTTCCCTGCTGAGTTCCTTCAAAAACTGTCTACACCACGGCTTTATACAGTCCCTGCAAAATGGATAGGATTCTAATGAATCCCATCCACACACTGCGGAAAAATACATGCAATGGACACCCTGCGATTTCCATAACCGTCGCAGTTTTGCAAATCACAGCATGTCAATTATACCTATGGAAACGACGGCAATTTCCCTTTAGGTGTAATGGAAGCAGAAAGTCCACAGAAGAAACCTCTGGGGACTTTCTGTGAAATCGTTGCATAATGATGTAACTGAGATTTCTCTTTTGTTGATAGACCTATTTAATTGACAAAAATAAACTTCTGTTTTTGAAAATATTCTTGTTTTGCACCATTTGTCCACACCTGTCTAAAACTTATGCAAGACACTATCTATAAGCTATTGAAAATCAGAATACTAACATAATTTGGAGGTCATGGGTTCCAGTAAATATATATGTAGTTGGATTTTCTACTAAGACACCAATGACTTTACATAGCATCATATTCATATCTAACATTTAGATTTTATATATATATATAGAGAGAGAGAGAGAGAGAGAGAGAGAGAGAGATATTTTATGTGACATCTTAGATTATGATGCCGACACATCAGTTGCTTGAAGACACAACTATAATTGTACTGTAACTATAGCAAGCTACCTAAACTTGATCTTGTATTATCTCTATTTCTTGGGAGTAAACATTAAGGCTAAGCCCCATATCGCAGAAACGCAACATTTTTTGTTGTAGACTTGCTTGTTGCTGTGTTTTTTTGAGCCAAAGTCAAGAGCAGATTTAACAGAAGGGAGATGTATAAGGGCTTGTTCACATGGCAGAAAAGTTTTCCGCCATGTGGCTTTTTGGTGCTGCTAGCCGCGGTGGGATGCCGATGCAGTGCGTGTGGAGTGTGTCTCGAGCCAAGGTCGCCATGGCTGACTCAGCTGCGGAATCCACGGAAAGATTTGTTTTCTGCTACTAGCTAGTGAAAAAAAAAAGTGAGCGGCTCCCATTGAAGTCAATGGGAGCTATTTTTGCAGGTGGATTTTGAGGCAGATTTCGCCTCAAAATCCGCCTGCAAAAATCTCTGTGTGAACATACCCTTGGAGCTTCCTATATATCTCCCATTGCTTTTCAAGTCACTCCTGACTTAGGCTAAAAAAACCACAGCAAAATCTGCAACCAAGAACGCTGCGTTTCCGCAACGTGGGGCATCAGTCTAAAGCTTCTTATGAAATGGGTACAAGCAGAGCTGCAGAGGGAAACCACAAGGGATTGATACAGAGAGTATGTTAGAATATGTACTTTCAGTATACAAAGAATAGCAAATTTCTGTTGCAATCAGGAGTCGGTCAGATCATAATGTATTTGCACATGTGTTGACTGCATTTGTCCATAAATATTGTCTTATAGTTACAGATTTCCAAATGCATTAATTCAAAAACCCATTGCGATCAATGTTTTCACTAGGGAAAGCTGCAGCTGCAATAAAAAATATAGTGTTATATGCTGAAATGAATGGCCAAGTGTTATCCTCCAGTAGAGTACTACTTCCTTCTAGCTATCTTTTTTTCTTACTATCCTTTTTGTGTTACCGACAGCAGAAGTGGCAGATAGAGATTGGCAGATAAGGGAGTGCGACTTCAACATCTGACTACATTGAGTTTGTTTGTAGTCTGTAACCATGGAAACATAGGTTTGCTATGTTTACAAAATAATAGAATATTTCAAATCAAAATATTTTGAAAAGTTATTTTATTTCTTAGATATATTGGATCAATTAAAAATGGTTGCAAAAATGTTCATATCCTTTCAGTATAATATTGTGGGCAGGTAGAAGACGTCATATCACACAGCCTCATTATACATGATTATGACTTTATGACCCCATGAACCCTAAGCGTTGATGTCGCATCAAACAAAGCATTTCTGGAATCAATTTGACTGTGTGGGAATTCCTCTTTTAATAAGCTTATAAAAGGTTTGCATTTTATGACAGTATCCCCATGCTGTACACCTCCACCATGTAAAATATAACCGTCCCCAGAGATATAATGGCCATGGCAAAGAAGTAAAAAAAAATCTGTAACGTAAACCATAACCACTACAGTCACAAGTATGTAACATAGTAATAATAACGTAACAGCAGATCTTTCATTTACAAACCCTAGAAGACGACAGTTCTTGGATATACAAGGTTCTTCAAGGAAGCCGTATATGGGCTCATAAAAAGTCTTTGAGTCTTACCCCTCCGAACAAGCAACGCCAAACCAAGACCCCCACGGATCAGCCAGTTGTGACATATCCCTATTTTGTGTATTTTTTATGATAAGTGCCTTGTAAAGTCGATATCTACTTTTACATTTTTTTTTACAAATGTTTCCATTTTTTTTCTTTGTTCCAGTGCATCTAAACTTAAAGCATACCTCCAAGTATAAAACTGCTTTGCATAAATGAACAGTACATGTGAATATAAGAAACTTTGTAATATACTTTATTAAATAAATCTGTTTCCTTAATCATTTGCTAGGCTGCTCTCCTACACAGACTTCTATGGAGAGGGTAGGGGGAGGAGAAGGCTATTAAGTGATTTATTGCCTCATTCTGTGCATTGGTCTTCCATTGGGTTCTATGTTCAGGTGCCTAGTGTAGATGCTTTCAGTGTCTATATGTTTTCTGATACCTTCCTATCATAGCCAGATTACTTTTAGTTATTTGTGCTGCAGTAGCCCTTCTGTGGATGGGACCAGATGGCCCCCCCATAATGATTCCCCCACAGGCGGAGTTCTGTTGCACCTATATGTTGTGCTGCGGGTGGTTTCTTTCATGTTTCCTAGTATAAAGCCTCCGCATCCTATGGCTTGTTGTTTTCTGTCATGTAGGGTCAGAGAAATCTCACTATAATAAGAGTTTTTCTGTGGCTTGGGAAGTCTGGTGCTAAGATTCCGGGGTAGTCAGACAAACGTTAGGCCAGAACAGGTCCCAAAAGATAGCAGCAACCTGTAGCAATAACTTTGAAACTTCCTCATGTAGCATATTGTATCATTAGCGAAAATGTGGCTGTGGCTGCCCTAATGTACATTGTGTAGGTGAAGCAACAGTGGGGGCAGTTGCTGCAATGTGGGGTCATGGCTTGTTACACTGTCATGGACCACTGTCTTTCTCGCTTCTGATCACATTCATCGGTGAACCTCTGGTCACCTGTGGTATTCCAAGAGTGCGTAACAAATTAAAACTGTACACCCCTAACCAGTGGCGTAACTAAAGTTTTGTGGGCTCCAGTGCAATCTTTTGTCCGGGGCCCCCTACCTCATTTCTACAGTGAATTCTTGATAGTGATGGTTATGGTACTAAGGAGTTTAATCCACCTTAGTGAGGTTAGGGGTAATCTGTGGGTCTCCTTGGTTTATGAGCCAGATGGAAGCTGCAATCTCAATACTGATACCAGTGCTTATGGGCCCCCCTAAGGGTCCTGGGCCCCAGTGTGACTGCACCCTCTGCACCCCCTCAAGTTACGCCGCTGCCCCTAACCTTGTGCTGGTTGATCCCACCACCTTCTCTTGGATATCATGCAAGTTCGTTTCTGAAGAACTTGAGCTGAGCCCCTTTCCATGAAGCCCACCTGTATAGTATACATGGCTCTGTAGACTGTATAGACTGCCTTATAAACTGTCTACAATCTGCTGAGAGTTAAACTGGATACAAAAACTGAGTCTGATTTAGCCCCTACATCTATGTTACAGTATGACTTGGTATACGTTGAACTGTATATATCAATGAACACCCCTTGCTAATGTATACTGTATACTCTATTACCAAATATTTGCTTTTATTATAACACCCTCTATAGCCTGGGACTATATATAGTGACAGATCATACTGGAATTATCTCAGGACAAAAAAAAGTTGCACAAAATTATTTATGTGCATTTCTTACATAGGAAATATTTAAGCACCAGTACTGGCAAATGTCCACATAGAAACTGGGGTATGCTGTGACTTATAGTCCTACAACCACTTCATAGCTAAAGAGTAACAACCCAGTGTAGAGACAGTCTCTTATTTCATATTTCTAAGAAATTGAATGAATTGTGGTATAACAATATGATTTTTTCTCATGAAAATAACGATTTGGTGGAAAATCTGTGGAAGATCAGACACATTCCCATAGCATGAAGCACTGCAGTGACCTCCACACCCTTCAGTGGATCCACAGTGCCACCCAGTGGTAAGTGCTGGCATGATGCTTCCATATAACTTGCAAGGACTGGAAGGGGCTGAACCAAACTTGGGCAGAAAAAAATTTAGAGAGATAGAAGGAGCTTGGGTGTAGGAAGGAAACTTTTCTGTCCTGAGAAGAAGGTCCCATCTCAAGCATCAGCTTCTCTCTCACTACAAAGAATGCCCAGGTCCAGCTAGAAGTGACAATATAGAAAACATTAGCTTTGTTCCTACCTTTAAGGTAAGATTTTTCATGTTTTATGGCAAATGTAGGGGTTTGCTTTGGAACATCAGCAGGGATCAGCCCAATACTGTAATGCTATACTGGATTCCTTTGGCATGGTTATAGTTAACAGAATCAGGTATGCATATCATAAGGAAATTGGGTTGAAATTTGCAGATTTTGGCCAGACATTGAACATATTGGACCGATTATCCTAGCTGGCCATATACACACCATCCCTATTGTAGCCATATAAAACTTTCCTATTCCCTGTAATGGAGACTTTACTAACTATCATAACTTAACTTATAGATTGATATTGATGCTTTTCCAGTCTGATGGAATTGATGACCATTAGTTATATTGTTTGGATCCTAAAGATCTAAAAAAGATTCTCCATGTATAAAACCAAAAATAACAGATTTGATATATTTTATTATTCGAAGGGGATGACCCAATCTGAAGAGATCCTATGCTAAGAAACATTTCCATGTTGTTTATTGTGTGTTAGTTTGTATATAATCTCTTATGTGTGAGATATAACTAATTACATTAAATTGTATCATTTACAAAATATTTGTAATTTCCATATATTTCCAATTGTAGGCTACTTTAGTGTTGCATTGTATGGCAGACCCATCTATTCTATGAAAAAAAGTTATATTGATGGTCTATAATCCCAGATGCTATACTAGGCTACACTAGGCTAGTTCTGCATGCTGTGACTATCTAGGAGTTGTGGTACTACAATTACCAGGAAACGTTGGGATTTGCTGAACCTCAGGATAGGACCATTGGGCTATGATGTGCAATAATTTGTCTGACACTGTCACACCTGTGACATGAGTATAGCATACAGCAAATGAGTCACAACTATATTTTTGTATGCATTGCTAATGTGTTTGTATATATGTTTATCCATATGTATTAAGCTTCAAATGAATCGACAGATATTACTGATATAATGTAATTGGTGCACATTGTCAGTAGCCGTGACTGCAGCTGTTCAGAGTACACTGTTTCGTTATGGGGATCAAGATAGGTGGGAATAATTTTCCCAATTCTGGACTGCATGTACTAATGGCCATGTAATGTGTTATATGGTCAGACATCACCAGCAACACATTATTATACCGCACATGCCCCATGGCATACATTATGGCTTTGTAAACATGGCACAAACTGACATCGGCAGAGATTGCTCTACTGGGTAGACCCTTGGTCATAAGAGAATGGTAACACAATGTGATGACTGTGCAGTGGTGATAATACTATCAAATGCATCAGGGATTTACTCTAGAACAGCAAAGAGTTTGTATTCTTCTACTACATCCGATTTTAGAATACCCTACCGTTGTGTGTATGCAGCACCTACTTACATATATCTTCCCCATGGTTACAGACTACAAACAAACCCTGTGTGTAGTCGGATCTTGTAGTCACGTCTTAATCTCCTCCCTCTGACAGTACATGAGGAAGCACTAGGAAGAGTAACACACGACTACAGGATCAGACAGGGCTGTCTCTAACCATGGCAACACATAGGCCTGCAGAGTAGCTGTAGACAAAAAATGGTGTTACACAGTATTATATGAGAAACTATCATCAAAGAAAGATCAATTCTCATTGCTTTATCATGTGTACAGAGTATTTCAGGAATGGTTTACACATGCCAGGGAAGAAGAGGGCAACTACATAATCTAAAAAATACACGGAAAAATGCTAATATGTGCAATAGCATCGCTGTATAAGAAATGCAATTCCTGGGACCCATGCTGATCTAGAAAGAAAGTGTCAAACTCTCTGCATAGTTCCTCTACTGTAATACAGCTTTATTAAAGTCATGCAGTTTATAATACAGTCCGTAGACAAGAGAGGTGCTGTTAGGGTTAGTTCACACGGGGGCAAGGAGGTGGATTTTGACCTCAAAATCCGCCTCCATACAATGGTGGTCTATGGAGACCACTAGCGTTCTTTTTTCTACTAGCGGCATGTTGCCGCTAGCGGAAAAAAGATGCGAACTGCCCTTTCTTCAGGCAAATTCCGCGGCTCGCCGAGCCATGGCTTCCGCCTGGCGGCAGCAACCTCTGGGGTTGGCCCATTTATTTGAGCCGACTCCGGAGGGGAAAGCCGCAACCGTGACGGTCATGGCAGGCGGGTTTTGACCCGAGAGTGACGCGGCTCCCCGCCAAAATCCGCCCCACCGCTCCCCGTGTGAACGAGCCCTATGGGAAACCAAAATTGTAAGGGGGTTATCTAGCTTTCAGAGGCATAACTTGAAGCTCCAGAACCCCAAAAATCAATAACAAGGTCCCTACCTACCTTGTGCCCTGGCATATTTTATGTGTCAATGGTACTTTTGCTGCCCCCTCAGGGTTCAGGGCCCAGTAGCCACTGCTACCTCTGCACCGCCTATAACAAAGCCCCTGATAGCACTGTAACAGGATGTTTGTCAAATCCCATGGATTAGGAAGCGATGGCATATCCTGGTGGGAAAACCATTTTAACACCTAAAGACCATATGATATAGTATTACATCATGGATAGGTAATAGTACATCATATTGACAAGAGCTGTACCCTGACCGTTACTGCTGACCGGGCATTTAAGTGGTTAGAGAGAGTGGGGCTGCCAATTACTCCACCCATGTGGCCTAGCAATGGCCCCTAGATCTTAGTACACCTATTAGGCCCTTCTGGAGAATGCCAAATACACTGCAAAAAGTGTGTGTGTGTATATATATATATATATATATATATATATATATATATATATATATGCTGTATATATATATGCTGTATATATATACATACAAATAAATACACATACAGTAATTGGGGGGGGGGGAAACAACTATAGCAACAAAAACTTTTACTGTTTTTTGTGCAAAGGTATCAAAACATTAAAAAAATATGTATTAATTTGGTATCATTATACTGATCAGCACAAGTTTTCATTACATTTATATTGCACAGTAACTACCAAAAAACCCAAAACTTACATAAACAAGTTGCTTTTTGTTCCCTTGTTCTGAAGGCCATAATAGGCTGTATTCTTAAATGGCCTGCCCTCCTGCTTCCTCTCCCCTCCATTTCCAGGGACTGAGCTCAGGATTGCATTGTATCTTGTTATCTCTGGATTAACATGTCCAGATAACAGAGGCAGTGATCAAGTACTGTACTAGCACTTTTCAGGGCTCAGCACTTGAGAGCACTTTGCAGAGAAAGAGGAGAAAATACATGTGGCTGAAAACAGTGTGTGAGTCATCAGCCCAACCAGAGAGGTGGTCTGTAACCTAGGCAACAAGCTGTTAATGCCCAGGAGGCATATTTAGCTATATCTGAGAAAGAAAGCACAATAGATAAAGAAATGTATTGGGTAAAACAATCCCGTACGCTTAAAGAGGACCTTTTTCCTCCTGGGGCGCATGCGGTGTAATAAACCACTAGAAAGCTGACAGTGCGCTGAATTCAGTGCACTATTGGCTTTCACGTTCTGTGCCCCTGGTGAAGAGCTATCGGTGCCGGTACGGTACATAGTTCTTCGCTGTCAGAAGGGTGCTTCTGACAGTCAGTCAGGAATGCCCTTTTGCACAGTAGCGTCTATTGCGCTGTACTGTGAGAGGGGGCGTTGCTTTACCTCCCAGCGATGACGTTGAGCGGTGAGGAACACCCCACCAGTTCTCGTCTATGGATGAGTACTATCAGGAGGGGAGGGAGTCTTTCCTCACCGCTCTCACATTACAGCGCTATAGACATTGCTGTGAAGAAGGGCTTTTCTGACTGACTGTCAGAAACGCCCTTCTGACAGTGAAGAGCTATGGTACTGGTACCGATAGATCTTCACTATGGGCACAGAACGTGAAAGCCGATAGTGCGCTGAATTCAGCGCACTGTCGGCTTTCTAGCGGTGTAATACACTGCATATGACCCAGGAGGTGAAAGGTCCACTTTAAGCTACAAGTCTGAATATGATCCAAAAGATGGGAATACCATTTAAGGGGTTGAAAAAGCAGTATTAGGAAAAGTACCTACAAGGCTTCCATGGGAGATCATAACTGTAGCTTTATGTGCGGCCACCAATCCACATTCTTTCCTCATTTAAATGATTTTTACAGAATTTTGATATTAACAACCTATATTTAGTATAGGTGATCCATATCAGATGGAAATAAGCCCAACACATCAGCAGACGCAGTGCCAGCAATAACACAGAGCCGGTACATAGTGTACTGAGCTGTACTGAGCTGGAAACAGACTGCTCCATACACTATGTAGAGGCCAAACCAGGTTACTGCAGCTCAGTTGAGCCAGTACACAATGTGCAGAGCCGCTCCGTACACTGTGTATATACTAGTTCCCACTATTAGTTGATTTGTTCGGGTGTCAGTCGTGGGACAAATTAGCAATATCAAAAACGTGGAAATCCATTTTTATGTCAATATTTGGAAATCCCCTCCTAAAGCCAATGATAGGGCATAGGCTGTGCTGGCCGTTTGTGGACTCTGTCTCCCATTCTGTTTGAAGTATGTGGAGAGAAAAGTCCTGCAAGCCAATTTTGGGTGGAAATCTGGCAGACCCTATTATAGTCTATGGGGCTTGTGGGTTTCCAAGAGTAAACACTTTTTAAGCAGATCCAAAGAACGGAAACACAAACGCTAGTGTGAACCTAACAATAATGCTATAAAAAACCCCTCAGAATAAAGAACACCTAAATCATACATTGCTGTGTCCTGATATCTATTATATGATATATCTGTGTATCTTTTATAGAGTGGCCATGGCCCAGCTACAAGTGCTGTGTTTGCTGCTCTGCTTTGCCTTCGGTTTCATATCAGCCCAGAATGATGAGCTAAAGACGTGTGAAGGTAACCTGAAAGTATACCTAATGTTATATCAGTACCCCTCAGTACCAGTTTGATGTGGTACCAATGGAAATGCAACTGCACTTGGGATAGAAAAAGACCCTAAAATGTTAAATAACCACACAAGCCTATGCATGATCAAAATCCAAACTTTCGAAATCAAAACTTTACACCCCCAGGACTGAGATCGTAGATGCCCAGGTGGTGGACCCTTCAAGTTCATTGCCCTTGACTTTCTGCACTGAATGCTTTCCCGCCCGCTCCTCTGCCCAGAACGATTGCTCCTGATTGGATGCTAGGGAGATGCTGGGGGCCACCTCCTGGGTACTTGTGATCTTGGCACTTGGAGCATTGAGATGGGGGTTTATCAGTTATACGACCTGCATGACCCTCACCCCACATATGTTTAAAATTGTTCTCCAGAGGCATAACATGAAGTTTCTGGGATCCAATGTAAATTCTGTACCTAGCCCCCCAACTATAATGTATCCTTTAAGGTACTGGTCTCCTCATAATAGGAAGAGACTCATCATTGGTCCTCTAAGGTTCTTGGGCCTCACCCTTTGCACCACTTCCAGTTATGCCCCTGCTGCGCCATATAGCGCCATCTGCAGTTTTGAGGGGTCAAAACTGGTGACATTAAAACCTATTCATTTGCAGAACATTTTATGGTCTGCTTCCATTTTTGGGATATTTTTTATATTGTATGAAGGGGAACATAAGACATATGGGATTTTCCTCACTCTTCTACATTGACGTTATCTGTGAACATTTCTTGTAGATAAGGCCAAATGTCCCATCAATGTGTACTTCCTCATTGACACATCTGAGAGTATCATTCTTCAGACCTCTCCCATCCAGAACTTGCTGGATTTAATGAAGAGATTCATTCCTGCCTTCCTGGCCAAGTTAGAGAATGAGGCCTACCTAGATCAGGTGACTCTGAACTGGCAGTATGCAGGTCTCCATTTCTCAGATGAGGTCCAGGTCTACAGCCAGTTCACCACTGACAAGAATGAATACATTGCAAAGTTACGAGGAGTCCAGTATATCGGACGAGGTACCTTTACAGATTGTGCCATCTCTAACATGACCGCACAGATAAAGGCACATACGGCAAATCAGGTCTCTCAAGGTGGTCGTGAGCCGGTGAATTTTGCCATAGTGATCACTGATGGTCACGTGACTGGTAATCCCTGTGGAGGAGTGAAGACACAGGCAGACAGAGCACAACTCGCTGGAATCAAACTATTCTCGGTAGCCGCAAGTCGCGATGTTTACGAATCTGGTCTACGGGAGATTGCTAATATGCCACACGAGCTGTTCAGGAACGCTTACTCCGTCACCAGTCCTGATAACCAAATCGAGATTGATACGAGGACCATTGATAAAATCATTCAAGTTATGGTAAGCGGAAAAAAAAGGATAAAGATTCACTATATTAAAATGTAATATTAAGGATATCTCAGTCAAACAAGTCTGACAACTGGGTGTTACCAGTGGGGGGTGGGTTCCTATACTGTCTGACACTGCCCGAATAGAGCCGACTGTGGTAACATCTTCCTATGACATGGAGAATAGCAATGCCCAATTGTTGATTTATTCATACATTTTTAGGAGAAATAACAGAGGGACAGCATGATGGAATATTGCAGAAAAAGATTCTCCAGATGTGAAAAAAATGCAAAAAATATACTGTACTAAAACACAAGTTATGAGTAGTGGCAAGTCCACTTTGGATGGCTGCAGGTTAGAAGCTAGAACCCGAAAATTTTGTAGTCCTTAGACATGGTCAAAGACAAGGCTAGCACAAAATAATGAAATCATAAGATTGTATAATTCCTTTGATTTATATTATTGCTCTCAGACACTGCTTTACTGACAGTGGTTACCCCCTAGGATCGGTGATCAGTAGAGAGTCTGAACACTGGGAACCCAACTGATCGCAAAAACTGAGGTTCCAGGTCCCATGGTGGGATGAAAAGTGGTCTTGTATACATGCTGCCGCTCCATTCAAAGTCTATGAACCTAACCAATTACTATGGCTCCATTCAAGTGGGAGACATGAAGTCCTCATTCTATTGATGATGTGCTTACAGAATTTGGGTATCTTTGTCAGTCCCATTGAATATGAATGGAGCTACAGCAAGTAGGCAAGGCAACTGCTTCATCTAAGCCACAATTCCCACAAACCATTTGGGTTCCCCAGTGTTTGAACCCGCAGTAATCAAAAATGTGTTATCTATAGGTGACAAATACTTATTATGTGACAGCCCAATCCAGTCATGTCATGACTGCTGGTAACCCTGGTATCACATTCCTCTAGGAATTAGTCATCTGGTAATCGGTAAGACAGTCCTAAACCGAATGTTTCTCACCCATCTGCATTTAGCAATGGAGAAGTTGGAAAGTGAATTTAAACCTCAGTTGTAAAAAAAATTTTGGAGTAAGCTAGACATGTGGACACGTCTAAATGTAAAGAGTGGATGTCAAGGCACTAAGTTACCCCTCATTCACAGCCAACTTACCCCTCAAGTCGGTGTGTTGGCTGGTAAAGCCAGCCAAAACAGTATGCTGGGATAGAGACTAGTAGTAATACAGTCATCTATACTGCTAGGAGTCCCTGCCTCCCAGAGACATAGTGCCCTGTACTATAATCACTATGAGACAGTATATCAGTGAGAGACAGGGACTCCTAACATCTTAGATAATTCTACTTCTTGGAGACCCTCTGCCGTCATACTATTCTGGCTGGTAAATCCGGCCAACACACGAACCGAGTTTCATGGCTGATACTCGGTTGCGTGAATGCAGGGATACTCTCAACTATAGATAAGTTTCATCTTCCAATAAGGATGTGGCTTCAGATGTATGGCCTCTATATACAGAAATTAATAGGAGTTATTAGAATGTCTGAACGTAAGACCACCTTGAGGTCCAACTAAGATTACTATTTGACAAGATTTATGATCAAAGAACCCTATTTAGATGTTTTCCATGTATCAATGTAAAATAAAACATTATAAACTTTTTTCAACATCATTATTTACTACATTTACACAATAAGCTAAAAATATTTTGTCACTTCTTAATATGGACACAGAAACAGCCCATAATGGTGATTAGCATTACATACAAAGAAACCTCACATCATATTCTTGCAAAAAAACTAGCTTGAAAAAAACTCATAATACCACATGGAAAAAGCACAAGCTAATACAAGAAAACAATAATCCAGCCAATATATAAAAAATTATCAAATATTTTATTACACATTAGATAACAGATTAATATTAAAAACAATAATGTACAGCAGGGCAGATGGATTTAAGCCAAAAGACATACACAAATAGACACACAGAATAAAGAACGTGGGTTCTTATGCTAGACCATATAAGATGAATAAAGGTAAATATAGTAGCATAGAATAACACTTGTATAAGTATAGCAAGGCTACATTAATACCAACAATAAAATACTGTTGGCAAAAAACCCCTCCAAAAATATGTCCCTATAAATGTATATCTATATACTGATATTTTGTAATTATAGCATAAATAGCTGAGGACATATAGGAGGAGGCAAATAAAATATGTAAAGTGTGAGGTAAACTACATGGATATTGCTCCCATCAATAAGAATATAGATTACATATATAATCACACTACAATGCAGCCAAAGCTATATACATACGGAATACAAATAGCTCCTATAAGGCAATAAGCCAAATACCTGAAGTCATGTCTCCAAATGGTAAAGGTCAGCTAGCAGCCACGATAAAGTACTGACAGTTAGGTAGACGGACCACCCCATAATGGTGATTAGTCCTATGGATTCGGGCTAATCCAAGAATGGATCTGTGGCAGAGCAAACTGCAAATCCATAGCGGAAACTTAAGACTCAGCCTTGAATCTCTGTTGTGGCATTTCTTCTAAATTTTTAAGCTTCAAAAATCAGCCATATGAACGTGGTCTTACTGGTACCATGACTCTAAAAATGGTTTTAAGAACTAGCGTTTGGGGGTATATAATGATTTATGCGTTCTGTTATGCTTATGTATATACTGTATTTATATATGAATATTACGTTACCTTTTTAACTACATTGATCTATGAATGTCTTAAGATTAACTTATCTAATTAAATATGTGTGTTTCTTTTTTCTCTGTAGAAACATGAAGCTTACGGAGAGGTATGTAAACTCCCACCTACATGTCATTTTTTTGTCTTCTATTAGAATTTTCACTGGATACTAGATCATAGCATAGCATAGTATGAAGCATGTATCACAACACTAGCAGATAACAAGCATTCAAGAAAATAGGAACTCACCAGTAGATGACTGGAACAGAATAATGGTGGGAATCAAAGGATAAAGCGAATGGATGATGGTGACAGAAGTCAGTGATGGAACAAATAGATGAGGGGTCTTGTATAGTGAACAGATGAACAATCAGACAGGAACTGAACCTGACTTTAATTTTTCCTGAATCTTTCCCACCATTTATTCCTAAATGCTGACCTTAACAAAAAACACCCCCAACCCTTTCTATCCATAATGCAAATCCTAATATGCAATGCTAACTGGAACACAAACTAAGCAAACCTGAATAACAAGCAGTTAGATTCCAGCAGGAAAATAGAAAATAATCAAACAACACAAGAATTTAGAACTGAAAGAAACCACTAGAACTAATAATACTCCAAACACTCCCTTAGGTTAAGGCTCCACATTATGGAAATGCAGCGTTTTCTGGGGTCTGTGTGCTTTCTGCATGGTCTCCGCACAAGTCACATAAACGTAGATCATGAAGTACTTTTATGTCCGCATGTTCCTTGCAGACACCGCATCGAAAGCACATGGACCCCATTATAGTCTATGGGGTCCGTGTGCTGTCATAAGCTCACCGCTTGCCAATGCGTTCGGTAGTCCGTTCAGAGGGGTCCCCATGCGGACTTCCCCGAACGGATTACCAAACACAGATGTGAACCAGGTCTAAGAAAATTGGTTCAAAACATGTATGTGGCTAAAGACATAGGGATGTGTCAAAGCTAAGAATCTTAGACAGTGAACTGTGATCTAGATGGAATATACATAAGTATAAATGTAACTGTAATCCTAATGGTTATTATTCCATTTGCCTAGTATACACTTCTAAATACACAATGTTTCCTCTCTTGCAGTGTTACAGACTGAGTTGTCTGCAGCTTCCCGGACCTCCTGGTTCAGCTGGTCAGAGAGGACAGAAGGTAAGTGACATTGACCGAACCTCGATTTACACTTCTATTTATAACTAATGCTGCCCAGATCATGCTCCAAGATGTCCTATAGATACCTTAACATGTATATAGCCCAAGTAACTCAAGTGTATGGGACTGAGCTTATGGCACCATTGGCAGCTGCTACAATGTATTTGGAGCTGTGTAGTCCTGGAGCAGCTCCGGGAAACAGCTGATCGGGAATTGGGGGTTGGACCCTCGATGATCTGTTGATGATCTATGCTAAAGATCAAGTAGTAAAGACGTGTACAGACATCTACTATTGATAACCTATCCTTAGCATAAGTCGTCACTAGTGAAGTCATGTACTAACCCTTTTACAATAAGTTACTGTGTATAGAACACAATGTAGAATATTATTGTACTCTCTTACTAAAACATGACTCTATTTCAGGGTGCTAAAGGTAATGCCGGTGAACCCGGAGCTGTTGGTCAGAAAGGTCGGCAGGTGAGTGGCGTCACTTTCTATATCGTATGTTCTTTGCATCATTTTTTATTTAAAGATCTTACATTCTAATATTTTATTTTAGGGAGATCCTGGAATTGAGGGACCAATCGGATACCCTGGACCTAAGGTGCGTAGTAGTATTCAGACGTAGCACATAGCCAATAAGCTGTATCTACACATGTCCGTCAAGTAATCCTACATATAACCACTTCTCTCTTCTATTTTAGGGTGGTCCTGGTGCTAAAGGTGAAAAGGTACAGTAACTGCTTCATCTCTAGAAGGTTGTATTTGATGTGATATGAATATTTTTTCTTCCATTAACATATTTTTTTTTTTATCCTAGGGAGATTTTGGTGCAGATGGAAGAAGAGTAAGTTGGGTTTCTAACATTTCTATATTCATGTCTGGAGAGATGGAGTGAATTGTAAAGTAACCGCTGTATTTCTGTCTATGCCAGGGGTTACCCGGTGTTCATGGAAGAAATGGCACAGATGGACAGAAGGTAAGGAGATAAAATGGCGTTAAACTGATGTATGATAGTTACATATTGAGAATAGTATCAGTGCACTGCCGCATACAGGTATAGGAAAAGGTTAGACTGTTTTATTTCCAGACTATGGTTAAGGTCAGATTAAAGTGTTTTGCACTATATACTATTATGGCATATCTACAATCTATGTAGTAATGGACTGATAGGCAGAGATGCCATTCTTAGTACCCCCACCAATTTGTAGAGATCCTATGACCCCCAACTGCTAGTTGTCACATCCAGGTGGTCTATGAATGGCAGGATGGCCACAAATTGACACAGCTCTCGTCATTCAGTTCTGCAATAAATAACTAAGGTGGGAAAATCCCTATAAAGACCATTGCCCCTATATATAGGTCCCTAGACTTGTCTATCCTCTAATCTATAGTCTCTACAGCCTGTTAACTTTTGCTAGGAGCTTTTGGTGACATCCATGTTGCGTTATTACAATAATTATAGTAAAAAATAGTGTTTTCTGACATTATTTCATAGTTACATAGTAGATGAGGTTGGATAAAGACATTAGTCCATCAAGTCCAACCTATAACCCTACAGTCCCTACAGTGTTGATCCAGAGGAAGACAAAAAACCCCATGAGGCTCATGCCAATTACCCCATTTCAGGGGAAAAAATATCTTCCCGACACCAAATCTGTCATTCAGTATAGAAACCCTGGATCAACGTGTCCGAAAAATCTAGAATCCATAACCTGTTATATTGTTCTCTTCAAGAAAGGCATCCAGGCCCTCTTTGAACATTTTTAATGAATCCGCCATCACCACTTCCCGGGGCAGAGACTTCCAGAGCCTCGCTGTTCTTACTGTGAAGAATCCCCTTCTATGTTTCTGGTGAACCTTTCTCTCCTCCAGACGTAGAGGATGTCCTCTTGTCACTGTCACTGGCCTAGGAGTAAAAATATCCTTAGAAAGTTCTTTGTATTGTCCCTTCCTGTATTTGTACATTGTTATTAGATCTCCCCGTAGACGTCTTTTCTCTAAACTGAATAACCCCAAGTTTGTTAATCTATCTTTGTACTCCAGTCCACCCATTCCCCTAATCATTTTGGTTGCTGGTCTTGGCACTTTTCCAAGTTCACCTATGTCTTTCTTGTATATCAGCGCCCAAAATTGCGCACAATATTCTATGTGTGGCCGTACCAGTGATTTGTATAGAGGCATAACTATGTCCTTGTCATGAGAATCTAGACCTCTTTTGATGCATCCCATAATTTTATTTGCCTTGGCAGCAGCTGCCTGGCACTGGTCACTAAAGGTAAGCTTGCTGTCCACCAAAATCCCTAAGTCTTTTTCATTGACAGTCTTACCCAGTAATTTACTATTTAGTACATAGTCATACGTTTTATTATGTCGACCAAAGTGTATTACCTTACATTTGTCAACATTAAACTTCATTTGCCAAGTCTCCGCCCATGCTTCCAGTTTCCTTAGATCCCCTTGTAATATTCTACTATCCTCCTCATTATTGATTACCCTACAAAGTTTAGTATCATCTGCAAATATGGACACCCTGCTCTGTAATATGGACCTCTGCTCTGTAAACCCTCTACCAGGTCATTAATAAAGATATTAAACAAGAGAGGACCTAGTACTGACCCCTGTGGCACCCCACTGGTGACTGTGACCCCCTAATACTGACCCCTGTGGCACCCCACTGGTGACTATGACCCCCTAATACTGACCCCTGTGGCACCCCACTGGTGACTGTGGCCCCCTAATACTGACCCCTGTGGCACCCCACTGGTGACTGTGGCCCAGTCTGAATATTTACCATTAACAAGTACCGTCTGTTTCCTATCTGTGAGCCAGTTGCTAACCCAAAAGCATATGTTTTCCCCCAGTCCCAACATTCTCATTTTGCATACCAACCGTTTAGGTGGAACAGTATCAAAAGCCTTTGAAAAGTCCATTTTTGTAATTTTCTGATCAATTTATGTAGTTACAACCAAACGTGTGATGATCAATAACAAATTCCCAAATCTATAAGTAATGTAAGACCCTGTGGTGAGCCCTGCCATTGCTACCAGGCATCCCTCCCTGTGTAAAGTCAGGTCTCCGCTCCAGATTCCTATCCTATGGATCTCATGGTAGAAAACCAAAGAAGAGCTTCAGCTTTCCGCTGGATGTTTAGTCGCTGACTAACCGCAGACACAATGCGGCTGTATCAGAAATCATGGGATGATCAAGCAGGACGCTTCTTCTTTCAGAGATGATCACTGCCACCCATTAAAAACAATGGGATTCATATTCAGGATGGAATTGAAAGCGGATATCAAGGCAGAATCTGCCTTACAATCAGCTCCAGATTCCTCTATGTGAACATAACCTTAGTTGATCACCCTGGAAAGATTCTTCTGAAGGTTGGCTGTAAATGGCACCCGTTCTTTCTCCTTCAGTAATGTTTAATGTGGTGCTTTAATCTCTCAATATTTCTGTACAATTAATAATAAGAATGAATAATAATGGGATGATAAATACTCTATCTGTCTCTATCTCTAGGGTAAAAGAGGTCGCATTGGTGCTCCTGGATGTAAAGGAGATCCTGGAGACAAGGTAAGATTTCCCTGTAGTACTGAGGATCTTATAGAGGTAGCGTAAATCAATATTGTCATAGAGTGCCCAAATAAGTAGAGTCATATTGTTTCCAAACGAGCAGTATTATATAGTATACTGATACTTAACATTATACAGTGCCCTTATAGAGAGCGTCATACACTGCCCTGATGGATTGGGAATGTATTGTTCTAATTTATAGTGTCAAACAAATTTCAGATGGTTGGTCAGAGAAATAGGATATACCATGTCCAGATAGTGACTAGATTTAGTGTTCAGGTAAAAAGTTGCACACAGTAACAATGGCGCCCAGCTGTGTCCAGTACTTGACTGGATAGTAACTTACTGTACAATACCCTGGTGTAAAGTGTTATACTGTGCACAGATGACTGGTAGCATACTGTTATGTGCCCAGACAAACGGACACTTGCAGTCACTTGATGGTGGTTTCATATAGTGAACAGACAAAAAGCAACATATAGCGCTGTCCAAAGGTTTCAGGCAGGTATGCTTATAATGCTGCCAAGTAAGAACACTTTTAGTACTGGAAGTGTTAATAGGTTATTTTTGTCAATTAATAAAATGAAGTGAATGAATAAAAGAGAAATCTAATACCAATCAATATTTGGAGGAAGTGATGATATGGCCCCCACAGATCTCAACATCATTCAGTCTGTCTGGGACCACATGAAGAGAAAGACGGACTTGTGGAACAACCTCCCTGCTGAGTTCTGCAAAAACTGTCTTCATGTGTATCTAGAAGAATTGATTCTGTTTTGGAAGCCAAAAGCAGTCATGCCAAATATAGATGGGATTTAGATTTCTCTTTTGTTCATTCACTTCTTTTTTTAATTGACAAAAATAAAATATTTCTGAAAGCAGGCTTTTGTTTTGTAGTATTTATTCCACACCCGCCTAAAACATTTGCAGGGCCTACATGAGTAGCATGATACAGTGCCAAATTTTTAGACTCATACAGATTTCAAAAGCATTGTGTAAATGGTGCTCAGATACTAATATATGAGGTATCCAAATAAATATATTACATACAGAGTCAATACATAACGTACTAAAGCATTGCAAATAGCAGCAAGGTAATTGGGGTAACCCGTGCTTAAATATATAGATCATACAGTTCCCACTGCATGCAGTTCCAAGATGGATAAGGACATCCCATACCTTGTAGAATAATGTCATGCTGAGCTCAGATAAAATGTATACAGTACCCTGTTACCCTATAAAAATAGTGCATGCAGTATGCAGATATACATTGCCCAGACAAATAGCAGTGTACCATGTCCATATGGATAGTACATACTATACAATGCTTAGCACTTTCCTATGCCCAGGTGACAAGTGGCATACAGTGCCCAGTTGACAAGTGGCATACAGTGGCCAGCTGACAAGTGGCATACAATGCCCAGGTGACATGTGGCATACAGTGCCCAGGTGACAAGTGGCATACAGTGTCCAGGTGACAAGTGGCATACAGTGCCCAGGTGACAAGTGGCATACAGTGCCCAGGTGACAAGTGGCATACAGTGGCCAGGTGACAAGTGGCATACAGTGCCCAGGTGACAAGTGGCATACAGTGGCCAGGTGACAAGTGGCATACAGTGCCCAGGTGACAAGTGGCATACAGTGGCCAGGTGACTAGTGGCATACAGTGCCCAGGTGACAAGTGGTATACATGCCTAGAGAATGAATGAAGTATGCTGCTGAATAGTGTCAGACAGTTCCCAGATAAATTGAAATTTCACCCAAAATGGTGGCTACAAAACCTAGAAAAAATACACAAATGTTATTATTGATGTCCCGGTACATACCGCTTACAGTAAATGTGATAGAAATTGCCAAAAAATCATAAAAATATGATACAAGTAACTTTTAACTAGTGTGACGTGGTACCCTTTAGAATAGTCTTATACAGTAACTTTTTGAATAGTGTCATTTGGTAATTTATTGAATAGTCTAATACAGTATCTTTTCGGATGGTGTAATGTAGTACCTTGTTGAATAGTCTTAAGTTTTGAATAGTGTCACATGGTACCTTGTGAACAGTTTTATCCAGTAACTTTTTGAATAGAGTCATGTATTACCTTGTTGAATAGTCAAATATTAACATTTTGAATATTGTCATATGAAAAACTGTTGAATCGTCTTACAAAGTAACTTTTTGAACAATGTCACTTAGTAACCTATTGAATATCTAATACAGTATCTTTTTGAATGGTGTAATGTGGTACCCTGTTGAACAGTCTTATACAGTAACTTTTTGAATACTGTCATGTGGTACCCTATTAAATAGTCTAATGTAGTATCTTTTTGAATGGTGGAATGTGGTACTGTTAAGGAATTGCTAGGACAGCAATTCCCCAGTAGCTGTTGAACCCTGGGACAGGACACAAGAGACAGTGAGCCCTAAGCTGAAGCCCCCAACTGACCCTTCCTATTGCCAGGCCCTATCCTACTTAATAGGCAGCAACCACGAAGACAGTCCCTTCCTGGATATGTGAAACACAAAACGGAGACAAGACGGACAACAACAAAGAGAGGTCAGCTAGCCAAGGGTCAGTAACAGTCAAGCGATGCAGTGCCAAATCAGAGTCCAAAGAATAGTCAGTGAGGAAAACCTTTTTGAATAGTGTCATGTTGTACCCTGTTGAATAATCATCATTTCCCATACATACATACCAAGACCAGATAATAACGCATATAATGTGCAGGTAAATAGCAAGGTACGGTATCAAGATAGTTACCCATCTATGCGGCTCAAACACTAGCTAGTTTAATACAACATGAAGTACCCAGTGGATAGTAACTTACAGTACCCTGATGGGAAATGCCATGTAGTGCCCAGGTTATACTATGCCCATATGAATAATGTATACAGTGCTCAGATGAATCACCCACTTAGTGCCAGCCCTTCATACTCTTCTTATAGTACCAGGGTTGTCCAATACTATAACATAGATTGCAAAGTAAAAAATAAAACCTGAATTTAGCTGATATGTTTTGGCTACTGCTGACAACACTTATGCCAGCAAGCTACCACTTAAAGTTAACCCATGAGTATTAGCTACAAGTGATCGACATATGATAATAGATTAACCCATTAATGCCATATCACCATTTACAGACCATTGTTTTTATCAATTTTAAATCGATCTGTTATTTCTGGCATCGCTGAGTGCAGTTGTAGCTCATGGGAAATATTTCTCATTTATTTGTCAGGGTCCTGATGGCTATCCAGGAGATGCAGGAGACAGAGGAGAAGATGGAGATCGCGGTATTAAGGTACGTGACCAGCGCAATCTAGAATTATTATACAGCATTTTGTCAGATTCAGATGTCCTAGTAACTTACCTGACTGTAGCCGGGGACACAACTTGCAGGACTTTTCTCTCCACCTATTCTAATTAAGCGGAAACGGGGGAGGGGGGACAGATTCCCCGAATATTAGTTTGAGCCTAGTGTTACTTGTCATTTACATATTATTCATTATGGAATAGGCTTATGTACACCTAATCAAATGTCTGTATTATTTTCATTTTAGGGAGACCCTGGCCGACCTGGAAGTAACGGACCCCCTGGGGCTTTTGGAGAGAAAGGAAATAAGGTAATAAACATGGAAACACATTCTGAAATGTGAAATCTGATCTACACATTGATCATTTAGGATAATCCTGGTAGGATGTCTGTGCTTTTCTACGGATCCAAAATATGCAAGTAAAACGTCACAAGAAAATATTATTGGGCATCTGTTTTTGGCATCCTTTGAATGGATGTAAAAAACGTGATCTGAATAGAGTCTTAGTATTGAAAATGACTAGTAAATTTTTTCTTCGATGCTTTGGTAATGGTGACTTGGCGCTACGATAATACAAATGGAAGAAAACGTTCCATCTCTACAAATATCAACAAAGGCCGAGGAATCTGGGGCATCAGATTTCTATTTCTATATATGATGTAATGATATTCCTTACTTACTTCTTCTCAGTCTTACTTGCCTCTTGGTCTGTCCATCTATCATGCATCAATTGACCAATATGTATTTTGTTTTATGTTGTTAGGGTCCTGCAGGAAATGTTGGCGCCCCCGGATCTCCAGGTGTGAAAGGTAACAAAGGTGGACCCGGAGTTCAAGGACCAAAAGGGGAGCCAGTAAGAGCTGTTATTTTACTAGATTATATCTTATTATGGTCTTTCATAAGTCATTTTATTCTTTTGGATTCTTGGGCACTTTTTTACAATATGTTTCCATTTAGGGTCGTAGAGGAGATCCTGGTAACAAAGGAAGTGCAGGAACTGATGGTTCCAAAGGAGAGAAGGTAAAGAGATTGGCGTCTTTGTGACTTGTTAATAATAGTTACAAGAATGCCCATTCATTATTTACTAACTTGTTGCTTTTCTTGTATTTAGGGGGATCCAGGACCAGAGGGTCCTCGAGGTCTTGGTGGAGAAGCCGGTGTGAAAGGAGGACGGGTAAAATCTGCATGATTATTGGAGATTTCCTTTGCTCTATAGTCATCAGTGATATAGTGTTGGTGGGATGATATATTCATTCGTGATCAGGCCTAATGTGATGGGCATGCTTTGTATAACCTTAGTAATTATGTAATCACTCATTGACCCAATATTGTTCCTAAAGGGTGATCGTGGAGCCCCAGGCCCAAGAGGAGCTCAAGGACCAGCTGGAGTACCTGGTAGAAATGTAAGTTTACCAATTATCTGTATCATTTACCTAACAGTATAGGACTACCCCTGGCCCAAAACAGGGTACACACTTGCTTTCTCTTAGGGATTCCCGCTTATTGATCCTCTACCATATTACCACCATTACCCCAATACTTTATAGTACATTATCTCTTGGGCGTATAGCGATATTTCCTCACTAACACCACCTGCCACCCATGGGTTAAGCTAATTTTTGGCATCAAAGGATATGCTCACACTCAGAAGATTTGTTGCAGAAATTTTTGTGACTGAAAGCCATTTCCATATTTGAGTATATGGAAAGATTTCTGATTTGGGCCCTATAAGACACCGCGGCTCATAGATTGTCTGGCCCTTGGCGGATCAGGTGGCCACCAGGCTGGAAGGGAAGCCGCATCATGGTGGCACCAATAACTGTGTACACAGCACTTATTGAGCCCTGTGTATACCACAGAGTTAACAGAGTTAGATGGTGACCACCTAGACGTATATTGTCAATGGGTGGTCAGCATTTGGCTACAGAAGACCTATTATGGGGTTTAGTAATATAAAAACGTAACACAATGTTTTATGATGTGAGTAACATGCAGGAATAAGCTGAATGAGGACCCTTAAAATTCAAGAACAAGCAAATGTACAATGATGCAGGTTGGAAAGTCCAACCTCTACAGACAAATTCCCCGTTGCCTGTTCTGTTCTCGTAGGTCTCTCCCCGCTCGCCTGCTGCAGCGCGCCACTCCACAAGCTGCTCATCTTTCTTATTTTTGCTTTTACATAGAATATAATAGGCATACAATTTCTATTTGGTTCAAAATTGCCGATAATCCAGTTATTAATGTCTTTGCTTTCTTTTCAGGGGTCAAGAGGAGACCCAGGTGATATGGGAGAAAGAGGGAGCCCAGGACTACCAGGACCTAAGGTGACTAAGTTACTTAAGATTTTCTTCCTTCTGGAGGAGAGCTAATTAGCATATTTGTTTCCTCACAAAACATTACTTAGAAGAATAAACCAGTTGGATCTCTTCAATGGGAACCAGAACCCACTAGATTTAGGTTTCTCACTAAAATTATTCTTATAATGAATAGTTTGTAACCTATTTGCGTTTTGAAATCTTACACAATTGTCTCTAAAATTGGATATAGAATTTCTTGTATGTATACGCCAATTATGGATGGAATTAATAGTATGCTGTTTTCTTACAGGGAGACAGAGGGAGACCTGGCATTAGTTACCCAGGACCACGTGGTCCTTCAGTGAGTATGATCTAGTTTAGGAAAAATTGGATGTTGAATTAGTTGCAGATAATTATTGACTTTTTTATATATATTTTTCTAGGGCGATAAAGGAGAAAAGGGACCTGTGGGACCTCAGGTAATACAACATTTATCCTTTAAAATGTAATTCCACCTTTAATAGGTTGATCTTGTTACTTTAAATTAAAGGATTTTTGGTTATATTGATGACGTTTTCAGTGCATAGCAGGCACACCTAAGCATAGATCATTGATACCATAGTAGCAGAAAACCCCTTTAATATATGTCCATGATCCATAATGAATTAAGTCACTGGGACACTTTCAGTATCACTCAAATAGTTCCATGTCTTAGTAAAAAAAAATGTAAAAACACCCCGTATAAAAGAGAAAAGTCAGCTGAACCTGACAGACCAGCCGACTATCTTATGTGTATGGCAGCAAAAGCTAATGTCGGGAGAATGTTGGATCGGCATGATGAAGCTTACCATGCCCAATTCTTTGTTCCCTAAGGAGATAGGCTACCACCAAAGGTGTTAGGTAGAAATTTTCTCCCCTCTTTCAATAGGAAACACATGTGCATATATGTCCACCACTACCAAATTTCAAATAGTGTATAACCATTGGGGGGGGGAAATACTTAGATACATGTAGGATGGGCATCTCATGACAGAATGTGGTCCATAAAATCAAGCTGAACATCTAGGGACAAGACTATCTGGATATGTTCAGCCACAAGGAAAGGTAAGGAAGAACACATCTGTACACCTTTGCCTGACCCGAGTATGCATGAACGTGGGGAAATTGATAATTTTTCAGCCAGAAACTATCAAAGATGTATTGACACCTTTAAAAATGGGTTTATATTTCCAAATACTATATTATTTGCTTATACTCACAGATGGTCCATCTTTTTTTTCCAGGGAGGACGAGGGGACTTTGGCCTCAAAGGAACCGCAGGACCAAAGGGAGGGAAGGGAGAGCCTGTAAGTAGCCAGTGTTGTATAACTGGCATAGTAATTTCATTATACTGTGAGATTCTCTGCCTACCTACTATATAGGAAATAGAAATATAGTGTAATAACAGTAGCATATTATAGAGGTATTATATAGCTATTATATTTTATTTCCTCTTGTACAGGGTGACCCAGGACCTGGAGGAGAGCCAGGACCCCGTGGACCAACTGGAGGGCCCGGAGGACCGGTATATATTTTTTATTTGACATATTAGCTATCTGCTTTTTTATCTTGTATATCTTGCTTTTGCAAGATATATGTGGATTTATGTGGATTGGCAGTCACTTGTTTTAATGACATTTTGCATTCTTCATTTTAGGGTGAATTGGGACCTCCTGGTGACCCTGCATTGACAGTGAGTACAGAAACATGTCCGATGTACATGTTAATTGTATAGTAATGCAGTTATATGTAACTAAAGATGTCACATGTTGCATTGTAGGATGTATTGCCAAATTTCACCGTTTAAAGTCACCATTGAGTCAACTTTTTTTTTTTCCTAGGAATGCGATGTCATGACCTACGTTAGAGAGACATGTGGATGCTGCGGTTAGTTATTAAATATATACAATACAATTTCTCATTATCATTAAATATAGTTTATCTTTTCAATGAATATCATGTTCTTAAAGGGAGTGTCCAGGATAAGCTAAGAATTAACCCCTAAATGAAACCCCCTCCCCAGCCTAACTTATAATTTACTTAAGTTTTAAAAAGTCTGTAATTACCCATATTCCTGACCGCCCCAGGGACATGTTCTGATAATCTAGTGATGTTCCGTTTCACTGCTTCCAAAACAGAACGTCACCATTACTCTTCCCCTCCCCATCCCCATCAGTAATTACCAAGCCTTCTTGTGTCCACGAACGGTTCCACCCCTCTTTCTGTCTGCTAGTAGTGGGTGGAATAGGTTAGTTAGGGAGATGGGAAAGATTGGGAGGGGCTAGTAATGGGTGGGATCACTAGACTAGGGAGAAAGGGAAGGGGAGTGTAACGGAGTGAGAGAGGAGGGGGGCTGAGTGAGAGGGAACTAGTGTAGAAGCTACACAATAGGAAGCTAACACCTTGTAAACAAATGCAGAGGATGCCAGCAGCTGCCAGAGACACCCAGAAATCACCCCAAACACTGCTAAAAGTATATGGGTGTACTTATTAACCCATTACTATCACTAATTATTACACAAATTTTGCTTATTTTTACTTTGTAGCTGTGTCATTGTCTCCATTGAATGTCTTTGTCTGCACAGTAATGTCTCTGATATTGGCCACTTTGTCAGAGATATCACCTTGCATGTTAGAATTGGGATCAGTACATCAGGCAGTGGTGTCTATATAGTCAGATGACTGACTGTTATGGGTTGTTCCAAGGTATGTAGTTATCCACTATTGATAGGGAATAATTTAATGACCAGTAGCTGTTTGAATGCTAAAACTAATCCTGAGAATCGGTCCCCTGTGCTCCTGTGCTGATGAATTTGCCGACTGAGCATTTGCCCTTCCACTCCATTTATTCCCTGAGGAAGTGCCAGAGATAGTCTGGAACAGCACTCAACTATCTTCAGTGTTCCCGTTGAGAATGAATGGAGCCGCAGGGTGCATGATCGGCCTGCCACTCCATCTGGATGGGATCATCAGAGCCTCATTCTCAGGATCGATGGGAGTCCTAGTGGTTGGAACCGCATCAATCATAAAGTCTCCCCCTATCCTACTGATAGGGAATAACGTCACAACTTGGTACAACCCCTTCAAAGCTCTTCTACTAATAATGCCCCATTAGTAGCCCTACTTGTGGAACTAGAATTTGTATAGTTCTTTTACAGAAGTTAGTTTATACTATTTTTGCATATGATTTTATAACTATACTACTGTAGGTTTGTTGTTTTATTAGTTGCATTGCAGTAACTCTCTTGCTTGCTCCTCCGCAGACTGTGAGAAGCGTTGCGGTGCTCTGGATATTGTGTTTATCATTGACAGCTCTGAGAGTATTGGCTATACTAACTTTACCCTGGAGAAGAACTTTGTCATCAATGTTGTGAGCAAACTTGGATCCATTGCTAAAGATCCAAATGCTGACACAGGTAAGTTGTATTTGTTCATATAAAAAACAATTTAGATGCCTCCGGGGCCCCATGTGGCCTAAGTTCTGCGGTTTGACCACAGTGTTGAATCTTAGTCACATATTGTAGAAAAATATGCACAGCAGACACGCTGCGATTTCCAAAAACGTTGCGGTTTTGGAAATCTCAGCATGCAATTAAACCTACGGAAACATTGGCGGTTTCGCTATAGGTATAATTGAAGCAGAAAGCCCTCAGAGGAAACCTCTGCAGACTTTCTGTGAAAAGGGCTGCAGGAAAAACAGCGATGCTATGCCACAGGGCTTTTTTGCTGCAGCCCACATGGGGCATTAGCCTTAACAGGCTTCATCTTGTGGCCATGTGTCTATATGTTATCTCCATACAAGCCTGTTCCATGTATACATACACTATGTGATCAAAAGTATCCGGACACCTGGATGAAAATGACTTACAAGTTTGTGGCGCCCTCCATCGGTAATGCTGGAATTCAATATGGTGTTGGCCCACCCTTAGCCTTGATGACAGCTTCCACTCTCGCAGGCATACGTTCAATCAGGTGCTGGAAGGTTTCTTGGGGAATGGCAGCCCATTCTTCACGGAGTGCTGCACTGAGGAGAGGTATCGATGTAGGTCGGTGAGGCCTAGCACGATGTCGGCGTTCCAAAACATCCCAAAGGTGTTCTATAGGATTCAAGTCAGGACTCTGTGCAGGCCAGTTCATTACAGAGATGTTATTGTTGTGTAACCACTCTGCCACAGGCCGTGCAGTATGTACAGATGCTCGATCATGTTGAAAGATGCAATCGCCATCCCCGAATTGCTCTTAAACAGTGGGAAGCAAGAAGGTGTTTAATACATCAATGTAGGCCTGTGCTGTGATGGTGCCACGCAAAACAACAAGGGGTGCAAGCCCCTACCATGAAAAATACGACCACACCATAACACCACCACCTCCGAATTTTACTGTTGGCACTACACACGCTGGCAGATGACGTTCACCAGGCATTCGCCATATCCACACCCTACCATCGGATCGCCACATTGTGTACCATGATTCGTCACTCCACACAATGTTTTTCCACTGTTCATTTGTCCAATGTTTACGCTCCTTACACTAAGCGAGGCGTCGTTTGGCATTGACCTGTGTGATGTGTGCCACCCAATCACTTGACCACGTTCAAAGTCTGTGAGTTCCGCGGAGCGTCCCATTCTGCTCTTTCACGATGTCTAATGTCTACTGAGGTCGCTGATATGGAGAACCTGGCAGTAGGTGGCAGCACAATGCACCTAATATGAAAAACGTATGTTCTTGGGGGTGTCTGGATACTTTTGATCACATAGTGTATATACATATATCTATATCTAGATAGATAGATAGATAGATAGATAGATAGATAGATAGATAGATAGATAGATTCAATGTTAACCCAGAAATGAAATTTCTTTATAACCAAGAAAGATTTTATCCTGTAGGCACTCGAGTTGGTGTTGTCCAGTACAGTCATGAAGGCACCTTTGAGGCTATTCAGTTGAATGATCCTCGTATTGACTCTTTATCAAGCTTCAAGGAGGCAGTGAGACGCCTTGAGTGGATTGCTGGAGGAACATGGACCCCATCCGCCTTGCAGTTTGCTTACAACCAACTGATCAAGGAGACAAGACGAGACAAAGCTAAAGTCTTTGCTGTGGTTATTACTGATGGACGTCATGACCCAAGAGACCCCGATGATCGTCTACAGTCACTGTGCAACCGCAATGTCATAGTAAACGCCATTGGTATCGGCGATATGTTTAACAAAGAAGATGATTCCGAAACCCTGACTTCCATAGCCTGCGACAATAAGGGGCAAGTCCAGAAGATGAAACTCTTCTCAGAACTCGTAGCTGATGAGTTTATCGACAACATGGAACAACTGCTGTGTCCAGGTATATGAAATGTGTTAGCACTGGCGGTACAGCTGTAGTTTACGATACATATATACATATACACGTATGTACATAGCTATGTAATGTAATGCAGAACAAACCTTTACTGAATCTCAATGCAGCCTAGAATAACTGAGCCTTATTGTGTAAATGTTCCTTCTACTGGCTACATTTTGGACCCAAATATCACTCTTGATATAAGTAATATTGCATTGCTGAATTTTAATAGTTAACTCTTTTATCTTGTCTTCTTTCTAGACCCTCAGGTTGTATGTCCGGATCTGCCATGTCAAGCAGGTAATACGTTTTACATTGGTCATTCTAGTTCTAGTAATGGTTGATCCAGCACATAACGTATGTATGTGAGTGATGCTTGTCTATGTGCGTAAGCCATTGTCTTATGTCCTATAATCATACTTTATAGTTTATCTTGGCTTTATATGTTTCTTTGTTCTGCAGAAATGTATGATAGATATGTGGATTCTATTATATAACAATTCTATGGTTACACGACCACTCTCCCTATACTTAGAATAAGCCACTTAGAAGCAACCATAATTACCCATTAAAGGTATATTTAAAGGGGCTAACTTTTTAGGCTAACCACATTCATGTGTTTTTCCAACATAGTGAATTTACAAAAATTTGTAAATTAAGATGAATTTGTTGTCAGGTCATTCTCCTTATAAGTAGAATAGCTATACTGTATATACTGTATGTCTGTATATCAGTCATGTACAGATGTCTTCTACCTTAGCTTTTCTATTGGCTAGACTTATTCTAAGATGTGTGGCAGAAGATAACTAGCTTTAAAAAAAACATGATTTTTCAGTACATTGCCAGAAATTGTTCTATAGTTGTCTACTAGAGATGAGCAAGTAGTACTCGATCGAGTAGGTATTTGATTGAATACTACGGTATTCAAAATACTCATGCTCGATCGAGTACCACTCGCTATTCGAATGGAAAAGTTCGATGCAGAACCAGCATTGATTGGCCGAATGCTATACAGTCGGCCAATCAACGCTGGTTCTTCTCCTACCTTTAGAAGTCTTCTCCGTGCAGCTTCCCCGCGGCGTCTTCCGGCTCTGAATTCACTCTGCCAGGCATCGGGCTTGGGCAGAGCCGACTGCGCATGCCCGCTTGTAGTTTGGACATGCGCAGTCAGCTCTGCCCAGGCCCGATGCCTGGCAGAGTGAATTCAGAGCTGGAAGACGCCGCGGGAACGCTGCACGGAGAAGACTTCTCGGAGGATCCAGCCCGACCCTCACTCGTGGACTTGGTAAGTGTAATTTGATCGAACGTTGCCTACCCCTGAAATGAGTAGTCGAATATTGAGGGGCTACTCGAAACGAATATCGAATATCGAACATTTTACTGTTCGCTCATCTCTAGTGTCTACCCAATGGTTGTAATATGAATTTCAGCCTATCAAGGATTTTGCTAATATGTCAAGATAATGTATTGACTTTGTATAGTAAGAATTTGGAGTTCTTAAAGAACTTTGCAGAATATTAAAGGGCTTGGCCAGTTTAAAGAAGGCCGACTACTGTAAGGGTGGATATATCTGTATGTAGTTCTTAGGAAGTAGGTAGCAGAAGTTACCAGATTCTTCCATATATCATAAAATGAGATGTCTTCTCAGTGGTAATACAAAGGGTTTTTTTACCACCTTGTTTCCAGCTATATACAGTAGTCACACTATATCATAGCAGAATGGCAAGATGCGCTACTCCGTATTTTCTACACAATTGTACACAAGTCTACTACGTCTTACCATGAAATGTGTCCAACCACTTCTGACATTACTGATATACTGAATCTCACCTGATCTGTCTGGATAAGGAGAAGTAACTAACTAACTAACTAACTCATAGTGGTCAAGGACAATAGTATAAGGAAGGGCAGAAGAGACTTCCTAACTCTATAAGCAGTTTAATGTATATTGTCTCAGGGGAAAGGGAACCCTGACCCTGTCCTTCTGGCCCTCACAGGTGGGAGGGGACATAACCCCGAAACTATCGTAAATTACGACCTTAATGAAGAGGGTGTGGAGATCGCCTTTCCTAAAACGTTCCCTCAGGTTGCTGAATTCCTTGAGTCTCAGAAGGCGAGTTCCGAGCCCCCAACGCACTCCCAGCTCATTGCTATGATGGTTTATACGGCTGAAAGGGCCAAATTCTCCAACGGAGACGAGAGGCAGAACTGGACCGGGCTGTTTGTTGATGCTTTTAGAAGGGTTCATGCAGACATTGTAGGCGATGCCAATGCACTCACTGGAATCTGTTAATGCAGTCGTCTTATTCCCATACTTGTCAAAGAGGCGTTGTGATGTACCTGTTACAGGTTTAGCAGGTGGACTGTATATGATGAGGTTTATGAGTTTTCTAAATGTGAACTTGATAATTAGGCAGAGCTATATATATACAGATATAGAGCTTTATCCCAGACAGGACTCTGGATTGGACAAATTATAAAATAATAAACTTAAATTTTCTATATGTATCTATATATCTATATATATATATATATATATATATATATATATATATATATATTACATGTCCTGTAATATAATTTATTACAGTTACATAAAATATAATATAGTTATAAATAAAACTTTAATGCAAATGCTATTTATTTAACCATTATATATATGCTCCATTCCTTAATGCTTGAAGGGAACCTGCCATGCTGAGCGTAGTATCTGATCTAGTATAGAGTAGAATAAGCTGGCCAGACTGATATATGGTTTTATAGGAAAGGATTCAGTGAAACTTTATTCATTTAACTTCCTATTGGGTGGTCCTAAGCAGTGAATTACAGGTATCTCTATATGCACGCTTGTATGTGGAAGGCTGTCAGCCATTGAGTAGCACCGCCCACCGGACTCCTAAGCAAAGGAAGAGCTTGGATTCTAATAAACATATCATAAATTGCAGTGGTCTATAATATCAAACAAATTCAGATATCCCAGCACCCAGGTGTAAGGCTACATCCATGAATGTGTGCTATGTCAATGTGCTAGCCGTGTTGTTACTCGCTAGGACGCTGACCCATTATTTTCTATGGCCCTATATACATAGCTTTGTATTATCACAAGTACATGAACCTGATGGAAACTCAGGACAGGGCCTGTTCTTATCTATTTTGTGGCCTGGTCTCAGTGTGCTAAATGAATAGGTCCATGCAAGGCTCGGATGGCACACGTATATCACCTGTCTGCTGTCTGACGTTTTTCACGGATCGGCACTTGCATGTAGTGTGCATGTAGCCTTAAACAAGAATTTACATCTTTATGGAGTTTGGTTACCCCTTTTTTAATAGGGGTAACCGCCTGACCATACATTGTGTCTATAGTGACATCTGCAGTGAAAATGTAGTATTACATCCTGACCATTCAAATCAATGACCAACCATGTATATACCAATGCATGGAGGGAGCCCACTTTTATGATATCCACATCCCATGGTGTGTCTAATACAAAGGGGTTGCTATTATAACCCCTCTACCTTAAATGAATATGTTAATATGACAACAAAAGGTCTGATAGGCCAGAATTATTTCACGACTTGCATAGAAATTGCCTTCTTAGTCCTTAGTCCTTCATTGCCTATTTTTTATTTTTTTTTGCTTGTGTCATATTTGTCTTCATCTCACTGCTCTATGATATATGTACATGTTTGCATGTGTTCTTGTGTGAATGTGTCCAAAAATACAATTTGCCAATTGCAACATGAAGAGAGAGGAGTCATTCATACGGCCATTGATACAGTCATATCAGTGTGAAATAAGGCAAGGCAGACGTGTTTTCCTGGTTAGACTTTTTTAGGATCCAATCCTGTTTTTGGCTAGGAGTTTAGGAATGCAGCACAAAATTAAAACATGGCAGTCTTATGTTATAGCATGACACATACAGTATATACAGCAATAATAAACTCATTGTTACAATGGGACGCTGGCCTATCATTGTAATTATTTTATATATTATGCTGTTATAACGGGACTTGCAAACCTTAGTAAAGTCTCTCGTCCCTATACATGTATAGAGATAGGTTAAATGCAATTGTCTAGTAAGCTGTCAAATGTATATTTTAGGTGATTTATATACATGCATGCAGGTTTATATAGTATATTGTAGTAGTGAGTATATCAGCTGTATACACTGTATATACACCTTTTTTCCACAGAACTTGCAGTTGCTCAGTGCACTCAGCGCCCAGTGGACGTTGTCTTCCTTCTGGATAGCTCTGAACGTATGGGAAAGCAAAACTTCAGACAAGCAGCCACATTTGTCGAGGAGGTATCTAGACGCCTGTCTCTGTCAAGGACCAATGATGACGCTAACAATGCCCGTGTGGCCCTATTGCAGTATGGTGGAAAGGATGAGCAGGCTGTGGTATTCCCACTTACCTATAATTTAACAGAGATTAACCAAGGTCTATCACGTCTTACCTACTATGACTCTTCCTCCAATATTGGAAATGCCATTGTCTATGCCATCAATAATATCCTTGGGGACAAAACCAGAGGTGCAAGGAAGTTCGCAGAAACCTCATTTGTCCTGATCACTGATGGCGTTACTGGTCAGGAGGGTCTGGAAGAGTCGGTGACCGCCATGAAAAAGCATAATGTTGTATCTACTTTGGTGTCTGTTGGATCAGACCTTGATGTACCGGTGCTAAGGAAGCTCAGTTTAGGAGAGAGGGCAGCCATCTTTAAAGAGAGCGATTATGGCAGACTCACTGAAAATGCGTTTATGGACAGATTTGTGCGTTGGGTTTGTTAAGCACAAGGCTAGATTTATCAAGAGATGAGAAAACCTTTCTTTAGCAGTATGTAAGCTTCTTGAGATCGAGAGTTTCTGTAGCAGATCAGTGTCTTATGAGCTTCATATACTGTGTAAATTGGCCCAATGCTAGAAGATTTCAAAATTCTTGCCAAAATTTGCAAGTAGAAATGGGAAACCATTTTCTCATGTCTCGATAAATCATGACAAACAATGCAATATACACACACAAACACTCTACAAACACTGTAGGCCCTGTTCACATTTGTGTTGGGGGTACTGTTAGGATTCATTCAATAGAACAGAATATTGCAGTAAATTGACAGACACCATTATAGTCAGTAGAGTCCACTGGGCTCCATCCATTGTTCATCATGCAACAGATGCGGCATATGATTATTTTCGTTGTTCTGTTCCAATATTGGATGAGAGCAATGGAAATAACAACACACATGTGAACAGAGCCTTACAAATACACATACAGACAGACACAGACTTCAACAAAATGGGGGTATATTTCTTCCAAAGTGAATAGCAAAACACACTAATTGTGAAGACAAGACATAGGGTTGGGTGTGTACACCTATACATCTACATTCAATTGCAGGTAATGGGTATAATTAATATGTTTTTCTAAATTGGAATATTTTGTGTTGTAACTGTGTAACAACAGGAAAACCTTCTTGGGTATGCACAATGCATTGACTTATGCTCTAGCATGGTCCGTGCCACATTCATGCGGTGCTATCTGCAGGTCACAAGTCGAGGTGTCCTGAATCTTAAACCTGTGGCGGGGGAAATAATGGGGCAAAGGGTTGGTTACATAGATGTGTATTTTTCTACATCTGAAAAGGAGATATTGCCCTCACAACAGTTGTCAAGTGATACAGCAAGCCAGGGGTTCGGAGACTGTCTTTTGTTTGTCCTGGAATATTTCGCTGTAAAGACAATAAAATGTTCTCCTGTCATCTTGTGTCTTACTTTGTTCATTTAGTGCAAGTACATGAGTGCATTCAATAGGAAACGGGTAGGAAAAGTATAAAGGGAACTGGTCACTTTTGCTATCAAGACCCCAGGATTTCTATGTACACCCTTGGGTCACTCCTATATCCACAGCCAAGAATAATCCCCCCAACTAGAGGTCCACTGTAAGTAGAGTTATGTTATTACAGGTGTAGTGTTGCATTTATTGTTGGACCCCATAGCACTGTATTGTAAGGGCAACCAAGAAGGCCAAGAGGAGATGACCAAATAACAAGAATCCTTTGTCTTCATATAGTGTCAGGATATGCTCCCTTATTGCAAACCAACTATCTTATAAGGATGATGCCAGTGGTTTCACATTTCATACATACCGCCCATTCCATCGTCCTTTTGCTATATAGGACAGCTTGTCTTACTTTTTCCAATATCACCCTTTTTGGAGGCCTCAAAAATCAAGAAAAAAAAAAAAACACTCCTTAATAATCTAGCTGCCATAGATGCCCCAAAAATGCCTTTTAAAGATGTTCCCAAACAGTTCTCCATTGGGGCCCTTACCATTTTTGACAGTTGCAGTTGGACATCATCACACAACAGAAAGCTTTCATATGCCAGGTCATAGTAAAAACACTTTAGATTTTTAGGAGCAAAACAGTAACCATGCAGTTACATGACAAAAATCTGCATAACAAGGGGTAATATGGTGGCTGAGTGGTTAGCACTGTAGCTTTGCAGTGCTGTAGTTCTTGGTTTGAATCTCACCAGGAGCAACATCTGCAAGGAGTTTATATGTTCTCCCCGTTTTTGTGTGGATTTCTTCCCATTCTACAAAAAAACCCCATACTGATAGGAAAAAAAAACAAATGTACATTGTGATCCCCATACGGGGCTTACCATCTACATTAAAAGAAAAAAAAATCTGCATAACTAATCTTATACTAAATAGTAACAAGTCACATATATGTTCACGTTCAAGGCTGAAGTGGATGGTGAGATATGAAACCTGAAAGTCACAAGATCAAAAGATTGTTCAAAACGTTGTTACCCTTTTGCCCTTCAGTATATATATATATATATATATATATATATATATATATATATTTACTGTATATATATATATATATATATTTATGTGTTACACTATATACACTATGTTGCTGACATAACATCACTGCTGCATCCAGTGGCATAACTAGGAATGGCGGGGCCCCATGGCAAACCTTTGACATGGGGTCCCCCCTCCAAAGACCCCGACCGACCGCCCCTTTTCCCTCGCGTTCCTGCCTGCACTATTATGCCCACTAGTGGCTCCTGTACACAGTATTATACCATATAGTGGCCCCTGTACACAGTATTATACCCTATAGTGGCCCCTGTACACAGTATTATACCCCATAGTGGCTCCTGTATACAGTATTATGCCCTATAGTGGCCCCTGCACACAGTATTATGTACTGTAATAACCCCTTCGTCCAGTGGCGTAACTAGGAATGGCAGGGCCCCGAGGTGAACTTTTGACATGGGCCCCCCCCCCCTGACCGACAGTGACACTGAACACCTCGACTGACCTCCTCCTCCACATTCCTGCGCGCTCTATTATGTCCCTTAGTGCCCCCTGCACACAGTATTATGTCCCATAGTGGCCCTGTACACAGTATTATGTCTCTTAGTGACCCCTGCACACACAGTATTATGTCCCTTAGTGGCCCCTGCACACAGTATTATCCCCCATAGTGGCCCCTGCACACAGTATTATGTCCCTTAGTGGCCCCTGCACACAGTATTATCCCCCATAGTGGCCCCTGCACACAGTATTATCCCCCATAGTGTCCCCTGCACACAGTATTATCCCCCATAGTGGCCCCTGCACACAGTATTATGTCCCTTAGTGGCCCTTGCACACAGTATTATCCCCCATAGTGGCCCCTGCACACAGTATTATGTCCCTTAGTGGCCCCTGCACACAGTATTATCCCCCATAGTGGCCCCTGCACACACTATTATGCTCCACTGTGGACACCCATAAAAAATTATTATACTCTGGGGTCTTTTCAGACCCCAGAGTATAATAATCGGTGACCCGGGGGAATAAAAACATAAAAAACTACTACTGTTTACCTGTCCCCCAGCTCCTACGCTATCGGCCTCCGCTGTCGTCCTTCTTGAATGACGTCGGACGTCACATGACCCAGGACGCAGGCCCGGTTCATGTGACGTCAGAGACGTTAGACAACTAGGCCTGAGGCCTGCCTGGATCGTGGAGAGGTAAGTAACAGGTTTTTTTTAATATTTCCTACCTCTCCTGGGCCTCATATCAATATACTCGGGGGTCTGTGGGGGGGGGGGGGATCCTTTAAAAAAAGAGTAGCAGCATCCCTCTGCAACCACTATTATGCCCCAGTGGCTGTGGAGCATAATAGAGGTTTCAGGGACATAATATATATAGACGCACACCTTCCCCTTGCTACCTGATGCGGATGATGAAAAGAAAAACCTAATCGCGCCGCCCCCCAAATCTACTCCCCCCCCCCCCCCCCTGGTCTGGAGTCTGGAGTGGGAGGCGTCTTTGATCGACCGCCTCAGGCAGCAGAGGGGCTAGGTTCACCACTGCATCCCATATTCCAAAAAGACATACTAATAGGGAAAAAATGTACATTGTGAGCTCTATGTGGGGGTCTACATTGTTGTGGGACACCATTTTGATACTTAGGCCACGACACAAACTTCTTATAAGAGAAATCATTTTTATTCAGAAAAGACCGTCATAAAACAACTAGTAAAACATTCAAAAAGTTTGGGATTCATAGACAATGGTCCGACTTACATGGAGGAAAACAACAGAATAAATAAGGAAAACGTCCAGCGTCACAGCGGTCCTGAATGTCAGACTTTTTTTAAACGTAATATCAACGTCCAATATGTCAGCCCCAGGCGAGGAGCATTTCCGAATAATCATTTATTAAAGCCTGCAGCCTTTACATCATAAACGTCACATAGTGCTCAGTGTATAACCACGAAATACTACCAGCCTTGTGACCATCTCCCACATAAGCCTTAGGTTTATGAGTACCATAGTCCTTCATATTTACTGTATTGGCAGTATTATATGTATCACGTGTACATCTTATACATTTCTATATGAAGCTGTTATATGGTCACTGTATATTGGTATTATATGAACACTTTATGGCGGTGTTCACACTATGGGATTATTAGTGACATCTCTGTATAGCATTCTTGGTTAGGTAACTGTATGGAAGTTTATTTAGCTAATATATGACACTATTATTAGAGCACCATATGGTCATATGTACATTGCATGAATTTACATGTTCTTGTGGGTTTGGGCACAATTTTTTGGCTTATTTTGCTGTGCTTTTGTCATCGCAAAAATGATGCAGTTATGAAAAAACAGATCACTTTCTACATTGATGTACAAAATTGTGGTTTTTTTGTTGCCAGTTTTGTGTTAAGATATGAATTACCCTTAGAACACACTTCAATACAATAGCAATATCTACTATACACATTTATTTAGTGTCTGTAGTCGTGGCCATAATACAGGCAATATATCAGTGAATTATTTATACATAGATATGTGTAAAAATGTGTCCTAACGATCGTCTTCCATGTTGCCATCTTCATTATTTTTCTTTCACTTTAGTTCTGCAAATACAAACATAAAAAAGTAAGTGCACAATACATATAGTATAGCTGTAATAATGTATGTAGTATAGCGGTAATAATGTATGTAGTATAGCTGTAATAATGTATGTAGTATAGCGGTAATAATGCATGTAGTATAGTGGTAATAATGTATGTAGTACAGCGGTAATAATGCATGTAGTATAGCGGTAATAATGTATGTAGTATAGCGGTAATAATGTATGTAGTATAGCGGTAATAATGTATGTAGTATAGCTGTAATAATGTATGTAGTATAGCGGTAATAATGCATGTAGTATAGTGGTAATAATGTATGTAGTATAGTGGTAATAATGTATGTAGTATAGCGGTAATAATGTATGTAGTATAGCGGTAATAATGTATGTAGTATAGCGGTAATAATGTATGTAGTATAGCGGTAATAATGTATGTAGTATAGCGGTAATAATGTATGTAGTGTAGCGGTAATAATGTATGTAGTATAGTGGTAATAATGTATGTAGTATAGCGGTAATAATGTATGTAGTATAGCGGTAATAATGTATGTAGTATAGCGGTAATAATGTATGTAGTATAGCGGTAATAATGTATTTAGTATAGTGGTAATAATGTATGCAGTATAGTGGTAATAATGTATGTAGTTTAGCGGTAATAATGTATGTACTATAGTGGTAATAATGTATGTAGTATAGTGGTAATAATGTATGTAGTATAGCGGTAATAATGTATGTACTATAGTGGTAATAATGTATGTAGTATAGTGGTAATAATGTATGTAGTATAGCGGTAATAATGTATGTAGTATAGCGGTAATAATGTATGTAGTATAGTGGTAATAATGTATGTAGTATAGCGGTAATAATGTATGTAGTATAGCGGTAATAATGTATGTAGTATAGCGGTAATAATGTATGTAGTTTAGCGGTAATAATGTATGTACTATAGTGGTAATAATGTATGTAGTATAGTGGTAATAATGTATGTAGTATAGCGGTAATAATGTATGCAGTATAGTGGTAATAATGTATGTAATATAGTGGTAATAATGTATGTAGTATAGTGGTAATCATGTATGTAGTATAGCGGTAATAATGTATGTAGTATAGCGGTAATAATGTATGTAGTATAGCGGTAATAATGTGTGTAGTATAGTGGTAATAATGTATGTAGTATAGCGGTAATAATGTATGTAGTATAGCGGTAATAATGTATGTAGTATAGCGGTAATAATGTATGTAGTATAGCGGTAATAATGTGTGTAGTATAGGGGTAATAATGTATGTAGTATAGCGGTAATAATGTATGTAGTATAGCGGTAATAATGTATGTAATATAGCGGTAATAATGTATGTACTATAGTGGTAATAATGTATGTAGTATAGTGGTAATAATGTATGTAGTATAGCGGTAATAATGTATGCAGTGTAGTGGTAATAATGTATGTAGTATAGTGGTAATAATGTATGTAGTATAGTGGTAATCAGGTATGTAGTATAGCGGTAATAATGTATGTAGTATAGCGGTAATAATGTATGTAGTATAGTGGTAATAATGTATGTAGTATAGCGGTAATAATGTGTGTAGTATAGTGGTAATAATGTATGTAGTATAGCGGTAATAATGTATGTAGTATAGCGGTAATAATGTATGTACTATAGTGGTAATAATGTATGTAGTATAGTGGTAATAATGTATGTAGTATAGCGGTAATAATGTATGCAGTGTAGTGGTAATAATGTATGTAGTATAGTGGTAATAATGTATGTAGTATAGTGGTAATCATGTATGTAGTATAGCGGTAATAATGTATGTAGTATAGCGGTAATAATGTGTGTAGTATAGTGGTAATAATGTATGTAGTATAGCGGTAATGTATGTAGTATAGTGGTAATCATTTATGTAGTATAGCGGTAATAATGTATGTAGTATAGCGGTAATAATGTATGTAGTATAGTGGTAATGTATGTAGTATAGTGGTAATCATGTATGTAGTATAGCGGTAATAATGTATGTAGTATAGCGGTAATAATGTATGTAGTATAGTGGTAATAATGTATGTAGTATAGTGGTAATGTATGTAGTATAGTGGTAATCATGTATGTAGTATAGCGGTAATAATGTATATCGGTTATCACAAATATAAAATGCTAAAATAACTTAAGTGCAATTAATAATAGCAGAGCAAAAAAGACTTCATAAACTGGCACTTCTAAGGTAAGGCTGAGGCCCCAAATTACAAAAATGCAGCTTTTTATGTTGCAGATTTTGCTGTGTTTTTTTGAGCCAAAGCCAGGAGTGGAATGAGCAGAAGGTAGAAGTATAAGTCCTTTATATACATCTCCCATTCCGCTTGTAGCCATTCTTGGCTTTGGCTCTAAAAATGTAAGAAAATCTGCACTCGAAAAAATCTGTGTCTCCACATCGTGGGGCTTTAGCCTAAAATGTGCTAAATAGGATGGATCGGTTTCTACAGCAGATAATATGGATTAAAACCAACACATGGATTCTCAATATTTTAACAGTTCACTTTGCATGTCATGAACAACATGTTTTTCCTAAAAAATATTCCTAAAACTTGACTTATGTTAATAATAAGGCAAAAGCTATGGGGCGGAGGGGAAGTGTATATAATGTAGCACTACAATCCTTTCCCTGTGTGCTATGACATTTACTTGTACCATAGTCCTTCATATTTACTGTATTGGCAGTATTATATGTATCACGTGTACATCTTATACATTTCTATATGAAGCTGTTATATGGTCACTGTATATTGGTATTATATGAACACTTTATGGCGGTGTTCACACTATGGGATTATTAGTGACATCTCTGTATAGCATTCTTGGTTAGGTAACTGTATGGAAGTTTATTTAGCTAATATATGACACTATTATTAGAGCACCATATGGTCATATGTACATTGCATGAATTTACATGTTCTTGTGGGTTTGGGCACAATTTTTTGGCTTATTTTGCTGTGCTTTTGTCATCGCAAAAATGATGCAGTTATGAAAAAACAGATCACTTTCTACATTGATGTACAAAATTGTGGTTTTTTTGTTGCTTGTTTTGTGTTAAGATATGAATTACCCTTAGAACACACTTCAATACAATAGCAATATCTACTATACACATTTATTTAGTGTCTGTAGTCGTGGCCATAATACAGGCAATATATCAGTGAATTATTTATACATAGATATGTGTAAAATGTGTCCTAACGATCGTCTTCCATGTTGCCATCTTCATTATTTTTCTTTCACTTTAGTTCTGCAAATACAAACATAAAAAAGTAAGTGCACAATACATATAGTATAGCTGTAATAATGTATGTAGTATAGCGGTAATAATGTATGTAGTATAGCTGTAATAATGTATGTAGTATAGCGGTAATAATGCATGTAGTATAGTGGTAATAATGTATGTAGTACAGCGGTAATAATGCATGTAGTATAGCGGTAATAATGTATGTAGTATAGCGGTAATAATGTATGTAGTATAGCGGTAATAATGTATGTAGTATAGCTGTAATAA
This sequence comes from Leptodactylus fuscus, assembly GCF_031893055.1. Classification (NCBI taxonomy): domain Eukaryota; kingdom Metazoa; phylum Chordata; class Amphibia; order Anura; family Leptodactylidae; genus Leptodactylus; species Leptodactylus fuscus. The sequence continues at coordinate 63,918,394 of NC_134272.1, forward strand.
TGTATGTAGTATAGCGGTAATAATGCATGTAGTATAGTGGTAATAATGTATGTAGTATAGTGGTAATAATGTATGTAGTATAGCGGTAATAATGTATGTAGTATAGCGGTAATAATGTATGTAGTATAGCGGTAATAATGTATGTAGTATAGCGGTAATAATGTATGTAGTATAGCGGTAATAATGTATGTAGTATAGCGGTAATAATGTATGTAGTATAATGGTAATAATGTATGTAGTATAGCGGTAATAATGTATGTAGTATAGCGGTAATAATGTATGTAGTGTAGCGGTAATAATGTATGTAGTATAGTGGTAATAATGTATGTAGTATAGCGGTAATAATGTATGTAGTATAGCGGTAATAATGTATGTAGTATAGCGGTAATAATGTATGTAGTATAGCGGTAATAATGTATTTAGTATAGTGGTAATAATGTATGCAGTATAGTGGTAATAATGTATGTACTATAGTGGTAATAATGTATGTAGTATAGTGGTAATAATGTATGTAGTATAGCGGTAATAATGTATGTAGTATAGCGGTAATAATGTATGTAGTATAGTGGTAATAATGTATGTAGTATAGCGGTAATAATGTATGTAATATAGCGGTAATAATGTATGCAGTATAGTGGTAATAATGTATGTAGTTTAGCGGTAATAATGTATGTACTATAGTGGTAATAATGTATGTAGTATAGTGGTAATAATGTATGTAGTATAGCGGTAATAATGTATGCAGTATAGTGGTAATAATGTATGTAATATAGTGGTAATAATGTATGTAGTATAGTGGTAATCATGTATGTAGTATAGCGGTAATAATGTATGTAGTATAGCGGTAATAATGTATGTAGTATAGCGGTAATAATGTGTGTAGTATAGTGGTAATAATGTATGTAGTATAGCGGTAATAATGTATGTAGTATAGCGGTAATAATGTATGTAGTATAGCGGTAATAATGTATGTAGTATAGCGGTAATAATGTGTGTAGTATAGGGGTAATAATGTATGTAGTATAGCGGTAATAATGTATGTAGTATAGCGGTAATAATGTATGTAATATAGCGGTAATAATGTATGTACTATAGTGGTAATAATGTATGTAGTATAGTGGTAATAATGTATGTAGTATAGCGGTAATAATGTATGCAGTGTAGTGGTAATAATGTATGTAGTATAGTGGTAATAATGTATGTAGTATAGTGGTAATCAGGTATGTAGTATAGCGGTAATAATGTATGTAGTATAGCGGTAATAATGTATGTAGTATAGTGGTAATAATGTATGTAGTATAGCGGTAATAATGTGTGTAGTATAGTGGTAATAATGTATGTAGTATAGCGGTAATAATGTATGTAGTATAGCGGTAATAATGTATGTACTATAGTGGTAATAATGTATGTAGTATAGTGGTAATCAGGTATGTAGTATAGCGGTAATAATGTATGTAGTATAGCGGTAATAATGTATGCAGTGTAGTGGTAATAATGTATGTAGTATAGTGGTAATAATGTATGTAGTATAGTGGTAATCATGTATGTAGTATAGCGGTAATAATGTATGTAGTATAGCGGTAATAATGTGTGTAGTATAGTGGTAATAATGTATGTAGTATAGCGGTAATGTATGTAGTATAGTGGTAATCATTTATGTAGTATAGCGGTAATAATGTATGTAGTATAGCGGTAATAATGTATGTAGTATAGTGGTAATGTATGTAGTATAGTGGTAATCATGTATGTAGTATAGCGGTAATAATGTATGTAGTATAGCGGTAATAATGTATGTAGTATAGTGGTAATAATGTATGTAGTATAGTGGTAATGTATGTAGTATAGTGGTAATCATGTATGTAGTATAGCGGTAATAATGTATATCGGTTATCACAAATATAAAATGCTAAAATAACTTAAGTGCAATTAATAATAGCAGAGCTAAAAAGACTTCATAAACTGGCACTTCTAAGGTAAGGCTGAGGCCCCAAATTACAAAAATGCAGCTTTTTATGTTGCAGATTTTGCTGTGTTTTTTTGAGCCAAAGCCAGGAGTGGAATGAGCAGAAGGTAGAAGTATAAGTCCTTTATATACATCTCCCATTCCGCTTGTAGCCATTCTTGGCTTTGGCTCTAAAAATGTAAGAAAATCTGCACTCGAAAAAATCTGTGTCTCCACATCGTGGGGCTTTAGCCTAAAATGTGCTAAATAGGATGGATCGGTTTCTACAGCAGATAATATGGATTAAAACCAACACATGGATTCTCAATATTTTAACAGTTCACTTTGCATGTCATGAACAACATGTTTTTCCTAAAAAATATTCCTAAAACTTGACTTATGTTAATAATAAGGCAAAAGCTATGGGGCGGAGGGGAAGTGTATATAATGTAGCACTACAATCCTTTCCCTGTGTGCTATGACATTTACTTGTAGCTGCCACTAGAGGGCGCTCCCTGCATACTAATAATATAAGGCTCTTACATGGATCACAGAGAGGAGCTCTCACTTATGTCTATTCTGATTACTTGTATTCTTCATGTTTTCTTAGAACATGCGATTCTTTTCTTATTCCTCATAGAATGTATAGGACGTGACCCTATATACTCTGACACTGTTCAATCAGTATTGGCTTCGCAAGACTATCCAGGGATACTTTCAGAAGGGGAATGATATAACACCCAGCTATGTATATATTCATACAGTTCTAGGAGGGATAAAGAAAATGGTGCAATGCGGTGCAAAGAGTTAAAAAAAATAGTGATAACAAGAAGAATAGAAGTATTTCCATAACCAGACATGTCGGGAGCGGTGAATGATCCCCATAAAATACGCATACAGACAGAATTAGATCATCTGCACCGAGTGTGTATGTTCTCCCCATGTCTCCAAAGACATACTGACAGGGAATGTAGATTGTGAGTCCTATATAGGACAATGATGGATAATGTCTGTAAAGTTACATTCATATAGTTACATAGTAGATGAGGTTGGATAAAGACATTAGTCCATCAAGTCCAACCTATAACCCTACAATCCCTACAGTGTTGATCCAGGGGAAGGCAAAAAAACCCCATGAGTGCTGCAAAATATGTTGGATTATACAACCAAAGCAAGTAAATTTTAAAGTTTAAAAACAGACTTTTCCTGTTAATATTCGTAGAAGATTAAGGGACTGTTCACATGATGGAAAATGAAGCGGAATTCCACTTTATATTCTGGCTGCCATTTTCCAGTCGCTGGCTACCCACAATGGCAATTGCAGATGTAGAGCATTGGTATTCCATTGTGGCGACAGTATATATTGGACTAGCGGCAGATTGACCAGTATCCTTGAGTTGTAGGGGATCTTCTGAACCCCAAGGGTCACTGTTAGGGCCAATAAAATAAAAAACATTACTCATTTCTCCCCCGCCCTCCACGTCCGGCAGCGTCTTCTGTTTATAGGCCCCGGCTGACGTTGGCAGTGACATCCTGCTTGTTCAGGGACAGACGAGTAATATTTTTACTTTATCGGTCCTACAGTATTAGTAAGCCCCTTTTTAGAAAAGCCATTTTGGATAAGCCATTGGATAGAGTTGGGCAGTTCAGTGTTTTGCTAAAGTCCCCATGATTTCTGTGTAGGGCCCTTATAGTGTCCTCTTAGGTTTTGCATTTTTGGTTCAGTAACTTTAGCAGTCAGGAAACCAGCCGGATTTTAAGTCCAGACCTTATTGCAGCCATGCTTTGTCCTCTGGCAGGAGGTCGGTGATATTTAGGAACATTATCAACAAAAGATAACACGGCTAATATGCTCTGAGGGTAAACGGGTTCTATAGGATGCAAAGAGATCTCACATTACAGTACAATCACTGCACATCATATATTACCATGAGATATTTTTGTATCATATTATAAATAATAACCTAAATATTAATTCAGCCAAATTTACTTTTTTCTGGAAAAAGTACCCTAATACAATTTCCTCAATAAAGACTCACCTTTTCAGGGTTTGACAGACAAGCCTAATGATGCCCATGATGCCCGTGATGCCCATGATGCCCATGATGGCCATGATGACCGTGATGTCCAAAGTGTCCATGATGTCCAAAATGTCCATGAGGACTATGGTGTATATGTGGTCCAAGATGTCCAGGGTGACCATGGTGTATATGTAGCCCTCCGTGGTGAGGTCCTACGTGGGGATGATGGTGGTGATGGTGATGGTGCCCATGTGGGTGATGGTGACCTGAAACAAGTCATTCAGTATGATCATACAAAATTTCAAAATCATGTACAAGTCCATCTTACACAGATATTAACCCAGTTTACAAAAAATATTGATATTTAATGTGTATGTAACATCACAGTGGCAGATAATATAAGACAGTGATAACACAGCGGATGTAAGATGAATATGGGGACTGCAATAGGAATTGCAATACGTCATAGATAGTAATGGTTCTTCACATGTATATACACATACTGTACTATAGAAGGCAGACAGATTTATACATAACTTAATAAGAAAATATGATAAGATAGATAGATAGATAGATAGATAGATAATAGATAGATGATAGATAGATAGATAGATAGATAGATAGATAATAGATAGATCAGATAGATAGATAGATAGATAGATAGATAGATAGATAATAGATAGATAGATAATAGATAGATAGATAGATAGATAGATAGATAATAGATAGATGATAGATAGATAGATAGATAGATAGATAGATAGATAGATAATAGATAGATAGATAGATAGATAGATAGATAGATAGATAGGAGATAGATAGATAGATAGATAGATAGGAGATAGATAGATAGATAGATAGATAGATAGATAGATAGATAGATAGGAGATAGATAGATAGATAGATAGATAGATAGGAGATAGATAGATAGATAGATAGATAGATAGATAATAGATAGATGATAGATAGATAGATAGATAGATAGATAGATAGATAATAGATAGATAGATAGATAGATAGATAGATAGATGATAGGTAGATAGATAGATGATAGATAGATAGATAGATAGATAGATAGATAGATAGATAGATAGATAGGAGATAGATAGATAGATAGATAGATAGATAGATAGATAGATAGATAGATAGATACAGTCCTATGAAAAAGTTTGGGCACCCCTATTAATCTTAATCATTTTTAGTTCTAAATATTTTGGTGTTTGCAACAGCCATTTCAGTTTGATATATCTAATAACTGATGGATACAGTAATATTTCAGGATTGAAATGAGGTTTATTGTACTAACAGAAAATGCGCAATATGCATTAAACCAAAATTTGACCGGTGCAAAAATATGGGCACCTCAACAGAAAAGTGACATTAATATTTAGTACATCCTCCTTTTGCAAAGATAACAGCCTCTAGTCGCTTCCTGTAGCTTTTAATCAGTTCCTGGATCCTGGATAAAGGTATTTTGGACCATTTCTTTCTACAAAACAATTCAAGTTCAGTTAAGTTTGATGGTCGCCGAACATGGACAGCCCGCTCTCAAATGATCTGAAAACAAAGATTGTTCAACATAGTTGTTCAGGGGAAGGATACAAAACGTTGTCTCAGAGATTTAACCTGTCAGTTTCCACTGTGAGGAACATAGTAAGGAAATGGAAGACCACAGGGACAGTTCTTGTTAAGCCCAGAAGTGGCAGGCCAAGAAAAATATCAGAAAGGCAGAGAAGAAGAATGGTGAGAACAGTCAAGGACAATCCACAGACCACCTCCAAAGAGCTGCAGCATCATCTTGCTGCAGATGGTGTCACTGTGCATCGGTCAACTATACAGCGCACTTTGCACAAATAGAAGCTGTATGGGAGAGTGATGAGAAAGAAGCCGTTTCTGCACGTACGCCACAAATAGAGTTGCCTGAGGTATGAAAAAGCACATTTGGACAAGGCAGCTTCATTTTGGAAACAAAAATTGAGTTGTTTGGTTATAAAAAAAGGCGTTATGCATGGCGTCCAAAAAGAAACAGCATTCCAAGAAAAACACTTGCTACCCACTGTAAAATTTGGTGGAGGTTCCATCATGCTTTGGGGCTGTGTGGCCAATGCCGGCATCGGGAATCTTGTTAAAGTTGAGGGTCACATGGATTCCACTCAGTATCAGCAGATTCTTGAGAATAATGTTCAAGAATCAGTGACGAAGTTGAAGTTACGCCGGGGATGGATATTTCAGCAAGACAATGATCCAAAACACCGCTCCAAATCCTCAGGCATTCATGCAGAGGAACAATTACAATGTTCTGGAATGGCCATCCCAGTCCCCAGACCTGAATATCATTGAACATCTGTGGGATGATCTGAAGCGGGCTGTCCATGCTCGGCCACCATCAAACTTAACTGAACTTGAATTGTTTGTCCAAAATACCTTTATCCAGGATCCAGGAACTGATTAAAAGCTACAGGAAGCGACTAGAGGCTGTTATCTTTGCAAAAGGAGGATCTACTAAATATTAATGTCACTTTTCTGTTGAGGTGCCCATACTTTTGCACCGGTCAAATTTTGGTTTAATGCATATTGCGCATTTTCTGTTAGTACAATAAACCTCATTTCAATCCTGAAATATTACTGTGTCCATCAGTTATTAGATATATCAAAATGAAATGGCTGTTGCAAATACCAAAATATTTAGAACTAAAAATGATTAAGATTAATAGGGGTGCCCAAACTTTTTCATAGGACTGTAGATAGATAGATAGATAGATACTAACCGTAATGTGCGTTTCCCATTATAATTGGAATCTGGGGAAAGAAAAAACAATCACGAGTCAAACCTTTGTCTTTCTAACACTCATATATGATCCAAGTATAATAAGCTGATGCTTTATATCATTTGTACAGTATTAAAGCCACTATTATTAGAAGTAAAACTACAGGAGATGTCGCCTGTAATGTGGCAGTCCTTATGGCGGGATAACCTATGTGCTGGAGATGTGTAGACTGATGAGAATAGATCTGAATCTGATTATATAGGTTATAGGGGCTGCTGGTACACTAACCCATGCCCTAATGTTTGGTGCACATTAAATAGTTAAAACTTTTCGATCACACACACCAATATATAATATGGATATATTGTATATTTATACCTATACCGATTCCTACTGACATGGAAATACATACTTAATACAAAACACCTTCCTTTCTACTTCTCATCTAAAGCTTTTTGTAACAATAAATGTAGCAAAAGTTTCAAAAGAAAATTCTTCTATCACGATAAAAATCTTTATCACAAAGAGAATATTGAATTGTGAATAAATGGAGGCTTGTAGGAATATCACATAGGTGTATGACATAGGACTTACCTGCTATAGGTGCAGGGAGATCAGTGACTGCTCAGGGCTGACACGCTGAATATATAGTCGGATAGAAGACTGAAAGGATTTGTTACACCGGGGGAAAGCAAATAGAAGACTTTGTGGAAAATAGAAAGGTTTTAGGTTTCCACTGACATCAAACTAGTGACAACAGTCCACTCCCTGACGTGACACTCCTTGGCATGACATCCCCATGACAAAGGTCCCATGGTAAAAATATGATGACATACCACAAACAGAACTCGTGACTGCAATTCTTGTAACAACAAATTTCCTCATGTCTAACCAATGTAAGAGACAATGTACGATAATCCTTTAATAGTGTCTCCATGGGACTGTAATACGACATGCCACAAGCACTATCTATACTACTTGTAATATACTGCATACAGTATATAAAGATATGGAGAAATATACTGTATATAAACACATACATATATGTGTGATAAGGTTTGTATAAAAAATTTACATTCTAGTCCACGGTTGTAGCTTTAGATATTGCAGATACAGCAACAAACGTTCCAGCAGGAGGAGAGAAACGAGTGATTATGAAGATAATCTTGTTTCCCTTAGTCCTAACAGCGGCACAATGTGGGGTATTTCTGCCCCTGTGTGCTGGTAGGACAGGCGGATATTTAATTAGCCAATCAAATGCGTGGCAGGCCCTATAAGAGGGCACAAGAACCTCCCCTCTGCGTGTAAATACAAAAGTACCTCCATTACATTTATATACAGTTTTATACATAAGATATGATTCCCAGGGTGGGAAATCTTGTGCCGCTGTTAGGACTAAGGGAAACAAGATTATCTTCATAATCACTCGTTCCCTGTCGTCCTCAACAGCGGCACAATGTGGGGATATAGCAAGCAGGTCCCCAAGATGGGTGGGACAAACCCATGACCGAACTTAAACTGGTCTGGGCAAAGGCAGTGGAATCTGCCACTTGGTCCTTCAGGCGGTAATGCCGAATGAAGGTGGATTCAGATGCCCAAGAGGCAGCTGCATATATTTGGTCCACAGACAAAGCACTTCTTTCTGCCCGTGAAGTGGACACTGCCCTGGTTGAATGGGCATGAAGGAAAGATGGAGCCGACAGCCCTTGGGCGGTATAGGCGACTCTAATAGTCTCGGTAACCCACCGGGATATTGTAGCTTTGGCGGCTTTGGCGCCCTTGTTTTTCCCCGTGTAGCTGACCAACAGGTTTTCAGTCCACCTAAAGGGGCGAGTGCGCTGCAAGTAGATCTGCAGGCATCTAACCACATCCAGCTTGTGCCATCTTTCTTCTTCAGCAGAAGAAGGGAACGGAAAAAATACTGGAAGGGAAATCAGTTGGTTCCTGTTTACAGCAGATGGCACCTTGGGACGAAACCCAGGGAGGAACCTAAGCTGTACATGGTCAGAGAAAAAGGTGGTATATGGCTCCTCAGCGGACAAAGCTTGTAGTTCACTAACGCGTTTGGCAGGTGTGACTGCCAATAGCAGCGCCATTTTGCCGGTTAGCGACTTGAGGGAGACCTCTTCCAGAGGTTCAAATGGCTGGCCACATAGGGCGTTCAGGACCGGAATAAGGTCCCATTGGTGGACAGGGGTGTTTACCACCGGTCTCAGCCTAGTTGCCCCTTTAATAAAGGTGCTCACTAAAGGATCCTGAGACAAACGCCTCCCCAGATAGGCGGACAGGGCCGCTACGTGTACCTTGAGTGTGGCCGCAGCAAGACCTCTGTCTAGTCCGTCTTGAAGGAAGTCCAGGATCGCCTCCGTAGGGGGATCGGTGGAGTCCACTTGATGCTGCAGACACCAGGCATTAAAGATGTTACCTATTCGACGGTAGTTCCTGTTAGTCGAATCTGCTCTGGCGCTGGATAGGGTCTTCAAGACGGCTTGTGACAGTCCTCTATTTCTCAATAGGGACTGGTCAACCTCCAGGCTGTCAGGTTGAGTCTCCTCAGATCCTGGCATCTCAGCTCTCCTTGGGTTACCAGGTCTGGGAGTGGGGGGAATTTTCTTCAGGTGGATGGAACGATTTCGGACTTCTCCCAATTGATAATCCTAACTCCTGTAGGAAGTTGATGGCAAGGTTGAGCTGCTGGAGGAGGGCAGCAGGAGACTGAGCTTTCAGTAGCCAGTCGTCTAGATAAGGGACGATGAAAAGACCCTGAAGTCTGAGGGCCGCGGCGACCGGAGAAATCACCTTGGTGAATACCAGTGGGGCGGATGTGATGCCGAATGGCAGAGCTGTGAATTGATAGTGCTCCCTGTGGCCGGCCATAGCGACGGCAATCCTGAGGAACTTCCTGTGGAAATGAGCAATGGGGACATGTAGATAGGCGTCCTTCAAATCGAGGGTAACCATCACCTCTCCTGGCTGAAGAAACACAGCCACGGAATCCACGGTTTCCATTCGAAATGACCTCTTCCTGATAAACCGATTGAGGTACCTCAGATCTATTATCATCCTCCAGCCCCCGGTGAACTTGGGGACCAGAAAGACGGGGGAGTAGACTCCCAGACCGAGGTCTGAGGCTGGTACCTTCTCCAGGGCGCCCTTGGTAACATATTCGGCAACCAAGGCTTCTAGACTGGCCTGCTGAGAAGGTGGAAGAGTTTGGGTGGAAACGAACCGATCTGGAGGTGGAAGATGAAAGTCGATGTGATACCCGTGTTGTATGATCTTCAACACCCATGGGTCTTGGATATGGGTGAACCATGCTCTGGAAAAGGAGGAAAGACGTCCTCCCACAGGAAGGGGGGCCACAGGGAGCTGCCCCACGTCAAAACTCAGGCTTCCTCTTGGTGTCCTCCTTGGAAGCGCCACGACCAGCTCCCCTAGGGCGATATCTAAAACGCCGTTGTTGGGAAGGGCGTCTATAATTAGAGGAAGAACCTCTGCCTCTAGAGGGAGCACGTCTGCCCCTGGATGCTTGACCTTCCCCTACCTTCAGCTAATCCCTCCATAATGGCGTCTAAGCTTTGGCCAGACACCCTTCCCGGCTCAAAGGGGAGAGCACAGAGTGCTGCTTTAGACGCAAAATCTGTCCGCCAAGGCTTTAGCCAAAGGGGTCTACGGGCCGCAGTAGACAACGCCATAGATTTGGCGGAGATTTTTAATTGATGGCAGGAGGATTCCGCCAAATAATCTGCAGCCCTATGAACTCTTTTCATAGAGGCCAGAATCTCATCTCTGTCTACGCCCAAGTCTATATCCCGCTCCAAGGCGGCTAAGCGGTTGCGCAAAAAGTCACCAACCATAGAGGAGGCTATGGCCACAGAGGCTTGCGCGGAGGAAGCTGAGTAGACCTTCTTCAGAACGGAGTCCACCCTACGATCCAGAGGGTCCTGAAGATTTGAACCATCTTCCAAGGGCACCAGGGTTCTGCGGGACAGCTTTGCTACGGCCAAATCCACCTTCGGGGGAGGCCCCCAGGAATCCCACTGGGTAGTGTTAACAGGAAACAAACTCTTGAAGATCCTGGAAAGCGAATGTCCTTTCTCTGGCTGTTTCCACTGCTGCGCCATAAGGTCGGTCAGCGTGGCGTCCGCATGGAAGGCAATATGTCCCCCAGAGGCAGACGTGGAGGCTTCCCCGTCAACATCTCGGCCCACTGTAGACCGGATGGACTTCAGCAGCCTGCCCGTTTGTTCATAATGGAACGCAGTTCTGCTGGAATAACTGAGTCGTCCTCGGAGGAATCATCCTCTGCCACCCGCAGGTGTTCCAAGGGGGGGAGAGACGAGGAACGGAGCTCAGAGCATGGTCTCCTGGTGAGCTGAGACAAGGTGCAATGGATCCCTTTGAGGGAATCATCCTGCAAAACAAAAAGGAGAGTACAAGCAAGGGAAAAACTATTTACCCAAGCGATGCCCAAACTCACCATCTCCTTGACCCATGCCATCATATCTCTGGGAGAGGGCTCCACAGGTGGAGGACCTCTGCACCCGCGACAACGGGCCCACTCATAGCCTGAAAATAGGCAAGTTATAGGACCAGTAGTACCCCGCAGGGCACAACCTTTCAAGCCGCTACCTACCATCAGGGAGCGGTGTGTCGCAATCGAAGCAGGAAAGATGTTTCCTCTTGGAAGAGGTTTTCCTCCTACCATCCCTAGGAGGGGTAGTAGAGGATGACATATCCAGGTCCTGTAGACCGGACAGCGAGGTGACGGATCCCAATAAAGTTTGCAAACTGGAAAAGAGTTCAAGATCAATGAACACCACAATCGCACGCCTTCAGCAGATACTGCAGGAAGGTCTCTGACACCAGGCCAGCCAGCCTCTTAATTCTGGCCGGCTGGAAGTGGGCGGAGCCACAATCAAAGCAGGTGAGGCAACCTGCCCAGACAACTACTCCTGTAATCGGGGGTCTGCAAAGATATACATTCCCCCCCACCAAGAGGCCCTTAACACGGGCACTTACCCCCACATCTCCCCGTCTTTTCCGGCCTTTAATAAGGCCTGAATCTTCCCTGGGTGAGCGGCCGCCAGCGCCAGGCCGTTGCCATGGCGCTATGATACTTCCGGCGAAACCGGAAGTGCGCGCTTACAGCGGCCGGCGGGGAACAGGATACACAACAGTGTGGTTCCACCCGCCGGCAGTCCGCGCGGCCACCAGAGGCGGCATGCGGAGTCCCCGGACTCTCACCAAAATGTCAGGTAAGTCACAAGGAGCAGGGGAAGCGGAGGAGAGAGGGGGCAGGGGGGATAGAGGGGGGTAGCCACACATGGCTAACAAGCACCTTCTCCCCGCAGGGCACAGAAGGTGACAAGAAAAAAACAACCGCTCAGGAGGTGAGTGATCCTGCTGAGCTTCTCTAAGAGGACACAAGTCCTCCCACCTGTCCTCTGTCCACACAGGACAGAAAAAAACACGCAGAGGGGAGGTTCTTGTGCCCTCTTATAGGGCCTGCCACGCATTTGATTGGCTAATTAAATATCCGCCTGTCCTACCAGCACACAGGGGCAGAAATACCCCACATTGTGCCGCTGTTGAGGACGACAGGGAACTATATTTTCTACCTCCTATTCCCGTCACTTATTATGGTTAGCATCTGATCTTTGGGGGTCTAACACCCATATTCCACACCAATCATTTGTTCCAACTCCCATTGGGCATTGGAAGCTGTACAGGCAGTACCATAAAGCAAGCGATACCTTCTGCATCTGCCATCCCATGTTTAGCTTATGACGCCTGTTGCTAACCCAAACTGATCCAGGTGTAGGACCACCGCTGGTCAGATACTGCTGGCCTGTCTTGAGGAACGTCGTGTCAATATGAAGATCACCTAGGGGCCTGAAAAAACACTTTAGGCTAAGGCCCCACATAGCGCTGCTGGACACAAGGCAGCACAAACACATTGCTGTTTTTCCTACAGCTCTTTTCACAGAAGGCCCAAAGAGTTTTCGTCTACAGAATTTCTGATCCTATTACACCTATGTTTCCATAGATCTAATTGACATTCTGCGATTTACAAAAATGTGGGCATTGCTGCATTTTTTTTGCAGTGTGTGGATGGGATTAGCCAGAATCTCCTCCAATTTGCCGGTACCATAAAACACTGCGTTTTTTTGCAGTGGCATTTTCACAACTTGGGGCCATGGCTTTAGGTTAAGGCTACATTTATTGAAACACGGCTAAAAAGATCTGTTGTTTATTTGTTTGTTTTTTTTGCAATGTGGGGAAACATAAAATTGAATTTGCTTTGCTCATCCAAGAATGATCAGCTGAATTTCCGTAATGTGGGGTCTAATCCTCAAGGAGCCAAATGGTGTATAAGACAAACAGCAGCATCTTGTGTCCAGAGGGGGAGTTCACACTACCGTTACTAATGTCTGTTGCTGTCTTTTATCATAGGATTAGTGTCAATGGGAACAGATACAGAATCAGTCTGAGACCATTCTCTGAGACAATTTAATGTCCGTTGCTGTCATCCTATGACAGAAGACAGCAATGGACATTAGTGTTCAGTAGTGTGAACTTCCACTTAGATACTTTATTGCAGTTTCATATGCTTTGTGGAGCGCTTTACACATCCTCTTCCTCAGGAACATATGACAAACAAACAATAAAACAGTAAAGCCTATATTTGCTTTTATAATGTTTTTCTTTTCTATTGTGATCACCTGATACCTCCAGCCTGGGGCGCACCCTGAAGTGAATAGAAATGCAAGCACAGAATGTACATATAACTATAACTAGATATAGGAAATACTAGCTAGAACTAAATAAATGTAATCGTAAGCAGGGGCGTAACTTGAGGGAGTGCAGAGGGTGCAGTCATACCAGGCCCAGGAGCCTTAGGGCTAGTTCACACGTAAAAACCGCCTGGCTTATTTTGGGGGTCCATAAGCACTGGCATCAGTATTGAGATTGCAGCTTCCATCTGTCCCATAAACCAAGGAGACCCACAGATTACCCCTAACCACACTAAGGTTTATTAAACTCCTTAGCTCCCGTAACCATCACTATCAAGAATTGACTGTAGGGATGAGGTAGGGGGCCCCGGACAAAAGATTGCACTGGGCCCACAAGACTTTAGTTACGCCACCGCTGTCAAGTGTTCCTAGCATGTAAAATATTGGGAAAATAATGAAAGAATGGAGAAACCATAGAAAACGAAGCATCTGTATGTGAGAAGAAAAATCTAGTGTGACAAAACTTCCCCTCCTTATGATGTGAGTTGTGCAACACACAGGAGAGATGTTGTGGGAAGGGGGGGGGCAGGTGCTTGTGTCACAGGGAAATGCAAGTACTGAGGGGTGTCACACTTCTAAATAGATTGTGTAAGAAACCCGTGTAATAAAAAGATGTCTAGTCCCTCTCATTAACCCTTTAGGGGTAGGAGAGAGTCCTCCTATAGACTAGCAAAATGGAAAAAAAAAAGGTTTAAAAATTTAAAAATACATAACCTAATAACTAGAATTTCATGACTTTTAAAGATGCATGATAAATTATTAGACGATTAGAAATAGTTAATTAAGTGTTCAATTACCGACCATTGTATGTCAGCATCAAGAGGAATATTATAACAAATATATCAGCATAGAATAAAAACTATATATTGAAAAATAGCATAAAAAATATGTTAAAATATTCATAGTAAAATTCTATCAATTAAGTAGGTACAGGGGCTACCTACCTACCGTGGTAGCAGCTGCCACAGGGCCCGGGACATTAGAGGCCCTACGTTTTTTTTCTTTTTTTTTAAAGTACGGGTCCTATTTACTTACCGATCCTGAAAAGACCCAGAGTATAATAATTGTTCATGTGTGTCCACAATGGGATATAATACTGTGTAGTGGGGCCAGTATGGGGGATAATACTGTGTAGTGGGGCCAGTATGGTGACATAATACTGTGTACTGGGGCCACTATAGGGACATAATACTGTGTGCAGGGGCCAATATGGGGTATTATAGTGTGCGCAGAAATGCGCGCGGGGGTGGGGGTGGTCGGCAGCGGTAGGGGTCAGTTGGTCGAGGTCTTCAGCGTCGGTCAGGGGCCCCTTCTCAAAAGTTCACCACGGGGCCCCGCCATTCCTAGTTACACCACTGAGTAGGTAGTATATCCTGGGGATTTGATGTATCCATATGGGGACAGGGAATCAAAGCCTAAACATTTTTCTACATAAGTACTGTATTTCTAGGATCCATTGCTTTGTTGTAGTGGCATAAGATAAGAGATGAAATGTTTATCATGAAATCCTAACATCTTTAGGTCATATTCACTTGTAGCTTAATCTAATAGAATATGTTACTCGATACATTTGGTTATCAATCTTGCTCCAATTGCCAGATACTGCTTATTATGTCTCCATAGGGTCAGACAGGGCCGATGATTGTTTCCAGTTTGCAGTTGCTTATCTGAGTCCAGATAAGAGTTACAACAGTCCCCTAGTGGAGGTATCGTGATAACAGTCTCTACAGTACTACCATAAGGACTCTGAGAGGATCCCATCAAATTCTAAGTATTATGGAGGGCTTGGTTTCATTGAACCAATATATTAAACCTATATATTACTCAGCTCCGTTCCTCCTGTTCTATAACATGCTGCCAGCAGATCAGACTGCATGTCCAATATTGTATTTTAGAAATAAGATTTGAATACTTTTATTGAGTCTTTTTTATTGCAGTGATTTAGATAAAACAATCCCCTTTTGTAATAATGGTGTCAGAGGTGGGCACATCTCATACCCCCATGTAGAAAGTTATCTGGTGACAATATTCAGGGGTGCACTTACCATTTTTTAAACTTTTTCAGTACTCAAGGGTCCAGTCTCAACCTGTTCTTTTTGTTGGGTTCATCTAGTACACGTGAGATCTATGAGTTATTTGCATTAGCTAGGACTCCATGGCAGGACATATTGTGACTTCTCCTCTCTTCCTCATTTTTCACACATTCTTAGATATGCTATATGTGTTTCTGTGTCACCATCCATTGGTTGTGTGGTGAACTGCAGCCTTTCAAGGGTTTTGCTAGCATATTATTGTATTGAATTTGTTTAATTGGAAAATGGAATCCTTAGGGGTTTTCCTAAGGATACGTCAATCACTATCAGATCTAACCAGTAACCTTCTATGGAACTTTCTATAATATTATTTATGTATCAGCTGCTGAACAGTGAAGGTGCTGGAGGTCAGACCCTCAGTATAGGTCATAAATATTTTAGTTGGGGATTTTCCTTTAAAGATGGGTATGTCTCCACATGAGTAATACTGTTGACATACAATAAAATGATAGAAATTCAGGATAATTTCCAGCAGTCAAACAGTTAACATCAGGCTGATTTCTCAGTAGACCGGTCAGTGCGTCATCTGTGGTGGCAAAGCAGAAATTGCAGTGATGATGCAACTAATGAACTAATGAAGTTTGTAGGTTCCACTTGTTTCACAGACCTATTACATTGCAATAATCACCTCCATCTATATTGGCGGAATTGCTCAATGCCGACCCTCAGTGGGCCCTTTTCCCCCAGGCCCTCAATATCTGCCTAAGTTCTCCAGGTGCTGACGTCGGTCCCGATGCCGGCCCTGCATTACAGTGCAGTTTCTGTGACTGAAAAGGTCTGTCTTTGGGGGAAACAGATCATGGAAAGGGCACAGAGGTGAAAACAAACACTATATCACTTGTCCACCAAAAATATTATCTCTGCATTACTTCATCAGTTTGTGGCCACAAAGGCATGTTTCTACTCCTATTATAGGCCCTCTACATGGCACTATTAAGTTAAGATAAGATAAGATAAGATAATCCTTTAATAGTCCCACAGTGGGGAAATTTCAGCATGTTACAGCAGCATAGTAATACAGATACAGGATAATACACAGTAATATAATACAGACGTAGGCATGCATATGCTGAGAATAGAAGATATACTAGGAGTCCTTAGCAGCTAAGGAACAGAAGAAGAAAGAAGGAAGACTTCATAATAATAATCATTAGTTTTCTATATGGAGTGATCTTCGCTTAGTCTGATGTAGATGATACAGCCTGATCACGGTTGGAAGGAAGGACCTGCAATAGCACTCCTTCTCACACTTGGGGTGAAGCAGACGGTCACTTACAGTGCTGCTAAGTGCCATCAAGGTCTCATACATGGGGTGGGATTTGTTCTCCCACATGGAGCTAACCACTGACAGTATCCTTCTGTCACCCACCACCTATACTGGGTCCAAGGGGCTCCCCAGGACAGAGCTGGCCCTTCTGATCAGCCTGTCAAGTGTATTTCTGTCCCTGGTTGATATACTGATCCCCCAGCAGGCCACACCGAAAAAGATGGCTGAAGTAGTCACAGAGTTGAAAAAGGCCCTAAGAAGTGACCCCTGGACTCCGAAGGC
Organism: Leptodactylus fuscus; assembly: GCF_031893055.1. Taxonomy (NCBI): domain Eukaryota; kingdom Metazoa; phylum Chordata; class Amphibia; order Anura; family Leptodactylidae; genus Leptodactylus; species Leptodactylus fuscus. The sequence continues at coordinate 63,935,564 of NC_134272.1, forward strand.
CCTCAGCCTCCTGAGCAGGTAGAGTCTGCTGTGGCCCTTTCTGTGCAGCGCCTCCAGGTGATCAGCACAGTCTAGTTTATTATTGAGGAGCACGCCCAGATACTTATAGGTCCTGACTATCTCAATGCATGTCCCTTGGACCTCCACCGGGGTCGGGGCACTTCTCCATTTACTAAAGTCCACCACCATCTCCTTAATGATTTGAGAAACATTTTGGTGCTTATTGACTCCCTTTAATGGCTATTTTAGTAATTTATTTAGTGACTGTAGCTGTGGCCATATATTAGTGAATTATTAATATGTATGTAGTTGTCTGTTCATATATCTCTACAGATGTAGCCTATCAATCTTCTTCCATGTTGTCTCCGTAAATATATTTCTTATATTCCTTCCACTTCAACTCTGCAAAGACAAATATGCAAAAATATGTAAGAAAGTAAGAGCATAATATCTATAATATAACGTACATATCTTATGAGATCCATTATCACAAATATAGAGGAGCAACAGCTAAGCGACTATTATAGGGAGATGGGTCAAAGTTGGTGCCAATGAAAAAGGGTTTAGCAAACATTCGAATCCCAAGTATTATTTTTTCATGATCTTCTATTTTTCTATTTTATCGGCTTGATCATTACATCTCCACATTCATATTACTTCATTTACAGTCTTGCTTATATAGTATGACACGTAAGACACAATCCTATGAGCGCATTCAATAATTTCATAGTTCAGTAATAGTAGACTGCTGGTAACACTCTGTTGTCAATGTATCTATACGTTTCTAGAAGAAACTAAAGAACAGATGTGCAGAGTTATAAGGAAAGATGCTCTGAAATCCATGAGGGACATGAATAGTATTTACTAATAGTCAATAAAACAAGTCATCTCCCCCTCCAGACCATTCTCAGTTCTCGATTTCCCCATACTCAATGTGAGAAACATGAATATCTACTTTCAGACAGGAATTGTAATAAAATAAATGCTATAAGTCAAATCCCTCAATCCAGACTCAACTTACCATAGCTAGATAGATAGATAAGCTTAATGATGGCCATGATGCCCATGATGTCCATGATGTCCATGTGGACCAGGATGTGAGTGTGGTCCGTGGTGTCCAGGATGGCCATGTGGACCTACATGATGAGGTGGATGAGGTCCTGGGTGGGGATGATGGTCATGGGGGTGATGATGGTGGGGATGACCATGTGGGTGATGTGGACCTGAAACAAATTATTCAAAATGATTTTTAAACATGTCCAGACCGTGTACATGAAGTTCTAATGATAACATCTCTAGACAGGAAAACAGATATAGACAGGTCACAGTAACTTAATAATGTAATAATTTGTTACAGTACAGAGATAATGCATACAGTGATGTCACAGCGTAGAAATAATGAAAATCTCATCTCTGAGTGACAGTAGACCCCTTATATGGGGACCCCCACTGAAACTGCTATGTCTAATATCCTGGCAGTTCCGCATATACCTATACGTATAGTATATACTGTACTGTATGAGTATTTATAACATGTAATAGATAGCCCTAAGCCATGATGATGATGAATTGGTCAATTTTTGTAATATATGACTAGCAGTCATAGGTAAGAAAATATACATAGTAGATAAATCTCATGGGCAAAAAAACACTTTGGATCCTAACCTTGGTTGGAGTTTCCCATAATGGCTGGATTCTGGAGAAAGAAAAAACAATCATGAGCCAAATATCTGTCTTTCTACCACTCGCAGTAACTGTATGTATCACATAATAATAATAATAATAATAATAAATTTCCATTTTCAATGTAGAAGACACTATTATCAGTTATTATTCCTACTAATAGATTGTATTGTTATTGTAATATCTCCCTTTAGAATTAATAATGTCCCACTAGAATCTCATAGATTGTAAGCCTTCGCGGGCAGGGCCCTCTACCCCACTGTGCCAGTCGGTCATTGTTAGTATTATGTCTACTTGTATATTCTGTGTACTGTATGTAACCCCCAAATGTAAAGCACCATGGAATTAATGGTGCTATAGAAATAAACAATAATAATAAATAATAATAATTTCACATCCTGAATTGTTAAGACACTAGTTGGAAGCCAAAAACATTTTTTGATATACCACCATATGAATTACTCTTGATAAGACATAAAAGTATATTTATATAAGCAGCACTGAGGTACGTGACGCTGGAAATAAATATGTAAAAGATACAAAATTATGCTAGTTTAAATTTTTAAAATTTGTTAGATCAATTTTTATGGATTTTTTTCCATTGGAATTATAAAGGGAACAATGCTATAAAAAAAAATTCTAACGTGTCACAAAAAATATAAATTAGAACAGTATTGAACCCTATATGGCCCTATACAGTATTGAACCCTGAGCCTATAGCCATTGCACACTTGCACATACCTCTCACTGGTGCAGGGAGATCAATGACTGCTTAGGACTGCTCAGCTGAATATATAGTCAAATAGAAGATCGAGAGGAAGCCTGGGTAAACCAAATAGAAGAGTTTGGAGAAAACATACAGGTTTTACGTATCCCCTGACCTCAAGCTAGCAATTCTTGTTTCAGCAACAGTTCACTCCCCGACAAGACACTCCCAAGAAGTCCCCATGACAAAGAACCCACAATAAAAAATATATGATGACAAACAGAGCTCATGTCCGCAGTTTTTATAACTGTTGTGTGAACAGGTTTTTATGATGATTTATAGGTATTTACTGTAGCTAGGACATGTCACAAGCATTGTATTTCTGAAATGTACTGTATATAGGGAATAGGCCTAAGCAACAAATGTACATTATACTTTATGGATTTGTAGTAGTGCAGAGATGGCGGTATGTAATGCAGCAGATATGGACAAAACCAGTTTGACTTTGGGCTACTCCTGAAGCCATTGTCTAAATAATCCCCTGAACTTCACCCCCACACCCTGTATGGAGATATGAAGTTTGCTGCAGGAGACCACCAGGTCTGTAACTTTAGGAGTTATGTCAGTGTTAATGACCCAGGCGAGTCAACAGATGCCGCTACATACAGTCCTATGAAAAAGTTTGGGCACCCCTATTAATCTTAATCATTTTTAGTTCTAAATATTTTGGTATTTGCAACAGTCATTTCAGTTTGATATATCTAATAACTGATGGACACAGTAATATTTCAGGATTGAAATGAGGTTTATTGTACTAACAGAAAATGTGCAATATGCATTAAACCAAAATTTGACCGGTGCAAAAGTATGGGCACCTCAACAGAAAAGTGACATTAATATTTAGTAGATCCTCCTTTTGCAAAGATAACAGCCTCTAGTCGCTTCCTGTAGCTTTTAATCAGTTCCTGGATCCTGGATAAAGGTATTTTGGACAAACAATTCAAGTTCAGTTAAGTTAGATGGTCGCCGAGCATGGACAGCCCGCTTCAAATCATCCCACAGATGTTCAATGATATTCAGGTCTGGGGACTGGGATGGCCATTCCAGAACATTGTAATTGTTCCTCTGCATGAATGCCTGAGGATTTGGAGCGGTGTTTTGGATCATTGTCTTGCTGAAATATCCATCCCCGGCGTAACTTCAACTTCGTCACTGATTCTTGAACATTATTCTCAAGAATCTGCTGATACTGAGTGGAATTCATGCGACCCTCAACTTTAACAAGATTCCCGATGCCGGCATTGGCCACACAGCCCCAAAGCATGATGGAACCTCCACCAAATTTTACAGTGGGTAGCATGTGTTTTTCTTGGAATGCTGTTTCTTTTTGGACGCCATGCATAACGCCTTTTTTTATAACCAAACAACTCAATTTTTGTTTCCAAAATGAAGCTGCCTTGTCCAAATGTGCTTTTTCATACCTCAGGCAACTCTATTTGTGGCGTACGTGCAGAAACGGCTTCTTTCTCATCACTCTCCCATACAGCTTCTATTTGTGCATAGTGCGCTGTATAGTTGACCGATGCACAGTGACACCATCTGCAGCAAGATGATGCTGCAGCTCTTTGGAGGTGGTCTGTGGATTGTCCTTGACTGTTCTCACCATTCTTCTTCTCTGCCTTTCTGATATTTTTCTTGGCCTGCCACTTCTGGGCTTAACAAGAACTGTCCCTGTGGTCTTCCATTTCCTTACTATGTTCCTCACAGTGGAAACTTACAGGTTAAATCTCTGAGACAACTTTTTGTATCCTTCCCCTGAACAACTATGTTGAACAATCTTTGTTTTCAGATCATTTGAGAGTTGTTTTGAGTAGCCCATGATGCCACTCTTCAGAGGAGATTCAAATAGGAGATCAACTTGCAATTGGCCACCTTAAATACCTTTTCTTATGATTGGATACATCTGGCTATGAAGTTCAAAGCTCACTGAGGTTACAAAACCAATTTTGTGCTTCAGTAAGTCAGTAAAAAGTAGTTAGGGGAATTCAAATCAATAAAATGATAAGGGTGCCCATACTTTTGCACCGGTCAAATTTTGGTTTAATGCATATTGCACATTTTCTGTTAGTACAATAAACCTCATTTCAATCCTGAAATATTACTGTGTCCATCAGTTATTAGATATATCAAACTGAAATGGCTGTTGCAAACACCAAAATATTTAGAACAAAAAATGATTAAGATTAATAGGGGTGCCCAAACTTTTTCATAGGACTGTAACACCGAAGGATCAGGTAGAGATGTGGCCATAAGACAATCAGGGGTCAGGGCAGGCAGAGTTTGTGCAGTTATCCAGGGAGAGGTCAGAGCAGGTGGCGCAGACTCAGTACAGTAATCCAGGCAGAGGTCAGAGCAGGTGGCGCAGACTCAGTACAGTAATCCAGGCAGAGGTCAGAGCAGGTGGCGCAGACTCAGTACAGTAATCCAGGCAGAGGTCAGAGCAGGTGGCGCAGACTCAGTACAGTAATCCAGGCAGAGGTCAGAGTAGGTGGCGCAGACTCAGTACAGTAATCTAGGCAGAGGTCAGAGCAGGTGGCGCAGACTCAGTACAGTAATCCAGGCAGAGGTCAGAGCAGGTGGCGCAGACTCAGTACAGTAAACTAGGCAGAGGTCAGAGTAGGTGGTGCAGACTCAGTACAGTAATCCAGGCAGAGGTCAGAGCAGGTGGCGTAGACTCAGTACAGTATTCCAGGCAGAGGTCAGAGCAAGTGGCACAGACTTAGTACAGTAATCCAGGCAGAGGTCAGAGCAGGTGGCGCAGACTCAGTACAGTAAACTAGGCAGAGGTCAGAGTAGGTGGTGCAGACTCAGTACAGTAATCCAGGCAGAGGTCAGAGCAGGTGGCGTAGACTCAGTACAGTATTCCAGGCAGAGGTCAGAGCAAGTGGCACAGACTTAGTACAGTAATCCAGGCAGAGGTCAGAGCAGGTGGCGCAGACTCAATACAGTAATCCAGGCAGAGGTCAGCGTAAGCAGCATGGGATTGGAGTCAGAAAACAGGCAGAGATCAAATGAGAGTAAATAGAAAGCAGAAAAAATAAACAGAAAAGCACCGCGCGGCACCTAGTGCATTATCCCTTAAAGCTAAAAGCTCAAAGCAAAGAGACAAATCAGTAATCACCTTTGATATGGTGTAAATATTACCATACAAAAGACAATGTAGAGAGGGATCCAGTAGCAGCAGGATCACCGTATAAAAACGTAATAATTTGCAAACCAGGACCGATCCACCCAATTCAATATCCAGAATAGGGTGTAAAGAAATAGATCCGCGCTTACCCTCAGAAGATCTTTATTCAAGCCTTAAAACACAGTACACAACGCGTTTTGGAACTCAGTCGTCCCTTTTTCAAGTGTCCATTTAGTCAGACTACTCTGACTAAATGGACACTTGAAAAAGGGACGACTGAGTTCCGAAACGCGTTGTGTACTGTGTTTTAAGGCTTGAATAAAGATCTTCTGAGGGTAAGCGCGGATCTATTTCTTTACCCCCTATTCTGGATATTGAATTGGGTGGATCGGTCCTGGTTTATAAATAGAAAGCAGGGCATCCTGTGGAGGAAAGTATCTTAAATAGTCCACATTTGCAGGAGATTCACTGGTAAGATGTATAGATTCTTAAAAGGCCTGCACACCCTACAGGCAAGGACTGAAGCACAATGCCCACAGCCAGGAAGAACGGTGCGGAACAGCAGAGAGAGGAGACCAGCAAGTATTGTCAGATGACTTTATAACCTGCCCCTGATGTCAGTGGGGGTTCCTCCACAACAGTTTTACACAATAGATTTAGACATGGAACATAGTAGGTGGGTGTGCTGTCATGGTCAGATCCCTAGGAAGATAGTGGACCCACTGACTTGCTATTAGATTTATTTTAGGTCATGTCTTATTTTTGGCCGTTTTGGGGCGTCCCTCAATACACTGAAATGTATGGATCTGTGAAAACGTGTTCCCGTCACGGTCCATTTTTTTACAGCCATTTTGCACCTCTTTAGTCCCACCATGGAAACCCTAGTGACAGAAGTGTGAGGATAGTGAAAGGGACATCACTACAAAATTAGGCTGAGTGGGGTGCAGGGAGGCATACTGTTATAGCATCCACATTTTGCAGTGGGTCCAGGAGCTCTAAGTTTTGCCCATTTAAAGCTCTGAATAAATTATCTGTAACTTCATTCCCAAATGTGTTCATCTTTATTGATAGGGAAGTAAGGGCTCGTTCACATCTGTGCCCGGTCTCCGTTCTGCAGGTTTCCGTTTCCTGCACAAAACAGAGGCAGGAGACGGAAACCTGCAGAACTCTTTCATGCCCATTCATTTGAATGGGTTTGAAAGATGTCCGGCCGTGAGTGGCGGTGAGCGTTTTATGCTCTAAGCCGCGAAACAGGTTTTTTAAAATCGGACACAGAGTCAGACATGCAGTACTCTGTGTCCGATTTTAAAAAATGGTTTTGTGGCGGAGAGCATAAAACGCTCACCGGTGTTCACAGCCGGACCCGCTCTGACAGCTTTCCGTCTTCTGCATGCAGAAGACGGAAAGCTGAGAATGGAGACCTGAACGCTAGTGTGAACCTAGCGTCAAATGAATAAAGTAATCAATACAATATGAGAAGTTAGAAATATAAGATGGAGATAAGATACATTTGCTTTACCATGCTGAGTGGATCTGATAATGCTATTGATTAACTAATGAGTAAATAAGAGGAAAAAAAATATTTTACTCACATTACATCATATCTGTCATGGCCGTGTCCTGGAATTTCCCTAAGATTTGTGGACACTTTGAAACATATCCAGAGTATAATGGATAAAAACACACTTGTAACAAACCCATTTGCTCATCCCTAAAAGTGACCAATGCAAGAATTGTAATTTCATTTATAGAACAGGTCACAGCAGAGTTATTCTCATCTTAGACATGTATGGTATATTCACAGTATATGCTAGAAATGTCCGATAGAAGCCGGTGCCAACAATTTTCTCTCTGATAGGGTCCTGCAACCCCAACCCATCCTGGCGGGTGCTATGACCAATGTAAATGGAGAGGTAGCTGCTTTTGTTAAATATTTATATATATATATATATATATATATATATATATATATATATATATATATATATAGTATATCCTCATAACGAACAAAATAAGAAAGTTAATATGTTCTATGCACATTTTCAGAAAGTAGAGAAATTGCTAAATCCCCCTCTCTTCATTCCCAATGTAAATGTTGATTAATAATATACTTTACATCTACCTCTAAATAGTTATATTAAATAATATTACTTGTCTGACCATAACAAGCCCTGATAAGGTTACATCAATGTCTAAGCATAAACCATATGGCTATTAGAATTTATTGAACTTAATAAGCCATAGACAGGAATTCCTATAGAAAATCAGGCCTTAATGTTAAAACAGTATTGGGACTTAAGAGGTTAAATGAGCTGTATATGTTGCCATGGTAACTGCATCTTCTTACAACCAATAGGATTGCAGGATAGGAATTTGAAAAATCAGTTGGTGCAGTCAGTTAGTGGAGGACGGGCGTCCATGATCTTCTCTCTGCAGCCGGGATGGACCTTGTGGCGATGTCTTTGGTAAGTGACCGCAAACTAATCCTAATACTGAAGATCTCAAGACATGACTGATCCTTACACAGACTGTATTACAGGAAACAGCTAGGGGGCGACTGTTATTACATGACCAGTATTAGTCTCTGTTCACATGAGCTTCTCTCTATTCTGCCCCATCATTTATATAACAAATAGGAAACATTTATATTAATGTTTTTAATCATTTATAATAAGATTTCTTCCTGAGTCCAATGGCTTCAGTTGCCATCAGTTATCAGGTTTGGGTTGTTATAGAGCAGACAGAAGAGCGCAGTCAGCTCTGCTATTCTGTATAGTTATAAAAGTGAGAACCTGACGTCCTGATTTTATATTTCTACCCTTAAAACCAATGATGTCTGTCCTGCCCTCTACATTCAACCAGTTGCCCACATTTAATACATGGAGTAGGAATCGCTCTCAGCACATAAGCAAAATATATCTGAATGTTGACAGAATATTGTGCAGAAAATATTCTGTTTGGAAGAAATAATTGATGGTGCCTGGTACCTGATACACGTGACCCTGATATAAATTCTCATTTTATGATACCTTATTATATTACCTTTTATTTCTTCAATATGTGATAAGTACAGTGATAGGGTGGGGGTCCTGAGACCACCAGAGGAAATTATTGTGAATGTTCACCCTCTGTCAATACACAGCATTTGTATGTTATATACTGTATTACTCCTATCATAAACTTTGTTTGTAGCCGACATGGTTTTATCCTTATTTCTATGTAGGGCAAAGAACAACAAATTCGTCGTAGGTATTTAAGGTACCAAATATGTAATGTCTGTGTGAGTGATGTCTGTGATCATAGCAGGTATGTATATCTACATTATGAGTAAGGTGTGTATATTATATTTGAACGCACATGTATGCATTATGTTTTACGTTCAGAATGAGCTGAGCGTATCCTCAGTGTGAATGCACCCTTATACTCTGGGGTCTGAAGAGACCTCAGAGTATAATAATTGCAGTTGTGTTATCGACCTGCTGGATGAGCCTGGCGAATGATAAATTTAGCAGGGATAACCCAACACTAGTGTAAGTATATGTGTATTTAGAAATATTTGTACATTGTATCACTTAAGCATCTCTGTTGTTAGTATGTGTAAGTGTAAATGTAGTTATAGATGCAGTTTTTAAAATTAATTATGGCACGATATTTCACCAGCATCATGCCAGAAGCCTTAGCATGAGCTGCCTAGTAATGCAAATGAATTGCCTGGCTCCACCTGCCTTTCTCCTGCACTACGGCCCATGTTCTTCTGCCTATAGGCAAAAAGAAAAAAAAAAGAAAAAAAAAACTTGGTGGCACAATGGAGCAATGATAATATCCCTGTATATTTGGCCCTATTCATGGCGTCAATGATCCTGTGAATTTGCCCATTTGAATTTGGTAACAGGGGGAGCAGCAGTAGGGCAGGAGGGAACAGAGTAGTGAGGTATAGCATTGAAGATGGATTGTGCTAATCCACCTGTGATTGCATACTGTACATTTATACTTATATTGCAGAATTGACAAAGTGCCAACTATGATTCTCTCTATAAACAGCAGCATGTGTATGTATGTGTATATAATTTTAATGGAGAGGTATAAATAGAGGGGGTGTACGAGGAGAGGAGAGGAGAGGAGAAGAGAAGAGAGAAGAGGAGAGGAGAGAAGAGAAGAGAAGAGAGTAGAGTAGAGTAGAGTAGAGTAGAGTAGAGTAGAGTAGAGTAGAGTAGAGTAGAGTAGAGTAGAGTAGAGTAGAGTAGAATGAAGTAGAGTAGAGTAGAGTACTGTAGACTATCTTGGGGGTTCAGACTTAGGTAGGTAGCAAACTAATTTAGGTAGCTAGAAGATTTTGCAATACTGTCATTATATTTCAGACACTGTTAATTTTAGTTGTGTAGATTTAATAAAAGTTTTAGCATTTTATCTTTGTATCTACACAGATTGTATCTATTGGCATAATTTTTGCTTAGGTAGATGGTTAGTAATTCTAGAGAAGAGGAGAGGTGTGAGAAGAGGAGGGACAGGAGGAAAAGAGAGAAGGAGTAGGAGTAGAGGAGTGATAGGACAAGAGAAGAGTAGAAGTAGGTGCAGAGGAGGGGTAGGAGGCGATGATGGGTAGGAGAAGAGTTGCGGTATGAGGAGAGGAAGTGGTAGGAAAAGATGAGTAGAGAAATGCATAGAGAACAGAGTGGAAAGAGGAGAGGAGGGATAAATACTGATCGTGGAATAATGACTTTAATACTAGAATACCTATCAATATCTATGTACACAGTATATGTTGGTGTTTGTGTTATTTATATATAAAATGTCTATATTTTATTAAAACTTCTTTAACTTATCTTAATATAAAATATGTGTCAGGTTTTTGTTCTGTATATATTTATTGTCCAGTTATGTAATAGGCATCTATATTTACAGTAAACAAGTATAGTATATATAGACAATAAAATCTTTAGAACAATGTATATATAGATAGATTAGATAGTTAGATAGGATAGATAGATAGATAGATAGATAGATAGATAGATAGATAATGATAGATATATAGATTAGATAGATAGGAGATAGATAGATAGATAGATAGATAGATAGATAGATAGATAGATTAGATAGATTAAGACAGATAGATAGATAGATAGATAGATAGATAGATGAATATCTATAGGCAAATTGCAAAAGTGGCACTAGATAGAGAATGAACCTACTATAGAGTTAATAATAATATGTTGCAGTGCTGCTTCTCATTCCATATTGTTGTTTGTCCATATTCAGATTCTGTAAGGCGTGTACTGTATGTATACATTTTCTATCATGAAATGCTGCATATTTAGATATTTTGTCTTTAAGTTGTGCCAATTATGTACAAATTGTGCCATATATTTAAACACATTTAATTCAATAAATAAAAATATATATCCATCATAGTACGTTATGTTACTAGTATACTATCATATATTGTTATGTATTAGCCATTGTGATGTAATAGTAATTTTTTTGTATAGCATGCTTCACCCCATCAACCACCTTAGTGGTCTTATTAGGATGGGTCCCTACACTAACACTTTACATGTAGGACAAGAGATAAACTTCTTAAAGATTCGCTGTTACAATGCAGTTTTTAAGAATTTAATGTCTGGGGTCTTTTCTATAGATTAGAAGTGGGGGGGAAATAAAGTCTTAGTGTAGGGACCCATCTGAATGAGGTCGCCGTGACGTGGCAGATGGGCTCGCACAGTTCACCAAACTGTGTGCTAAGAACCTCACATTTATAACAGTAGTCAGAAATACATGAAAGTGTAGTGCAAGAATTTTATCATTTGAAGCTCCGCACCAATAAACTATTCTGGGTGCATCAGTTCTGGGGGGACATGAAACTGTGGAAGCAACCGGGGGGGGGGGGGGGGGCATGAAACTGTGGGGGTAACGGAGGGGCATTACACTATGGGGGTAACCTGGGAGGTGGGGGGACATGATACTGTGCGGGCAACCTGTGAGGGTCATATCAGTGTGGGGGGACATGATGCTGTGAAGAACTGGGGGGGGATGTCAGTGTGGGGGGGCATGATACTGTGGGGGCAACCTGGGGTGAGGACATGATACTGTGGGCATAACCTGAGGGGAGCATGAGATGGTGGGAGCAACTTTGGAGGGGGGTAGTGACACGGTGTGGGCAGCCAAGGGAGTAGGGGATGTGAATTTGTTGGGGCAACATGGAGGGGATATTATAAGGGGAATATTGTATGGGGCCAGCAGGGAGCCATTATACTGTGTGAGAGCCACTAAGGGGTGTTATACTATGTAAGGACCATCGAAGGAGCATTATAATTTGTGCAGGTCAGGTATTTCTAAGTGGTAGTCATGGGGGGCCCACTTATGAAATCTTTGCACAGAGCCCACCAATGTCTTAAAATGGCCCTGCCCTCCAAGGACAAGAATAAATCTCACCTTCATGGACTCCTGTAAGCACTAAGTGCTTTTCCTATGTTTACAGTATACGGTTGTGAAGAAACCGCCAGTTGTAAAAGATTACACTATTGCTAAATATTACTCTATAGGATTAGACAGAAGTGTACAGTGACTTTTGACCACAGAGGAATATATTCATTTGCACATTGTTACCATATTTCAGTTCCATTGACATTCCAAGTAACAATGACTTTGTTAGTACAATCACAAAGAACATATAGTGTAAAGTGTGTGCAGGTATATACAGTCTCCAGTCACTCCTATAAGAATTCATAGCAAAGGGGAAAAATATTCCCTCCTCAAGTTAGTCTTGAGCACTTTATTTAAATAGAATGTCAAAATAACTTCGTCTTTCTCTTAAGACCCATACACAGGATAATTCGGACCAAAAAATCTGGTGTGTACATCATTAGACTTCCGCTGGGTTCACACCAGCGTTCGGGTCTCCATTATCAGGTTTCCGTCTTCTGCAGTTTCTGCAAGAAGGGCCGAGATTATCAAATATGATACTCTCTTCTCCAAGAGGACTTTGAGGTCTGGAATAAAATCCCTTGGACAAGTCATAGGGCTTATACCCATAACTTGGTCACATGTTCACCTTTATAATATCCAAATATATTGTCTATATGATCAGAGTTAGTTATATGTTCCATGGCATAGAGACATGGAACATGTAAGAACATGGTCAGACTGGCCCACCGAGGTACCGGTAAATTGCCCAGTGGGCCCCGTGCCCTTCAGGAGCCCTACCGGACCCCCAATGCTTTTTTTTATAAGGCAGTGGAGGTGCGGTAATGGCCCCTATTCACTCTACCCACTGCTGGCCAGCACATTATGTCATTGCGGTGTGATGTGCGTCACACAGGGCCTAGGCTGCTATGGGAAGAGGAGAGGTCGTGAGCAAGAGTGGGGTGAGGTAAGCGATGCAGCCAGGTTTTTCCCAGTTTTGAGATCCAGTTTTAACAACCAGATCGCAAAATCAGGGAGAAGTGGTGACACCGACCGGGTTCTGCTACTAGTAGAGCCAAAAGCCACAGGCTTCCTGCTCTACCATTCACAGACTTGTAGGCCACAGGCCCCATTGAGCCTGCGGCCTACAAGCTAAGCTCTGATACTTACCTGACTGCTGAAAAAAAACAATTAAGTCCTAACTGTACATGTGGCTTACTATGAGTCACACAAATCAACCAAACAGAGCACAATACCATCTCAGCAGACTCACTGTGTCAGGACAGACCTAAGCGTCTCCTCTCACTCCCAGGATCTGCCCTGAAGTGCAGGCTCTGCAGCCTTTTATGGGCCAGTACCGAGCTTAGGCCCTACACCTGGGACTGAGGCCTAATCAAGACCCGACCTGGACCACACATATGTCAGGAATCTGGGGGAGATATACCGTGACTCCAGTACTCTGCCTGTCACCTTCACACAACTAATACCTATACATACATATACTGAACTGGTAAACAACACATAAAACTATCAGCTGTGAAGTGAGCGAGAGGCTAGAGATCACACACAGATGTAGCACCCACTTAGTATTGTCATTTTTACTTTGTTGTCACCCTTCCCTATCCGGCTATGAGTCACACTAATAAACTGCACAAAGGCCATATCTGTTGTAAAAGTCTATTTGCTTAGAGGCTTCCGATGAAGTTCAGATTCTATAAATCATTGACAGTAAAAAGCACCACTGTAGAATTTATGAGGGTTTTTTTTTTATGTAGTTCTTTAACAGCTGAACATTTTGACAATAACTACATTTGGTATAACATTTGTTATTTCATTTCCAAAAACTGAAAAAAATAACAAAACTGCTTCTAAGCCTGAAAAAAAGACTTTGAAAACCTTCCAGACTTACACTAGGTTCACAGTAGTGATGGGGACCTAAAAGACAAGACCCTGTCTGCTTAAAAAGCGGTTAAACACGGAACGCTCGGAACTCATAGACTGTGAACAGAACATGTATAAGGCAAAGATTTCCACCTCTTCCATGTTTTGGACCCATTCTAGTTTTGATGCAAAATTCCATTCAAAATACTGCTGTATCACTGTGGCTATACACATACAGAGTCATCCTGTTACCCCCGTGCAAGGATCATAAAATGGGGACTCTAGGACACGGCAACAGGCTAATAAACTACCATCACATGTTTTGATAATATAATTTGCTTCTTCTGTAAATCTATAAAAATCCTGTCTTTAGCAGTTTTTTTTTAATTAGAAACACTGAACACATAATGCCTCATGTAAGTAGCATAGATATTCTGAATACATTGCTCACAGAAACAAGAGGAGCAGAGAGGTTTCTTTGTCACAGTTTCCAAAATAGTCATGGTGTTATAAGTACAGACCTAAGACTAGACCCTCTTAAAAGAGAAAAAAATTCCATGTATCAAGTAGAGGATAACCCTCGTTTGGTTTGCAGTTTCAAGCCCCTTTTTCTTCACAAAAGGTATGTTATGAACTGACGGTAGCCAAATAATAAAATACTTTGTATGTCACTTTTGTAAAAAAATAAATAAAACTACACTGAAGTCTTATGCAAATTGGCATTTGGTGCACTGGGGGCGGGCCTTCAGCTCTGAGAGCACTGCATTGCTTCTTAGGATGGTAGATGTCATAGCAGTGGGAGGATCAACTCCTATGGCAAGGGTGGCACAAGCAATAGAAAGAGCAGTGCTCCAAGAGCTGAAGGCCCACCCCCAGTGCTCCAACTGTATCAAAGTTGTTGTTGTTCTCCAAATTTACAAATGTGACATACATAACAATGCTACATGGTACATTACTTATCAGTGTAATGTGCTCTATAATAAGGTTTTGACTGTATTACAGTTTTGGGTATACATGGAATAGATGATAGGACTATACTAGAGTTATATGTCTAAGACCTAGAATCTTCTACCTAGCAGACACTGGATAATGGTTGAGAAGACTCTGCAACAAGCAAATCCAACATGTAATACCTTAAGAAGGTGTATAAAATGTCACAGAGGATAGGTGGCATGGTGGCTCAGTGGTCAGCACTGCAGATTTGCAGCATTGGAATCCAACTAAGGACAACATCTGCAAGCAGTTTGTATGTTGCCCCCATGTTTGCGTGGGTTTCCTCCGGATACTCCCACACTCCAGAGAGATACTGATAGGGAAAAAAACCCTAAAGATATTCTAGAGAATGTCACAGACGTACCACAATTTATGGCATCGGGGAATGGAGTCATACTGGTTATATCATTTACATTTCACCTACTGTAAACCTTATTATTGTCCAAGCCCTGCCACTGAGAAACCTGTATGATGGGGCTATAAACAAAGGTTTATATGGCAGCAGAATGACGGAAGAGATCACCAGGTACAACGTGATCTTACACAAGCAACATGAGGTGTAATAACAGTATCTGCCAATCAGTGGCGTAACTAGGAATGGCGGGGCCCCGTGGCGAACTTTTGACATGGGGCCCCCCGACACCGAAGATCTCGACTGAGTCCCTCCTACGCATTCCTGCGCGCTCTATTATGTCCCTTAGTGGCCCCTGCACACAGTATTATGTCCCTTAGTGGCCCCTGCAGACAGTATTATGTCCCTTAGTGGCCCCTACAGGACTAAATACTGTCACCGCTGACCGCTATACCAGGACAAATTGTGGATAAAAAAAAATCTGGTCCTGTGCGTTACAATTTAGTAACTCCATGTGCCTCATATTAATAGCAGTTAACCCCATCATCTCCCTGACATTAACCCCTGTGTGCCTCACCATAAGAGTTACTGATATGTGAGAGACATGGAGGTAATAATAAAGTATCTTCATTATTATTACCCCCATATGTCTCACATATCAGTAACTCTTATGGTGAGGCAAACAGGGGTTAATGTGAGGGAGATGATGGGGTTAACTGCTATTACTATGAGGCACATGGAGTTACTAAAACACAAGTAATCCCCCCAAATGCCTGATAGTAATAAGTACAGTAACCCCAGTACGTACCTGTGTAGCTTCAGTTTCATTTTCCTGGAGCAGCTTCTTCCTCTTCTCTTCTGTGCTGGACGGCAGGGATAAGCCCCGCCTCCTCCTCTCATTGGTGGGCAGAGGACAGCAGAGAAAGGGAGGGGGGAGAGGGGGAGCGTCCTGCAGCGCTGAGAGGAGTCAGACCTGCAGCTCCTGTGTCTCAGCCGTTGCTGCAGCTTCGGGGCCCCCTGTTGGTGGAAAGTATTCCACCAACAGGGGGCCCCGATCATTATACTCGGGGGTCCGAAAAGACCTCCGAGCATAATGATAGCAGCGGTAGCAGCTGTCACCGGGCCCCTAATGTCCCGGGCCCTGTGGCAGCTGCTACCGCTGCTATGGTGGTAGTTACGCCACTGCTGCCAATACTCCTACACATCTATTAAGTGTTTCAAAACTGTCCCACTCCTTGCTGACCGAAAATCTTACATAGGTAAACAATTTTTAGTAAATGTGATACACCTTATAAGTTATAAGCAATTCCCCTTGACTTTTTTCAAAACTTTCCTAAAAAAGTGTCTAAGACTGAGGTCACCACAGTGTTTTACAGTCTACTGAATCCCATCCACACTCTGCGGATATATACGCATAGTGGACAGTTTTGGAAATCGCAGCATGTCAATTATACCTATGGAAACGTTGTCCGCATGGGGATCCCCGAACAGACTACAGAACGCATTAGCAAGCGGTGTGCAGTGAAAGCACATGGACCCCATAGACTATAATGATCTCCACATGTGTCATGTGGACAGGAAAGTCGATCATGAACTACTTGTCTGTCCACACGTCGATTCCCCCGAACGGATTACCGACACAGATGTGGACCAGGCCTAAAAAATATTTTTATTTAATTGTTGCGGTTTATATTTATATAGTTTTATTATAGAAATCTATATACCTAGAGATAGCTTATAGTAACTTATTTAGATTTTCACACTGAGTCAAAAGGGTAATATAAAAACTCAAATGCCAATGCAATCCACACCCAAGTTCAAAAAGAATATAAAGACTTCACTCTAATGTTATCTCGGGTGAGATCCACACCCAAGACTCCAGTGCCACAAAGTAATAGTGTTTACTAGCAAGCCAACTGTGTGGAAGGTGAAATTAAAGGGATTCTCTCATAATAGACCGTTTAGGATAAATTCACACATAGGAATGTGCCACAATTTAGGGGCCAATTCCATCCCAGAATCTACTTTGTAATGTTTTCAATGGGAGGCAGAGACTGTAGCAGGAATCTGGAAAAATGGCGTCCTGCTCGTTCTTACCACAGATTCCACAGTTCTGAATCTGGTTGATTAGACCCATTCATTTGGGACTAATATGTGAATGTCAGCTGAACTAGTGCATTTTTGTGCATTTTTTAAAATAACTAAGGCCTTATTCACATGTCCACATTTCACGTACATATGGCTTCCTACTCTTTCATAGGTCCACAAAAAACAACAGAAACAAGATGTTTCCCTGATGTCGATGCATTATTGGTGGGTGGACTGTCTGATAACACAGTTATCCACCTAGGATGTGTTGCAAGTGGATGGAATTTGTTTGTTGGATTCATGGACTGCCACAGTTCTTACCATAGACAGAAGTATGTTTAGAAATATTTTTACTGTCCCAAATGGCCCTGCCAAACCTTTATATTTACCTAGAGATGGGACCCATGAGTATCAACAGACTCATCTCTGGTGCTCCCAGCGCCTGTGCAGTTCTTATGTGAAGCCGAGGACGTGCACCCTGGTTTCACTGCACAAGTGCTGGAGGTAGGGGGCATATGCAGTGAAGCTGAGGTGGACTCCTATGGCTTCAGTGAAGAACAATAAGAACTATTCTTATTGTGGGCACATACGGCTTTATAACAGAGCTTTCCTCCTCTATCAGGGCCCAGACCATTATTTAACATTTGTTGACATGTCTTTCTATCACTTACATCCCCTTTCGGTGCCCTGCACATAGTAATCCTGCTCCCTTTGGCCACAGCCAACCCCACAGATTCCCTCCTTGACTATATCCTACTGACTAACTGCTATTATGTAACAATATATGTATTAAGTATAGCATAAATCTTCTCACTCCAGCTCACCAGGGGACACAAACTGTAAGCATCAAAAGAAATCAGAAATTGGATCAAAGAAGTTTATCCAGACCTAGTGTGTTGAGGGTGACCAGTGGGGCCCAGGCTTCTGAACCCAGTTGTAGCTGTGACAATTGCAACCTCTACAGTTTCACCACTGATCCAAACAAACAATGTTCTACTCGTTTTCATGTACTGTACCCAACCTAAGAATTAATAGAGTTTTTAGGAAAGTGAAGTCAGGCACACTACCATATTTCTGCTCTGTACATGCTCCAAGCCATAATATAGGAACAAATAAAAGTCTATGGGGCCCCATATGTAAGATCCTAGAAAGAACACGGCCTGGTCACAAATGGTGGCACAAACATCATTTTAATGGTGTCACGGGATTTGATAAGGGATATCTTAAATAATGACTTTATAAAAAAAAAAAAACATACGTTATGCGTATAAGATTTTTTATTTATGAACTAGATGTATTTTAGAGATTTGTAGATACATGACTCCATTGGTGGTCATCTTAGTGGTAAAGGTGAAGCATGTTAGTAAGATTTACAATGCATCTGTAAAGATTTTCATAATAGATGGTGAGAAAAGAAATGGTGACATCTTGGTTATGACTTATAGAGATATTTGTTGATCTCTAGTGAGATCAGAACATTATATATAATTATTGATGATCTTCAATGCTTTGGTGGTGGGGGGTGACCATGTTGGCTTTGTTGGTGTCCATGCTGGTCATGAGGCCCATGACCTTTGGGTGGACATCCATGTCCATGGTCTCCGTGTTCAGGTGGGTGACCTCCTGGATGGTGAGGACCTGGTTGTCCATGAGGTGGTTTATGTGGCTCATTATGTTGTCCTGTATACACAAGTAAAAGTTAAATTACGTATAAACATGGCTGAAAAACTAAAAACCACAAAGAGTAGACAACAAAATACTGCCTGCTACAGTAAAGGAGAGATTTCAACTTTTGTAACCTGTTTTTTAAATCTCTTACTGCATATATATTTTATTTACATGATTTACATCTTGCCTGAGCTACACACCTAAATTGTTAACAGCACATTCAGGGATTTGGTTTACGTTAGCCACCTGGATATAGGAAGCTGACGTCTATGAGAGAACATCGTGGGTTGAAAAGCCTTTGGAAAAGTCAAGTTAAATTTCTGAGTGATATAGTTAATTTGACTGGTGTCTAGGTTAACTTTGCTGATCTGTAACTCACTTACATAGGGATGTGCATCTTTTATGGCATGTTCTACATAACTCTACCAGGTATATGCAACATAGACAAGTCCATATCTGAGTTAGAGATTCGGCCAGGAGCCTCCACTTCCAAAATCACAACCAAAAACTTCAACATGGAGGACTTTTTTCATCTGGCAAAAAGTATAATTTATGAAGTCTTGGAACTGCGTGAGATATGAACAGATCCTACAGAGTAGACACATTTAGGTCCTGAACAATGAAGCAGACTAATTCTGCTGGGGTGCACAATGTGGTGAGGTCATTACCTGGAGTTGGGTGATGCATGATGGCTGTTCCTGGAGAGATAGAAAAAAATTCTGTAAACCAATTGTCCTGGCCATTGTTTTGTCATTACATCCTTATACTGTAGTTTGCATATTGGGGACTTTCAGTATATTCAGGACCAGATATACTGGAGAGCTTGAATAATGAAAGACTTTGCAGTAGGAAGACAACCCCCTACATACACAGCGTTATCTTCCGTTAAAAAGGCTAGCTCAGTCACGTTTTATGAAAGATTTATGAAAGCGTCTAAAAGAAAAGCTGTATTTTTTGCCATAGCATACAATCACATCTTTGTTATCCT